>NC_064822.1:180121822-180746822 GCF_024166365.1 Elephas maximus indicus | reverse complement strand
CCAACCACACTCCTTTAAGAAAAGTTGCTAATCCTGCACTGAAGAAGGGAGACTTTGTCTACATGCTTCCTGGTACTGATCCCAAGTTATACCCTTGTTGTTAGGTGCTGTTGAGTTGATTCTGACTCGTAGTGACCCCATGTGCAACAGAACGAAACACTGCCCAGCCCTGCACCATCCTCACAATCGTCGTTATGCTTGAGCCCATTATAGCAGCCACTGTGTCAATCCATGTTGTTGGGGGCCTCCTTTTTCACTGACCCTCTACTTTACCAAGCATGATGTCCTTCTCCAGGGACTGGTCCCTCTTGATAAAACGAAGTCTTGCCATCCTTGCTTCTAATGAGCATTCTGGCTGTACTTTTTAAAAGTATTTAGCAAATATTTATTGAGCACAAAGTGCAAAGATTTGAGTTTGAAATGGAAAAAGAATAACAACAAACATGCAACTTGTCTCAGTTCAGCGGGAGGAAAAAGGAACAGTTGTTGAAGCCCTATCCTATATGCTGGCAACGTTATTACAGTTAATTCTCCAAAGAGTCCTACACACCGGAAAAACCAAACCTGTTGCCATCAGGTTGATTCTAACTCATAGCGACCGTATAGGACAGAGTAGAACTGCCCCATAGAGTTTCCAAGGAGTGCCTGGTGGATTAGAACTGCCAATCCTCTGGTTAGCAGCCATAGCACTTAACCACTATGCCACCAGGGTTTGGTAGGCATTATTATCTTCATTAGACATTTCTAATGGTCACCAGAAAACATGGTGAGGTAAAGCTTATGACGCGTAGGATTAAAAAAAAATTTTTTTATTGTGCTTTAAGTGAAAGTTTACTAATCAAGTCAATCTCTTACACAAAAACTTATATACACCTTGGCTATATACTTCTAGATGCTCTCCCCTTAAGGAGACAGCACACTCCTTCCTTCTACTCTCTCTCCTCGTGTCCATTCGGCCAGCTTCTGACCCCTCTGCCATCTCATCTCCCCTCCAGACAGGAGATGTCCACATAGTCTCATGTGTCTACTTGATCCAAGAACCTCACGCTTCACCAGTATCATTTTCTATCCCAAGTCCAGTCTAATCCCTGTCTGAAGAGTTGGCTTGGGGAATGGTTCCTGTCTTGGGCTAACAGAAGGAATGGGGACCACGACCTCCAGGGTCCTCCTAGTCTCGGTCAGACCATTAAGTCTGGTCTTTTTATGAGAATTTGGGGTCTGCATTGCACTGCTCTCCTGCTCCCTCAGGGGTTCTCTGTTGTGTTCCCTGTCAGGGCAGTCATCGGTTATAGCTGGGCACCATCTAGTTCTTCTGGTCTCAGACTAATATAGTCTCTGGTTTATGTGGCCCTTTCTGTCTTTTGGGCTCATAATTGCCTTGTGTCTTTGGTGTTCTTCATTCTCCTTTGCTCCAGGTTGGTTGAGACCAATTGATCCATCTTAGATGGCTGCTTGCTAGCATTTAAGACCCCGGATGCCACTCTCCAAAGTGATGGTAGAATATATTCTTAATAGATTTTATTATGCCAATTGACTTAGATGTCCTCTGAAACCATGGTCCCCAAACCATCACCCCTGCTACGCTGGCCTTCAAAACATTCAGTTTATTCAGGAAACTTCTTTGCTTTTGGTTTAGTCCAGTTGTGTTGGCCTGTCCTGTACTGAGTGTTGTCTTTCCCTTCACCTAAAATAGTTCTTATCTATATCTAATTAGTGAAAACCCCTCTCCCTCCCTCCCTCCCTCCCTCCCTCCCTCCCTCCCTCCCTCCCTCCCTCCCCACTCTCATAACTTTCAAAGAATATTTTCTTCTCTGTTTTAACTATTTCTCAAGCTCTTATAATAGTGGTCTCATACAATATTTGTCCTTTTGCAACTAATTTCACTCAACATAATGCCTTCCAGGTTCCCCATGTTATGAAATGTTTCACGGATTCATCATTGCTCTTTATCAATGCATAATATTCCATTGTGTGAATATACCATAATTTATTTATCCATTCATTTGTTGATGGGCACCTTGGCTACTTCCATGTTTTTGCTATTGTAAACACTGGTGCAATGAACATGGGTGTGCATGTATCTGTTCTTGTAAAGGCTTTTATTTCTCTAGGATATATTCCAAGGGGTGGGATTGCTGGATCATATGGTAGTTCTATTTCTAGTTTTTTAAGGAAGTGCAAAACCGATTCCCAAAGCAGTTGTACCATTTTATATTCCCAACAGCAGTGTATAAGTGTTCCAGTCTCTCCACGACCTTTCCCATATTTATTACTTTGTGTTTTTTGGATTAATGACAGTTTTTTTTTTGTTGTTGTTGGAGTGAGATGGAATCTCATTGTAGTTTCGATTTGCATTTCTCTAATGGCTAATAATCATTGGGTTTTTAATGGCTAATAATTGTGAGCATTTCCTCATGTATCTGTTAGATACCTGAAGTGCCTGTTCATAACCTTTGCCCATTTTTTAATTGGGTTATTTCTCTTTTTGTAGTTGAGTTTTTCCAGTAGCATGTAGATTTTAGAGATCAGATGCGGACTGGAAATGTCATAGCTAAAAACTTTTTCCCAGTCTGTAGGTAATCTTTTTACTCTTTTGGTGAAGTCTTTGAATGAGCATAGGTGTTTGATTTTTAAGAGCTCCCTATTATCAAGTTTTTCTTCTGCATGGTTAGTAATGTTTTTTATACTGTTTATGCCATGTATTAGGGCTCCCAATGTTGTTCATATTTTTTCTTCCATGATCTTTATTGTTTTAGATTTTATATTTAGGTCTTTGATTCATTTTGAATTAGTTTTGTGCATGGAGTGAGGTATGGGTCTTGTTTCTTTTTTTTTGCAGGTGGATACCCAGTTATGCCAGCACCATTTGTTAAGGAGACTGTCTTTTCCCCATTTAACTGACTCTGGGCCTTTGTCAAATATCAGCTGCTCATATGTGGATGGATTTATGTCTGGATTCTCAATTCTGTTTCATTGGTCTATGTTTCTGTTGTTGTAACAGTACCAGGCTGTTTTGACTACCGTGGCAGTATAATAGGTTCTAAAATCAGGTAAAGTGAGGCCTCCCACTTTGTTCTTTTTTAGTAATGCTTTACTTATCTGGGGCCTCTTTCCCTTCCATATGAAGTTGGTGATTTGTTTCTCCATCTCATTAAAAAATATCGGTGGATTTTGGATTGGATTTGCATTGTATCTATAGAGCACTCTTGGTAGAATAAACATTTTTACAATGTTAAGTCTTCCTATCCATGAGCAAGGCATGTTTTCCCACTTATGTAGGGCTCTTTTGGTTTCTTGTAGTAGTGTCTTGTAGTTTACTTTGTCTAGGTCTTTTACGTCTCTGGTAAGATTTATTCCTAAGTATTTTATCTTCTTTGGGGCTACTGTAAATGGTATTGATTTGGTGATTTCCTCTTCGATGTTCTCTTTGTTGGTGTAGAGGAATCCAACTGATTTTTGCATGTTTATCTTATATCCTGACACTCTGCTGAACTCTTAGTTTCTGTAGTTTTGTTGAGGATTCTTTAGAGTTTTCTGTGTATAAGATCATGTCATCTGCAAATAGAGATAGTTTTACTCCTTCTTTACCAATCTGGATGCCCTTCATTCCTTTGTCTAGCCTAATTGCTCTGACTAGGACCTACAGCACAATGTTGAATAAGAGTGGTGATAAAGGGCATCTTTGTCTGTTTCCCGATCTTAATTTAGGATGATGGTAGCTGTTGGCTTTGTATAAACGCCCTTTGTTATGTTGAGAAATTTTCCTTCTATTCCTATTTTGTGAGAGTTTTTATCATGAATGGGTGTTGAACTTGGTCAAATGCCTTTTCTGCATCAATTGATAAGATCATGTGTTTCTTGTCTTTTGTTTTATTTATATGATGGATTACATTGATTGTTTTTCTAATGTTGAACCATCCCTGCATACCTGGTATGAATCCCACTTGGTCACGGTGAATTATTTTTTTGATATGCTGTTGAATTCTGTTGGCTAGAATTTTGTTGAGGATTTTTGCATCTAAGTTCGTGAAGGATATAGGTCTGTAATTTTTTTTTTTTTTTTTGGTGTTGTCTTTACCTGGTTTTGGTATCAGGGATATGCTGGCTTCATAGAATGAGTATTCCATCCTTTTCTGTGCTCTGAAATGCCTTTAGTAGTAGTGGTGTTAACTCTTCTCTGAAAGTTTGGTAGAACTCTCCAGTGAAGCAGTCCCGGCCAGGGCTTTTTTTTGTTGGGAGTTTTTTGATTACCTTTTCAATCTCTCCTTTTATTATGGGTTTATTTAGTTGTTCTATCTCAGTTTGTGTTAGTTTAAGTAAGTAGTGTGTTTCTAGGAATTCATCCATTTCTTCTAGGTTTTCAAATTTGTTAGGGTATAATTTTTCGTGGTAATCTGATATGATTCTTTTAATTTCAGTTGGGTCTGTTGTAATATCACCCATCTCATTTCTTAATCAGGTTATTTGATTCCTCTTCTGTTTTTCTTTTGTCAGTTTGGCCAATGATTTATCAATTTTGTTAATTTTTTCAAAGAACCAGGTTTGGTCTTATTAACTCTTACAATTGTTTTTCTGTTCTCTATTTCATTTAATCCTGCTTTAATTTTTATTATTTGCTTTCTTCTGGTGCCTGTGGTTTTTTTTTGTTGCTCTCTTTCTATTTATTCAAGTTATAGGGATAATTCTTAGATTTTGACCCTTTCTTCTTTTCAGAAGTGTGCATTTATTGCTGTAAACTGACCTCTGAGCACTGCTTTCGCTGTGTCCCAAAGGTTCTGATAGGAAGTGTTTTCATTTTCATTGGATTCTATGAATTTCTTTATTCCATCCTTCATGTCTTTTATAACCCAGTTGTTTTTGAGCAGGGTATTGTTGAGTTTTCAAGTGTCTGATTTCTTTTCTTTGCTTTTCCTGTTGATTTCTACTTTTAGGGCCCTATGGTCAGAGAAGATGCTTTGTCATATTTCAATATTTTGGATTCTGTTAAGGCTTACTTAATGATCTAATATGTGGTCTATTCCACAGAATGTTCCACGTGCCTTGGAAAAGAAAGTATACTTGGTTGCCGTTTGGTGGAGTGTTCTGTATATGTCTATGAGGTCAAGTTGGTTGATCGTGGTATTTAGATCTTCCGTGTCGTTATTGATCTTCTTACTGGGTGTTCTGTCCCTCACCAAAAGTGGTGAGGGACAGAACACTTTTCAGTGCTGTTAGAGTCTGTTTTATGTATCTTGCAGCCCTGTCATTATATACATAAATACTTAATATGATTATCTCTTCCTGGTATATAGTCCCTTTAATCGTTATATAGTGTACTTCCTTATCGTTTGTGGTGTATTTAACTTTAAAGTGTATTTTGTCAGAAATTAATACTGCCAACCTGCTCTTTTTTGCTTGTTGTTTGCTTGATTTTTTTTTTCATCCTATAAGTTTTAGTTTGTGTCTCTAGGTCTAAGATGTGTCTCTTGTAGGCAGCATATAGATGGATCATGTTTTTTAATCCATTCTGCCACTCTCTGTGTTTTTATTGGTGCATTTAGTCCATTTACATTCAGCTTAATAATGGAAAGGTATGAGTTTAGTACTGCCATTTTGATGTCTTTTTTTGTATGCTGTTGACAGTTTCTTCTTCCCATTTAATTTTTTGTGCTGGGTAATTTATCTTTATATATTGTCTTTTCCTCTTATTCTTTGTAGTTGATTTTGTTTCTGCTGAGTCTCTATTTTTTCTTGTATTTTATTTTGATGAGTAGGAATGTTAGTCTCCTTTGTACTTACCTTAATATTTACCCCATTTTTCTAAGTTTAAATCTAAGGTTTTTTTCTTTATATTGCCTTATCTTCCTTTCCTTATGAAAGATCTGTGACTACGTTTCTTAGTCCCTGTTTATTTTCTGTTTATTGTTTTAACGTTGTCTTCTTTTACATAATAACATCGCTGTTTTCCTGTTTTGAGCTTTTTTTTCTCTTGATTTATTTTTGTGATTTCCCTATCTGGGTTGACATCTGATTGCTCTGTCCAGTGTTCTTGTCTTGAGTTGATACCTGATATTTTTGATTTTCTAGCCAAAGGACTCCCTTTAGTATTTCTTGTAGTTTTGGTTTGGTTTTTTACAAATTCTCTAAACTTCTGTTTATCTGAAATGTCCTAATTTCACCATCACATTTGAGAGACAGTTTTGCTGGATATATGATTCTTAGCTGGCAATTTTTGTCCTTCAGTGCTTTGTATAAGTCATCCCATTGCCTTCTTGCCTGCGTTGGTTCTGCCAAGTAGTCCGAGCTTATTCTTATTGACTCTCCTGTGTAGGTGACTTTGTTTATCCCTAGCTGCTCGTAAAATTCTCTCAGTGTCTTTGTTTTTGGCAAGTTTGATTATAATATGTCTTGGTGACTTTCTTTTAAGATCTACCTTATGTGGATTTTGATGAGCATGTTGGGTAGATATCTTCTCATCTTTCAGAATATCAGGGAGTTTTTCTGCCAACAAATCTTCAACAATTCTCTCTGTATTTTCTGTTATCCCTCCCTGTTCTGGTACTCCAATTCCTTGTAGGTTATTTCTCTTGACAGAGTCCCATGTGATTCTTAAGGTTTCTTCATTTTTTAAAAATTCTTTTATCTGATTTTTCTTCATATATATTGGTGCCAAATGCTTTGTCTTCATTCTCACCCTTTCTGCCTTCCACTTGCTCAATTCTGCCCCTCTGACTTTCTATTGAGTTGTCTACTTCTGTAATTTTATTGTTAATCTTCTGAATTTCTGATTGCTGTCTCCCTATGGATTCTTGCAGCTTATTAAATTTTTCATTATGTTCTTGAATAACCTTTTTAGTTTCTTCGACTGCCTTTTCTGTGTGTTCTTTGGCTTGTTCTGTGTATTGCCTGATCTCCTTCCTAATTTTGTTCCTGATGCCTTGAAGAGTTCTATATATTAATCTTTAGTAGTCTGCATCCAGTAATTCTAGGAAGGCACCTTCATCCAGAAGATCCCTTGATTCTTTGTTCTGAGAGCTTATTGAAGCACTCATGGTCTGCTTCTTTATGTGACTTGATATTGACTGTTGTCTCCAAGATATCTATAAGTTATTGTATTAGTTTGTTTTATGTTTGCTTACTGTACCTTAGCTTCTTGCTTTGTTTTGTTTTGATATGCCCAGATGGGTTGCTTGAGTAAGATAGCTTGATTATTTTCACCTTTGAAGCTCTGACGGCCTGCCACCAGATGGCTAGAGCTGCTATCAGGTATATGAGCCTAGGAGTCCATTTACTTTCCTTTTATGGTTTCAGCTCAGGTGTCCAAGTAGTTGGTCATCAAGGGTGTGGCACAGGCTCTGTCCTACAGCCTTAGAGGGGCAGGGGCGATTGGTATAGGTACTGGTATCTTGTTGCACTGGCTGTACTTCTTCCAAGACAGATTTGTTCATTTTTCTGGCAGTCCACGGTACATTCAATATTCTTTGCAACACCGTAATTCAAAGGCATCAATTCTTTTTTGATCTTTCTTATTCATTGTGCAGCTTTCAGATGCATATGAGGTCATTGAAAACACCACAGCTTGGGTCAGGCACACATTAGTCCTAAGACTGACATCTTTTCTTTCTAACACTTTAAAGAGGTCTTTTGCAGCAGATTTGCCCAATGCAATGTTTTATTTGATTTCTTGACTGCTGCTTCCATGGCTGTTGATTGTGGATCCAAGTAAAATGAAATCCTTAACAAGTTCAATATTTTGTCTGTTTATCACGATACTACTTATTGGTCCAGTTGTGAGAATTTTTTTTTCTCTTTATGTTGAGGTGTAATCCACACTGAAGACTGTGGCCTTTGATCTTCATCAGTAAGCTTTTCAAGTCTTCTTTGCTTGAAGCAAGTAAGGTTGTGTCATCTGCATACTGCAGGTTGTTAATGAGTCTTCCTCCAATCCTGATGCCCCATTCTTCATCATACTGTCCATCTTCTTGGGTTATTTGCTCAGCATACAGATTGAATAGGTATGGTGAAAGGATGCAACCCTGATGCACAACTTTCCTGATTTTAAACCACTCGATAGCCCCTTGTTCTGTCATAGCAACTGCCTCTCAATTTATGTACAGGTTCCTCATGAGCACAATTAAGTGTTCTGGAATTCCCATTCTTGGCAGTATTATGCATAATTAGTTATGATCCACACAGTCGAATGGCTTTGCATAGTCAATAAAACACAGGTAAACATCTTTCTGGTATTCTCTGCTTTCGTCCATAATCCATCTGACATTAGCGATGATACTCTTTTTCCACTTCCTTTTCTGAATCCAGCTTGAACGTATGGCAGTTCTCTACTGATGTACTTCTGCAATTGCTTTTGAATGATCTTCAGCATAATTTTACTTATGTGTTGATAGTAATGATATTGTTGGATAATTTCTGCATTTTGTTTGGTCACTTTCTTAGGAATGGGTACAATATGGATCTCTTCCAGTTGGTTGGCCAGGTAGCTGTCTTCCAAATTTCATGGCATAAATGAGTGAGCACTTCCAGCTACTGCACCCATTTGTTGAAACATCTTAGTTGGTATTCCATCCACTCCTGAAGCCTCGTTTTTTGACTACATCTTCAGTGAAGGTTGGACCTCTTCCTTCAGTATCATCAGTTCTTGATCATGTGCTACCTCCTGAAATGGTTGAAGTTGACCAATTCTTTTTGCTACAGTGATGCCATGTATTCCTTCCATCTACTTTTGATGGTTTCTGCATTATTTAATATTTTCCCTGTAGAATCCTTCAATATTGTAACTCGAGGCTTGAATCTTTTCTTCAGTCATTTCAGCTAGAGAAATGCTGTTACTTCCTTAATAAACCACTTAAGTGTAAGTATAGTCTGTGAGTTCTCTGTGGTCATTTCAATGGATTATCAAACCCAGCAGAGAAGTAGAGAATGTCATGAGAATGGCTGCTAGTGTAGAAGTGGTAAAAAAGCTGGAGAATGGAGGTATGTGTAACCTCCATCTCACAAGTATCAGCCTTGGTTTCATTTTCAAAAAAAAAAAAAAAAAAAAAAGAGGAGGCAGGGCCAAGATGGCAGAGTAGTCAGGCACTTCCTGTGGTTCCTCTTACAACAAAGACCCAGAAAAACATATGAATTGATTATATATGACAATCTAGGTTTCCTGAACATCAAAGACAAAGTTGAGGAATTAGACTGGTGGCAGGGGGAGGGAGAGACAGTTCAGAAGCCGTGAGGAATTGTTAGATCTGACCTGGCCAGCACCAGCACCCTGCAGGCTGGATCAGTTGGACATGTGTGGTGAGGCAAGCAGTGGCACTAAGGATGAGTTTTCCATGTCGGGAGAGACTGAGAGGCAGAGAGTCTGTTCAAGCCTCCAGAACCAGAAAGAAATGGAGCTCAACTGGCAAAAGATAGGTACAAGTGTCTAACCTACCTCACAGATCAAAACTCCCCCCTCCCCACCCTTATGGGAAGTATCTCTCTCCCATTTACCTTCCCCCTCCCCACTCTGCCCCCAGGCCCTGTCAGTGATTGCTTCAGTGATTGCTACACACCCTGGCCAGAAATAGGACCCATCACGTGCTCTGAGTCATTTTCCCGGTTTTGGAGAGGAAGCAATTTAATAAACAGGAAAAAATAATCTGCCAGCTCACTTAAGCCGGGAACTCAGGGCAGGCACAGCCCCTTTGCCTAGGCACAGGCATAAGGGGTCAATGGACTTTGAATGCTTTTCACTCCTTCCTAGGCCTGTGTGGGCCCATTTCAACAGCATAGGCCCTCATTAGCATGGCATAACAGAGTACATACCTGAAGCCTATTTTCATCTGTATCTGCTAAAAGAGAGAGTGGAAGATTCATGATATTTGACACTGCCCTGCCCATTAAGCAGGGTCCTCACCTACCCACATCAGGGGCTTGAGGACTGGTGACTCCACCTATTCCACTGAGCCACTGCAACACGGGTCCAAGAATAAGTGGTGACTCCCAGTCCTTAAAGCCAACAGCATTAGGTGCCCAGAGTCTAGCTGCAAAACCCACCTACCTACTTGCTCTAAGCAACAGGGACATGCATTCCACCCAGAAACTCAAGTTGCAGCAGTTACTCCCCTGCCTTGATCAGCACATGACCCCCTATTGCAGCCAGATACCTGTGCCTACTCCAATTACCCCTGCCTGTCTAGGACTGTAGGTGATAGCCTGCACAACACACTTGGTGACTGATGACCTGGAACCTGAGTCAAATTCACACAAGAAAAGTGAATGGACTCCTGGGCTCACATACCTAGTAACAGCTCAAGCCACTTGGAGACAGAACGTGAGGGTTTCAAGGACATCAATAATCAAATTGGCTCACTTGACCAGCCTATTTGGGCATATCAAAACAAAACAAAACAAGAAGCTAGGACACAGTAAGCAAGCATAAAAAAATCCAAAAACCCAAACCCGTTGCCGTTGAGTTGATTCCAACTCATAGTGACCCTAAAGGACAGAGTAGTACTGCCCTATAGGGTTTCCAAAGAGTGACTGGTGGATTCAAACTGGAGACCTTTTGGTGAGCAACTGTAGCCCTTAACCACTCTGCTACCAGCGTTTCCAAGCAAACGTAAAATAAACAGATATAATAACTTATTGATGGCTCAGAGGCAACAGTCAATATCAAATCACACAAAGAGACAGACCATGATGGCTTCAGCAAGCCACCAAAACAAAGACTCATGAAACCTTCTGGAGGAAGATAAATTCTTGGAATTATCAGAGGTAGAATTCAAAAGACAGAACTCTTCAAGAGATTAAGAAGGAGATCAGGCAAAATGCAGAACAAGCCAAGGAGCACACAGACAAAGCAATAGAGGAATTTAAGAAGGTTATACAAGATCATAATGACAAATTTAACAGGCTAAAAGAATCCATAGAGAGACAGCAAACAGAAATCCAAAAAATGAACAATAAAATTTCAGAATTAAACAACTCAATAGAAAGCCATAGGAGCAGAACTGAGGCAATGGAAGTCCGAATTAGCGTGACTGAAGATAAAACAGTTGGCACCAATATATTCAAAGAAACACCAGATTAAAAAATTAAAAAAAAAAAATGAAGATACTATGTGGGACTCTATCAAGAGGAATAACCTATGAGTGACTGGAGTACCAGAACAGGGTGGGAGGGGGCAGGGGGGGAGGGATAACAGAAAATTCAGAGAGAATTGTTGAAGATTTGTTGGCAGAAAACGTCCCTGGTATCTTTAAAGATGAGAAGATATCCAAGAAGTTCATAGAAACCCACCCAAGGTAGAACCCAAAGAAAGTCATCAAGACATATTATAACCAATGTTGCCAAAACCAAAGACAAAGAGAGAATTTTAACAGTGGCTAGGGAGAAACAAGAAAAGTCACCTACAAAGGAAAGTCAAGAAGACTAAGCTTGCACTATTCAGCAGAAACCATGAAGGCAATGGGATAACATATATAAAGACTTGAAGGAAAAAAAATTGCCAGCAAAGAATTATACATTCAACAAAACTACCTCTCAAATATGCTGGTGAAATTAGGGCATTATCAAATGAACAGAAGTTTAGGGAATTCGCAAAAACCAAACCAAAATTACAAGAAATACTAAAGGGAGCACTCCTGTTAGAAAATCAGTAACATCAGATAACAACCCAAGACTAGAACACAGGACAGAACAATCAGATATCAACCCAGATAGGGAAGTTACAAAAATAAATCAAAGCAAAACACTGAAAATTTGGAAACAGAGACATCCATATGTAAAAGATGACATTAAAACAAAAAAGAGGAACTAAAAAATGTAGTCATAGATCTTTCATATGGAGAGGAAGTCAAGGAGATATAAAGAAATAAAAGATTTATTTAAGCTTAGAAAAATGGGGGTTAATATTAAGGTAACCACAAAGGAGACTAACGATCCTACACATCAAAATAAAAAAGAAGAAAAAAGTAAAGACTCAGCAAATACAAAACCAACAACAATGAAAAAGGTGAAAAGAAGATACATAAGGAAAAACAACTCAGCACAGAAAATTAAGTGGAACAAAGAAACAGTTAACAACACACACACAAAGGACATCAAAATGACAGCACTAAACTCATACCTATCCATAATTATGCTGAATATAAGTGGACTAGATGTACCAATAAAGAGACAGACAGTGGCAGAATGGATAATGTGCCTACAAGAGACACACCTTAGACTTAAAGATGCAAACAAACTAAAACTCAAAGGATGGAAAAAAATATATCAAGCAAACAATCAAAAAAGAGCAGGAGCAGCAATATTAATCTGTGACAAAATAGATTTTAAAGCAAAATCTACCACAGAGGATAAGGAAAGAAACTTTGTAATGACTAAAGGGTCAATACACTAGGAGGACAGAACCATAATAAATATGTACGCACCCAACAACAGAGCTCCAAAATACGTAAAACAAATTCTAACAGTTTTGAAAAGAGAAATAAGCAGTGCTACTATAATAGTATGAGACTTGAATATGGGGTAGTTCTACTCTGTCCTATAGGGTCGCTATGAGTTGGAATCAACTAGACGGTACTGATTCTGGGTGAATACACCACTTCCAGTGAAGGACAGAACATCCAGAAAACTCAATAAAGACACAGAAAATCTAAATGCCACAGTCAACCAATACTTTTTTTTCCAACACACATGGAACATTCTCCAGAATAGAGCACATATTAGGACACGAAGCAACCCTTAACAGAATCCACAGCATGGAAATATTACAAAGCATCTTTTCTGACCATAAAGCCATAAAAGTAGGAATCAATAACAGAAAAAGCAAGGAAAAAAATCAAGTACATGGATCATGTGGCTCTTTCTGTCTCTTGGGCTCGTAATTACCTTGTGTCCTTGGTGTTCTTCATTCTCCTTTGATCCAGGTGGGTTGAAACCAATTGATGCATCTTAGATGGCCACTTGCTAGCGTTTAAGACCCTAGATGCCACTCTTCAAAGTGGGATGCAGAAGGTTTTCTTAATAGATTTTATTATGCCAATTGACTTAGATGTCCCCTGAAATCATGGTCCCCAAACCTCTGCGCTTGCTGCACTGGCCTTCGAAGCATTCAGTTTATTCAGTAAACTTCTTTGCTTTTGGTTTAGTCCAGTTGTGCTGACCTCCCCCGTATCGTGTATTGTCTTTCCCTTCACCGAAAGTAGTTCTTATCTACCAACTAATTAGTGAATACCCCTCTCCCACCCTCTCACCCTCCCTCCTCTTGTAACCACAAAGGAATGTTTTCTTCTCAGTTTAAACTATTTCTCAAGTTCTTATAATAGCTGTCTTATACAATATTTGTCCTTTTGCAGATGACTGCCCTGACAGGGAACACAACAGAGAACCCCCAAGGGAGCAGAAGAGCAGTGGGATGCAGGCACCAAGTTCTCATAAAAAGACCAGACTTAATGGTCTGGCTGAGACTGGAAGGACCTCGGTGGTCATGACCCCCAGACCTTCTGTTGGCCCAGGACAGGAACCATTCCCAAAGCCAACTCTTCAGACATGGATTAAACTGCACAATGGGTTGGAGAGGGATGCTGGTGAGGAGTGAGCTTCTTGGATGAGGTGGACACTTGAGACTATGTTGGCATCTCCTGCCTGGAGAGGAGATGAGAGGGCAGAGGGAGTTAGAAGCTGGCAAAATGGACACAAAAAGAGAGAGTGGAGGGAGAGAGTGGGCTGTCTCATTAGGGGGAGAGTAATTGGGAGTATGTAGCAAGGTGTATAATTTTTTGTGTGAGAGACTGACTTGATTTGTAAACTTTCACTTAAAGCACAATAAAAATTATTTTAAAAAATCAAGTACATGGAAACTGAACAACACCTTGCTCAAAAACTACTGGGTTATAGAAGAAATTAAGGACAGAATAAAGAAATTCACAGAATCAAATGCGAATGAAAACACAACCTACCGGGACCTTTGGGACACAGCAAAAGCAGTGCTCAGAGGTCAATACATAGCAATAAATGCACACATACAAAAAGAAGAAAGGGCCAAAAGGTAAACATTAAGCATACAACTTGAACAAGTAAAAAGAAAGCAGCAAAAGAAGTCCTTGGGCACGAGAAGAAAGGAAAAAATAAAAATTACAGCAGAATTAAATGAAATAGAGAATAGAAAAACAATTGAAAGAGTTAACAAGACCAAAAGCTGGTTGTTTGAAAAGATCAACAAAATCGATAAACCACTAGTCAAATTGACAAAAGAAAAACTAGAGAGGAAGCAAATAACCTGAGTAAGAAATGAGGTGAGTTATATCACAACAGATCCAACTGAAATTAAAAGAATTTTAGCAGAATACTATGAAAAATTGTACTCCAAGAAATTTGAAAACCTAGAGGAAATGGACAAAATTTCTAGAAACACACTATCTACCTAAACCAACACAAACAGAAGTAAAACAACTAAATAAACCTATAACAAAAGGAGATTAAAAAGGTAATTTAAAAACTCCCAAAATAAAAACCCCTGGCCCTGTCAGCTTCAGTAGACAATTCTACCAAACGTTCAGAGAAAAGTTAACACCACTACTACTAAAAGTATTTCAGAACATAGAAGCACATGGAAGACTCCCAAACTCATTCAATGAAGCCAGCATATCCCTAATACCACAACCAGGTAAAAACACCACAAAAAAAGAAAATTACAGACCAATATACCTCGTGGACATAGATGCAAAAATCCTCATCAGAGTTCTAGCAAATAGAATTCAACAACATATATATAAAAAAAAAATTCAACATGACCAAGTGGGATTCATACTGGGAATGCAGGGAAGAGCTAACTCATCAAAATAGAGTTGACCTTAATAGACTCAGACTTTTGGGACTTTCATTTGCTGATGTGGCATGACTCAAAATGAGAAGACACAATTGCAAACATTCATTACTAATTAGAACCTAGAATGTACGAAGTATGAATCTAGGAAAATTAGAGATCATCAAAAATGAAATGGAATGCATATACATTGATACCCTAGGCATTAGTGAGCTGAAATGGACTGGTATTGGCCATTTCGAATGTGACAATCATTGGTATACTATGCGGGAAATGTCAACTTGGAGACGAATGGCGTTGCATTCATTGTCAAAAAGAACATTTCAAGAACAAGGCCAAGGGCTGACTGTGGACCAGACCATCAATTGCTCATATGCAAGTTCAAGTTGAAACTGAAGAAAATTAGAACAATTCCAAGAGAGCCAAAGTACAATCTTGAGTATATCCCACCTGAATTTAGAGACCATCTCAAGAATAGAACTGACACATTGAACACTAATGACCGAAGACCAGATGAGTTGCGGAATGACATCAAGGACATTATACATGAAGACAGCAAGAGGTCATTAAAAAGACAGGAAAGAAAGAAAAGACCAAAATGGATGTCAGAAGAGACTCTGAAACTTGCTCTTGAACATTGAGCAGCTAAAGCAAAAGGAAGAAATGATGAAGTAAAAGAACTGAACAGAAGATTTCAAAGGGTGGCTCGAGAAGACAAAGTGTTATAATGACATGTGCAAATCGCTGGAGATAGAAAACCAAAAGGGAAGAACACACTCGGCATTTCTCAAGCTGAAAGAACTAAAGAAAAAATTCAAGCTTTGAGTTGCAATAGTGAAGGATTCTATGGGGGAAATATTAAATAACACAGGGAATATCAAAAGAAGATGGAAGGAATACACAGAGTCATTATATCAAAAAGAACTGGTCAACTTTCAACCATTTCGAGACGTAGCATATGATCAGGAACCAATGATACCAAAGAAAGAAGCCCAAGCTGCACTGAAGGCATTCGTGAAAAACAACAAGGCTCCAGGTATTGACGGTATATCAACTGAGATGTTTCAAGAAACAGATGCAGAGATGGAAGTGCTCACTCATCTATGCCAAGGAATTTGGAAGACAGCTACCTGGCCAACTGACTCCAAAGATTCATATTTATGCCTATTCCCAAGAAAGGTGATCCAACCGAATGCAGGTATTATTGAACAATATCATTAATATCACACCCAAGCAAAATTTTGCTGAAGATCATTCAAAAGTGGCTGCAGCAGTATTGACAGGGAACTGCCAGAAATTCAGGCCGGATTCAGAGGAGGACATGCAACCAAGGATATCATTGCTGATGTCAGATAGATCCTGGCTGAAAGCAGAGAATACCAGAAGGATGTTTACCTGTGTTTTATTAACTATGCAAAGGCCTTCAACTGTGCGGTCATAACAAATGGGAATTCCAGAATACTTAGTTGTGCTCATGAGGAACCTGTACATAGATCAAGAGGTAGTTGCTTAGACAGAACAAGGGGACAGTGCGTGGTTTAAAGTCAGGAAAGGTGTGTGTCAGGGTTGTATCCTTTTATCACACCTATTCAATCCGTATGCTGAGCAAATAATCCAAGAAGCTGGACTATATGAAGAAGAACGGGGCATCAGGCTTGGAGGAAGACTCATTAACAACATGCATTATGTAGATGGCACGGCTTTGCTTGCTGAAAGTGAAGAGGACTTTTTTTGGGGGGGGGAGTGTCTCTTTTTTTTTTTTTTTGAAGAGGACTTGAAGCACTTACTGATGAACATCAAAGACCACAGCCTTCAGTATGGATTACACCTCAACATAAAGAAAACAAAAATCCTCGTAACTGGACCAATAAGCAACATCATGATAAATGGAGAAAAGATTGAGGTTGTCAAGGATTTCATTTTACTTGGATTCACAATCAGCACCCATGGAAGCAGCAGTCAAGGAATCAAAAGATGCATTGAATTGGGCAAGTTGGCTGCAAGAGATCTCTTTAAAGTGTTAAAAAGCAAAGATGTCACCTACAGAACTAAAGTGCCCCTGACCCAAGCCATGATGTTTTCAATCACCTCATATGCATGCGAAAGCTGGACCATGAATAAAGAAAACCAAAGAAGAATTGACGCGTTTGAATTGTGGTATTGGTGAAGAATATTGAATATGCCATGAACTGCCAAAAGAACGAACAAATCTGTCTTGGAAGAAGCACAACCAGAATGCGGCTTGGAAGCAAGGATGGCGAGACTGCGCCTCACAAACTTTGGACATGTTGTCAGGAAGGATCAGTCCCTGGAGAAGGACATTATGCTTGGTAAAGTAGAGGGTCAGCAGAAAAAAGGAAGACCCTCAACAAGATGGATTGACACAGTGGCTGCAACAATGGGCTCAAGCATAACAACGATTGTGAAAACGGAGCAGGACAGGGAAGTGTTTTGTTCTGTAGAACATAGTAATAATAATAAAGGACACTTATACAAAGCCAACAGCCAACATCATCCTAAATGGAGAGAGTCTGAAAGCATTCCCCTTGAGAACAGGAATCAGAGAAGGATGCCCTTTATCACCACTCTTACTCAACGTTGTGCTGGAAGCCCTCGCCGGAGCAATTAGGCTAGAAAAAGAAATAAAGGGCATCCAAATTGGAAGCAAAAAAGTAAAAGTATCCCTATTTGCAGGTGATATGATCTTGTACCCAGAAAATCCCAAAGAATCCACAAGAAAACTAGTGAAACTAAAAGAAGATTTTAGTGAAGTATCAGGATACAAGATAAACATACAAAAATCAGTTGGATTCCTCTACACCAACAAAGAGAGCTCCAAAGATGAAATCACCAAATCAATACCATTTACAATAGCCCCCAAGAAGATAAAATACTTAGGAACAAACCTAACCAGAGAAGTAAAAAACCTGTGCAAAGAAAACTACAAGACGCTTCAGCAAGAAACCAGAAGAGACCTACTACCAGACGTGGGAAAACATGCCTTGCTCATGGATACGAAGACTCGACATTGTGAAAATGTCAGTTCTACCCAAAACAATCTACAGATGCAATGCAATCCCGATCCAAATTCCAATGGCATTTTTTAATGAGGTGGAAAAACAAATCACAACTTCATAAGGAAAAGGAAGAGGCCCCATATAAGTAAAGCATTACCGAAGAAGAACAACAAAGTGGGAGGCTTCATACTATCTGATTTTAGAATCTATTATACCACCACGATAGTCAAAACAGCCTGGTACTGGTATGACAACAGATACATAGACCAATGGAACAGAATTGAGAATACAGACGTAAATTCATCCACTTATGAGCAGCTGATATTTGACAAAGGCCTAAAGTCCGTTAAATGGGGAAAAGACAGTCTCCTTAACAAATGGTGCTGGCACAACTGGATATCCATCTACAAAAAAAAAAAAAAAAAAAGACCCATTCCTCATACCATGCACAAAAACTAACTCAAAATGGATTAAAGACCTAAATATAAAATCTAAAATGATAAAGATCATGGAAGAAAAAATAGGGACAATGCCAGGATCCCTAATAAATGGCATAAATAGAATACAATCATAACTAACAATGCACAGAAGAGAAAGCAGATAACTGGGGGCTCTTAAAAATCAAACAGTTATGCTCATCAAAAGACTTCACCAAAAGAGTAAAAAGACAACCTACGGACTGGGAAAAAATTTTGAGTTATGACATATCCAGTCGGGGTCTAATCTCTACAATCTACAAGATACTGCAAAACTTCAACCACAAAAAGACAAATAACCCACTTAAAAAATGGGCAAAGGATATAAGCAGACACTTCATCAAAGAAGACATTCAGGTGACTAACAGATACATGAGGAAATGCTCACCATCATTAGCCATTAGAGAAATGCAAATCAAAACTACAATGAGATACCATCTCACCCCGACAAAAAAAAATGGCCTTAATCCAAAAACACAAAATAATAAATGCTGGAGAGGTTGTGGAGAGACTGGAACACTTACACACTGCTGGGAATGTAAAATGGTACAGCCACTTTGGAAATCGATTTGGTGCTTCCTTAAAAAGCTGGAAATAGAACTACGATTGAGCAATCCCACCCCTTGGAACATACCCTAGAGAAATAAAATCCATCACAGGAAGAGATATATGCACACCCATGGTCACTGCAGCACTGTTCACAATAGCAAAAAGATGCAAACAACCCAGGTGCCCATTAGCGGATGAATGGGTAAACAAATTATGGTATATTCACAGGCGGAATACTACTCAACAATAAAGAACAACGATGAATCCTAGAAACATCTCTTAACATGGATGAGTCTGGAAGACATTATGCTGTGTGAAATTAGTCAGTTGTAAAAAGACAAATATTGTATGAGACCACTCTTATAAGAACTCAAGAAAAAGTTTAAACACAGAAGAAAACATTCTTTGATGGTTACAAGAAGGGAATTCACTAACTAGATAGTAGACAAGAGTTATCTTATGTGAAGGGAAGGGCAACACACAATCTAGGGGAACTAAGCACCACTGGACTAAACCAAAAGCTAAGAAGTTTCCTGAACACAACCAAACACTTCGAGGGTCTGTGTACCAGGGGCAGGGGTCTGGGAGCCATGGTTTCAGGGAACATCTAGTTCAATTGGCATAACAAAGTTTATTAAGAAATGTTCTGCATCCCACTTTTGTGGGTGGCATCTGGGGTCTTAAAAGCTAGTGAGTGGCCATCTAAGATGCATCAATTGGTCTCAACCCACCTAGAGCAAGGGAGAATGAAGAACACCAAAGACACAAGGAAAATATTAGCCCAAGAGACAAAAGGGGCCACATAAACCAGAGAGTCCATCAGCCCAAGAGCAGAAGAACCACATGGTGCCTGGCTACCAGCAATAACTGCCCTGACAAGGAACAAAACAGAGAGTTCCTGATGGAGCAAGAGAAAAGTTGGGTGCAGAACTCGAATTCTAGTAAAAAGACCAGACTTAATGGTCTGACTGAGACTGGAGGAACCCCGGAAGACATGGTCCCCAGACTCTCGGTTAACCCAGAACTAAAACCATTCCTGAAGCCAACTCTTAAGACAAAGAATAGACTGGACTATAAGAAATAAAATGATACTCGTTGAAGAGAGTGCTTCTTAGCTCATGTAGATACAGGAGACTAAATGGGCAACTCCTGTCTGGAGGCGAGATGAGAAGGGGAGAAAGCGATAGCAGCTGCTTGAATAGAAACGGGAAATCTGGGGTGGAAAGGAGGAACGTGTTGTCACATTATAGGTACAGCTGATACAGTCACATAACAGTGTGTATATAAATTTTTGAGAAACTAACTTAAGCTGTAAACTTTCACCTAAAGCGCAAAAGAATAGGAGAGAAAAATTGCTAACTGTTGAACCATTTGTATACATGACACACTTTTTGAACCATCAGCAACTTTCATGAATTATGTAATTCAGCCCAACGAATGTTTCATAAACATTTGAAACAATTAAATTATTCAAAGAGTTTTAATATATGTAACAAATAGTAAACTGACACGTTTATCAGCCCAGAAGAACTAATTTTTTTCTGGGCGAGAGATAGGAGTTTGAGATCAGGGAAAGCAAAATACAATGTAATTCACTGAGCAAAAAAAAAAAAAAAATTCACTGAGCAAACCTGCTGCAAAAGACCTCTTTGAAGTCTTACAAAGCAAAGATGTCACTTTGATGACTAAAGTGCTCATGACCCAGGCCAAAGTATTTCCAATTGCCCCCTACGCGTGTGAAAGCTGGACAATGAATAAGGAAGACCCAAGAAGAATTGAAGCATTTCAATTATGGTGCTGGTGAAAAATTTTGAATATACCATAGACTGCCAGAAGGAGGAACGAATCTGCCTTAGAAAAACTATAGCCATAATGCTCCTTAGAAGGGAGGATGGTAGGATGAAGTCTAGCTTACCTTGGACATGTTATCAGGAGGGATCAGTACCTGAGAAGAAGATCATGCTTGGTGTTATGGATTGAAAAAAATGGATTGAATTGTGTTGTAAATCCTAACCGCTCTGCCTGTGGTTATAACCCCATTTGGAAATGGATTTTCTTTGTTACGTTAATGAGACAGGATTAGTGTAGGGTGTGCCTTAAATCAATCTCTTTTGAATATAAAAGAGATTGAACAAGCAAGCTAGCAAGACAAGAAGTTGGAAGAGAGATGCCAGGCCACCTGAAGATTGCCCAGGAGCAGAAGCTCAAAGAGACGAGGACCTTCCTCCAGAGCCCACAGAGAGAGAAAGCCTTCCCCTAGACCTGACCCCCTGAATTCAGACTTCTAGTCTCCTAAACTGTGAGAAAATAAATTTCTGATTATTAAAGCCACCTATTTATGGTATTTCTGTTATAGCAGCCCTAGATAACTAAGACAGTTGGTAGAGAGTCAACAAAGGAGAGAAACGGCCTCAACGAGAAGAGTTGACACAGTGTCTATAACAATGGGCTCAAACATAGCAACGATTGTGGGGATGGCACAGGACCGGGCAGTGTTTCGTTCTGTTGTACATAGGGTTGCTGTGAGTTGGAACTGACTTGATGTCACCTAACAACAGTAAAAACAAAAATGCACTTTCTTTTTCTGTTGTTAGTTGCCGTCAACTTGGTTTGGACTAATGGCAACCTTATGAATAACAGAAACATTAGCAGGTCCTACGCCATCCTCACAATTGTTGGTATGTTTGAGCCCATTGTTGCGTCAATCCATCTCGTGGATTTCCCTCATTCTCGCTGACCCTCTACTTTACCAAACATGATGTCCTTTTCTAACCATTAGACTTTCCCGATAATGTAATCAAGATGAAGTCTTTCCATCCTAGCTTCTAAGGAGCCTTCTAGCTGTGCTTCCTCCAACACTCACTTGTTAGTTATTCTGGCAAAAAAACCAAACCAAACCCATTGCTGTGGGGTCGATTTCGACTTACAGTGACCCTACAGTAGAGACTAGAACTGCCCCACAGAGTTTCCACTTTTTGCTCACTTTTTGGTTAGCAGTCAAACTCTTGACCACTGTGCCAACACTATTCTTCACCAACACTGCAATTCAAATGCGCCAAAAAAACTAGTTGCTGTCAAGTGGATTCCGACTCCTGGTGATCCCATGTGTTGCAGGGTAAAACTGAGCTCCACAGGGTTTTCATGGCCATAATCTTTATAGCCTTGGTGGCGTAGTGGTTAAGTGCTATGGCTGCTAACTAAAAGGTCGGTAGTTCTAATCCACCAGGCACTCCTTGGAAACCCTGTGGGGCAGTTCTACTCTGTCTTGTAGGGTTGCTATGAGTCAGACTTGACAGCAATGGGTTTGGCTTTTTTTTTGGTTTAATCTTTAGGGAAGGAGCCCTGGTGGTACAATGGTTAAGTGCTTGGCTGCTAACCAAAAGGTTGACAGTTCAAACCCACTAGCTGCTCCACAGGAGAAAAGACCTGGCGATCTCGTACCACAAAGATTACAGCCTGGGAAACCTTATGGAGCAGTTCTACTCTGTCCTATAGGCTCTCTATGAATTGGAATAGATTTGTCAGCACACAACAACTTTTGGGAGCAGATTTCTAGGCCTTTCTTCTGGGTGCCTCTGGGCGGGTTAAAACCTCCAACGTTTTGATTAGTAGTTAAGCCTTTAACCATATACACCACCCAGGGACTCCCTCTGTATGATATCCAGGGCTATAAGCCCCTCCTAGGAGCTCTGCCTATCTCTACCTCCAAGTGGGTTTCTGTGGCATAATATTAAATTCAGTATCAGATTAAAACCAACATCAGAAAGACCTCCATCTTTTTTTTTTAATCAACATTTCTACTTCTTTTTTAAATCAGTTTTGATGTTATATTTTCTAGGATAATTGTGTATTTCCCCTCCATTTTCCAAATTATTGGCATAAAGTTTCACATAATATTCTCTTATATTTCTATTAATGTTCTCTATATCTATGGAAATACCTACTTTCTTCATTTGTACCTTCATATGCTTTTGTTTTCCCTTTCGTAAATTTAATGTAGGTGAGGGCAGCCCGAAGGCGTGTAAGACACTCTGAGACTAAAATGATAAGATCTACATGTAATAAGATTGTCAACACGTTCAAAGCAAAACGTTTTCTAATCTGGAAGCAGAAAGAAAAAAAGAGTCTTAGTTATAATTTCATCAGTGTTAACATGTGACCTCAGTAGGTGGTTATGGCGTCCGCTTGGGAAATTCTCTACCAGAAATCTAAGTGCTCATGGTGCCAGAGCCTCAGAACTGCTTTCGTCTTGTGGGAAGAGGGGAATGAACAGCTTGTTAACTACTGGCTATTTTTCTTTAGCAGGCTATGGTTTGCTAGGGCTGCCATACCAAATTACTACAAACTGGGTGGCTTAGAACAGGGGAAATTTATTTTCTCACAGTTCTGGAGACTAGAAGTCTGAATCAAGGCGCAGCAGGGCCATGCTCACTATGTAGGCTCTAGGGCAGAATCCTTCCTTGCCTCTTCTAGCTTTGGGAGGCTGCAGGCCATCCTTGGCATTCCTTGGTTTGTGGCTGCACCACTCCAATTTCTGCTTGCTTCCCTCTTCACGGGGCTGCCTTCCCCCTGTGTGTCTGTATCCAAATCTCCCTCTCCTTTCCGTTGGATTTAGGGCCCACCTGAATCCAATATGATTTCATCACATCTGCATAAGATCCTATTTCCAAATAAAGTCACATTCACAGGTACCCAGGCTTAGGACTTGAACATATCTTTTCGGGGGGATAAAATTCAACTCATTACACGGGCCATACCGAGGTCTTTGTGTCCCTCCCAAGAAAACCTCACCATATCTGTAGTGAGAAAGTATTACACCTTGCCTAAAAGTTCTTTGATCCAGGTCAAAATTATGTTAAGTGACCCTCTGTGCTTGACAACTGCACTTGCTTGCTGTTTATGTATATAATGTATATGTATATTTATATATATATATATCTTTTAAAAATTAGAGAAAGTACAAAAAGACATGGAGGAAACTTAAACACATATTGCTAAGTGAAAGAAGCCAGTCTGAAAGGGTACATACTGCAGGATTCCCACTATATGGCATTCTGGAAAAGGCAAAACTACAGAGAGAGTGAAAAGATCAGTGGGTGCCAGGGGTTCAGGGGGAAGGGGAGGGATGAATAGGTGGAGCACAGAGCATTCCAAGGGCAGTGTAAGCATTCCGTGTGATACTGTCATCATGGACGCGTGACATTATGCATCTGTCAAAGCCCGTAGGACTGTATAACGCACAGAATGAACCCTAGTATGAACCGTAGACTTTAGTTAATAATAGCAAAAAAACCAAACCTGTTGCCATCGAGTCGATTCCGACTCAAATCGACCCTATAGGACAGAGTAGAATTGCCCCATAGGGTTTTCAAGGAGTGGCTGATGTGTCTGGATTGCCAACCCTCTGGTTAGCAGCCGAGCTCTTAAGCACTTTGCCACCAGGGCCCCTAGTTAATAAAAATCCATCAATATTGGTTCATCAATTGTCGCAAATGTACGCCAGAAATTCAAGATGTTAATAATAGAAGACACTGTGTGCAGGGGAAGTGGGGATGTCTGGAAACAGCCTGTACTTTTCTGAGCAATTTTTCTGTCAACCTAAAACACCTCTAAAATATAAAATGCAGTCAAAAAATATTATCAAATTGGCTAAAAATAAATAAAAATGAAAAGAACAATTATTCAACCCCAACCAAATCTGGAATAAACCAACAAATAGGCAAAAAACCAAACCAAAACAAAAAGATTAGAGAAAGTTATTACATCATTGTCCCAAAGGAGATAAACGAAAATTGTGACTAGATGTCACAGGGGCCCTAGCAACTTCCTCAAGGGGTAGAAATACTTCCTGATCCCTAGGAAACAGCCATCTGGCTGTTGCTAGGGGTACTCTTGGGCCTTGGGCACTGCCCGCAGTTGCCGACCCAGGGTGAAGGCAAGCTGGTATAGAGCCAGACTCTAAGACTGCTTGGGAGGCTGGCGAGTCCCACCAGCTAGCAAAGAGCAGGAAACAGCACTGGGATGGCTGGGTTGTGCCTGGCCACATAATAAATAGGAAAGAAAGAGGGACTTCTCAGTCTCTTGGAGTCAGGCAACTGCTGCCATTTCATGGGGATCAAGAAGAATCAAGGTGCCATCTGGTCCAGAGAAGGGAGGCGTCCCTCTCCTTGGCTGGCTCAGGGCACACCGGTGCGTGTTGCCCTCTGTTCAGCTGTGGAAAAGTGCCTCCAGGTGTGCCTACCTGTCCCTGGTCACAGTGTGCTGGTCCCTGTCACAGCATCCCTCACACTTGGCTGCCCAGGCCTCACTGCTGGACTGAAGGCTGAGTGACAGCTTTGTGACATCAGGGGGATCCCAGCAAGGGATCCCCCTAGGTGAGGGTGTGCTCAACAGGCTGCTTCAGCATTCTGATTTTTCCTGATTAATGAATGTGTTTCTTGTGAGTTTAGGAAACTAGAAGCCAACTTTCTGGAGTGCAGTCAGCTCTGGACTACCAGAAATGAAAGTTCTGGGCCTGGGAGGATTAGGACCAGATATGGATCATGTCTGCCTCCTCTTGGTAGTACTGCTAGAGTTTCTATTTATCAGTTTCCACCCAGAGTGAGTCTGTACCTCACAGCCAAGTTTGCCAGGCTGGCAGACAGATGCTATAGCCAAGGCAGGTCCCCAAAGTCAGCCTGGAGACCAGGACAGGTCTAGGATGAAGTGTTCACTGTTCTTTGGTGAAACGAGAAATTCACAAAACCTGAGGGCAATGGAAGTGACCACCTGCCCTTTCTTCAAAGGGGCCATCCTGTTACCTGAGATTAGAATTCTTTTTTCTCTTACCCAGGGCTGGTCCTAGGGCTGAGGGTGGTTCTGAGCTTCTAACTCCGTGGTGAGGGAGGGGCACAGGTGGCTCAGCTATGGAGTGGGAGACCAAGGAGCAGGAGGCAGACAGGTCATCAGTGAAACAAGAGTCCTGGACAAACGGATCCCATGAGTGAGGCTTGAGGCACACAGCTGTCTATGACTGAGAGCCAGTGTGGGTAGAGTGCTGGGCCCAGAGTGGGCAGGCTAGGCTGGGGCCCCCACATGGAGGGCCCAAGGCACTGCCCAGTTTGTGAGAATGGGCAGAGATGGGAGAAAGCTGGAGGCCAGCATGGGCTCTTCCCCTTTTGGGAATCCTCCCACCACCGCCATTGACAAGGACCTGCCCAGGTCTCATGGGTGCCTCTAGGTCCCAAGTTTCTACTTCAAAGGCAGAATCCCTGGGGCTATCATGAGAACCTGACTTTCTCTGGACTGTGGTTACTCAGCACCTTCAACTTCTACCTCTCTGTTGCATAACTGGGTTGTTTTGAATCTGGAATGAGGCAAAGGAAATTAGAACGGGGGTGGCTTTGCACTGGGCTGACTCACACCAGATGGAGCCTTGGGAGATAAGGGGCTGGGGTTTTTTGGGAACTCGGGGAGGGTAAGTTGAGTAGATCTAATCTCAGTAGTGATAGAAGCTGGTCAGTCTGACTCCGAACCACTTCCCCGGGCGTGATCAACTTCCAGGAACTTGGCCTTGCTACAGATCATGTTACTTTCTTTCTACTTCTGGTCCTACACGGAATGCTGCTAAAGGGTAAATACTGAAAGAGGAGAAATTCCTGCAGATATAGAACGAATGCATGTTAAGTATTCTATTTAATTCACTATTCCAAAGAGAATCCAAAACAAGTATATTTATATTTGTAGGGATATTGAAAGAAACTGTATGTGTGTGTGTGTCGGGTGGCCAGGTTGTCCCTCCACCTAACTGAATTTATTTGTATGCCTATAGACAAGGATTATTTTGCTTTGCTATCAGTTATCTGAGCCCTGGTGGCGTAGTGGTTAAGAGCTCGGCTGCTAACCAAAAGGGTGGCAGTTCGAATCCACCTTAGAAACTATGGGGCAGCTCTACTCTGTCCTATAGAGTTGCTGTGAGTCGGAATCAGCTCAACAGCAATGGGTTTGGTTTGATTTTTTGGTATCAGTTATCTACAATTTACAGAGTTGTAAAATAGTTTGAAGGCAAAGAAAGGCTAGAGTCAGGTACTCCCCCCCTTCCAGGGTGTGCACTAAACAATTGGTAATTTTCCATCGCAGGCATCAGTAATCATTTTGGCTTATTCAAAATTTCCTTAAAACACAAAGAGAATTAAGTATCTGGCTAAACTGGTGCAGTATAGAGCTTCTAGCCAACCAGGGGCAGGACATGAAGTGTACTGTACCCATTACTTATAAGCCAGAAGTGTCCTCACTTCATGATCTCTTTATATCATGTGCTGTCTTTCTCTTTTATTTTGGTGATTATAAAAATATATGCCAGGAGGCAGGGCCAAGATGGCTGACTAGGTAGAAGCTACCTCGGATCCCTCTTGCAACAAAGACTCGGAAAAACAAGTGAATCGATCACACACATGACAATCTACGAACCCTGACCATCAAACACAGATCTAAAGAGTTGACCTGAGTGACAGAGACTGAGAATGAACAACCACGGGGAAGCAGCGACTGTTTTCGGAGCCTGGAGCCAGCGTCCCAGTCAGGAAACCTTGGCGCCGGGCTTTGGACTGGGTGCAGGGGAGCTGAGCATGGCATCCTGAGATGGTGCAAACACGGGATGCAGCCCTAGCCCCCAGAAGTGACCTCGGGGGAAGCCAGCCAGTGCACACAGGCAGCGCAGCGACACGGCTGACAGGAGGAGAAGTCACCGGGAGGTAGTGACTGGCTTTGGAGCCTGGAGTGCGGCGTCCCAGCCGGGGAACCTTGGCACTGGCCTTTAGACTGGGAGTGGAGGAACTGACCACAGCTTCTGAGACAGCGTAAGCACGGGACGCGGGCCTGACCCTCGGGGGCAATCTCTACCCAGCCAGCACACACAGTCAACACGCCCCTCGGGACTCTCAGATAAAACAGTCATCCTAAGCAAGATAAGTAACTTTGTCTATATTCCGGGGTGCTACTCTCTCCTATTTATCTGCACCCTCCCCTCCCCTTCCCAGGTGGCTTCATTAACATTGGAATTTCCTGAGCCAGAGAGTGAAGTGCCCAATGTTGATTGGTCAGAAAACCAATAATATCAGATACCAGCACAACACAAGGTCACAGAACAGAACATCCTGATATCAACTCAAATAGGGAAATCACAAAAACAAATTAAGATTAATTTTAAAAAGAAAAAAAATGCTCAAAACAGGGAATCATTGAAGTCAATATCTAAAAGATCACAATAATCAAAAAGAGGGACTAAATACAGGTGGCATAGAACTGCCATATGGAGAGGGAAACAAGGCGATATAGGACAATACAAGTTAGGTTTTTACTTAGAAAAATAGGGGTAAATATTAAGGTAACCACAAAGAGGTATAACAACTCCATAACTCAAAATAAAAACCAAGAAAAACATAACGACTCAGCAAACATAATTCAAATACTATGAAAATGAGGAACACACAATTTACAAAGAAAAATGTCTCAGCACAAAAAAGTAAGTGAAAAAATGAAATTGTCAACAACACACATAAAAAGACATCAAAATGACAGCACTAAACACATACTTATCTATAATTACGCTGAATGTAAATGGACTAAATGCACCAATAAAGAGACAGAGAGTCTCAGACTGGATAAAGAAACACGATCCGTCTATATGCTGCCTACAACAGACACACCTTAGACTTAGAGACACAAACAAACTAAAACTCAAAGGATGGAAAAAAATATATCGAGCAAACAACAAGCAAAAAAGAGCAGGAGTAGCAATATTAATTTCTGACAAAATAGACTTTAAATCCTCCACAAAGGATAAAGAAGGACACTACATAATGATTAAAGGGACAATTGACCAGGAAGATATAACCATGTTAAATATTTATGCACCCAATGAAAGGGCTGCAAGATACATAAAACAAACTTTAACAGAACTGAAAAGTGAGATAGACACCTCCACAATTACAGTAGGAGACTTCAACACACCACTTTCGGAGAAGGACAGGACATCCAGTAAGAAGCTCAATAGAGACACGGAAGACCTAATTGCTACAATCAACCAACTTGACCTCATTGACTTATACAGAACTCTCCACCCAACTGCTGCAAAGTATACTTTTTTTTCTAGCACACATGGAACATTCTCTAGAACAGACCACATATTAGGTCATAAAACAAACCTTTGCAGAATCCAAAACATCGAAATATTACGAAGCATCTTCTCAGACCACAAGGCCATAAAAGTGGAAATCAATAACAGAAAAATTAGGGAAAAGAAATCAAATACTTGGAAAATGAACAATGCCCTGCTGAAAAAAGACTGGGTTATAGAAGACATTAAGGAGGGAATAAAGAAATTCATAGAATGCCACGAGAATGAAAATACTTCCTATCAAAACCTCTGGGACACAGCAAAAGCAGTGCTCAGAGGTCAATTTATATTGATAAATGCACACATACAAAAAGAAGAAAGAGCCAAAATCAGAGAACTGTCCCTACAACTTGAACAAATAGAAACTGAGCAACAAAAGAATCCATCAGGCACCAGAAGAAAACAAATAATAAAAATTGGAGCTGAACTAAATGAATTAGAGAACAGAAAAACAATTGAAAGAATTAACAAAGCCAAAAGCTGGTTCTTTGAAAAAATTCACAAAATTGATAAACCATTGGCCAGACTGACCAAAGAAATACAGGAAAGGAAACAAATAACCCAAATAAGAAACGAGAAGGGCCACATCACAACAGAACCAACTGAAATTAAAAGAATCATATCAAACTACTATGAAAAATTGTACTCTAACAAATTTGCAAACCTAGAAGAAATGGATGAATTCCTAGAAAAACACTACCTACCTAAACTAACACAATCAGAAGTAGAACAACTAAATAGACCCGTAACAAAAAAAGAGATTGAAACAGTAATCAAAAAACTCCCAACAAAAAAAAGCCCTGGCCCGGACGGCTTTACTGCAGAGTTCTACCAAACTTTCAGAGAAGAGTTAACCCCACTACTTCTGAAGGTATTCCAAAGCATAGAAAATGACGGAATACTACCTAACTCATTCTATGAAGCCACCATATCCCTGATACCAAAACCAGGTAAAGACATTACAAAAAAAGAAAATTATAGACCTATATCCCTCATGAACATAGATGCAAAAATCCTCAACAAAATTCTAGCCAATAGAATTCAACAACATATCAAAAAAATAATCCACCCCGACCAAGTGGGATTTATACCAGGTATGTTGCAACGCTGGTTTAATATTAGAAAAACCATTAATGTAATCCACCATATAAATAAAACAAAAGACAAAAAGCACATGATCTTATCAATTGATGCAGAAAAGGCATTTGACAAAGTCCAACACCCATTTATGATAAAAACTCTCAGCAAAATAGGAATTGAAGGAAAATTCCTCAACATAATAAAGGACATCTATACAAAGCCAACAGCCAACATCACTCTAAAAGAGAGAGCCTGAAAGCATTTCCCTTGAGAACGGGAACCAGACAAGGATGCCCTTTATCACCGCTATCATTCAACATTGTGCTAGAGGTCCTAGCCAGAGCAATTAGGCTAGACAAAGAAATAAAGCACATCCGGATTGGCAAGGAGGAAGTCAAATTACCTCTATTTGCAGATGACATGATCTTATACACAGAAAACCCTAAGGAATCCTCCAGAAAACTAATGAAACTAATAGAAGAGTTTGACAGAGCCTCAGGTTATAAGATAAACATACAAAAATCACTTGGATTCCTCTACATCAACAAAAAGAACATCGAAGAGAAAATCACCAAATCAATACCATTCACAGTAGCCCCCAAGAAGATAAAATACTTAGGAATAAATCTTACCAAAGATGTAAAAGACCTATACAAAGAAAACTACAAAGTACTACTACAAGAAACTAAAAAGGACCTACAGAAGTGGAAAAACATACCTTGTTCATGGATAGGAAGACTTAACATAATAAAAATGTCTATTCTACCAAAAGGCATCTATATATACAATGCACTTCTGATCCAAATTCCAATGACATTTTTTAATGTGATGGAGAAACAAATTGCCAACTTCATATGGAAGGGAAAAAAGCCCTGGATAAGTAAAGCATTACTGAAAAAGAAGAAGAAAGTGGGAGGTCTCACTCTACCTGATTTTAGAACATATTATATAGCCACTGGGTTTTATATAGCCACAGTAGTCAAAACAGCCTGGTACTGGTAAAACAACAGACACATAGACCAATGGAACAGAATTGAGAACCCAGATATAAATCCATCCACATATGAGCAGCTGATATTTGACAAAGGCCCAGTGTCAGTTAACTGGGGAAAAGATAGTCTTTTTAACAAATGGTGCTGGCATAACTGGATATCCATTTGCAAAAGAATAAAACAGGACCCATACCTCACACCATGCACAAAAACTAACTCCAAGTGGATCAAAGACCTAAACATAAAGACTAAAATGATAAAGATGATGGAAGAAAAAATAGGGACAACGTTAGGAACCCTAATACAAGGCATAAACAGAATATAAAACATTACCAAAAATGACGAAGAGAAACCAGATAACTGGAAGCCCCTGAAAATCAAACACCTATGCTCATCTAAGACTTCACCAAAATAGTAAAAAGACCACCTATAGATTGGGAAAGAATTTTCAGCTATGACATCTCCGATCAGCGCCTGATCTCTAAAATCTATATGATTATGTTAAAACTCAACCACAAAAAGACAAACAACCCAATCAAGAAGTGGGCAAAGGATATGAACATGCACTTCACTAAAGAAGATATTCAGGCAGCTAACAGATACATGAAAAAATGCTCTTGATCATTAGCCATTAGAGAAATGCAAATTAAAACTACGATGAGATTCCATCTCACTCCAGCAAGGCTGGCATTAATCCAAAAAACACAAAATAATAAGTGTTGGAGAGGCTGTGGAGAGATTGGAACTCTTATACACTGCTGGTGGGAATGTAAAATGGTACAACCACTTTGGAAATCTATCTGGCATTTTCTTAAAAAGTTAGAAATAGAACTACCATACAACACAGAAATCCCACTCCTCAGAATATACCCTAGAGAAATAAGAACCTTTACATGAACACATATATGCACACCCATGTTTATTGCAGCTCTGTTTACAATAGCAAAAAGCTGGAAGCAACCAAGGTGTCCATCAACGGATGAACGGTTAAATAAATTGTGGTATATTCACACAATGGAATACTACACATCGATAAAAAACAGTGACGAATCTGTGAAACATTTCATAACATGGAGGAACCTGGAAGGTATTATGCTGAGTGAAATTAGTCAGAGGCAAAAGGACAAATATTGTATAAGACCACTATTATAAGATCTTGAGAAATAGTATAAACTGAGAAGAACACATTCTTTTGTGGTTACGAGGAGGGGAGGGAGGGAGGGAGGGTAGGAGAGGGTTATCTACTGATTACTTAGTAGATAAGAACTACTTTAGGTGAAGGGAAGAACAATACTCAGTACACGGAAGGTCAGCTCAACTGGACTGGACCAAAAGCAAAGAAGTTTCCGGGATAAACTGAATGCTTCAAAGGTCAGCGGAGCACGGGCGGGGGTTTGGGGACTATGGCTTAAGGGCACTTCTAAGTCAATTGGCAAAATAATTCTATTATGAAAACATTCTGCATCCCACTTTGAAATGTGGTGTCTGGGGTCTTAAATGCTAACAAGTGGCCATCTAAGATGCATCAATTTGTCTCAACCTACCTGGATCAAAGGAGAATGAAGAACACCAAGGTCACACGATAACTGTGAGCCCAAGAGACAGAAAGGGCCACAAGAACCAGAGACTTACATCATCCTGAGACCAGAAGAACTAGATGATGCCCGGCCACAACCGATGACTGCCCTGACAGGGAGCATAATATAGAACCCCTGAGGGAGCAGAAGATCAGTGGGATGCAGACCCCAAATTCTCATAAAAAGACCAGACTTAATGGTCTGACTGAGACTAGAGGAATCCCGGTGGTCATGGTCCCCAAACCTTCTGTTGGCCCAGGACAGGAACCATTCCTGAAGACAACTCATCAGACATGGAAGGGACTGGACAATGGGTTGGAGAGAGATGCTGATGAAGAGTGAGCTACTTGTATCAGGTGGAGACTTGAGATTGTGTTGACATCTCCTGTCTGGAGGGGAGAAAGGAGGGTAGACAGGGTTAGAAACTGGCAAAATTGTTACGATAGGAGAGACTGGAAGGAGGGAGCGGGCTGACTCGGGGAGAGTAAGTGGGAGTATGGAGTAAGGTGTATATAAGCTCATATGTGACAGACTGACTTGATTTGTAAACTTTCACTTAAAGCACAATAAAAATTATGTAAAAAAAAAAAGGTGGGGGGCTGGTGCAAGGCGGGCTGAGTTCCTTGGGGGTCCCAGGAAGCCTTAGAGAACTGTGGCAGTTTTCCAGTCCAGCACAGTTCCTGGCCACTGGACCGAAGCTAGGATAGTCACCCTTCTTGATAGCACTGCATTTGACCCTGTGCAGACCTCTTCCCCAAGGCTCCCACTGCACCCTCTTTGACCTGCAGACACAAGAGCCCTTTTCTTCCTTGGCTGGCTTTTTCTTATCCTCAAGAGTTCCCTTAGGAAACAGGCTAACACCTTATGGAAAGGGGATAATCCTATACTCATTTAATCCTTACACTAATTTAATGAAGTTGTTCGCATTTTATGGATGAGGAAATTGACGACCTAGAAAGGTGATGAAACTTGCTCTGGGTTGCAAATGCAGTCATAGTTTCTTGGCTGTGAGTTCTCATATGGGAGATTTCATTATTATAATCCTATCCTTGGAGAGGGGAGGCTGTTATGTTTCTCAGCCTGGACTTTTCCCTCTGTCCTCACATGGGGCAGCGACTTACAGAACAAATGCTGATGGGGTCTTATCTTCCTTGTGGCCACAGTTTCCTGGTATCTCTTCTTCCTCTTTGATTCACTCTTGACAAAAGTCATGTGGTTGGGGTGGAATATTGGGGCCTCTTCTCTAGTTCCTCATTTTTGGCTCAGGCCACTCCTGCCCATGAGCCATGGAAGGAGTGCCAGCTATGCAGTCAGGCTGGGAGTTGAATCCTGCTCCGCCACTAAGCCGTGTGACCCTGAACGAGCTTTATCACCTTTCTGAGTCTCAATTTCCTCATTCATAAGATGGGAATGACTTCATTAAGTTAGCGTAAGGATTAAATGAGTTTAGGATTATCCCCTTTCCACGAGGTGTTAACTTGTTTCCTAAGGGAACACTTGAGGATGAGGAAAAGCCAGCCAAGGAAGAAGCCCTGCCCATGAGTAGCCTTGTGTCTGGGCATTTCCCTGGCTTTAGCAGAACCAGTGGCCCAAAGAAGTAACCAGGAATGCGTGCTGAATTTGAAGTGTGTCCAGAACATCTCAGGGAAGGTGTCTTATGGGTAGTTGGATATGCCGCCCTCAGGTTTGGAGTAGAGTACTTACTGAGAGGTACTTACAGGCAACTTGAGAGAGGCCGAGAACTTGAAGGCAGGGCATGTAGAGTGAGATGAAAAGAGAACACAAAAATTAACTGGGGGGGGCGGAGCCAAGATGGCGGACTAGGCAGACGCTACCTCGGATCCCTCTTACAACAAAGACACGGAAAAACAAGTGAATCGATCACATACATAACAATCTACGAACCCCGAACAACAAACACAGATTTAGAGACGGAGAACGAACTAATACGGGGAAGCAGCGATTGTTTCCAGAGCCTGGAGCCAGCGTACCAGTCAGGTATGGCACAAGCACAGAGAGCGGCTCCACTCCCCTGAACTAACCCCGGGAGGGGGACCAGCCGGTTCCACGGGTGGCGTGGGACGCAGCCGGTAGGAGAAGTCCCCGGGAGGCAGTGACTGGTCTTGGAGCAGAAAGAGCAGCGTCCGAGCTGGGGAACCGTCCCACAGGGATTTGGACTGGACGCAGGTACGGCATAAACACGGAGAGTTGCTCCACTCCCCTGAACTAACCCCGGGAAGGGGACCAGCCGGGTTGCGCGGGCGGCGTGGGACGCAGCCAGTAGGAGAAGTCCCTGGGAGGCAGTGACTGGTATTGGAGTGGGGAGAACAGCGTCCCAGCCGGGACACTCGGTCACGGCACAAGCACGGGGACCTGCTCCACCCATCTGAACTAACCCTGGGAGGAGGCCCAACTGGTTCTCGGGGGCGGCAAGGCCACGCGGCTGGAGGGACGAGAAGTCCCCGGGAGGCAGCGACTGATTTTGGAGTCGAGAGTGCACCGTCCCAGTAGGGGAGCCTTGACGCTGGGCGTGGGGCTGGAAGCGGAGGATCTGACCGTGACTCCAGCGGGCCAGACCCCCGGGGGCAATCTCCACACAGCCAGCACACATAGGCGACGCGCCCGCGGGAATCTCAGATATAATAGTCATTCCAAGCAAGACAAGCAACTCTGGCTATGTTCTGAGGTGCTACTCTCCTATCTCTCTGTTCCCTCCCCCACCCTCCCCAGGCGGCTTCATTAACATCCGAATAGCCTGAGCCAGAGGGAGAACTCTGATAGGGATCTGACTGCATTTTTTTTTTAGCGGATTTTCTGGAAAAACTGGTTTCCCAGTGATGGCTCGGAGACAACAATCCATATCAAACCACTTAAAGAAGCAGACCATGACAGCTTCTCCAACCCCCCAAACCAAAGAATCAAAATCTTTCCCAAATGAAGATACAATCTTGGAATTATCAGATACAGAATATAAAAAACTAATTTACAGAATGCTTAATGATATCAAAAATGAAATTAGGATAACTGCAGAAAAAGCCAAGGAACACACTGATAAAACTGTTGAAGAACTCAAAAAGATTATTCAAGAACATAGTGGAAAAATTAATAAGTTGCAAGAATCCATAGAGAGACAACATGTACAAATCCAAAAGATTAACAATAAAATAACAGAATTAGACAACGCACTAGGAAGTCAGAGGAGCAGACTCGAGCAATTAGAATGCAGACTGGGACATCTGGAGGACCAGGGAATCAACACCAACATAGCTGAAAAAAAATCAGATAAAAGAATTAAAAAAAATGAAGAAACCCTAAGAATTATGTGGGACTCTATCAAGAAGGATAACCTGCGGGTGATTGGAGTCCCAGAACAGGGAGGGGGGACAGAAAACACAGAGAAAATAGTTGAAGAACTCCTGACACAAAACTTCCCTGACATCATGAAAGACGAAAGGATATCTATCCAAGATGCTCATCGAACCCCATTTAAGATTGATCCAAAAAGAAAAACACCAAGACATATTATCATCAAACTCACCAAAACTAAAGATAAACAGAAAATTTTAAAAGCAGCCAGGGAGAAAAGAAAGGTTTCCTTCAAGGGAGAATCAGTAAGAATATGTTCTGACTACTCAGCAGAAACCATGCAGGCAAGAAGGGAATGGGACGACATATACAGAACACTGAAGGAGAAAAACTGCCAGCCAAGGATCATATATCCAGCAAAACTCTCTCTGAAATATGAAGGCGAAATTAAGATATTTACAGACAAACACAAGTTTAGAGAATTTGCAAAAACCAAACCAAAGCTACAAGAAATACTAAAGGATATTGTTTGGTCAGAGAACCAATAATATCAGATATCAGCACAACACAAGGTCACAAAACAGAACGTCCTGATATCAACTCAAATAGGGAAATCACAAAAACAAATTAAGATTAATTAAAAAAAAAATACACATAACAGGGAATCATGGAAGTCAATAGATACAAGATCACAATAATCAAAAAGAGGGACTAAATACAGGAGGCATTGAACGGCCATATGAAGAGTGATACAAGGCGATATAGAACAATACAAGTTAGGTTTTTACTTAGAAAAATAGGGGTAAATAATAAGGTAACCACAAAAAGGTATAACAACTCTATAACTCAAGATAAAAACCAAGAAAAACGTAACGACTCAAATAACATAAAGTCAAGCACTATGAAAATGAGGATCTCACAATTTACTAAGAAAAACGCCTCAGCACAAAAAAGTATGTGGAAAAATGAAATTGTCAACAACACACATAAAAAGACATCAAAATGACAGCACTAAAAACTTATTTATTTATAATTACCCTGAATGTAAATGGACTAAATGCACCAATAAAGAGACAGAGAGTCACAGACTGGATAAAGAAACACGATCCATCTATATGCTGCCTACAAGAGACACACCTGAGACTTACAGACACAAACAAACTAAAACTCAAAGGATGGAAAAAAGTATATCAAGCAAACAATAAGCAAAAAAGAAGAGGAGTAGCAATATTAATTTCTGACAAAATAGACTTTAGACTTAAATCCACCACAAAGGATAAAGAAGGACACTATATAATGATAAAAGGGACAATTGATCAGGAAGACATAACCATATTAAATATTTATGCACCCAATGACAGGGCTGCAAGATACATAAATCAAATTTTAACAGAATTGAAAAGCGAGATAGATACCTCCACAATTATAGTAGGAGACTTCAACACACCACTTTCGGAGAAGGACAGGACATCCAGTAAGAAGCTCAATAGAGACACGCAAGATCTAATTACAACAATCAACCAACTTGACCTCATTGACTTATACAGAACTCTCCACCCAACTGCTGCAAAGTATACTTTTTTTTCTAGCGCACATGGAACATTCTCTAGAATAGACCACATATTAGGTCATAAAACAAACCTTTGCAGAGTCCAAAATATCGAAATATTACAAAGCATCTTCTCAGACCACAAGGCAATAAAACTAGAGATCAATAACAGAAAAACTAGGGAAAAGAAATCAAATACTTGGAAAATGAACAACACCCTTCTGAAAAAAGACTGGGTTATAGAAGACATCAAGGAGGGAATAAGGAAATTCATAGAAAGCAACGAGAATGAAAATACTTCCTATCAAAACCTCTGGGACACAGCAAAAGCAGTGCTCAGAGGCCAATTTATATCAATAAATGCACACATACAAAAAGAAGAAAGAGCCAAAATCAGAGAACTGTCCCTACAACTTGAACAAATAGAAACTGAGCAACAAAAGAATCCATCAGGCACCAGAAGAAAACAAATAATAAAAATTAGAGCTGAACTAAATGAATTAGAGAACAGAAAAACAATTGAAAGAATTAACAAAGCCAAAAGCTGGTTCTTTGAAAAAATTAAAAAATTGATAAACCATTGGCTAGACTGACAAAAGAAATACAAGAAAGGAAACAAATAACCCGAATAAGAAATGAGAAGGACCACATCACAACAGAACCAAATGAAATTAAAAGAATCATTTCAGATTATTATGAAAAATTGTACTCTAACAAATTTGCAAACCTAGAAGAAATGGATGAATTCCTGGAAAAACACTACCTACCTAAACTAACACATTCAGAAGTAGAACAACTAAATAGACCCATAACAAAAAAAGAGATTGAAACGGTAATCAAAAAACTCCCAACAAAAAAAAGCCCTGGCCCGGACGGCTTCACTGCAGAGTTCTACCAAACTTTCAGAGAAGAGTTAACACCACTACTTCTGAAGGTATTCCAAAGCATAGAAAATGACGGAATACTACCTAACTCATTCTATGAAGCCACCATATCCCTGATACCAAAACCAGGTAAAGACATTACAAAAAAAGAAAATTATAGACGTATATCCCTCATGAACATTGATGCAAAAATCCTCAACAAAATTCTAGCCAATAGAATCCAACAACACATCAAAAAAATAATTCACCCTGATCAAGTGGGATTTATACCAGGTATTTTTTTATTTTTTTATGCAAGGCTGGTTTAATATCAGAAAAACCATTAATGTAATCCATCACATAAATAAAACAAAAGACAAAAACCACATGATCTTATCAATTGATGCAGAAAAGGCATTTGACAAAGTCCAACACCCATTTATGATAAAAACTCTTACCAAAATAGGAATTGAAGGAAAATTCCTCAACATAATAAAGGGCATCTATGCAAAGCCAACAGCCAATATCACTCTAAATGGAGAGAACCTGAAAGCATTTCCCTTGAGAACGGGAACCAGACAAGGATGCCCTTTATCACCGCTCTTATTCAACATCGTGCTAGAAGTCCTAGCCAGGGCAATTAGGCTAGACAAAGAAATAAAAGGTATCCGGATTGGCAAGGAAGAAGTAAAGTTATCACTATTTGCAGATGACATGATTATATACACAGAAAACCCTAAGGAATCCTCCAGAAAACTACTGAAACTAATAGAAGAGTTTGGCAGAGTCTCAGGTTATAAAATAAACATACAAAAATCACTTGAATTCCTCTACATCAACAAAAAGAACACCGAAGAGGAAATAACCAAATCAATACCATTCACAGTAGCCCCCAAGAAGATAAGATACTTAGGAATAAATCTTACCAAGGACGTAAAAGACCTATACAAAGAAAACTACAAAGCTCTACTACAAGAAATTCAAAAGGACATACTTAAGTGGAAAAACATACCCTGCTCATGGATAGGAAGACTTAACATAGTAAAAATGTCTATTCTACCAAAAGCCATCTATACATTTAACGCACTTCCGATCCAAATTCCAATGTCATATTTTAAGGGGATAGAGAAACAAATCACCAATTTCATATGGAAGGGAAAGAAGCCCCGGATAAGCAAAGCACTACTGTAAAAGAAGAAGAAAGTGGGAGGCCTCACCTTACCTGACTTCAGAACCTATTATACAGCCACAGTAGTCAAAACAGCCTGGTATTGGTACAACAGACACATGGACCAATGGAACAGAATTGAGAACCCAGACATAGATCCATCCACGTATGAGCAGCTGATATTTGACAAAGGACCAGTGTCAATTAACTGGGGAAAAGATAGCCTTTTTAACAAATGGTGCTGGCATAACTGGATATCCCTTTGCAAAAAAATGAAACAGGACCCATACCTCACACTATGCACAAAAACTAACTCCAAGTGGATCAAAGACCTAAACATAAAGACTAAAACGATAAAGATCATGGAAGAAAAAATTGGGACAACCCTAGGAGCCCTAATACAAGGTATAAACAGAATACAAAACATTACCAAAAATGATGAAGAGAAACCCGATAACTGGGAGCTCCTAAAAATCAAACACCTATGCTCATCTAAAGACTTCTCCAAAAGAGTAAAAAGACCACCTACAGACTGGGAAAGAATTTTCAGCTATGACATCTCCGACCAGCTCCTGATCCCTAAAATCTACATGATTCTGTCAAAACTCAACCACAAAAAGACAAACAACCCAATCAAGAAGTGGGCAAAGGATATGAACACACATTTCACTAAAGAAGATATTCAGGCAGCCAACAGATACATGAGAAAATGCTCTCGATCATTAGCCATCAGAGAAATGCAAATTAAAACTACGATGAGATTCCATCTCACACCAGCAAGGCTGGCATTAATCCAAAAAACACAAAATAATAAATGTTGGAGAGGCTGCGGAGAGATTGGAACTCTCATACACTGCTGGTGGGAATGTAAAATGGTACAACCACTTTGGAAATCTATCTGGCGTTATCTTAAACAGTTAGAAATAGAACTACCATACAACCCAGAAATCCCACTCCTAGGAATATACTCTAGAGATACAAGAGCCTTCATACAAACAGATACATGCACACCCATGTTTATTGCAGCTCTGTTTACAATAGCAAAAAGTTGGAAGCAACCACGGTGTCCATCAACGGATGAATGGGTAAATAAATTGTGGTATATTCACACAATGGAATACTACGCATCGATAAAGAACAGTGATGAATCTCTGAAACATTTCATAACATGGAGGAACCTGGAAGGCATTATGCTGAGCGAAATTAGTCAGAGGCAAAAGGACAAATATTGTATAAGACCACTATTATAAGATCTTGAGAAATAGTAAACCTGAGAAGAACACATACTTTTGTGGTTACGAGGGGGGGAGGGAGGGTGGGAGAGGGTTTTTTATTGATTAATCAGTAGATAAGAACTGCTTTAGGTGAAGGGAAAGACAACACTCAATACATGGGAGGTCAGCTCAATTGGACTGGACCAAAAACAAAGAAGTTTCCGGGATAAAATGAACGTTTCAAAGGTCAGTGGAGCAAGTGCAGGGGTCTGGGGAACACGGTTTGCGGGGACTTCTAAGTCAATTGGGAAAATAATTCTATTATGAAATCATTCTGCATCCCACTTTGAAATGTGGCGTCTGGGGTCTTAAATGCTAACAAGCGGCCATCTAAGATGCAGCAATTGGTCTCAACCCACCTGGAGCAAAGGAAAAACGAAGAACACCAAGGCCACATGACAACTAAGAGCCCAAGAGACAGAAAGGGCCACATGAACCAGAGACCTACATCATCCTGAGACCAGAAGAACTAGTTGGTGCCCGGCCACAATCGATGACTGCCCTGACAGGGAGCACAGCAGAGGACCCCTGAGGGAGCAGGAGATCAGTGGGATACAGACCCCAAATTCTCATAAAAAGACCAAACTTAATGGTCTGACTGAGACTGGAGGAATCCCGGCGGCCATGCTCCCCAGACCTTCAGTTGACCCAGGACAGGAACCATCCCCGAAGACAACTCATCAGAAATGAAAGGGACTGGTCAGCGGGTGGGAGAGAGACGCTGATGAAGAGTGAGCTAATTATATCAGGTGGACACTTGAGATTGTGTTGGCAACTCTTGTCTGGAGAGGGGAAGGGAGGATAGAGAGAGAGGGAAGCCGGCAAAATTGTCAAGAAAGAAGAGACTGAAAGGGCTGACTCAAGAGGGGGAGAGCAAGTGGGAGTAGGGAGTGAGATGTATGTAAACTTATATGTGACAGACTGCTTGGATTTGTAAACGTTCACTTGAAGCTTAATAAAAGTTATTAAAAAAAAAAATTAACTGGGGACACTGCTGCTTAAGGGCCAGGTTTAGCAGCCTGAGGCCAGGGAGGGGGTAGAGAAGGGGCAGTAAGAGAGGGAGGAGAGAAACCGAGAGAGAGAGAGAGAGAAAATTGTATAAAGGTGAGAGATTTTTAAGGCGGGAGGAGAAATAACAGTGTTGGGTCCTGTTGCCGAGAGGTCAAGGTGGAGATGAGTTCATCGGAGCAGGTGATATGGAGCTCATGGTGTAGTTGGTAAGAGATGATTCTGGGACACAGTGGGGGCAGAAATCAGACTGTAGCAAATAGGAAGAGGGTAACTAGGAAGACAGAAAATGAAGACAGCTCTCTGGAAAAGCTTGGCTGGTAAGGAGGGAAAAAGATGACATGGAAGGAAGCTTAAAGTGGATGCTTGTTTGAAGTGAGGGGGCAGGGCATTTTTTCAAAAGAGTTGATTATACTTCAGGTTCAAGAAAACACACTCAAAGTGTATGAGATATAAGAAAAAATAGGATCAATTGATGAGGCAATGGGCATGGGAGGAATGGGATCCAGTTCACACTTAGCACTGTGTAGGGAAGTTGGGAGATAGACTGGAAAGTAGGGATGCTCTGAAGTTGGGCTTTGGTCTCAGAAAAGTCGAATGGCCAAGGGCCATTGGACTTTGGAAACATTCCTAGAATTGCTTATATAGGATCAACCATGTGATCCCAGAGACTACACTACATCTAACCAGCAAACCAATGTCTGTCAAAAGAACAAATGATCAATTGCAACATAACAAACCACCTCCAAACTTAGTGGCTTAAAAAAGCAAGTGCTTATTATTTGCCACCATTTCCTGGGTTGGCTAGGCTCAGCTGGGTGGTTCTTCTGCTCCAAGAGGCAGGAGGGGTCATTCATGTGACTGTATTTAGCTAGGAGATTGGCTGGGACTGGAGCATGAGTGATGGCCTCAGTCACGTCTGGCAGGTGGTGCTGGCTGTTGGGTGTCTCGTTCCCCCCCAAATAGCCTCTCAGTCTCCAGGGCTTATCTCTGTGTGGCCTCTACAGCAGGATAGCCTGGACTACTTTACACAATGGCTGGCTTCTAAGAGAGCAAAAGAAGCTGCAAGGCCTTTTAAGGCCTAGTCCCAGAAGTCATATAGCCCCACTCCTACTGCATTCTACTGGTCAAAGCAAGTGACAAGGCAGCCCAGATTCAAGAGGAGGGAAAACAGACTCTACTTCTAGACGAATGGATCTTCAAAGTCACATTATAAAAGGGCATGAAGGGTGGTTGCCATCTTTGGAAAAAACCGACCACAGCATGTCTCAAAGAATCATCGTTAGATCTGCAATTCGCCTTCAAATATAGGCAAGCATTTGAGATGTAATCTGTGTGACAATATCCTGTGTGTTTTTAAATTGCTCAATAAATGTGAGTTAAATGATAATATATCATTTTAAATTTACAATATAATTTTATTCTTTTATTACATAAATGTGCATTTGTTGTGGGAAAATTACAATATAATGTTTTGCAACATCAGTCACCTGAAATCATACTCCCTAAAGAAAATTCACAGCAGGTGTGTGGTGAAATGGGTTCCATTATGTGGTTTTTTGCCTTGGTTCTTTGGAAAAACAGTTGGAGATATTTTCCCCCTGCCCCAGAGGGTTTGATACTTTTGTCCATGTTGATTGACATTTCCTGGGTAAGCTGTAAATGACTTGATGGTTTGATACTTTTTGTCTGGCTATGGGCTGCAGCCTGCCCTATGATTGATTTATTTATACGTCTTGCAGGGATTGGTCAATATACTATATATAAAAAAATATACTATAGACTGTGCAAATGGAGTAATCATGGTCCACCAAGGGGATTGGTCAGTTTGTTGCCCCGCTGGGATGACCATGCCTTGAATTTGACAACGAGTTGCTTATATATGCAGCCAACCCCAAAGAGGTTTCAGAGGAAGAAAGAAGCAGAAAGGAGAAATGGCAAGAGAGACAAGAAGAGAGAAAAAGCAGAGACAGAGGAGGCGAGGAACCTCCTGAAAGAGCTGTAACATGAGTCAATGGCTGTAACACTAAAGACAGTGACAGGCTTGGAAGGGGCTCTGAGGCAGGGTTGGTGGTAATGGCAAAAACCTGGTGTTAGAAATGGAGGTAAGAGTGCTGAACAAAGCTGCTGCACTGGCTATGAGCTGGGTCAGTTAGCTGTGGGAGGCTGATGGTAGGGAGGCTGAAGGCAGAGAGTCTTGTCCTGAGGGAGCCGAGAAGAAGCCTATCATGCAGGGGTTGAGAGAAGGCCTGTCATGGGGAGGCTGAGAGGAGGCCTGCACAGCTGAGAGGGTGTGTGCATGGCTGAAAGGAGTTGAGAGAGCCGTCCTGCACTGAAGAAGGGAGGGATGTACTCTCCACTTTGGGAGAGCCTTCCAGGTCTTGCCTACATGCTTCCTGATCCTGATCCTAAGTTTTAGCCTGTTGATCCTGACCCTTAGTTGTACCTTGTTACTTCCTTAAGAAAGCACTTAACTGTAAATATGGTCTGCCAGTTCTGTGTGGCCATTGCAACAAATGAGCAAACCCAGCAGAGAGGCAGAGAGTGCTGTGGGAGGGACGGCTGGTGTCAAAACTGATTAAGAAGTTGGAGAGTGGAGGTGTCTGACCTCCACCTCACAGGGATCAGCTTTGGGCTGTTCTTGATTCTCTCCTCCCCCTGAAATTAGGTGAGGTCTGATGCTGCCACTCTACAAAAACTTTTGGACTTACAATCAGAAATTCAACCTGCAATACCATCAGCCAGAAACCCTCTTTTCTGCCAATTAAAATTCTTCAAAGATATATTGCTGTCTTTGAATAATCATTGAAAATCATTAAGTGGAAACTGAGATACTATTGGAACAGATAAACATTATCTATTGGATGTCTACTACATGTTTGTGAGTACGCTAGGTTTTGAGGATTCGAAAATGAATGAGACCTGCCTGGCCCCTGCTCGTGATCTGCTTACACTATAAAGAAAAGAACAGGTGAATAAGGAGAGAATTTCAATTCATTGTGGTGGGAGACACAGCAGAGGCCTGCACAGGGTGCCATGGGGCATCCAGATGCGGAGGGCTGGGAGTGGGGAGATACGAAGAGAGATAGAACAAGTTTCTCACGTATATGATGACATCTGGGTGGAGGGCTGAAACATGAACAGGGGTGCACCAGGGCAAGAAGGAAATAGGAAACGTATGAACAAATGTGGTCAAGTTGGAATGGGAATTTATTAAAGAAGGGTCTTGGATATTATGTATTATATCCCAGGTTTTTGTTTTTATTATCTTCAATTTGGAATTTAATTCTTTTAAAAACACCTGTTTTATCATGAAATACAAGTGCCCCAAACCACATGAAACATGTTTAGCTTTGCAAATCATTATAAGTCACCCGGAATCTTCCATGTGCTGCTTCCAGATGAGCCCTTCACCCCTTGATTACCACTCTCCTGACTGCTACCGTGAAGAGTTGGATAACTGAGAAGTTAGAAGGAACATAGCTCACAAGACTGCCTTCGTTTCTGACACCAGTTACAAGTTTGGGAGGGTTCCTCAAACCACCCGCAGGTTTGATAACTCGCTAGATGGACTCTGAGAATTCACAGAAAGCTGTTATACTCACAGTCACGGTTTATTACGGCAAAAGGGTACTCACTGCCGTCCAGCCGATTCCGACTCATAGTGACCCACGTCTTCCTCCCACGGAGCCACTGGTGGTTTTGAACTGCTGACCTTTCAGTTATCAGCTGATCGCTTTAACTAATGCGCCACGGCAAAAGAATACAGACTTCAATTAGCCAAGGGAAAAGGCACATGGGGTAGAGTCTGGGAGAGTTCCAAACACAGAGCTTCCAGCTGTCTTCTCCCCATGGAGTCACGGATATGTTAACTCCCCTCAGCAAGGATGGTGACAAATGCACAGAATATTGCCAACCAGGGAAGGTCACAGAGACTTAGTGCACAGGGTTTTTTTAGGGCTCAATCATGTTGGCACTGTTGACTGCCCATGTGGCTGATCCCAGCCTCCAGCTCCTCAGGAAATCCAGGTGATACCCTGGGGACCCAAAGCCCTCACTCTATAAGACGTTGATTGTTACTATCCAGCTGGCCCAGGGACCCCAGGCAAAGACACTCCTATCAAGCAGGACATTTCAAGGGCTTAGAGACGACCTCTCAGAAACCAAGGCCAAGGCCAGACCCCTTTTTAGGCAAGGTTAAATTCTTTACTACACATACGGCAACCACTTTCTTCCTTTTTTTGTCATTTCATCACCCAAGCCTACATATGAACCCTGTAGCTTAGCTTTGCTTGTTTTTAATCCACAGGTACCTTTCCGCTTCTTCCTCTTTTTTCTCCCTTCAGTGTATTTACTTGTGTATTTTTTATGTTGGTTTGCACTTTTAAATTGAATCAGTTAGTTGAAGCATAAACACATTGTTTATTTCAAGAGTGAAATGTGCAATAATTAATGATAGCAAAAACGGTGAGTTTATGAAGAAAAACAATAAGAATTGAACAGCTGAATAAGGAGAGAGACTAGCAGCTAATACAAGTACTGAGAGAGTATATTTGCTTGATAATTTTAGGGAGAATATTATAGAATTCTGTAGAAATTTTGGACCCATAATATTCCTTACATAAAACAAAATCCCTTTAAGAACGCTATTTCAATTTTTAGCAGTTTAATTTCACTTAAGCCAGGGGTCTTTCAAGAAAAAGTCCTATTTGCAAATTCTCCGCATCTTGTGAGAAGAAGTGAAAAGCAAAACGTTAACTTTGCCACATGAAAATTTCACAGAGAACAAAGTTCAAAATCAAGGATCTGGGATAAATCATTTTTTGAGTCAGCCATAATAAAGGCTGTGCAGGGAAGGAAGAAAGGAAGAAATTGCTAAAGACCAGCAAAGCTTCCCAAACATATCCTGTTCTTATTATTCAAATCTCAAAACAGCAGACTTTATAAGAATGCTTTAGGAAGGCAATTCCCTGTAGTTTTGAGTCCCAGGAGGCTAAAATGCTTGTCGGGTTGACTGCCACCAAGAGCCGACCATTTTCAGAAGTTGAAGATGAAGACTTTAAGAATCTGCCTGAGCCATTAATCTTGAGGACAGAGCTCCTTCTAGAAACACATTACCAGAAAAATTTTACCTGAATGATGTTCCCCCTACTGTACACAGAAAGATTAGGGGTATTATTGAATGGGCTGGTTGAAAGGATGTATTTATTCAGGATTGCGGAGATTCAGGAGAGGAGACCCAGGAGCAATCTGGCACTGACAGTGTTGAGAAATTGTAGTTCTTACACAGGAAAATGTCAACATTTACAGTTTGAATACTAACATTTATAGTAATAGCACTGTAGTAATGTTTTTCATTTCTGAGCAGGTAACATTTTGGATTTATTCTTGTACCCAGAAGTTGGTTCTATAATGGTGATGCTTGACTTGGCCTCCTCTGGCCCAGGCCCTGGGCTCTGCTTGCTCAGTAGCTGACTGATGGATGGGGAGGTCAGCAGAACATTGGGGGCTGAGAGGTTTCCAAGGCACGTGGGGCCTGGGCCAGAGGAGGACCCCTGAGCACCAGAATCCGGGATCAAGGGGTCCCCCAGGTTTGCAGAGGCTGGGGCTCAGACTGCAGACAGATAGAGACTGCCCTGTTACCTGTTGAGTTGATTCTGACTGATGGCGACCCCATATGTTACAGAGCAGAACTGTCCCATAGGGTTTTCTGGGCTGTACTTTTTATGGAAGCAAATTGCCAGGCCTTTCTTCTGCAGCACCACTGGGTAGGTTCAAACCACCAACCTTTAGGTTAGTAGTATAAACCATTTGAGCCACTCAGGGACCTAAAGTCTGTCCAATACCCACAGTTTACAGATAAGGAGACCGAGCAAGGCTTAAAGACAGCAAGTGGCACACTCAGGGTCATGCAGCCAGGCAGAGGCTGAGTTGAGACTGGAGCTTGTCTCTTGGCTCTGGGCCCAGGAAGGGCTCCCAGAAGCAAAGATGGAGCCTGAATGTACTGTACCCATACAGCTGCCTAGTCTCACACTCCGGGCCCTGGGGTCTGGGAAAGAGAGGACCATGTCCTTCCTGTAACTTCTAAGGCCCTGGTTGTTCCTAGCCATCCCCTTTTTGGCTCGACATTTCTGTTGTGAGCTTGTTACCTGTGAAGCCACCTAAATCTCATGCCCACTGTCTACACACTGCATCCAGCTTTTTATGTCACCAATGGGGCACTACAATCCCCACACTCCGCCCTGTGCCGGGCCGGACAGAACCAGGGAGAGACGGGAGGAAGGCATGCACTCTGGATCCTCTGTCCTCAAGAAGATATATTCATTCATTCATTCATTCCACACACTGTCCCAAGGGGTACCTCTGTGCCAAAGCATGTGCTGACCACCAGGGAGAGAGATGTGAGCCACATATAAACTTAGCCCTGAAGACAGTGTGTGTGTTACAGGGCAGGAGCATGATCACTGATGACTATGGCACAGTGCGGGGAGGTTCAGGGCACACTAGGCAAAATCGGAAGCTGGGGGAATCCAACTAATTTCAGCTAACATTGTTGAAGAGTATCATGTACCAGAAACCATTCCCTCTAAAACCCTTTGAGGTTTGTAGACGATCATCTCCAAGTAACAGATGCTGGATCTGAGACTTGGAGAAGTTATCTGCAGGTAATTTTTTAAGGCCACACACTCTAAGAACTAATGGAGCTGGGAGTCAAACCCAGGTCTCTATGGCTCTGGGACCCTTACCTGCTCCACTATTTGGAGCAGCTACTCCCTGTCTGCACGGGGAATTCAGGGAAGGCTGCATGGAGGAGGCTTCTTTGAACAGAGATGAGAAGTGTGTGTAGAAGTTTACAGAAGTTTACGACAGCGAGTGGGAGAAGTATTTCTGGGAGAAGGAACAACATTTGCAAAGTCAGTGAGATACCAACAACATTGGTGTCCACAGTTCTAAGAAATCAATGATGTCTTTGAAGTGTCTTTCGTGCTGAAACAGACTTGGGCTGCATTGTTTCCTCTTTTTTGCTTTGCAGCATAAGTAGGAAGTGCACCGGGCTCACTGTTGTCTGGAGACCCCAGCGGAAGGTGGACCTATCCACCACGGAGAGGTATTGCTGGATCTCGGGGCAGGGCTGAGGGGTGGGGGGACATACTGTGTGGGGAGCAGAGCGGGTTGTGGGGAGTCCTGGATGGAAAGGGACAGGGAGATCCTGGGGGACATGTGGGCAGATGTGCTCTGGGAGTTGGGAAGGTTGGGCACCAGGTCCCCCAGGCAGGCATTGGAATGAAGGATAGCCTGGGGTGCTTTCATTCGGCTTGGGTAAAGTTGTTTTTTTTTTTTTTAATTGTAGTTTAGATGAAGATTTACAAAGCAAACTAGTTTCTCATTAGACAGTTAGTACACATATTGTTTTATGACATTGGTTAACAACCCCGTGACAAGTCAACACTCTCCCTTCTCGAAGTTGGGTTTCATATTACTGGTTTCCTGTCCCCTCCTGCCTTCTAGTCCTTGCCTCTGGGCTGGTGTGCCCATTTAGTCTCATTTTGTTTTAAAAGCCTGTCTAATCTTTGGCTGAAGCCTGAACCTCGGGAACGACTTCATTACTGAGCTAAAAGAGTACCCAGGGCCCGTACTCTCAGGTTTTCTCTAGTCTCTGTCAGGCCAGTAAGTCTGGTGTTTTTTGTGAGTTAGAATTTTGTTCTACATTTTTCTCCAGCTCTGTTCAGGACCCTCTATTGTGATCCCTGTCAGAGCAGTCAGTGGTTGTAGCTGAGCACCATCTAGTTGTCAGTCTGGTGGAGGCTGTGGTAGATGTAGTCCATTAGTCTTTTGGACTAATCTTTCCCTTGTATCTTTGGTTTTCTTCATTCTCCGCTGGGCTCAAAGAGGTGAAACCAGTGGAGTATCTTAGATGACTGCTCACAGGCTTTTAAGACCTCAGACACTACTCACCAAAGTGGAACGTAGAACATTTTCTTTATAAACTATGTTATGCCAATTCAGCTAGTACCCTGAGACCATGATTTCCACAGCCCTCAGCCCAGCAATTCGGTTCCTCAGGGAGTTTGGATATGTCTATGGAGCTTCCATGACCTTGCCTTGGACAAGTTGTTCTGGCTGCCCCAGTATTGTGTACTGTCTCACCCTTCACCAAAGTTACTGTTTATCTACTGTCTATTTACTATTCTTCCATCCCTACCCTTCCCTTCCCTCATAACCATCAAAGATTATTTTTTTGTGTGTGTATAAACCTTTTGATAAGTTTTTATAGTAGTGGTCTCATACAATATTTGTCCTTTTGTGGTTGACTTATTTCACTCAGCATAATGCCCTCCAGATTCATCCATGTTGTGAGATGCTTCACAGACTCATCATTGTTTGGGTAAAGTTTTGAGAAGGGCTACACAGGGATGGGGTGTTGTTTCTCATCCGCATTCCTGTTTGGTGGTCCTCAGATAGGTACTTAGGCCCTGTCTGGGCAGGAAGGACATCTGGGTTGGAGGAGAAAGCTTGAGAGTCAGGTACCTGTGTTCTGTCCCTTGCTTTGCCACTGAAGTGTAGGTGACAGTGAGAATATTCCCTGTCCACGTTAAGCTTCTGCCTTTTCATCTTTAGAATAAGGGTATTGGAGGTGACATGCTCAGAGACCCCTCCCAGCTCTGACACAAAGATTTAGGAGTGGGGGGGAGGGGAAGGGGGATTTGGGAAGAGAGGAAGGGGATGCCGAAGCTGTTGTTAGTTGCCGTTCCATTTGTTCCGATTCATAGTGACCCTATGTACAACGGAACGAACACTGTCCAGTCCTGTGCCATGTGCACTATTACCGTTACTCTTGAGCCACTTTTCAATCCATCTCATTGAGGGTCTTCCTTTCTTTCTCTGACCCTCTCCTTTACCAAGCATGATGTCCTTCTTCAGGGATTGGTCCTTCCTGTCCAGGAGTACATGAGACAATTCTTGCCATCCTTTCTTCTAAGGAGCACATTGGTCATACCTCTTCCAAGACAGATTTGTTCATTCTTGGGACAGAGCAAAGTATATTTAATATTCTCCACCAACCCCATAATTCGAAGACAGCAATTCTTCTTCTCTCTTATTAATTTTCCAACTTTCACCTGTATATGGCGATTGGAAAGACCATGGCTTGAATCGGGCCTACTTTAGTCTTCAAAGTGACTGCTTTTTAACACTTTAAAGAGGTCTTTTGCAGCAGATTTGCCCACTACAATATGTTTGATTCCCTGACTGCTCCTTATATGGGCATTGATTGTGAATCCAAGTAAAATGAAATCCTTAACAACTTCAAGGTTTTCTCTGTTTAGCATGGTGTTGCTTATTGGTCCAGTTGTGAAGATCTTCATTTTCTTTATGTTAAGGTATAATCCATACTGAAGGCTGTAGTCTGAGCTTCAATAAGTGCTTCAAGTCCTCTTCACTTTCAGCAAGCTAGATTGTGTCATCTGCATATCACTGGTTGTTAATGGATCGTCTTCCAATCCTGATGCTTGGTTCTAAAATGTCAAACTAACCTTGCATGTTGTTGTTATTTTGTGCCATCAAGTCGATGCTGACTCATAGCAACCCTATAGGGCAGAGTAGAACTGCTCCATAGGGTTTCCTAGGCTGTAAGCTTTAAGGGAGCAGATTGTCAGGTCTTTTCCTCTTGTATGAATTGTATATCCTGTATATCTTGTACAAATTACATTTGATTGTTGTTTTAGTTATCTGGTGTTGCTATAACAGAAATGCCACAAGTAGGTGGCTTTAATAAAGAGAAATTTATTTTCTCACAGTTTAGGAGGCTAGAAGTCCAAATTCAGGGAGCTGGCTCTAGGGGAAGGCTTTCTCTCTCTGCTTTGAGGGAAAGTCCTTGTGTCTTTGAGCTTTTGCTCTTAAACAGTCGTCACATGGCTTGACTTCTCTCTTTCCCCTTCTCTCCTCTGCTCACTTGTTTAATTTCTTTTATATCTCAAATGAGATTGACTCAAGATATACCCCACATTAATCCTGCCTCATGAACTTAACAAAGACCACTCATTTCCAAGTGGGATTATAACCACAGGCATAGAGGTTAGGATTTACAACACATATTTTGGGGGAACCTGATTCAGTCCATGACAATCATGGTGTATTATTTTTCTTATACATTGTTGGATTCAATATGATAATATTTTGTTAAGGATTTTTGTGTTTATGTTCACTGGGACTATTAGTCTTTAATTTTCTTTTATTGTTGTGTCTTAAGGGTAATGATGACTTCATAAAATGAATTGGAAAGTATTTCTCCCTCCGAGTTTGTGTAGAATTGATACTATTTATTAGAACTCATGAGCAAAGCCATCTGACTCTGGAATTTGTGTGTGTGTGTGTGTGTGTGTGTGTGTATGTGACAGTATTTAGTTACAAATTCAAAAATTTTAACAGATACAGGCTTTTGCAAGTTTTCTAATTCTTCTTGAGTTCTTATAATTCGTGTCTTTTAAGATATTTTTCCATTTTATCTAAGTTGCCAAATTTATTGGCATAAATGTTCATAATATTCTGTTATTATCCTTTTAATGACTATATAATTTGTAGTTATGTCTTCTGCTTTATTCCTGACATTGGTAATTTGTATTTGCTCTCTCTCTCTTTTTTTTTTGTTGATCAGCCTAACTAGAGGTTTATCAATTTTATTGATTAAACAAACGACAAACAGCATTTGTATTTTCTCTAATTGTTCTTCTGGTTTTTATTTCATTGATTTATTTTCTTAATAATTTCTTTCCTTTTACCTATTTGTATTTAATTTTATATTCTTTTTCTTGCTTCTTAAGTAGGAGTTTAGTTTGTGTATGTTTCTTCTCTGGTATAATCATTGAAAGCAATATATTTCCTTCTAAAAGTTGTTTTAACTACAGCCCACACATTTTGATACTATTGACTTTCCATTTTTATTCAGTTCAAAATATTTTCTGATATTTTGGTTCTTTCTTTGACCTAGGGGTTATTTTGTTGTCGTTGTTGTTAGTTGCCATCAAATTTGCTCCGACTCATGGCAATCTTGTGTATAACAGAACAAAACACTGTCCTGTCCTGTGTCATCATAATTGTTGGTATGTTTGAGCCCATTGTTGTAGCCACCATGTTGATCCATTCATGAAGGATTTCCGTACGCTGACCTTCCACATTTCTAAACATGATGTCCTTTTCTAGCACTTGGGCTTTCCTGATAATGTGTCCAAAATAAGCAAGATGAAGTTTTGCCACCCTCGCTTCTAAGGAGCATTCCGGTTGTACTTGCTCCAAGACTGATTTGTTCCTAATTGTTACAGATAACGAGAAATAATTATTTAGAAGAGTCTAATTTCCAGTGGTTCCCTGGGTGGTGCAAGCCATTAAGTGCTCCATTACTAGCTGAGAGGTTGGCGATTCAAACTCACCCAGAGGTGCCTTGGAAGACAAGCCTGGCAATCTGCTTCTGAAAGGCCACAACCTTGAATAGCCTATGGGCCAGTTCCACATTGCACACATGGGGTCACCATGAGTCAGGATCAACACGATGGTAACTAACAAAATTTCCAAATATTTGAGGATTTTCCAGGAATCTTGCTGTTATTGACTTCTAATCTAATTAGAAGATAATCTCTGTTTCAATTGTTAGAAATTTATGGAGTCTTGTTTTATGGCACAGAACATGATACATCTTGGTGAATGATCATGTGTACTTGAGAAGAATGTTTCTTCTTCAGTTGTTGGGTTGGATAGTCAATAAATGTCAATTAGACCCAGCTGGTTGATGGTGTTGTTCAAGTCTTCTATACCCTTACTGATTTCTGTCTAGCTGTTCTGTCAACTACTGAGAGGGGAGTGTTGACATTTCCAACTATAATTACACACGTGGTGTCATGGATTGACTTGTGTCCCCCCAAAATACCTGTCAACTTGGCTGGGTCATGATTCCCAGTATTGTATGATTGTCTACTGTTTTATCTTATGATGTGATTTCCCCATGTGTTGTAAATCCTATCACTATGATGTAATAAGATGGATAAGTGGGAGTTATATTGATGAGGTCTACAAGATTAGTCTCTTAAGCCAATCTCTTTTGAGATATAAAACAGGGAAGTGAGCAGAGAGACATGGGACCTCTTACCACCAAGAAAGCAGTGCCAGGAGCAGAATGCGTCCTTCGGACCTGAGGTTCCTGTGTGGAGATGCTCCCAGACCAAGGGAAGACTGATGACAAGGACCTTCCTCCAGAGCCAACAGAGAGAGAAAGCCTTCTTCTGGAGCTGACACCCTGAATTTGGACCTCTTCAAAGCGTTGAAGAGCAAAAATGTCACCCTGAAGACTAAGGTGCACCTGACCCAAGCCATAGTATTTTCAAGCACATCATATGCATGTGAAAGCTGGACGATGAATAAGGAAGAGGGAAGAAGAGTTGACGCCTTTGAATTGTGGTGTTGGTGAAGAATATTGAATATACCATGAACTGCCAAAAGAACGAACAAAAATGTCTTAGAAGAAGTACAAGGATGGCAAGACTGTGTCTTACATACTTTGGACATGTTGTCAGGAGGGATCAGTCCCTGGAGAAAGACATCATGCTTGGCAGAGTACAGGGTCAGCGGAAGAGAGGAAGACCCTCAACGAGGTGGATTGACACAGTGGCTGCAACAATGAGCTCAAACATAACAACGATTGTAAGGATGGCGCAGGACAGGGCAGTGTTTCGTTCCATTGTGCACAGGGTCGCTATGAGTTGGAACTGACTCGACGGCCCCTAACAACAACAGAAACAACCTACTAGACTGTGAGAGAATAAATTTCTCTTTGTTAAAGCCATCCACTTGTGCTGTTTCTGTTTTAGCAGCTCTAAATAACTAACACATGGTGTCTGCTTCTCGTTTCAGTTCTGTCAGTTTTTGCTTCATGCATTTTGAAGCTCTGAGGTAATGAAATGTGTTCAGAAAAGAGTTCACACAGCAGGCCTAACTGCTATCCTCAATTTCATAGCAGATCTACTCAAACACACAGAATTTCCAGAAATGAGGCCCAGTCACCAGCATCATGGTGACTGGGGTACTGCTGCAGACATGAGGGGACTCAGGCCCAGAGGGGAAGTCTCTGGCCCAGGGTCCCAGTCTGAGGCAGGTGCAGGGACTAAAGCCCAGGCTTCCTGCTCCCCTTCAAACAGGGTATTCTCTCCCCATCACTGGCCATATCCCTGAGGGTGGGGAGTGTCATGGTTTGACGGTATCTCATATCTCCTTTCTCAGCTCCTGGGGGAAGAACACAGTGGAAGGAAGAACAACAAAAGCTGTTAAGATAGGCCTGGCCTGGTCCCCAGCCTGAGAGGGACAGAAGATTCCTGGGCAGTGAGGAATCCCAAAACTACCTGAAGTGTAGACCCACCTCTGTCGGCCACCTGCGTATCCAGAGCTGACCAGGGAGATGGCGCTGACTCGGTGGCTGCTCTCCATCGTCCTATTGGCTCTGTGCTGGGGTTGCAGCATGGCGGGGATCCAAGGTGAGTCCAATTGCTCCCTCCCTTTGCTTGCCCCCCCTCCTCACTGCTGGGCCCTGTGGGTGAGGCCACCCTTCCACTCTATCCCCTGGCCCCTCCTCACTTCTGGACTCCACTGCTAAGGCCACCCCTCCATTGTATTCCCAAGGAAGCCCCCAGAGGCACCAGTGGCTCCTGTCCTGCCTCCCAGCTCCCTTGCCTTCATTCCTTCTCTCCCTGTTCCACCCTGGCCGCCTTCCCTCCTCTCCCTCTGCCTGCACCCTCCTGCTATCCTTTGCCTGGTCTCCCAGTAAGTCTATCTGAGGCTTCTCTGCCCTCAGCCCTCAGTGTAGCTTTTGAGCCTCTGACCTCCAGGTGGGCTGCTCCAGACTTTCCTCTGTCTCCTCCTTCTGCACCAGACACTCTGCTGCTCTGAGCAGCCTCCCGCATTTCCCACCTCTGTGCCTTTGCTCCTGCCAGGCCCTCTGCCTGGATTCTTTTCCTGGCTTTGTCCCCAGCAACCTCCTCCTGATGTTCGGAAGCCCTGCTGGGGTGACCCTCTGGCTCTTGGAGCAGAATGAACCCCCACGCAAAGAGTTCTTACAGAACTTGGCTTCTCTTTAAGGGTGGGAACCAAATTCCCTTTTCTAAACATCAGGCTGGACAGAACAGACACCACAGCTGACGGGAGAGACAAGGGACACATGGAGGGGGGGAGGGATGACCCCTCCTGCCTCTCCCCGGTCAGAGGCTGTCCCCCTGCAGAGCCTGCGCTGCTATAACGACTACACCAGCCGCGTCCAGTGCAGGTGGGCGGACACCGAGGCTGCCCAGCGGTACATCAATGTGACCCTCTATCGCTGGCGGGACAAGTGAGTGACCCCGGTGGGGCGTGTAGAGTGAAGAGAGGTCCAGGGTCAGCCTAGGGGTGGGGGGTGCCCAGCGGACCAAGCACAAGGAGACTGCCAGGAGCTCTGGTTCTAGCAAGCAGGCTGCCAACCAGGCCTAAGGCTGGTATCTGCTGTTCAGGCTTCTGGGAGTGTATTATTACTGTTGTTATTGTTGATGGTGATAATCTCCCATTCCAGGCATTCCACCTGCCTTATCTTAGTTCTACTGGCTGTGAGGCGGGCAGGGCAGGAGAGGGTGCCCAGTTCTCAGATGAAGGGCACAGGGTTGGAGAGGGTTCCCAGTTCACAGACGAAGGGGGCAGGCAGGAGAGGGTGCTCAGTTCTCAGATGAGGGGGGCAAGGCAGGAGAGGACACCCAGTTCACAGATGAGGAAACCAAGACCCCTCTCCTGGCAGCATGGAGGATGAGTGTCAAAGCTGGGCAGATTCCTCTTTTCTGAGAAACTTAAGGGACCAGGCTCCATGTCCTCCTAGGGCCTTCCCACCTCCCTGTGTGGGGTTTGCCCTTTTCCCACGTCATGTCTCCCATGCTTCACTGTTGGGGAAGGAGCTCCCATCATTTTGGGATGTCGGTGAGAGTCCAAATCAGCCATAAGAGTGATGATGAAATGTCTGGATAGAATCTCTGGGTGGGGAGACCCTCCCCACGGAGGCTGCCCCTGGGGAGGAGTGGCCTCTGCTACACCCCACAAGGCCCCCATTTCACTTTCTCTCTCCTGCTTTCTGTATGCCTCCAGCTCACCCCCTCCACCTTCCTCTGACCCCCACTACCACACCCCCATCCCTGCCTTCAGCCTGTGACCTGCTTCCTACTGCAGGAGGCAACAGAAGCCTCCAGAAATCCCCCAGCCACCCAGTTCTAGTTTCCTAGATTGCCTGTAACTAAGTATTGCTAACTCGGGCTTATAAGAACAGAAATTTCTTACCTCACGGCTCTGAAGGCCCGTACCTTCCACCCCCTGATTCTGAAAGGCAGGATACCCCAGGGCTTAGTCTTGGAATTAGCTCTAAAGTTACCCACTCTTGAAGCCTTCCCTGAACCCCTTTTCCAAGTTGCTCCCTCAGCCCTTCAAACCCACACATCTCCTCTGCCGTATTTGTCTGAACAACGTTTTCTCCATCTGACACGCTACATCTTTCATGTCTAATGTGTGTCTCCTCCCACCAGGATGTCAGCTCCATGCGCGGGGACTCGTGCATGTTTTGCTCACTGCCTGGCCCCTGCCCCCGGATGATCTGGCACGTAGGAACCGCTCTGTAAGCATTTGTTGAACAGTGATTCTGATTTACTCTGGGCTAATGTGTGTCCTCTCCTGGCAGTTACCCTCCAGAGCCAGTGCCCTGTGATCTCAGCGACGACATGCCCTGGCCAGACTGCCCTTCTCCACCCTGTGTGTCCAGAAGATGTGTCATCTCTCACAGTTTCTTCGTCACTGGTGACAATGACCACTTCTCCTTCCAACCAGACAGGCCTCTGGGTGCCCAGCTCACCGTTACTCTGACCCAGCATGGTGAGGGCCTGGGGTCCCTGGCCAGGGCTTGGTCACCTGTCTGGACAGTGGTCACCAGGGGTGGCTTGGGTTTAGGAGGTAGACCAGGGAGTTGGGGTCTTCCAGAGGTGGAGATACTGTCTTGGGGTTGGGTTTGGGTCTCTTGAGGGAAGAGGAGATGGTCTCACCATGGAGGCTTTGGAGCAGCTACAGCTTGAGGAGGTTCTAGCCAAAGGGACCTCCTACTACCCCTGGCTACTCCCACCACCTGCCAGGCCATTGGTTTCCAGCACTGAAGCCTTTCCTTAAAGAACAGCCATCCTCCCTATCCAGGTAGAAACTTTACAGCTTGCAAAACTCATTCATCAATGTGTTCACAGCCAACTTCTGCAACAACCCATTTTAGAGATGAAGCACTGAAGCCCAGAGAAGTAAAGTGACTTTCCCAAAGTCTCACCACTGAGCAATAACGGCAGTGGTTGGTCAGACATATTGAGAGTTTCCTGCACTTCGCAGATGGAGCTTAGCACCTTCCTGCTCTTGCTGAGTGGCCCCCACAGTGTCCTTGTGTGTCCTTGCAGCACATGAAATGATGACTGGTCTTGAGTGGGTGTAGATGAGCATTTTTATAGAAGTAGTTAAGTTACAGAGCCCTAGTGGTGTAGTGGTTAAGAGCTCGACTGCTAACCAAAAGTCGGCAGTTTGAATTCACCAGCTGCTCTTTGGAAACCCTGTGGGGCAGTTCTACTCTGTCCTACAGGGTCACTATGAGTTGGAATCGACTCAATGGCTACGGCTTTGGTTTTTTGGTTTAGTTAGGTTATATTTGACTGTATATTAGAAAGAAATATAACCAGCATTTCAAATTCATGGATTCAGGGAAATTATTGCTTAGAATGAAAAGCAGTCTGTTTTTATTTAAATGGCTATGATTATAAAAGTTTATGTTGATGTGGCAAAAACCATGCAGGTGGCTGGCTTTTAGTAGACACTGCCAACTCTTATTTAATTCTCAAACAATGCCAAGTTATGTGCTATTATGACCGCCATTTGACTGATGATGAAATTGGGACAGAGAGGAAAGTGACTTTCCCAAGGTCACTCAGGTGTTGGAGAAAGAGATGAGACTGGAACCCAGGATCGTATGACTTTAGCACCTTTGATGCAAACACTGGGCCACCTATTGTCCCTTGTAAGTGTCTGACAGGGAGTAGGCTCAGGCCTTTGCTTCCTGCCTCTTTTCACCTAAAGCTGTTGTCTTGAAGACTGGAATCAGAATTAGGCTGTCCCAAATGGATTTCAAACAACGCTTCAAAGCATATGTTTGATGGATGTGAATGGAGATCAGAGTGGAGAGGCCGCAAACAGGGACACAGTAGATACAGTCAGCTGCGATAATTTACCTGAGGCAGGTGTGCGTCCTGTGGAAGGGCAGAAGGCAAGGAGCCCCTAAGGGATCAAGACAGGCTTCCTTCAATTTCCACTCCACTTCTATACTAAAAAGAGTCCTGATGGCGCAATGATTAAGCACTCAGCTGCTTCGAAAAGTCAGCATTTCAAACTTACCAGAGGCCCCGTGGGAGAAAAGACCTGGCTCTCTTCCCCCATAAAGATTTACAGCCTAGGAAACCTTATAGGGGAGTTTTACTCTGTTCTATAGGGTCGCTGTGCGTCAGAATTGACTTGACCGCACACAGCAACAACAACCCACCTTAAAATCATCTGGGTTTTAGTTCCTTATTGTTATTGTGTATTTTATTTTTACTTTATGCAGTAACAATTCTTTTTTGCTTGACTATGGGTGTTTTTATGGCTGTTACTGGTTTCTTTGTTCATCACTGATTCCAACATTGTACTTTTCTTTCTTAGATTTTTTTTTTATCTGAAGTGCATCCTACAGTAATTTTTTTCAGAAAAGATCTGAAAACTTTTCCTTGTCCTTATATAATCAAAATGTGTAGCTTTGCTTTCTTTCTCTTGATCTTTAAGGAACATATAACTTTTTATGATTCTAGGTTTAAGCATATTTTCCCTTAGTATTTTGAAGATCGCTATCTATTAGAGTTCAAGGTCACTCGTGAGAAATCTCGTGTCAACTTGACCCTTGTTCTGTTGAAGGTAACCTGTTTTGCTGTTGCCATGATTTGTTTCCTTCTGTAAGCTTCTAGGAGTTCTTAGACTGAAATTTCACCAACTTTTATGTGACTGAGTATGGCACTTTAAAACGTGAATCTTGCTTTTCAGTTTTTAGACTGTTATCTCCTCTTAAGCCCCGTGAAGTTTCCTTCTGTTATTTCCAAGTGTATCTGTTGGGCTGGGCAGGGAAAATCCCCAAACAACAGTGGCTTAAACAACAGAAGCTTATTTCTCCCTCACATAAAATGTCCAGAAGTAGGCAATCTCAGGCTGGTGTAGTTGCTCCAGTGACATGAGGGATCCAGGCTCCTGTCATTCTGTTTCACCATTTTTGCATATGGCTTCCATCCTGGAAGTAACCTTAAGATCCAAGAAGGCTGCTGGCACTCCAGCCATCATGTCCAAGTTACAGGCAGGAAGAAGGAGGAAGGGCAGAAGGAACCTCTCCCATCTGAGTCAGCCCTCTTTAAGCAGCCTTTTTGGAAGGTGCATCTAATACTTCCACTCACATCTCCTTAGACAACATTTAGTCATATGGTCCTACACCTAGAAGCAAGACAGTCTAGGAAATACAGCCTTTTCTATTTAGAAGCCAAAAGCTGGGCTTCTGTTACCAAGAAGGAAGAGGACAGGTAGGTAGCTACACTCTGCTATACCTGCTCTTGATTCTCTCTGCCCTCTGCTTCTGGCTGTGGGAACACTGGGATCTCAACACTAGGTCTCAACTTTTCAACTTTCCCTCTTTTTGCCCATTTACTCTCAATTCTAGGGGAATCCCTTATCTTCAACGTCTACCTCTATGACATGATCATTTGTAGTGTTCCATTCATTATTGGGATTTTAAACAAAATTATGGGTCTCATAGTTCAAATTCCATCAACTATGGTTATGTGTTTTTTTTTTGGGGGGGGGGAGTGTTGTTTTATTTAGTTTAGCAGTCTATTATTTTAAAAAGCTATGATTTCTCCAGTCTCCCTGCGAATGCTAATTTAGTTGTGTTAAAGTTTTCTGTTGTTTCTTCTGTGTGTGTGCATGCCTACAGGAGAGTCTGTTGAGCCAGTGTATGTCAGAACAGACAGGTATGATGCTGATGCTTGGGAAATATACCTTCTGTTGGTGTAGCGGTTGAGGGCACAGACTCTGGAGCCAACCTGCTGTGAGTTTCAATCCCAGCCTGTCCCTTATTAGCTGTGTGATCCTGGACAAGTTACTTAATGTCCCTATACCTGTTTTCTCATCTTAAAATGGGGATTCCAATAGTAACCTACACATATATTTGTGTAAATACCTGTAAAGCCCTCTGACAAGAGCCTGACTCATGGTGAGCATTCAACAAATGTCAGTTACCAACATGAATTTTGTGTGTGTATGTGAACTTCCTGCTTGTGTTATCTGATGACTTTTGAATTTGTGTTAACCTTTTACAGTGTAAAGATATTAAACCCTTCTCTATAATTTGGGGGCAAAAAAAAAATTTTTTTTTTTTTTTTGCACTTTACCTTTTGTTTCATGGTTTGGTTATTTTTTATAAAATAGAGAGATTTTTGTCTTTATATAGTTATATCTGTCAGGCTTTGTCTCCCTTATTTCTTCCAGTGTTTTTAAGTTTAAATAGTTGGCTTGCAAGTTTAATATGTTTTAACGTTATGTTAAAAGTATTAATGAACTTGATGTTTACTTGAGGAACGATGTGAGATGAATTGGGAGGGCTATGAGGTGCTGGGAGGGGACAGACTTGATCTGCTCTGCTCTCAGGTTCCCACATTTGAACATCTGGGACATTTCACTTCCTCTATCAGTTTCTCCATCTGTGAAATAAGTGGACTAAAATCTTTTCAGTTGGATGAGTAGGTTCTTAGTTGATTCCCAGTTTGTTGAATTGGTATTAGTTTCCTGGGGCTCTGTGCTGAGAAGGATTTCAGAGGCTAAGAGTGCAATGATTGATTACTGATGCCTGTTGTGGGTGTGGGTTGGGAGGGGGTGGATTGTGTGCTGTGCACTTGCCATTCTGGGTTTCTGGATTTCTGAGGGGCTCCAGCTCCTACATTCCATAGCCTAAGGCCAGCATAGAATATTTACATCTTATATGTGCTCATACTGAATTTTGGGGGGTCTGAAAGTCATCCCTCAGCAATCAGACATGGAAGCTTCAGGAAGGCATGAACCGTATCATTCCATGAATGCATCTTCTTGCCTAACCCAGTAGATTGCAGGAGATACACATTTGCTTTGGATTAATAGAATGATTTCATGAGAAGTCCCTAAAGGTTACTTGCATATATTCATTCATTCACCATTGCCCCCAAAATACCCTGAGCCACTACATTGCAGGCCACAGGGACAGAGACGGGCATATAATACCCAGCCTTCCACGAACTCATCATCTACTTGCAGAGACAGACATGGAGACACATAAATCCATCATGATGTGATAGGACCCTGGTGGAAGGATTTAAAATGGGCTATAGCGGGACACCACCACTTGTCTGTCCGTTTGTCGTACTGTGGTGGCTTGCATATTGCTGTGATGTTGGAAGCTGTGCCACTGGTATTTCAAATATCAGCAGAGTGACCATTAGCGGACAGGTTTCAGTGGAGCTTCCAGACTAAGACAGACCAGAAAGAAGGATGTGGCATTATTCTTCTAAATAACTAGTCAGCGAAAACCTTATGAATAGCAGCGGAACACTGTCTGATACAGTGCTGGAAGATGAGCCCCTCAGGTTGGAAGGTGCTCAAAATACCACTAAGGAAGAGCTGCCTCCTCAAAGTAGAGCTGACCTTAATGACATGGATGGAGTAAAGCTTTCGGGACCTTCATCTGCTGTTGTGGTACAACTCAAAATGAGAAGAAACAGCTGCAAACATCCATTAATAATCAGAACATGGAATGTATGAAGTATAAATCTAGGAAAATTGGAAGTCATCAAAAATGAAATTGGATGCGTAAAGATCGATATCATAGGTATTAGTGAACTGGTACTGGCCATTTTGAATTGGAATATCATATAGTCTACTATGCTGAGAATAACAAATTGAAGAGGAATGGTGTCCCATTCATCATCAAAAAGAACATTTCAAGATCTATGCTGAAGTATGATGCTGTGAAAACCAAAACCGTTTGCAGTCGAGTTGATTCCAACTCATAGCAAGCTATCGGACAGAGTAGAACTGCCCCATACAGCTTCCAAGGAGTGGCTGGTGGATTCAAACTGCCAGGCTTTTGGTTAGCAGCCATAGCTCTTAACCACTACACCACTGGGGTTTGCACAATGCTGTCAGCGATAGGACAATATCCATACATCTACAAGGAATACCGGTTAATATGAGTATTATTCAAATTTATACACTAACTACTAATGGCAAATATAAGAAAATTAAAGATTTTTACCAATTTCTGCAGTCTGAAATTGACCAAACATGCAAACAAGATGCAACAACCTGGTGATTGGAATGTGAAAGTTGGAAACAAAGAAGGGTTAGTAGTTGGAAAATATGACCTTGATGATAGAAACGATGCTGGAGGTTGCATGATAGAATTTTACAAGACTAATGACTTATTCATTGCAAATACCTTTTTCCCCAACCACATAAACGGCAAATATACACATGGACCTCACTGGATGAAATACACAGGAATCAAACCAACAACATCTGTGGGAAGAGACAATGAAGAAGTTTAGTATCATCTGTCAGAACAAGGCCAGGGGCCAACTGCAGAACAGAGCTCATAAGAAGTTCATTTTGAAGCTGAAGAAAATTTAAACAAGTTCATGATAGCCAAAATACAACTTTGAGGATATCCCACCTGAATTTAGAAAGCATCCCAAGAATAGATTGACCCATTGAACACTAATGGCTGAAGACCAGATGAGTTGTGGGGTGACATCAAGGACATCACATATGAAGAAAGCAAAAGGTCATTAAAAAGACAGAAAAGAAAGAAAAGACCAAAATGGATGTTGGAAGAGACTCTGAAACTTCCTCTTGAATGTAGAGCAGCTAAAGTGAATGGAAGAAATGATGAAGTAAAAGAGCTGAACAGATTCCAAAAGGCAGCTTGAGAAGACAAAGAAAAGTATTATAATGAAATGTGCAAAGACCTGGAGTTAGAAAACCAAAAGGGAAGAACATGCTTGTCATTTCTCAAGCTGAAAGAACTGAAGAAAAAATTCAAGCCTTGAGTTGCAATATTGAAGGATTCTGGTGCCAAAATATTGAATGACACAGGAAGCATCAAAAGAAGATGGAAAGAATACAGAGAGTCACTGTACAAAAAGATTCAACCATTTCAGGAGGTAGCATATGATCAAGAACTGATGGTACCGAAGGAAGAAGTCTAAGCTGCCCTGAAGGCATTGTAGAAAAACAAGTCTCCAGGTGTTGGCGGAATACCAATTGAGATGTTTCAACAAATGGATGTGGCAACTGGAGGCACTCACTAGTGTATGCCAAGAAATTTAGAAGACAGCTACCTGGCCAACCAACTGGAAGAGATGTATATTTGTGTCCAAAGAAAAGTGATTCAAGAGAATGTGAAAATTATTGAACAATATCGTTAACATCACACGAAGTAAAATTTTGCTGAAGATCATTCAAAAAAGGATGCAGCAGTACGTCAACAAGGAGCTGCCAGAAATTCTAGACAGATTCAGAAGGGGACACGGAATGAGGGGTATCACTGCTGATGTCAGGTGGACCTTGGCTGAAAGCAGAGAGTACCAGAAAGATATTTACCTATGTTTTGTTGACTATGCAAAGACATTTGACTGTGTGGAATATAACAAGTTACGGATAACTTTGCGAAGAATAGGAATTCCAGAACTCTTAATTATGCTTCTGCAAAATCTGTGCATAGACCAAGAGGCAGTAGTTCGAACAGAACAAGAGGATACTGTGGGGTTTGAAATCAGGTAAAGTATGCTTCAGGATTGTGTCCCTTCACCATGCTTATTCAACCTGTATGCTGAGCAAATAATCCGAGAAGCCAGACTATATGAAGAAGAACGGGGCATCAGGATTGGAGGGAGACTCATTAACAACCTGTGATATGCAGATGATACAACCTTGCTTGCTGGAAGTGGAGAGGACTTGAAGCACTCAGTGATGAAGATCAAAGTCCACAGCCTTCAGTATGGATTACACCTCAACATAAAGAAAACAAAAATCCTCACAACTGGACCAATGAGCAACATCATAATAAATGGAGAAAAGTTTGAAGTTGTCAAGGATTTCATTTTACTTGGATCTACAATCAATAGCCTTGGAAGCAACACACAAGTAATCAGATGACATACTGATTTGGGCAAATCTGCTGCAAAAGACTTCTTTCAAGTGTTGAAAAGCAAAGATGCCACTTTGAGGACTAAGTTGTGGCTGACCCAAGCCATGGTATTTTCAATCACCACATATGCATGTGAAAGCTGGACAACGAATAAGGAAGATCAAAAAAGAATTGATGCCTTTGAATTATGGTGTTGGTAAAGAATATTGAATATACCTTTGGCTGCCAGAAAAATGAACAAGTCTGTCTTGGAAGAAGTATAGCCAGGATGCTCCTTAGAAGCCAGGATGGCGAGATTTTGTTTCATGTGCTTTGGACATGCTCTCAGGAGGGACCAGTCCCTGGAGAAGGACATCATACTTGGGAAAGTACAAGGTGAGCAAAAAATAGGAAGCTCCTCAAAGAGATGGACTGACACGGTGGCTGCAGCTATGGGCTCCAACGTAGCAATGATCATGAGGACAGCACAGGAGCAGGTACTGTTTCGTTCTGTTGTGCATAGAGTCACTCTGAGTCAGAACTGGCTTGACGGCATCTAACAACAACAGCAATAGTGGGACAAAGGAGCCCTGGCTGCCCAGTGGTTAAGTGCTTGGCTGCTAAATGAAAGTTCTTCAGTTTGAACCCACCAGGTGCTCCATGGGAGAAAAATATGGCAGTCTGCTTCTGTAAAGATTATACCCTTGGAAACCCTATGAGGTAGTTCTACTCTATCTTACAGGGTTGCTATCAGTTGGAATCCACTCAAATGGGTTTGGTTTGGTTTTATGGTGGGACAAAAAGAGAAGTATGAGATTCTACCCCAGGGGACGGAGGCACTCAAGAAGGGTCTTAGAGAAGGAGACACTTATCCAGGGCACTGTGAGCTACCTTGGAGAGTGAGCAGGTGGGGAGGGAGATGCAGAGTGGACACAGGAGAGGGAGTAACATGCGCCACAGTGCCCTCTGCTGGGAAGGAGGCCATAGAGATCAGAATGCGGTGAGTGGGGGAGACCCAGAACGGATGGAGGCTTGTTTTAGCTTGTCAGCACCTCTAACTCAGCTTACATTACATTTGCAGAGTGTCTGCACAGCTTCATTCATGTTCGCACTGGATTCCACAAGTTCACAGGTGACAGGCCATGGAGGTGAAGTGTCTGCCAGGGCCACTCAGCTAGTAGAGACAGTGCTGGGCCTGCAGCCCTGGTCTGTGCACACAAAAGGCCATGAAGGCTGTTAGCCGCCCTACAGTCGTCCCCACCCTGACTCATCCTTCTCTTTCTCCCCCTCCAGTCCAGCCCCCTGCGCCCGAGGATTTGCAGGTCAGCCATGCTGGGGACGGCTTCCTGCTGACCTGGAGGGCGCACCTTGGAGGCCTCCAGAGCCGCTGGCTGTCTGAGAGGCACCTGGAGTCTGAGCTGGTCTACCGGCGGCTCCAGGACTCCTGGGAGGTACGGAGCCCTGGCCAGCTGCCCCTGAGCCCACAGGGACCTGGCCCAGCTCTCCTCCTCCAGCTCCTCTATCCCCACAGGAAGCCTCCACCCTCTACTCCAGCTCCTCCCAGGCCATCCTGGGGCTGGAGCACCTCATGCCCAGTAGCACTTACGTGGCCCGTGTGCGGACCCGGCTTGCCCCAAGCACAGGGCTCTCGGGGCAGCCCAGCAAGTGGAGCCCAGAGGTCTGCTGGGACTCCCAGCCAGGTAACTGGCAGAGCTCGGGTGGGCCTGTCTGGGGGAGGGTGGGTCATCATGAGATCCTGGAGCAGGAGGGCTCTCAGAGTCCACTCTTGTGTCATTCCAGGAATGTGACATGTCACGGTTGTACAACAGCTTCCCTAGGCCAGCCCCATCTCTGCTGAACTTGGCAGAGGCAAGGCTGTGTCTTAGGGGCCTGTCTTCAGAGAGTGCCCTGACTAGTACTCTTTACAACACAGTAATGACCAGATTCATAGCAGCTACGTTTTAATGAGGCTGCTGTGTGCGGGACACGCCAACACTATTGTGCTTAGTCCCCAAAGCACTGGCACTTAGATACTCTTCCCACTTCACACAGGAGAGGATGAAGGTTCAAAGAATCCACTCTGCCCCCTGTGGTCACACAGCTGACAGGTGTCAGCTGAGCTTTTCACCCTGGTCTCTGAGCCCCAAAACTCATGATCTCTCTATGATGCCTCCATGAGGGCCCTCACTGAGAGCCACAGAATGAATGACCGAGGGATGAATGAGGGAATGATCGAGGGAATGTCTCCCTCCAGGGGACGAGGCCCAGCCCCAGAACCTCCAGTGCTTCTTCAACGGGGCTGACGTGCTCAGCTGCTCCTGGGATGTGAGGTCCGTGGTGGCCAGCTCGGTCCCCTTCACCCTCTTCTACAAGCCCAGCCCCGACACGGAGTGAGTGCCCCTCCCCTCTTCCAGGCCTTGCCCTTGGCAGTCTCCTCCTCTCTCTGGGGGCCCCAGCAGAGATCCCAGCTCATCCTAGAGTCCCCTTCTCCCTCCCAGGGTCCTCTTCCTCCTGCCCTCACCTCAGCCGTGCTTCTCAGGGAGAAGGAATGCTCTCCAGTGCTGAAAGAGAAGCTCAGCAGCCCCTACACCCGGCACCGGTGCCAGATTCCTGTGCTGGACTCCGAGACCCATGACCAGTACACAGTCTCTGTGAAGCCAAAGAAGGAGGAGAAATTGATAAAGAGCTCAGAGCACAGTGAGTTTGCCCACAGCCTTCTGCGTGGGTGGTTCTGGGACATTGTGTAACCAGAGTAAGTGCAGGGCTCCTCACAGCTCTGTCTTCATGGCTGTCACTGCCAAAAAACGCAGTGTAGCAACCAAACATGAACAAAAGTAATTCTAATCTCTGCTTGAATTTCTCAAAAACATATTACCACCTGGTGATTCCCCACCAGAACAATTCTTAAAATAAGTTTCCTCACATTCTTTTTTCTCTGTGTCTTCCTCTCAATGTGCAGTTTCTAGAACCTCTGATCTCCATTACTGGGTTGGTCCCAGTTACCTTCCCAACATCTCTGTTGGGAAGTGCCATGGGAAGTATACTTAGCATGCTTCAAAATGTCTGCTCACTTATGTCTCCTTGACCCACTTTCCAGCAGCTTCTCCATCTCCCTAAATGGCAAGTCCGTTCTTTAGTTAGGAGTCTCTGGATAGCAAAAATGGTTAAGTGCTTGGCTCCCAAGCAAACATTTGGTGGTTTGAGTCCATCTAGAAGTGCTTTGGAAGAAAGACGTGGTGATCGGCTTTTGAAAGGTGACCCTATGGAGCACAGTTCTACTCTGACACACACGGGGTTGCTAAGAATCAGAATTGACTTGAAGACAACTGGTTTGGTCTGGTTTTTTGGTTCTTCAATTGCTCAGGCTAGAAACCTTGGTGTCATCTTTTCATATCTTTCTCTCAAATGCCACATCCAATTTACCAGCAAATTCTGCCATCTCTATCGCTGAAATACACCTAGAATATGACTACTTTCTGCTTATGCCTTGGTTTAAGCCACCAACTCCTCCTGGATCCTTGCAACAGCTGGTCTCCCTACTTCTACCCTTGCTCTTCATTCAATTTATTCTCAATGTCACAGCTCATGTGATTCTGGTCACACATCAGTAAATCATACCTCTCCTCTGCCCCAAACCTTCCAAGGGCCCTGTCCTGCACAGAATAAAAGTCCCTACTATAGCCAACAAAGCACAGTGGCCTGGTGCTGCTCCTCTTTCAGTTCTGGAGGCCATAGAAACCAAACCCCTTGCTGCCAAGTAGATTGGGACTCACAGTGACCCATAGGGTTTCCAAGGAGCAGCAGGTGGATTTGAACTGCTGACCTTTTGGTTAGCAGCCCAACACTTAACCATTGTACCACCAGGACTCCTGTGAATGCCAGAAGTCCAAAATCAGCCAAGATGCTGGCGAGGCCATATTCTGTCCAGAGGCTCTAGGAAGAATCCGTTTCCTTGCCTTTCCCTACTTCTAGCAGCCTCCTGCATTCCTGGCTCATGGCCCCTTCCTCCATCTTTAAAGCCAGCAGTGAATCGTCTTCAAATCTCTCTCTGCTTCCATCGCATCTCCTTCTCCTCTGCTTGTAGTCAGATCTCACTCTGCCTCCCTCTTATTAGGAAATCTGTGATTACATTTAGGGCCCACTCAAATAATCCAGGAGAATCTCACCTCAACATCCTTAATTTAGTCACATCTGCGAAGTCTCTTTTGTCGTGTGAGGTAACGTTCACAGGCTCCAGGGATTAGGTCTCGGGTATCTTTGCAGCCGTTATTCAGCTGGCCACAGCCTTTCTCTGGTCTGTTCATCATGTCAGCTCTGAATCCTGCTGCAAGGTCCGGCCTGTCCTAACAAGGGGACCAGCCTTTCAGAACCTGGATGGTGTGTCCCCAGTGGTACCTTCAGAGTCGCAGAGGAGGCGGACAGAGAGAGGCATTTACTCCAGGGTGCAAGTCCAAGGGGGTACCAAATGAGACGTGGAATGATGATCTAGGTGCCATAGATATGAAAGGCGCCTAACTGAGGCAGCTGGACAAGAAGAGGGGAGGAGTTTCTGCTGACGCCTCACCGCTATCCATTCTATTCATCTTGAAACTGGGGGAGGGGGAACAACTTAGAGATTGCCCCTGGGCACTTGTTACCCTCCCTATACCCCTGGGCACCTCCTGTCCTCCCTCTAGATGGGCAGTCTGTGCCAAGTCCTGTCCCACCCCTGGCAAACCACGGGAGAAGCAGCACAGATAAACCAGGCTGGGATGGGGGGTGCAGAAGGGGCATTTCCCAGGGCTGGAACTCTGCTCATTGCTCCTTCTCCAGACCGTGTACTGGCTGAGAGGTGCTATCAGAGTGAGGACTCTCACTCTGCCCATGTTTGTTTAGAGGAGAAGGTATACAGTTGGGTACTTCAGCCACCGTGAATAACCAGTCACATGGCTACCTCACTATTGACAGACAGCAGTCTAGCTCAGCACCTCCCAGAGAAGGGCTGCCCAGGCCCAGGTAGATGTCACCCCCTGAAGGGGGCACAGAGACCTGGGGCAGGACCTGGGTACATCTGGAATATTCCATTTGAAGCTGGATCACCCCCTGAAGGTGTCCCTCTCTCCAGTCCAGATGGGCTGCCCAACCCTCAATGTGACCAAGGACGGGGACAGCTACATCCTGCACTGGGAAGCAGACAAGGACTTAGCACCCAACTTCGAGGTCCAGTACAGGAAGGACACCGCCTTGTGGAAGGTGATAGGCTGGGGCAGAGGAGGGACATGGGCAGACTTGAGGGTGGGAGAATGAGACACACCTAGGAGAGCAGCTGCCTCCTACTCAACACCTGGCCCCAGCAGCCAAGCAGTCAGATCACCACTGTGGTGTGATCATGACCCTGTACGGTCAGCAGGCCCCCGTCTACCTCTTGGTGAAGAAACTGAGGTTCAGAGAGGTGACGTGACTTAGTCAAAATCATCACAGCATTACAAGAGGGCCAGGCCATCAGGGCAGGGAGGGGCTGAGAGGCCACCAGGATAGAGGATTTTCAAAAGCTGTAAAGCCCTGGGGACCCTTCTCCAGGGAACTCTTCTCCAGAATCCCAACGTGCAGCGCTAAGAGCAGAGGGCTCCCGGTGGAGCAGGGGGCCCTGGCCCAGGGCTTAGCCTCTCCCCTGACCTGGGGCCACCCTCAGGGCCCATGTGTAAAACCTGGGGCTCCTTGGAGCCCAGACCAGAATCTATGGAATCAGCTGAGACCCAGGTAGAACACGGGGACACTGAGGACAGGAGGGGGGAGAGTCAGAGGTGGACTTAGGAGTGGGCCCTGGGCTCCTGAACACCTTTCTCATGGTCAGAGTCCACCACACTACGTTCCTGGAGGTCCACACTGCCCCCAACAGAGGATTGGGAAGGGCTGAGGATTTCAAAATGAGGGTTGGGCATGGTGGAACCTGGGGCTCTCTGGACCTCAGTGTTGTCATCTGTAATATGGGTGGGTCATATGTAGTGATGTTGCTCTGACAATCAGTGGGTCTGGGGCAGGGTCTCCTGCCAGGGTCAGGGTGGAGAACAACACTGCCACAGATTAGGGGACACAACCAGATTCCCCAAGAGCGAGGGGAAGCCCAGTGGTGTTGGAGTTGGAGGATCCGCTCCAACTCCTCTTTACTCTCCATCCACAGGAGGCCAAGACTGAGGCTTTACAAAACACATACAGCCTGTGGCTCTCGGGGCTGGAGCCCTCCACCAGGTACTGGGCTAGGGTGAGGGTCAAGCCCACCCCTGGCATCTACAATGGGATCTGGAGTGAGTGGAGTGAGGCGCGCTCCTGGGACACCGAGGGAGGTAGGTCTCCTGGCCTCCACTTGCCCTCTTGGGATAGCCCAGCTGCACAGAGGGTGTGTGTGTGTGTGCGTGTGTGTGTGTGTGTGCGTCTGTGTGTGTGTGTGCGTGTGTGTGTGGACATGGAGATCTGTTGCCCAGGCCCTTCTCGATCTGAATTCCATGCCCGGGCTCTGCTAACATTTACTAAAGGGAGTTAGGAAAATGGATCGTTTTGGATAAGTCCCTGAGTGGTGCAAATGGTTAACATTTGGGGCTGCTAACTGTAAGGTTGGAGGCTCAAGTCCACCCAGAGGCATCTCAAAAGAAAGGTCCAAGGATCTGCTTCTGAAAAATCAGTCACTGAAAAACCAGTGGAGCACTGTCCCACTCTGACCCACATGGGGTTGTTGTGAGTCAGAATGGAATCCACAGCAGCCGGCGGTGGTAGTTCTTCTTGGGTGGACACAGCCCCGTAGGCACCAGGCTTGGCATGGGAGGCTCAGACTGAATTCGGGCCCGTCTTGCCTCTTATACAGTTGCCCTTGTGCAGTGAACCACCTGCTCACCTGTATGTGGTGACCCTGCTTTATTTTCTTGACCTAGCCTGACAATGCTTGGAAAGTGATACCTGTGTGCAACACAGACTCCACATGGTTTCTGAGCAGAGCCCAGGATAGCAGGTTCCTCTGTCTCACCTCCCTCAGCCTGGAACTTGGGCCTCTACAAATGTGGCCCATGGTTTCACTAGACTTTGTAGCAGCCACGTTCCAGTGCTCACTCACCAAGAGTTCCCTGTTACCATAATAGGAAAGACATTGAGAGCTATGGACCGGGGCTTAGGCTTGGAATTTTTGGTCTGATTCCTTAGTCTTCATCTCCTGCCTGTATTTGCTGCTCTTGCTGGCCACTCACATTTCCCCAGAGTGACCACCAGGAGACACATAAATGATAAAGTCCTGTGGATGGTTTGTGCCGGAAGGGGCCTCAGCCACCTATGGAGAGGAAGAACCCCAGGGAGAGGACCACACTCAGGCAGAAAGGAGAGCTGGACACCACGCCCAAAGGAGGAAAGAAGAGGGGAGTTCAGGAGGTGGCCCAGCCTATGTGGGGCTCAGGGCCTGCACAGCAGGAAGCCTCCAGGGGCTCCTGATGGGCCTTTCACATGCTGTTTCCTCTAACAGCCTGTGTTTTCCTGCTTTGCCTTTCCAAAATGGAACCTTGGTGGCACAGTGGTTAAAGGGCTTAGCTTCTAACCAAAAAGTCAGCTGTCTGAACCCACTAGCTGCTCCGTAGGGGAAAGATGTGGCAGGCTGCTTCCATAAAGATTATAGCCTTGGAAACCCTATGGGGCAGTTTTACCCTGTCCTATAGGGTTGTTATGAGTCAGAATTGACTCCATGGCAGTGGGTTTGGTTTGGTTTGGTTTTGGTCTCTCCAAATCCTCCCCACAACTTGAGGCCCTCTTACATGCCACCTCCTTCAGGAAGCTCCCCGAGTGCCGGGGTTGCAGCCACTGCCTCCCATTTCACCACTTCCTCCTGGAAAGGCTCTCAGTCTCCCAGGCCTCCCAGCATGTAGAGCATTGTCGGCTTCAGACCAGAACCCTCCTCTTCTTAGCATGGGCCTGGCACCCTCCCTGGGCTACTATGACAGTGAGCTTCTGCAGCCCTGGGCCTGCACAGGGCAGGGTCTGGGGGTGCCCCACCCCACCCCTTCCCTCCTGAGCCCCCAGCATTTCCCACTTGGATGTTAATGCCCTTTCCTCCTTGTGCCCGGAAGTACTGCCTGTGTGGGCCCTGGCATTCATCCTGGTCCTCGTCACTCTCGCCCTGCTCCTTGCCCTCTTCTTCTGCAGCATCCATGGTTACAGGTAGGGGTCTCCATGGGGAGGGTGGACAGGGTGGGGCTACCTAGGACCCCGAGGGCGCAGGGAGTCACACAGCAGGGCCCCTTCAGTCCCTGCTCTGCCACAGATCCCTTGTGAGGCCTTGAACACCCCCCCCCCCGGTTCTCAGTTTCCCCTCTGTACGTGAACATGGGAGCAGCTGGCCCTGAGGTCTCTGGTAGCTGCCACCTCCCTGGTGTCTTTCCAGGCTGAACCAGGAGTGGAAGGAGAAAATCCCTAACCCCGGCAAGAGCCACCTGTTCCAGGTAGGGTCTGGCTGGGAGGATGCAGGGTGCAGGTGGAGGTTTCCTCTGCCCTGCCTCCAGCGTCTCGGTCCCCACCTCCTCCTTCCTGTGGGCTGTGAGTGGTGGGTGTGGGACAGGGGCTATGTGAGTTAGTTCTGGGACCTCAGCTCTGCCCTTCCCGGGTACTGAAGATGAACTAGCTGGGGCCCTGCCTGCCTGGGCTCCCTGTGCAACAGGACTCAGAGAACTGAGGCAGGGACCACCGGCAGGGTGGGCTCCAAGGAGGGTTCCTCCTCCTAGGGGTGGGTGGGGGTGGTGGGAGGCAACGTGGTGTCACCAGGATGGGACATCTGAGCTGGGTTCTGAAGGATCAGGTGGTACCAGGTGGAAAAGGTGGGAGGGTCGCTACAAGCAGACACGTAATAACCTCAAGGGGGACACACGATCCTTCTTGGATGCCCTGAGGGTAGTGGGTATTGAGACGGGGCCAGATTACGGTGGCCAGAATGACCAGGCAGGTGACACCAGCACATGGTCATGGAGACCTCTGGTTAGCGCCGGCAGGGCCACTTTGCACAAGGAGGGGTCTCATGGCCAGTGTGAGGAGGGTCAGGTGAGATGAGCATGGGGGCAGGGACATCATCCTCTGGTGCTCTGGGGACCCAGGGAAGCCACGGCCTCTCCCTGGGCTGCACTTTGCTGGTTTCTGAAAGGCCAGGCCCACCCTGAGGAGGCTGAGACCCTTACTGTTCCCAAGGCTCACTGACATCCTCTGGTCACCTCCCCTCCACCCTCTGCCCGTCCCACCTTCCCAAGGACCCCTCACACCCACAGAACGACATGTACTTTCTCTTCCCAGAATGGAGGTACAGGACTCCGGGTCCCAGACAGCACGTTGGCCTTCACCAGCAGAAGCCTCTTACACAAGTGTCCGTGTGACAGCCTCATCCCAGAGCTGGAGGGGTGAGAGTCTGGGCCCCGGGGTGGCTCCTGTCTTCTGGGGAGTAATGGGGGAGGGGAGGACCTTGTCATGCACAACCGGGACTCTGATGAAGTGGCTCTGCCTTGGCTCATTGTGAAGTGACTAAAGCAGGAGGCGCTCCATTTAGACATCAGGAAGAACTTCCTGAGCCCTAAGTTAGTGGAATACCAGACAACAGACTTGACTAAGACAATGGACTAGAGCAGATGCTGTCTTCCCACCCTGCTGCCTGAGGAAGCTCCACACTGTGGAGGCCTCCAGGTCCAGTGGAGTGGGCAAGGGGCTGCATACCCTCAGGGCCTCAAGGGTCGGGGGAGCGACTGGGAAACCCCTTGGTGCAGGGGTTCTTTGGGTCTTTTCTGGAGCTTGGAAGTGACACTGACCTCCCTCAATGAGGACGGGAATACCACAGTCCTTGGAGTAGTAATGATGACAAGTTTGCCACTGGCAAGGCCTCCCCTCCTGTCTCCATGGCCACTGTGGGGTAGACAAGACAGGCCAGATGTGACTGTCCCCATGGTGCAGGCATGGAAAGGGAGGTTCAGAGAGGTGAAGCACCTCTGTGCTGGGGTGGGGTGCTGGGGTGGGGTGCTGGGGTGGGGTGCTGGGGTGGAGTGCTGGGGTAGGGTGCTGGGGGCTGGAAAGGGGGCTCTGTCTTTAGTGCAGGGGCTCTGGGTATGAGGGTCTTTCCTTTGAGAAGGAGGCCCCTTGGCAGAGTCCTACAGCCAGGATCCTGGGATCTTCTGCTTTCTGGCTGGGATGCGCCCTGACTCTGTCTCCTCAACCTTAAAGTAAGGACAAAACCATCAACCTCATGGTGACATGTGATGACCCAAGGAGTCAGGGTGGGTGGTGATCAGGTCACTCCAAGAAGGGCTGTACGCACATTACCATCATCCCCAGACCCTCTGGGATCCCCTGACCCCTGTGCTGTCAGCCTGGGAGGCAGTGAGTATGTCTTACCCCTGGAGACCAGATGATGGAGGGCTGCTTGCCAGCCCTGGGCTAGAGATTCGTGCTTCACAAGGGCAGGGAGCAGGCAGGCATGCCATGAAGTCACATACAATGTCTCCCACCTCTAGCTTAAGCTTTATGCTCTCTGAGTCTGTTTCCTTGTTGTCCATAAATGGATCAGTTTATTACATTATTAATTTATCTTCAAGATGGAGACAATAATACCGAGCTTCTAGGATTGTTGGGAGAAGCCAGTGTGCCCTGTCTGTGATGATGATGCTAAAAATAACAACAGTTGTCATGTTAAGGACGTCCTGGGCTGGCCATGAGCTGAGCAGGTGTATGTAGGGTGTCTTGCTTCTTACTCAGAACAACTCTGTAGAGTCCATGGCTTTATGCTCTATTTCTGATTAGACGGTGAAGAAGGTGGAAGAGGAGGAAGAAGAGAGGAGATAGGAGAGTCCCTTCTTATTACTGCTGGGCCTTCATAAGCCTACTTGGTGGAGCAGGTCAAGGGAAGGGGGTTGGACTCCAGGCAAGGCCCTGGCCCCAGCCCTCCCTGCTACCAGACACGAGCATGGCCACACTCTCAAAGCCGTCTTTCCTTCGGTCAAGGTCAAGCTCTGGGGCAGACTCAAGGCCCAGCCCTGAGGCCGTGTTGAGGTCTGACTCATGTGGGCATGTTCAGTCCCTCTCCTTTCCAGGGATTAATTGCTCGTAGAAATAACATTCCTCCCCTAGAGGAAGTTCAGGGCTAAAGACTAGGTGTAGCTCTCGCAGTCCCCCTCCCCTTGACCTGGAGGACACTCACCTTTCTGTTCTGCTCCTGCAGTCTGCAGCCCCCAGTCAGGTGCCCATGGGTTCAGCTCTGTCCAGGTCTGCAGGCACCCAGGACAGAAGCTCGGAGGAGCCTTGCTCCTCTAGCTCTGGTGGCGGCTGGAGCACTGGGCTCTCCCAGTGTACCACAAACCTGCCACATGAGCGGCCTCAGACCAGAGGGGCACTTCCACTCTGGACCTCCCCCTGTGCCTGGAATAGGTGCCTGACTATCCCAGAGACCTTTTTTCACCTCCCAGTCCTGCCTTTTCTTACTTTGCCTGGAAGGGGGAGAGTAACTTGGGCCTCTCTGCCCTACCTTACAGGCAGGTGGAGGCTCAGGTGAGACAAATGTGTGAAAGACTGTAGTTGTTACAAGAGGACGGCAAGGAAGGAAAGGAGGGCCATGTGCCGAGACCTGCTGCCTGCCAGGCCTGGGGGCGCAGAGGTGAAGGAGGGGCTGCCCTGGCCCTCCCGGGGCTCAAGGTGTACTGGGTAGGGAGAAATAACTGCCCTTTGAGTTCAGCTGCTAACCAAAAGGTCGGCAGTTCGAATCCACCAGCTGCTCCTCGGAAACCCTATGGGGCAGTTCTACTCTGTCCTATAGGGTTGCTATGCGTGGGAATCAACTCAATGGCAATGGGTTCAGCTCAAGGTGGGAGGGGGAGCAGGCACTGGGACTGGGGAAGGAGGCGCTGAGGGAAGGGAGGGGTTTTCTGCAGCCAGGGGAGGCCTTCTAGGGAGGTGCTCACAGTTCACCAGGAGAGGAGCCCGTGAGCAAGCCCAGGGGACTCAGTGGAGGACAGGGTTTGACTATGGATGGGTTTGGCTATGAGAAAGACATGATGTGAGGCCGAAAAGTGGGCCCTGGAGCTGGGCCAGGACATCTTCCCAGAGCCGCAGGAGCGCTACAGGGTGTGATGCTCAGAGCTGTGTCTGAGAAAGGGACAGGGCGCAGAGAGGGGTAGCCTGGGATGGCAGGGCATAGAGGCTGCTTCAGTTTTCAGGGTAGAGAAGACAGTGGCTGGTTTAGTGTCCGCTGGGGGGTGGACAGAAAAGGAGGGATTGCTGAGGCTTCAGAATGGGAGGCGGGACGTGGTCATTTATTTTACAAGGGGTGAGAGAGACGAAGGAGTTGAAGATGATGGAGCTTCCTGGTCTGGGTGCTGGGGAGTTGGGACAGATTACCCAATACCAAAGGTACGCATGGGCTTACTTGTGCCTACTTGCTAAGCTGTAGTGCACAATTTCATCTGTTTTCACCACATCAAAGATGTAATGGAACCCATGTGAAATTGTGCACTACAGATTAGCAAGTAAACACAAATAGGCCTGTGTGTACCTTGCATACTGCTTAATACACACCTGCTGGGGAGGATGGAGGTCATTGCATGAGGACATAGGAGGCAGGTTTGGGGGGCTTGTGATGGGGCATGGTGGGGGAAGGGCAGAAAAGCATGAGTTTGGTTATAGGCACTCCGTTTCAAGCAGCTTCGGGGGACACCGTTGGAGACCTTCAACAGGAAGGTAACCTCCTTCCTTCCTTCACTCATTCATTCATTCAGCACACATTGACTACGTGCCCCTTCTAGGCAGGGCTCTGGCCCTTGGCTGTGAGGGAGGCAGAGACCACCAGCCCACCAGCCCTGCCTTGGGGAGCAGGAGAGCTCAATAGCAGGTGGAGGTCCTGGACCGAGGAAGACAGTGGACAACTCAGTCTAGCAGGAAGAACTGCTATGCAAGGAACAGCCTGAGATCCTATCACCCCTGGGCTGGTTGGGATGGGGGAGGTGGCTCAGGAAGGCCACTGGGACCCTGATATGCTGATTTCATGACAGACTGAGCAAGAGACAGATGATCAGACGAGGTGCTGAGATGGCATTCCTCTGTCACCGACAGGGGGGCAGAGAGGGGCAAATAAGATGGAAGGAAGAACTTGAAGCAAATGCAGAGCCCTCGAGGACAGGGAAGATGGTGTGGGTGTCAGTTGTCTTCTCCCACGTGACCCAGCCTTCTCATGGCCCTGCCCCTTCCACCTTCTCCCCTTCCATGCCCATCGGAGGCCAATGGCCAATCTCTGCTCTCCTGACAGGATGTGCCCTGAACACTGTGGGGACAGCGAGGTGTTACCACTCACCACAGAGAACCCCAAGAAAGCCTCTGACTCACCGTCTGGACCTCACGTGACTCCAGCTGCCTTGGAGCCCATGGAGCAGCCCCTGAGCCCCCAGCCCGGCCTGTCCCCACCCTCAGGCATGCCCAAAAGCCAGGCTTCTGGCTTCAATTTCAATGGCCCCTACATTAGGCTACCCCATAGCCGCTCCCTGCCTGACTTCTGGGGTCAGCTGACGTCCCCTGATGTGGGCAGGAGTGAGAAGCCACTGCCACCAGGGTCCCTGGAGTACCTGTGTCTGCCCTCTGGGGGACAGGTGCAACTGGTTCTGCTGGCCCAGGCCATGGGGCAGAGCTGGGTCACGGATGTGGAGGGGTTGCCCAGCCCAGGGTCTGAGGGGAGCTTCTCCCCGCAGTCAGGGAAAGGCCCTGCCCCTCCTCTACCTGGGCCCATGGTGGGTGCATGCGACCCAAAGGATAGCCCATCTGCTCTGCCCGCTGGTGCTGGGAGCCCCCAGGACAGTGTCGTGGCCTCTGGCTATGTCACCACTGCAGATTTGGTGTTCGACCCACCCCCAGAGGCCCTGTCTGGCACCCTGACACCCCCTCTGGGTCGCCCCTCTCACCAGGACCCCAGCTCCTGTCCTGGGCTGGCCAGTGGACCCCCTGGAGGCCCATCCCCACTGCAGCCAGGGCTTGAGGACTATGTGGGACTCCCTCCAACCACAGGCTAGCCTCCCATGTCCCCTTTCTGCAGCCCTGTCTCTGTTGTACCTAGCAGGGGTGTTCAGACTAAGATACCCTGGCCCCAGACACCTTTGCCAGATCATGTGCCAAGTGCCAAGTGCACGTATACTTCCCATCCTCAAAGCCATGAAGCCCTCTAGGTTCCAGCTCTGCCCTGGGCAATGCCAACAGGCCTGGAGAGGCGTGGCTGCCGCCTGTCTCAGTCGGAGCTCTGGCACCTCCTTGCCTCCTTGTACCAACCCCTGACTGCTTCCCCAGAATTTTCAGTGTATCTAGAGGAGGGCTCTGTGGTGATGGGCTGTGGTGCTAGAGCTTTGTTGTGCGTCTGATTCACCCTCAGAGCTTGTTAAGACACAGAGTTTCTGATTCAGCTGGGCTGGGGCAAGGCCCAATGATTTGCATTTCTAAAGAGTTCACAGGTGACGCCAAAGCTGCTGGTCCAGGGCTGCACTTGAGAGCCCCTGGTGTAGAAGAAAATCCAAACACCACTTACTTTAATTCTATCCGTCACTCATGCTGTGCCTCTGAGCATCTCGAGAACGATTTGGGTGTGATTTTCACTCCATTCCCATATCTGCGATTTTCCAATTATTGCGTAACGGGCAGGGATTGCTAGTAATTAAGACTACAAAAAAAAAAAGGAAAAAAACCCAGTGCCCTTGAGTCGATTCTGACTCATAGCGACCCTATAGGACGGAGTAGAACTGCCCCATAAAAACTAGTTATGTGTAATTCATTAATTGATCAAGATTATTTTTTTTTCCTTGTTTCCATTTTATTACTGATTTTTGGATTTACTGCAGTGCAACAGAAAATGTAGCTTGTAGAATCCTTAGTATCTGGATTTTCTTTAAAGTTTTCTTTGTGCCTAAGTAGATCAAATGTCTGTCTATGCTCCCTAGGAATAAGAGAAGAAAAGTAAAAGAGTATAATCTCTCTCTCTATATATATACCATGTGTACACATATACATACATTTACAAATATACATATACATATTCACCTATATAATTCATTTGTAAGTTATTGTTTATTATACATTATTTTGCAAGGCAGTAGAGAGTAGTGTTAATTCATATTAATTTGGATTCTTTTGCTAGAGTGTCTGGGTTCAAGCCCGAGCTTCACTACTTACCACCTGTGCCTCTGTTTCCTCATCTGTAAAATGGGATGATAATCATACCCATCTCCTAGGGATTAAGTTAATCAAGTGCCTGGCATAAAGTTAACTGCTGTCTAAGTGTCACCTCTTACGTGATTTCTGTCATTCATTCAGCAAATTTTTATTGAGTGACTATTGTGTCTTGCAGAAACCCTGGTGGTGTAATGGTTAAGAGGTATGGCTGCTAACCAAAAGGTGGGCAGTTCGAATCTACCAGGCGCTCCTTGGAAACTCTACGGGGGCAGTTCTACTCTGTCCTGTAGGGTCCCTATGAGTTGGACTCGACGGCAGCAGGTTTTCTTACCCATTTGCTCTGCCAAATAGTGAACAAGTGCATTAAAGTCTTCAACTGGGATTTAGTCTTAATCAAATTCTCTGTATTTATAAGATTTTTGCCTTTGGAATTTCCCTATATCGTTCAGTTTTAAAAGGTTTGTGATGATTATATCTTCGTGGATTGTTAATTTTCCGTTTAAAAGTTCTTTGTCTCATTTAATATACTTGACCTTAACTTTTGGTTAATCTAATAATAACACTGCTCCTTGTACTTTGTTGTTCTGGTAATTAGCATTTGCCTAATACATCTTTCCAATCCATTATGTTTAACTTTCAGGTCGTTTTTCTTGGAGTGTGTCTTGAAAACTGTTTGTAGCTACATTAAAAAAAAATCCAGTCCAATCTGAGAATCCTTGCCTTAGTAGATCCATTGGCTTTTATTGATAACAAATAATTATTTTGTTTTATTTTATTTCTTTTTCACTTTCCACACTTTCGATATATTACCATGGTAAAAATTACTGGCTTTATTTTACAAAAGCAACCCATAAACTTAAAAAGGTCAGTTTGAAATAGAACTTCGAACCAGTTTGTTCAGTTTCGAGCCCCTGCTGAGAATTTTCACTTCTACTCTCAGATATGCTGAATCAGATTCTACATTTTAACAAGATCCCCAGGTGATTCTTATGTATAATGCATTTCGAGAACATTGCTCTACTTGTGATTCTCAGAATAGGCCCTAACCACCAGCGTTAGCATCGCCTGGGAACTTGTTAGAAATGCAAATTCTCAGCAGGGGTTCAAACTGGAAGCAATGGTTTGAAGCCCTGGTTTGAAAGTCTGTAGAATAACAATCTCCAGTTTCAACCCCTCAACAGAGACTGAGCAAAGCCATAAATGAGGACTTCTAGTGCCTTTGGCATCCAGCAATTAGTCAAACTTCACTCTCCACCGCCCTCCACTCTCCTCAGCAGAATAATTGAGTCACCTCGACCGGGAAGTGGAAGAGAGAGAGTGATGAATTTCCAGAAACTCTGTAGCAACAAATACTGTCAGCACACATACCAGGTGGGCGTGCTAGGTCCCGAGGGAGACACTGGAGCCTGAGATGGGCAAGACAGGGGCTGGGCCTCAGGGAGCTCTCCGTCTAGGCAGAACACAAAGATATAAACAAAATCAAACCGAACCCATTGCTGTCAATTCGATCGAGACTTAGAGCAACCCTATAGGACAGAGTAGAACTCCCCCACACGGTTTTCAAGGCTGTACATCTTTACAGAAGTGGTCCACCACACCTTTTTCCTGTGGGGCAGCTGGTGGGTTCGAACCACTGACCTTCTGGTTAGCAGCTGAACTCTTACCAACTGCACCACCAGGGCTCCTTACACGAAGATATAAACTCCCCCCGCCCCCAAAAAACCAAACCCATTGCCGTCAAGTCGATTCTGACTCATAGTGACCTTATAGGACAGAGCAGAACTGCTGCACAGGGTTTCCAAGGAGCGGCTGGTGGATTCGAACTGCTGACCATTTGGTTAGCAGCCAAGCTCTTAACCACTGTTCTACCGGGGCTATTTCCATGAAGATATAGAAGTCAGTAAAGGCAAAGGGACAAAATGTAGTGGGAGGACAGAGAGGCTGAACTGGGCTCTGCTTGGGTGGAAATGGGGCTATGAAGAGAACAAGAGGGGACTTCCCTAAGGAGCCCTACTTGAGTTAGGATTTACAGAGTGCTCAAAGGTCCCAGGGAAGATAAAGTTACCTCTGCACAGGGCCCACAACATGACCCTAGGTCATCTGCATTTCAACCCTTTGGCCACACCACTTGCCGCACTGCCTCCACTGGCTGCCCAACATTTATTTTTTTCATATAATTTTATTTATTTTGTTGTTATTGTTGAGAATATACACAGCAAAACATACACCAATTCATCAGTTTCCACATGTACCATTTAGTGACATTGATTACATTCTTTGAGTTGTGTAACCCTTCTCACCCTCCTTTTCTAAGTTGTTCCCTCCATTAACATAAATTTATAGCCGTTTCTTATCTGATCTTTCAGTTACCGTTATCAAATTTGATTCCTTATAGATAGTTCTTAAAAAAGCATGCATTGAAGGAGGTGGAGCCAAGATGGCGGAATAGACAGACACTTCTGGCGGGCCCTCTTTACAACAAAGACCTGAAAAACAAGTGAAACAAGTATATTTACGACAAACTAGGAGCGCTGAGCATCAAAGGCAAGCTTAGAAAATGAACAGAGGGGCAGGGAGAGGAAGAGACTGTTCACAAGTGGAGAGGAGCTATCAGACCTGAATCTCAGGGAGCCCTCAGGCACCATTCCCAGAGTGGTGGCTGCGGTGGGCTGGTACTAGTGTTCCGATGCAGTTTCCTCAGGGAGAAGCAGCCAGCCACACAGCCTACTCACACCTCCAGAACCTGAGAAGAACGGTGCTCTCGGCAAAAGCTAAGTACTTGCATATATTTTACAGCTCCCCATCTCCCCACCCCCGCCAAGCCAGCTTCAGCAGCTGAATTCCCTGGGCCTGAGATAGGACCTGTTGAGTTCCTAGAGCCATCCTCTGGGGCTTGGAGAAGGAAAAAATTTGCACTTGGGGGAAAAGATAATTTGCCAGCTCCACTAACCACGGGAGCTCAGGGCAGAAGCGGCTCCTGTCCAGGCATAAATGGTCCGTGGACTTTGAGCACCTCTCCCCTCTGTATGGACCTGTGTGGGCCTATTTTAGTAGAATAGGCCCTTGTTGGCAGACTCTAACCTTTTCAGCTGTGTAGTGGAGAGGTGGGTGTTTGATGTTTGGCATTGCTTTGCCTATTAAACAGGGTCCTCACCTACCCACATCAGAGGCCTAAGGACTGGTAGCTCCACTCAGGTCACCCAGCCACCCACAACAGGGGTCCGAGGCTAATGGGTACCTCGCAGTCCTTACAACCAAAAATATTGGGTGCCCATGGTCCATCCACAGAACCTACCCACCTGCATGATCTAGGGAACAGGGATGTCCTTTTCCCAGAGACACTTGCGGGTCAGTTCTCAGCCCCCTGCCTTGTTCTGAGTGTGACCCCCTGCTGCAATCAGATACCAGTACATATGCCAATTACCCCTGCCCCTCTAAGACTGTAAAACAGAGCCCATACCACACATTTGATGATCAGCTACCTGGACACCTGAGCTGAATTCATACAAGAAAACTGAATGGACTCCTAGACTGATATACCTTATTACAGCTCTAGCCATCTGGGGACAGGATGTCAGAGCTCCAAAGGCAAAAATAATCAAGGTAGCTCACTCAAGCAACCCACTTGGGCATATCAAAACAAATCAAAGCAAGAAGTTACAACACAGTAAGCAAGCATAAACTGATACAATAACTTATAGATGGCTCGGAGAAAACAGTCAATATCAAGTCACATAAAGAAACAGACCATGATCACCTCAACAGGCTCTCAAAACAAAGAATCCAGGGATCTTCTAGATGAAAGTGCATTCCTGGAATTACCAGAGGCAGAATACAAAAGATTAATATACAGAACCCTTCAAGACATCAGGAAGGAAATGAGGCAATATGCAGAACAAGCCAAGGAACACACAGATAAAGCAACTGAAGAAATTAGAATGATTATTCAGGAACATAACGAAAAATTTAATAAGCTGGAAAAATCCATAGACAGATAGCAATCAGAAATTCAGAAGATTAACAATAAAATTACAGAAGTAGACAACTCAGTAGAAAGTCAGAGGAGCAGAATTGAGCAAGTAGAAGCCACAATTTCTGAACTTGAAGATAAATCACTTGGCACTAATATATTTGAAGAAAAATCAGGTAAAAGAATTAAAAAAAATGAAGAAATCTTAAGAATCATATGGGACTCTATCAAGAGAAATAACCTACGAGTGATTGGAGTACCAGAACAGGGAGAGATAACAGAAAATACAGAGAGAATTGCTGGTGATTTGTTGGCAGAAAACTTCCCTGATATCATGAAAGATAGAAGATATCTATCCAAAGTGCTCATCGAGCTCCACGTAAGGTAGATCTTAAAAGAAAGTCACCACGACATATTATAATCAAACTTGCCAAAACCAAAGATAAAGAGAGAATTTTAAGAGCAGCTAGGGATAAACGAAAAGTAACCTACAAAGGAGAGCCAATCAGAATAAGCTCAGACTACTCAGCAGAAACCATGCAGGCAAGAAAGCAATGGGATGACTTATATAAAAAATTGAAGGACAAAAATTGCCAGCCAAGGATCATATATCCAGCAAAACTGCTCTTAAATGTGAAGGTGAAATTAGGACATTTCCAGATACACAGAAGTTTAGGGAATTCATAAAAACCAAACCAAAACTACAAGAAATACTAAAGGGAGTTCTTTGGTTAGAAAATCAATAATATCAGGTATCAACCCGAGACCAGAACACTGGGCAGAGCCATCAGAAGTCAACCCAGAGAGAGAAATCAAAAAAACAAACCAAGATTAAATAAAAAACTCAAAACAGGGTACCAGCAATGTTATTATATAAAAGAAGACAATATTAAAACAATAAAAAAGGACTAAAAAGTTCAATCATAAATCTTCCACGTGGAGAGGAAGACACGACGATACAAAGAAATAGAAGTTAGGTTTAACTTTAGAAAAATAGGGGTGAATAATAAGGTAACCACAAAGGAGACAAACTATCCTACTCATCAAAATAAAATAGAAGAAAAAAAATAGAGACTCAACAGAAACAAAATCAACAACGAATATGAGGAAAGGACACTATATAAAGATAATCTACTCAGCACATAAAATTAAGTGGGGAAAAAAAACTGTCAACAACCTCCCAAAAAAAGACATCAAAATGATAGCACTAAACTCATAAAAAAAAAAACCAAAAAAACAAAAAACTCATACCTATCCATAATTACGCTGGATGTAAATGGACTAAATGCACCAGTAAAGAGACAGAGAGTGGCAGAATGGATTAAAAAACAAGATCCATCTATATGCTGCTTACAAGAGACACACCTTAGACTTATAGACACAAACAAACTTAAACTCAAAGGATGGAAAAAAATATATCAAGCAAACAGCAATCAAAAAAGAGCAGGAGTGTCAATACCAATTTCTGACAAAAGAGACTTTAAAGTTAAATCCATCATAAAGGTTAAGGAAGGACACTATATAATGATTAAAGGGACAATATACCAAGAAGATATAACCATATTAAAAATTTATGCACCCAATGACAGCTCTGTAAGATACATAAAACAAACTCTATCAGCATTGAAAAGTGAGGTAGACAGCTCCACAATAATAGTAGGAGACTTCAACACACCAGTTTCGGTGAAGGACAGGACATCCAGAAAGAAGCTCAATAAAGACACGGAAGATCTAAATGCCACAATCAACCAACTTGACATCATAGACATATACAGAACACTCCACCCAACAGCAACCAAGTATACTTTCTTTTCTAGTGCACAGGGAACATTCTCTAGAATAGACCACATATAAGGGCATAAAGCAAGCCTTAGCAGAATCCAAAACACTGAAATATTACAAAGCATCTTCCCTGACCATAAGGCCATAAAAGTGGAAATCAATAACGGAAAAGCAGGGAAAAGAAATCAAACACTTGGAAACTGAGCAATACCCTGCTCAAAAAAGACTGGATTATAGAAGATATTAAGGACGGAATAAAGAAATTCATAGGATCCAATGAGAATGAAAGCACTTCCTATCAGAACCTATGGGACACAGAGAAAGCAGTGCTCAGAGGTCAATTTATATGAATAAATGCACACATCCAAAAAGAAGAAAGGGCCAAAATCAAAGAATTATCCCTACAACTTGAACAAATAGAAAGAGAGCAACAAAAGAAACCCTCAGGCACCAGAAGAAAACACATAATAAAAATTAGAGCAGAACTAAATGAAATAGAAAACAAAAAACAATTGAAAGAATTAACAAGACCAAAAGTTGGTTCTTTGAAAAAATCAACAAATTTGATAAACCATTTGCCAAACTGACAAAAGAAAAACAGGAGAGGAAGCAAATAGCCTGAATAAGAAATGAGATGGGCGATATTACAACATACCCAACTGAGATTAAAAGAATAATATCAGATTACTATGAAAAATTGTGCTCTAACAAATTTGAAAACCTAGAAGAAATGGATATTTCCTAGAAACACACTACCTACCTAAACTAACACAAACAGAGGTAGAAAAACTAAATAGACCCATAACAAAAGAAGAGATCGAAAAAGTAATCAAAAAACTCCTGACTAAAAAAAAAAAAAAACCCTGGCCTGGATGGCTTCACTGCAGAGTTCTACCAAACTTTCATAGAAAAGTTGACACCACTACTACTAAAGGTATTTCAGAGCATAGAAAAGGACGGAATACTACCAAACTCATTCTATGAAGCCACCATATCCCTGATTCCAAAACCAGGTAAAGACATCACAAAAAAAGAAAATTACAGACCTATATCCCTCATGAACTTAGATGCAAAAATCCTCAACAAAATTCTAGCCAATAGAATTCAAGAACATATCAAAAAAAATAATTCACCATGACCAAATGGGATTCATACCAGGTATGCAGGGATGGTTCAACATTAGAAAAACAATTAATGTAATCCACCACATAAATAAAACAAAAGACAAGAATCACGTGATTTTATCAATTGATGCAGAAAAGGCACTTGACAAAGTTCAACACTCATTCATGATAAAAACTCTCAGCAAAATAGGAATAGAAGGAAATTCCTCAACATAATAAAGGGCATTTATACAAAGCCAACAGCCAACATCACCCTAAATGGAGAGAGCCTGGAAACATTCCCATTGAGATCAGGAACCAGACAAGGATGCCCTTTATCACCACTCTTATTCAACATTGTGCTGGAGGTCCTAGCCAGAGCAATTAGGCTAGATAAAGAAATAAAGGGCACCCAGATTGGCAAGGATGAAGTAAAATTATCTCTTTTTGCAGACGACACGATCTTATACACAGAAAACCGTAAGGAATCCTTCAGAAAACTACTGAAACTAGTAGAAGAGTTCAGCAGAGTATCAGGATACAAGATAAACATACGAAAATCAGTTGGATTCCTCTACACCAACAAAAAGAACATCAAAGAGGAAACCACCAAATCAATACCATTTACAGTAGCCCCCAAGAAGATAAAATACTTACGAATCAATCTTACCAGAGATGTAAAAGACTTATACAAAGAAAAGTACAACACATTTCTGCAAGAAACCAAAAGAGACCTACATAAGTGGAAAAACATACCTTGGTCATGGATAGGAAGACTTAACATTATAAAAATGTCTATTCTACCAAAAGCGATCTATACATTTAACGCAATTCTGATCCAAATTCCAATGACATTCTTTAATGAGATGGAGAAACAAATCACCAACTTCATATGGAAGGGAAAGAGGCCCCAGGTAAGTAAAGCATTACTGAAAAAGAACAAAGTGGGAGGCCTTACTCTACCTGATTTTAGAACCTATTATACCTCCACAGTAGTCAAAACAGCCTGGTACTGGTACAACAACAGATACATAGACCAATGGAACAGAATTGAGAATCCAGACATAAATCCATCCACATAGGAGCAGTTGATATTTGACAAAGGCCCCAAAACAGTTAAATGGGGAAAAGACAGTCTTTTTAACAAATGGTGCTGGCATGACTGGATATCCATCTGCAAAAAAATGAAACAAGACTGACACCTCACTCCATGCAAAACACTAACTCAAAATGAATCAAAGACCTAAATATAAAATCTAAAATGATAAACATCATGGAAGAAAAAATAGGGACAACATTAGGAGCCCTAATACATGGCATAAACAGTATACAAAATATCACTAACAATGCAGAAGAAAAACTAGATAACTGGGATCTCCTAAAAATCAAACACCTATGCTCATCCAAAGACTTCACCAAAAGAGTAAAAAGATTAACTATGGACTGAGAAAAAGTTTTTAGCTATGACATTTCCGATTAGCGCCTGATCTCAAAATCTACATGATACTGCAAAAACTCAACTACAAAAAGACAAATAACCCAATTAAAAAATGAGCAAAAGATATGAACAGATACTTCACTGAAGAAGACATTCAGGTAGCTAACAGATACATGAGGAAATGTTCACGATCATCAGCCATCAGAGAAATGCAAATCGAAACTACAATGAGATTTCATCTCACACCAACAAGGCTGGCATTAATCCAAAAAACACAAAACAATAAATGTTGGAGAGGCTGTGGAGAGATTGGAAAGCGTATACACTGCTGGTGGGAACGTCAAATGGTACAACCACTTTGGAAATCGATTTGGCACGTCCTTAAAAAGCTAGAAATAGAACTACCATAAGATCGAACAATCCCACTCCTTGGAATATATCCTAGAGAAATAAGAGCCTTTACATGAACAGATATATGTACACCCATTGCAGCACTCTTTATAATAGTAAAAAGATGGAAGTAACCATGGTGCCCATCAATGGATAAATCGATAAATAAATTATGGTATATTCACACAATGGAATACTACCCATCGATAAAGAACAGTGATGATCCGTGAAACATTTCAAAACATGGAGGAATCCAGAAGGCATTATGCTGAGTGAAATTAGTCAGTTGCAAAAGGACAAATATTGTATAAGACCACTACTATAAGAACTTGAAAAATAGTTTAAGCAGAGAAGAAAATATTCTTTGATGGTTATGAGAGGTGGGAGGAAGGCGGGGGAGACGGGTATTCACTAATTAGGTAGTAGATAAGAATTACTTTAGGTGACAGGAAAGACAACACACAATGTAGGCGAGGTCAGCACAACTGGACTAAACCAAAAACAAAGAAGTTTCCTGAATAAACGGAATGCTTCGAAGGCCAGTGTAGCATAGGTGGGGGTTTGGGAACCACAGTTTCAGGGGACATCCAAGTCAATTGGCATAATAAAATCTATTAAGAAAACATTCTGCATCACACTTGGAGAGTGGGGAATTGGGTCTTAATGGCTAGCAAGTGACCATCTAAGATGCATCAATTGGTCTCAACCAACCTGGATCAAAGGAGAATGAAAAACACCAAGGACATAAGGTAATTACGAGCCCAAGAGACAGAAAGGGCCACATAAACCAGAGACTACATCAGCCTGAGACCAGAAGAGCTAGATGGTGCCCAGCTACAACCGATGAACAGGGAACACAACAGAGAACCCCTGAGGGAGCAGGAGAGCAGTGGGATGCAGACCCCAAATTCTGATAAAAAGACCAGACTTAATAGTCTGACTGAGACTAGAAGGACCCCGGTGGTCATGGCCCCCAGACCTTCTGTTGGCCCAGGACAGGAACCATTCCCAAAGCCAACTTTTTAGACATGGATTGGACTGGACAATGGGATGGAGAGGGATGCTCGTGTGGAGTGAGCTTCTTGGATCAGGTGGACACTTGAGACTATGTTGGTATCTCCTGCCTGGAGGGGAGATGAGAGGGTAGAGGAGGTTAGAAGCTGGCAAAATGGACATGAAAAAGAGAGAGTGGAGGGAGGGATCGGGCTGTCTCATTAGGGGGAGAGTAATTGGGAGTATGTAGCAAAGTGTATATAAGTTTTTGTGTGAGAGACTGACTTGATTTGTAAACTTTCACTTAAACCACAATAAAAATTACAAAAAAAAGAAAACATCCTGCATCTCACTTTGAAGAGTGGCGTCTGGGGTCTTAAACGCTAGCAAGTGGCCATCTAGGACGCATGAACTGGCTTCAATCCACCTGGATCAAAGGAGAATGAAGAACACCAAGGTCACAAGTTAATTACGAGCCCAAGAGACAGAAAGGGGCACATAAACCAGAGACTACGTCAGCCTGAGACCAGAAGAGCTAGATGGTGCCCGGCTACAATCGATGACTGCCCTGACAGGGAATGCAACAGAGAATCCCTGGGGGCACAGGAGAGCAGTGGGATGCAGACTCCAAATTCTCTTAAAAAGACCAGACTTAATGGTCTGACTGAGACTAGAAGGACCCCAGTGGTCATGGTCCCCAGACCTTCTGTTGGCCCAGGACAGGAACCATTCCCGAAGCGAACTCTTCAGACAAGGATTGGACTGGACAATGGGTTGGAGAGGGATGCTGGTGAGGAGTGAGCTTCTTGTATCAGGTGGACACTTGAGACTATGTTAGCATCTCCTGCCAGGAGGGGAGATGAGAGGGTAGAGGAGGTTAGAAGCTGGCAAAATGGACACAAAAAGAGACAGTGGAGAAAGGGAGTGGGCTGTCTCATTAGGGGGAGAGCAATTGGGAGTATGTGACAAAGTGTATATAAGCTTTTGTGTGAGAGACTGACTTGATTTGTAAACTTTCACTTAGAGCACAATTTGAAATTCTGTTCTGCGTTTTGCCCCCGTTTGATCAGGATTCTTCTTTGGAGTCTTTGATCAAAATGTTCAGTAATGGTAGCCTGCTCAACATTTACTTATAGAGCACCACTGTTTGCAGGCCACCAATGTTGGGGCTGGAAAAGGAAGGTTTCAACACAAAGAAAAGACTCCCTCTGGGAGTGTAAAATCTGCTGGATCAATGGTTCTGTAGGATACATTATCATGTGAATGACTCGGGGAGATACTGCTCCAGTCCCCCTTAAGAATGGACCTGTCACAGAGCTGCGGACAGTCTCTAGCCACTGGTTCCCTCAGGATCTGCCTTGAGCTCTTCCCAGGGCATCTCCAATCAATGCCTGAGCTCCTCGAGGGTCCTAGGGTCTGGCTGTTTCTGCCCAAGGTGGGGCTCTTCTAAAAAGAAGTTTTGCTCCAGAGCTCCCCATGGGCAGGCGGAGGGGCAGAGGTTTTGTCAGGTCTGGATTGCACTCTGACAGCTCCCCCTGCCCAGTCTTCCTTCTCCCTTTTTTGTTCATTCCCCAATAGGACCTTTGCGTGTCTACCTCCATCTCAGGGACAGCTTCCTGGAGACTTCAAGCTGTGACACTCCTTAACAATCACTTGCAATGGGCACGATGCAGGGCTGGGGCCTAAGGGGAGAGGGTGACGACGGAGATGTGTCCTCTGCTAAATGTCTTTCAGGATTTCAGAGTGTGAGGAAAAACCAGTTGCATGGAGTCAATTCTAACTCATGGCGACACCACGTGTGTCAGAGTAAAACTGCTCCATAGGGTTGTCAATGGTGAGTTTTTTGGAAGGAGGTTGCCGGGGCTTTCTTCCAAGATAATCTGGATGGACTCAAACCTCCAACCTTTTGGTTAGCAACGGAGTGTGTTAACCATTTGCACTGCCCAGGGACTCCCTCACTCTGTGAGGTACAGCACTTACCACTTCATAACATCTTCTCTCACATGCCAACTTTGACGCATCTAAACTGTCCCAAACTCATGGGAGTACCTCAAAGCCAAAGGCCATTGTGTTTAACAGAAGTCATCCTTCTTCGAATGCAATTGTGGTTTCAAATAATTACCCTCTCCCCAACTACTCCAACACATACACACAAGTTTAGGGTTTTATTTTGTTTTATATTATACACACTGCATTGATTTCTTTTTCCCTCTGAACAATGTCCAAACCTTTGGTAGTTAACATCTTGGGCTTTCTTCTAATACATGTAGGTCTGCTGTGTTTGTTATTAACAGAACAGTCTACTTGAGAATGTACTAAAATTTTATTTCGCTCTTGATGAACATTTAAACTGCTTATAGTTTTCTGCTACCACAAACATTGCTACAATGAACAGAGACTTGTGAACAAAAATAACAGGAACATTTGCTCTGCCACTTATTAGAACATGTTATAAAGCGACAGTAATCAAAAGGGTGGGGCATCATAGATAGAACAATAAAATAAAATGGAAAGACTGGAAACTAAGTGTACACAAGAACTCAGGATATCATAAAGGTGGCATTTCAAATACATGGACAAAGTATGAATGATTCAACTAATAATGCTGGGACAACTGGCTACTCATTTGGGGAAAACAGAAAGCCAGATCTCTTTCTCGTATCTTTCACCAGAACAAATGCCAAAATGATAAATAATGTACATGAAAAGCTTGAGACGCAGAAAGAATGAGAGACCATGTAAATTTATACAGTTCTGAAGTGGGAAGCCCTTTGCAAGTTTGACACCAAGAGTGGAGCCATCTGCTGACTTTTACAAAAATGTAAAAATTGTGTGCACCAAAAACGCTCACATACAAAATTAGAAGACAAGTCACAACTAGGAAAACACTATGCACCACACCTGAAAGGTCATATATAAATACTTTTAAAAACGGAATCAGAAAAAGACAAGCACCCAACAGGACAGAGGCCTTAACAGGCTTAGCCCAGGAAAAAAAACACCCATGGCCAAAAAACACGAAACTATGTGCAAACCTGAGCCTTATCAAAGAATGCAAATTAAAACCAAGTTTAATGCTTCTTTTTTTTTTTTGCATATCAGAAAGGCAAAGATGTAGAACAATGACAGTCCCCAGTGCTGACCCAGCATAGACCCACAACCTCTCTGGCACCCCGAGCAGGAGCAGAAGTGGGACAGTATCTCTGGAAGACAGACAGCTGGCCAATTTGGACTCAAAGCCCTCAAATGTACATGGCCTTTGGTCATTTTCCATTTTCACTTGGTTGCACAGTATTTCCCAGCTTATCTAGAGTTAGTGTGGGTTCTGGGCCTCTCCTATTTCCCCAGGTCCCACCAGTCTGGGAGTAGGAAGGAGACCACTTCAGCCATCATCTCACAGATAGTGATTTCTCTCTACATGATGCAGGCCTCTGGTCCCCAAAGGGTCCCCTGGTCATCTCTGTGACAACCACCAGGAATCCCTATGAACTCACAGCCTCTCGTGTTCTCCCTTTGTCCCACTGCCCCTTGTTGTGTCCATTTTTGGGAGTGACAGTTGAGGTGGGTGCTTTCCCACCCTGTCTGGGGTTGCTAGAACCTGACTGAGTGTGCCCAGCCCCCATGCTTCTCTTCAGCCCTAAACCACATGCTCCCACCCGGGACCTCCTGCCTCATGCACCCAGGCAGAACCTGGTCTCCTGCGTGAGTGCCTATTGTTAGTTGCTGTCAAGTTGATTCCAACTCATGGCGACCCCATGTGTGCAGAGTAGAACTGCTCCATAGGGTTTTCAAGGCCATGACCTTCCGGAAGCAGATCGTCAGGCCTGTCTCCCAAGATGCCCCTGGGTGAGTTCAAATCATCAAACATTTGGCTAGTAGTGGAGCGCTTAACCGCTGGTTTCACCCAGGGACTCCTTGTTAATAATCTAGGATCTAAAAGTAAATTAATTTGAAAGAAAAATATGTGTGCACGCGCGCGTGTGTGTGTGAGAGAGAGAGAGAAGTGATCTACGGAAGTCAAGGGGGAGAGGAGCGGTACAATGGTGGGCTTGATTTTCCAGGTCTCCCTCTATTTCAACATGGAAGCTTCTCCTTGGCTTTTCGGAATGACTGGGAAGGGACGAGGGGCCGGCAGGGAGAGAAGGCCACACAGGAGAGCAGGCCGACCTTCTCCCCCTGTGCCCTCCATGGGATCGGGGGTCTCAGCACACCTCCTTGGGTCTGCCCACCTCCCAAGGGGGCAGCAACAGGTAGTCCTGCTGCTTCATGGCTTTAAAGAGCTGAACGGCTGGCACCTGGGCCATGGCTGGGCCTGGGGGCTTCTTGGCTTGGAACACCGGGTCCAGGACCCCCATCTCTGGACAGGGGTCTGGGGGAGAGGGCTTGCTCTGTGGCGAGAGCAGGCCAGGCCCGACACCGGGGAGGAAGCAGTAATCACCCACTTGCTGCAGGACAAGGAGTCCCTTCAGGTGGGGGGACCCAGAGGCCTCATGTACCTGGGGCTCCCCTGGGCTCAGGACAGAGCTGTTGGGTACAGCAGAGACAGGGCTGCAGAGAGGGGACTTGGGAGGCTGGCCTGTGGTTGGAGGGAGCCCCACATAGTCCTCAAACCCTGGCTGCAGTGGAGATGGGCCTCCAGGGGGTCCACTGGCCAGCCCAGGACAGGAGCTGGGGTCCTGGTGAGAGGGGCGACCCAGAGGGGGTGTCAGGGTGCCAGACAGGGCCTCTGGGGGTGGGTCGAACACCAAATCTGCAGTAGTGACATAGCCAGAGGCCACGACACTGTCCTGGGGGCTCCCAGCACCAGTGGGCAGAGCAGGTGGGCTATCCTTTGGGTCGCAAGCACCCACCATGGGCCCAGGTAGAGGAGGGGCAGGGCCTTTCCCTGACTGCAGGGAGAAGCTCCCCTCAGACCCTGGGCTGGGCAACCCCTCCACATCCGTGACCCGGCTCTGCTCCATGGCCTGGGCCAGCGGAACCAGTTGCACCTGTCCCCCAGAGGGCAGACACAGGTACTCCAGGGACCCTGGTGGCAGTGGCTTCTCACTCCTGCCCACATCAGGGGACGTCAGCTGACCCCAGACGTCAGGCAGGGAGCGGCTATGGGGTGACCTGAGGTAAGGGCCATTGAAGTCAAAGCTGGAAGCCTGGCTTTCAGGCCTCTTTGAGGGGAGGAACACACCAGGTGGGGGGCTGGGGGGCTGCTCCATGGGCTCCAAGGTGGCTGGAGTCATGTTAGGCCCAGAGGGTGAGTCACAGGTGTCTTTGGGGTTCTCTGTGGTGAGCGGTGACAGCTCACTGTCCCCGCAGTGTGCAGGGAACACCCTGCCAAGAGAAAGGAGATAAAGATGCTGGGACCACCTTGAGCAGGTACTTCAGGCAAAGGAGGCGGTGACTCTGGACAGCCAGATCCCACCCGCAGCTCAGAGTAAGCACCAGAGGAGGGCCAGGTGGAGGCTCAGGGAACGAAAACTGACCCTTGATTCAATTTCCCGTGGATAACTCACTCTGGCTTTGTGTGGCCTCGACCTTCCCCTCTGCTGTTCAACACCGCACCACCTTTTGGCTCAGGTTGATGCCAGTCTGTGTACCACCCAGTCATTTCCTCTGTCCTTCATTCAGTTAGCCAAACATATAATCAGCTTTCCTGAGCGAGGGCAGTGGAGGGCTGGCTGCACAGGCCTTGAGTCCCTAGGTGTTTGCAGCCCCTCGCCCACTTCATGGGACCTGGAAGGCTCTGCTGTGGAGCCTCCCCAGACAGCAGGGTGGGGAGACAGCATCTACTCTAATGTACTGCCTCTGGTCAAGTCCGTTGTCTGGTATTCCACTAACTTAGGGCTCAGGAAGTTCTTCCTGATGTCTAAATGGAGTGCCTCCTGCTTTAGTCACTTCACAATGAGCCAAGGCAGAGCCACCTCATCAGAGCCCCTGATGTGCATGACAAGGTCCTCCCTGCCCCATTGCTCCCCAGAGGACAGGGGCCACCCCGGGGCCCAGACTCTCACCCCTCCAGCTCTGGGATGAGGCTGTCGCACGGCCACTTGTGTAAGAGACTTCTGCTGGTGAAGACCGACGTGCTGTCCGGGACCCGGAGTCCTGCACCTCCATTCTGGGAAGAGAAAGTACATGTCGTTCTGTGGGTGTGAGGGGTCCTTGGGAAGGTGGGACGGGCAGAGGGTGGAGGGGAGGTGACCAGGGGGCATCGGTGAGCCTTGGGGACAGGGAAGGGTCTCAGCCTCCTCAGGATGGGCCCGGCCTTTCAGAAACCAGCAAAGTGCAGCCCAGGGAGAGGCCGTGGCTTCCCTGGGTCCCCAGAGCACCAGAGGATGATGTCCCTGCCCCCATGCTCATCTCACCTGACCCTCCTCACACTGGCTGCAAGACCCCTCCTTGTGCAAAGTGGCCCTGCCTGTGCTGACCAGAGGTCTCCATGACCATGTGCTGGTGTCACCTGCCTGGTCATTCTGGCCACCGTGGCCTGGCCACATCTCAATACCCACTACCCTCAGGGCATCCATGAAGGATCGTGTGCCCACCTCGAGGCTATTATGTGTCTGCTTGTAGTGACCCTCCCACCTTTTCCACCTGGCACCACCTGATCCTCCAGAACCCAGCTCAGATGTCCCATCCTGGTGACACCAAGGTGCCTCCCATTACCCCCACCTGCCCCTAGGAAGAGGAACCCTCCTTGGAGCCCACCCTACCCATGGTCCCTGCCTCAGTTCTCTGAGTCCTGCTGCACAGAGAGCCCAGGCAGGCAGGGCCCCAGCTCGTTCATCTTCAGTACCCGGGAAGGGCAGGGCTGATGTCCTAGAACTAACTCACAGAGCCCCTGTCCCACACCCACCACTCACAGCCTACAGGAAAGAGGAGGTGGGGACCGAGACGTGGGAGGCAGGGCAGAGAAACCCCTCCCTGCACCCTGCATCCTCCCAGCCAGACCCTACCTGGAATAGGTAGCTCTTGCTGGGGTTAGGGATTTTTTCCTTCCACTTCTGGTTCAGCCTGGAAAGACACCAGGGAGGTGGCAGCTACCAGAGACCTGAGGGCCAGCTGCTCCCACGTTCATGTACAGAGGGGCAACTGAGGCCCAGGGAGGGGGTGGGGTGTATCCAAGGCTCCACAGAGGGTTGGTGGCAGAGGAGGGACTAAAGGGGGCCCACAGTGTGACTCCCTGGACCCTCTGGGTCCTGGATGGCCCCACCCTGTCCACCTTCCCCGTGGAGACCTCTACCTGTATGCATAGACGCCACAGAAGCGGAGGGCGGGGAGCAAGGCGAGGGTGACCAGGATCAGGATGAGCACCAGGACCCACATGGGCAGCACTTCCAGGCACAAGGAGGAAAGGGCATTAGCATCCAGGTGGGAAATGCTAGGGGCTCAGGAGGGAAGGGGCAGGGCAGGGCACCCCCAGACCCTGCTCTGTGCAGGCCCAGGGCTGCAGAAGCTCACTGTTACAGGGGCCCAGGGAGGGGGCCAGACATATGCTAAGAAGAGGGGGGCACTGGCCTAAAGCCCACAATGCTGTATGTGCCGGGAGGCCTGAGGGACTGAGAGCCTTTCCAGGAGGAAGTGGTGCAATGGGAGGCAACGGCTGCAACCCTGGCACTTGGGAAGCTTCCTGAAGGAGGTGGCATGTAAGAGGGCCTCAAGGAACGGGGAGGATTTGGAGGTGAGGTGGGGAAAGGGCAGACTGGCAGAGGAGCCAGCATGTGCAACGGCCTGTCAGGAGCCCCCTGAGGCTTCTTGCTTGTGCAGGCCCTGAGCCCCGCACAGGCTGGGCCACCTCCTGGACTCCCCTCTTCTTTCCTCCTTTAGGCCTGGTGTCCAGCTCTCCTTTCTGCCTGAGGGTGGCCCTCTCTGGTTGGGATAGGGCCTGGAGCCTCAAAACTCTGTCCCCTCCCCCTCTTTCCTGCCAGCCTGGGCTGTCCCAGGAAGGCGAGTGGAAGCTGGGGGACCTACCCCACTCCGTGTCCCAGGAAAGCTCCTCACTCCACTCGCTCCAGATCCCGTTGTAGCTGCTGAGGGAGGGCTTGACCCTCACCCTGGCCCAGTACCTGGTGGAGGGCTCTAGAGGTAGCAGAGGCATGTTGTAGGTGTTCTCCAGGGTCTGTGTCTTGCTCTCCTGTGGGTGGGGGGGGTGGTGGTGAGCAGGGTGGGCTGAGGCTGAGGCCCATGGTCTGGTACACGTGTGCATAGCCACAATTCTCTCCCCACCTCCACACCAACCGGCTTCACTTGCCCCCTTTCAGTCCCCTCAGCAGCTGCATCTTTCCCTGGATGGAGAACCCCTACTCCAGCGCCCACGGGGAGGGATGCTTGGAATAGGACCCCTGTGACATGACAACACTGAGGTGTCCAGAGCCTGAGATCCTGCTATGTCCCACATTCCTCTGAGGTTCCTTAGCCTCCTACCTCCTCTAGGGGACAGCCTGGACTCCAGCTGTGGGGCTCTGGACCCCTAGACAGGTGTTTCGGAGCCTGGGGCCCACTTCTACCTCTACCGCTGACCCACCGGCTCCTGGCCTGTGTTCTGCCTGGGTCTGGGCTGGCTCTGTGGATTCCGATCTGGGCTCCAGGGAGCCCCAGGGTCGCACACGGTCCTTGAGGGCAGCCCAGGGTCAGGGCAGAGACTGAGCCCTGGGCCAGGTCACCCTGCTTCGCTGGGAGCCGTCTGCTCTTAGCACTGCACACTAGGATTCTGGGGAAGAGTCCCCTGGAGAAGGGTCCCCAGGGCTTTACATCTTTTGAAAATCCTCCAGTCCTCAGCCCCTCCCTGCCCTGAGGTCTTTGGCCCTCTTGTAATACAGGATCAGCTGTGTTGATTCTGGCCAAGTCACCTCACTTCTCTGAGACGCTGATCTGCTGACCATACAGGGTTGTGATCACACCACAGTGACGACCCAACTGCCAACTTGCTGGGACCAGGCTCTGGGCTCCTGGGTGTGTCTCATTTTCCTCCCCTCCCCATCACCCATGCCCCTCCCCTGCCTCCGGCTCTCACCTCCCAGGAGTCAGTGTCCTTCCTATACTGGACCTCAAAGCTGTGTCTTATGTGACCGTAGTATTGCTTCTGTGTTTCCCAGCGCAGCATGTAGCTGTCCCCATCCTTGGTCACGTTGAGTGTTGGGCGGTCCATCTGGACTGGAGAGAGGGACACCTTCAGGGGGTGGTCCAGCTCCCACTCTCAAAGCAATATTCCCAGCATTCTCTGCACATCCCAGGAGCCATCTCCATTGGCCTGGGACCCTCCAATCACGGGGTCTTTGTGACCTCCGTGGTTAAGAGCTATGGCTGCTAATCAAATGGTCAGTATTTCAAATCCACCAGCCGCTCCTTGGAAACCCTACGGGGCAGCGCTACTCTCTCCTATAGGGTTGCTATGAGTTGGAATCGACTCGATGGCAATGGGTTTGTTTTTTTGTTTTTACTATTTCAACCTCTCTTTTGACTTGAGCAGCCCTTCACAGGGAGATGCTATAAGATATACTTGTTTTGTAGTGAGGGGGCCCAAGGAATGTGTTACTTGCAGTGTTTGTGGTAAAAATAAAAGCCCTGTTGGCTGGTTTCTCTTGCAGTGTGTTGACTCTGTGCCAGGTACATCACTCTGTATGGATTATTTCATTCAATTCTAACAACAGCCCTATGTCATAGGTACTATTAACTGTTCACATTTTACAGGTGGGGAAACTGAGCCACAGAGCGATTAAATAACTTGCCCAAGGACAGGCAGCTAACAAGGGGTAGGTGCAAAGGCTGGAACTCCTACAGTGTGACTCCAAAGTCCTTGGCTGAATCACTCTATTCCTCTGCCTCAGAGTCTCTGGGGCTGAGCTCTATTCTGGGTTACTCTCGCCCAACACTCCCAAAGGCTTAGGGACACATCTCAGGCTGGAAAAGCTCCCAGGATCTCACCACCAGAAAATCCTCAGTGCACAGCTCTAAAGGACCTTCAGCCACACCCAGATGACCCTTCTCCCCAACCAGATTGTGGTCAAATAGTAAGGGGGGGGGGCTCTTGTAGACAGTGCTTACTGGCAGATCAGCAAGTAGGGAGAGGCAAAGAAAAGAGAGAAAGAAGAGGCCGGGTAGACAGAAGTTTTAGACTCCAGTCCTGGTTCACCTTTTACTAGCTGTGTGACCTTAAGTAAGATACTCAATAACTCTGAGCTTCTTTTTACTCATCAGGGAAAAAAGAGTGGCCATGACCCCTACTTGACGACTTCACAAAACCAAAAGCAAACCAAACCAGTTGCCATCAAGTCAATTCCAACTCATGGTGACCCCATAACTGTGCTCCATAGGATTTTCAATGGGCCTATGGTTTTTCAGAAGTAGATTGCCAGGCCTTTCTTCTGAGACACCCCTCAGTGAACTCAGACCACAACCTTTCTGTTAGTAGTTGAACACTTAACTGTTTGTGCCACCCAGAGACTCCTGACAACTTTATAGGGCTTTTATAAAAACAATGCTAATGCTTGTAACTTCCTGAAGTCTACTATGTGTCAGGTGTCTTCCTAGGCCATTTATATTTTATGTACATGAACCCTAACAGCCTCTATTTCCAATGAGAATCTCAGAAGAATAAGTGGTAGATTTAAACCCAGTGACTAAGGCAAATTGGCTGCTGTTGCTGTCAAACATTGATGACTGGATGGAAGATTATTTGGTCATCATGAAACAATTGCAAGAGGTTCCTTTGCATTGGGGTTCTTGCTTCATAAGAGAAATCAGGGATATTAACTTGCTGGGATCTACAATCTATTTCCGGCCCCCCAACTGAAGAAGTAAATCATAGACCAACTATTTTCAAGACCGAGACTATAAGTCAAGGGAAGACTTGGAAATCAGCAAGAGAAAAATAAATCAGGAAGTGAAAGGGAAAGTTTGGTGGGATGGCCAGGAGGGCGTAGCCAGTAGAAGAAACTTCAGTGCAGCTGCAGAGTTGAAGAGGAAAGCAGAGCATAAGGAATGGGGGAAAGACTTTGAAGAGAGCTCCTGTGGGTTAGCAATGGTATCTTCTTTCATATTGTTTGTCATTGTATTCTTTGCTTCTTGAGAATTTCAAGAAAGCATCACATTACTTTTGCAGACTTTTGGTTGCTACACTGCATTTCTTTGGCAGTGACAGACTCGAAGACTGAGCCATGAGGAGCCCTGCACTTACTCTGGTTACACAGTGTCCCAGAACCACCCACGCAGAAGGCTGTGGGCAAACTCACTGTGCTCTGAGCTCTTTATCAATTTCTCCTCCTTCTTTGGCTTCACAGAGACTGTGTACTGGTCATGGGTCTCGGAGTCCAGCACAGGAATCTGGCACCGGTGCCGGGTGTAGGGGCTGCTGAGCTTCTCTTTCAGCACTGGAGAGCATTCCTTCTCCCTGAGAAGCACGGCTGAGGTGAGGGCAGGAGGAAGAGGACCCTGGGAGGGAGAAGGGGACTCTAGGATGAGCTGGGATCTCTGCTGGGGCCCCCAGAGAGAGGAGGAGACTGCCAAGGGCAAGGCCTGGAAGAGGGGAGGGGCACTCACTCCGTGTCGGGGCTGGGCTTGTAGAAGAGGGTGAAGGGGACCGAGCTGGCCACCACGGACCTCACATCCCAGGAGCAGCTGAGCACGTCAGCCCCGTTGAAGAAGCACTGGAGGTTCTGGGGCTGGGCCTCGTCCCCTGGAGGGAGACATTCCCTCGATCATTCCCTCATTCATCCCTCGGTCATTCATTCTGTGGCTCTCAGTGAGGGCCCTCATGGAGGCATCATAGAGAGATCGTGAGTTTTGGGGCCCAGAGACCAGGGTGAAAAGCTCAGCTGACACCTGCCAGCTGTGTGACCACAGGGGGCAGAGTGGATTCTTTGAACCTTCATCCTCTCCTGTGTGAAGTGGGAAGAGTATCTAAGTGCCAGTGCTTTGGGGACTAAGAACAATAGTGTTGGCGTGTCCCGCACACAGCAGCCTCATTAAAACATAGCTGCTATGAATGCAGTCGCTACTGTTGTTGTAATGAGTACTAGTCAGGGCGCGCCCTGAAGACGGGCCCCTAAGACACAGCCTTGCCTCTGCCAAGTTCAGCAGAGATGGGGCTGGCCTAGGGATGCTGTTGTACATCTGTGACACGTCACATTCCTGGAATGACACAAGAATGGACTCTGAGAGCCCTCCTGCTGCAGGAGCTCATGATGACCCACCCTCCCCCAGACAGGCCCACCCGAGCTCTGCCAGTTACCTGGCTGGGAGTCCCAGCGGACCTCTGGGCTCCACTTGCTGGGCTTCCCTGAGAGCCCTGCACCAGGGGCCAGCCGGGTCCTCACACGGGCCACGTAGGTGCTACTGGGCACAAGGTGCTCTGGCCCCAGAACGGCCTGGGAGGAGCTGGAGTAGAGGGTGGAGGCTTCCTGTGGGGATAGAGGAGCTGCAGGAGGAGAGCTGGCCCAGGTCCCTGTGGGCTCAGGGGCAGCTGGCCAGGGCTCCGTACCTCCCAGGAGTCCTGAAGCCGCCGGTAGACCAGCTCAGACTCCAGGTGCCTCTCAGACAGCCAGCGGCTCTGGAGGCCTCCAAGGTGCGCCCTCCAGGTCAGCAGGAAGCCATCCCCAGCATGGCTGACCTCCAAGTCCTTGGGCTCAGGGGGCTGGACTGGAGGGGGAGAAAGGGAAGGATGAGTCAGGGTGGAGATGACTGTAGGGCAGCTAACAGCCTTCATGGCCTTTTGTGTGCACAGACCAGGGCTGCAGGCCCAGCACTGTCTCTACTAGCTGAGTGGCCCTGGACCAGACACTTCACCTCTATGGCCTGTCACCTGTGAACTTGTGGAATCCAGTGCGAACATGAATGAAGCTGTGCAGACACTCTGCAAATGTAATGTAAGCTGAGTTAGAGGTGCTGACAAGCTAAAACAAGCCTCCATCTGTTCTGGGTCTCCCCCACTCACCGCATTCTGATCTCTATGGCCTCCTTCCCAGCAGAGGGCGCTGTGGCTCATGTTACTCCCCCTCCTGAGTCCGCTCTGCCTCTCTCTTCCCACCTGCACACTCTCCAGTGCCCCTGTCAATGCCCAGGATAAATGTCTCCTCCTCTAGACCATTCTTGGCTGCCTCCCTCCCCTGGGCAGAATCTCTTCCTCCTTTTCTTGTCCCACCATGTTGTTGTTAGCTGCCATGCAGTCAGCTCAGACTCATGGTCACCACATTTATAACATAATGGGACGTTGCCCAGTCTTGCACCATCTTCATGATTGCTGGCTTGTTTGAGTGCACTTTTGCAGCCAAGGTGTCCCACATAGCCCATTGTAATTCCCTCCACCATGGTCCTTATCACACTTGATGGTCTATGTGTTTCCACATTTGCACCCTCCAGTAGATGAAGAGTTCAGGGAAGCCAGAGGTTGGGTGTCACGTCTCTCTCTATCCCCAGGGCCTGAGATGTAGCAACTCAGTGAATTCAGGAGTGACAGTGAATGAATGAATAAGTGAGTGAGTGAGTGACTGACTGACTGGCTGAATACGTGCAGGCAACCTTCACAGATTTCTCATAAATCATTCTATCAACTGACCTGAAGGGCGTATCTGCTGGGACCTACTGGGTAAGATGAGAAGATGGACTAATGAATGACATGGCTCCTGCCTTCCTGAAGCTCCCATGTCTGATTGCTGAGGAATGACTTTCAAGCCCCCCAAAATTCAATAACAGCACAAACAAGATGTAAATTTTCTATGCTGTGCCTGGATCCTGGTGTGTTAGAGCACGCTGGAGCTGGAAGTCCTTCAGAAATCCTTAAACCCAGAATGGTGATACTTAGGCAGCAAACCACCCTGTCCCAACCTATAGCCAGGACAGGCGTCACTAATGGGTCATTTCACTCTTCGCCCCTGAGCCCACCCTGGTGTGGAAATCCTTCTCAGCATAGAGCTCTAGAAAGCTGCTACCAATTGAACAGACCGAAACCTAACTTACTCATCTAACCTAAGAAACTTCAGCCCACGTACTGGTTTCATCAGTGAAGAAACTGATAGAGGAAGTGAAATGTCTTAGATCTTCAAATGTGGGAACCTCAGAGAAGATCAGATGCAAATCTCTCCCCTTCCCTGCACCTCAGGGCCTCCCTGATTCATTGCAAAACTCTGTGGGCTAGATCAGAGCTCAACACATGCTTCCAGTAGGCAAAGTCCATGCTCCCCCCACGCCATCCCTAGGTGGTCCTTGTCTCCTCTGCTGTGAAGCCTTCCCTGCTCCCAGGCCACAAGCTCAACAGTCAGGGATGATGACTGGCTTGTTCACGGCTCCCCTAGGATATGTAGGTGCTTAAAGTGGAACCAAGTAACGAATAAATTGCCTCTATTTTCTTACTATGATTTGAACCTCCATCCCTAGGTCCTGGAGCCCTCATGGCACAGTGGTTAAGTGCTTGACTGCTAACCGAAAGGTAAGCAGTTCAAACTCCCAGCCCCTCCATGGGAGAAAGATGTGGCAGTCCACTTTGACAAAGATTACTGCTTTGAAAACACTATGGGGCAGTTCTACTTTGTCCTATAGGGTCTCTATGAGTCAGAATCAACTTGTTGGCAGTGGGTTTACCCTAGGTCCCTGAGTGGCACACATGGTTTGCTCTCATCTATTAACGTAAATGTTGGCGGTTTAAACCACCCAGCACCGCTTCGGGAGGAAGGTCTGGTGGTCTGCTTCTGTAAAGACTACAGCCATGACAACTCCACGGAGCAGTTCTACTCTGTAACACGTGGGGTCACCAGGAGTTGGAACTGACTTGACAGCAACAGGTTCTTTTACACTCCTCCCCACATCCCTGGGTGGTGCAAGTGGTTTGCACTTGACCAAAAGATTGGCAGTTTGAGGCCACCCAAAGACCCCGTGGGAGAAAGGCCTGGTGATCTACAACTGTAAAGATTACAGCCAAGAAAATCCTGTGGAGCAGTTCTACACTGGTACATCTGCGGTCACCATGAATCAGAAGTGACTCGATGGCAATAGGTTTGAAATTCTCCCTGGAGACCAGCACCTTAGATCACTAATCGGTTCCAGCCTGTCCCTCACCTCCCAACCTTTCTGATCCAAACCGCACATTGCCCATTCCCAATGATATCTGATTATTTCACACCCCTTCAGTGACTGTCCATAGCCTGAAGGTGAACTCTAGGCGTCTTTGCAGGGCACAGAAGCCTCTCTAGATTCAAGCCCTGCATCCCTGCCTTCCCTACCATTGGGCAACCCTCTAGGAGTTGATGTTCCACAGGATACAATGACCAGCGGCTTGCCCAGCAGACAGACCCTCCCCAACTCCAGCCCCTACACATGCGGTTTCCTCTGCCAGGACTGCTGTCCTGCTCCCCATTCCTGCCCATCCTTCAGAGCTCACAGCAAAGCTCTTTCCTCTGGAAAGCCTGTCTTGATCCTCCAGGGGCTCCTTGCCCTCTGCCCCTCTGCAGAGAGCACACACCCCCCTCAAGCGAGTTATCACCCCAGATGACGTCCACTACTTTGCCATCTCTAACTTGTGTACTCTGAGCTCCACTCAGGAGGAGACTCTTTCTCATTCACCAAACTATGTTTGAAATATTGTTTCCAATTAATTCAGGATGGCCTAACCCACCCACCCTTCCAGGCAACAACTTTGTGATGCTGTGGCAAAAAGAGGCAGGAAGCAAGGGCCAGAGCCAACTTCCCGTTGGACGCTTGAAAGGAGGCAGCAGGTGGCCCAGTATTTGGGGCCCTGGATGCTAAGCTAAAGCTAGACATGAGGAGCTGAGTAGCCTTGGGCAAGTCTCCCTGCTGTCTCAGCCTCAGTTTTGTCATCAGTGAAATGGGGTCACAAAATAGTATATGACTCCAAACATAATTTAAGGATTAAATGAGATTGGGCAGTGTTTCCTAAAAGCCAGCCACCTGCATGGTTTTTGCCATGTGACTATTAACTTTCAAAAATGACCCTCCATAATTCTGACCACACGTATCATCAAATCGACGAGAATGAGAGTGAAGTGCTATTGAAGTTCTTTCTAATATAAGTCAAATATAACCTAGCTATTTAATGCTCCTCTACACCCACCCAAGACCAGTCATCGCTTCACGTGGTTTGAGGACATGCAGGGACATTCTGGGGGCCACTCAGCAAGTGCAGGAAGGTGCTAAACTTCACCTCTAACATGCAAGAGGCCCTTGATATCTCTGACTGACCACTGCTGTTATTGCTCAGTGGTGGGATTTCCTTCAAGAAAGTCACTTCACCTCTCTGGGCTTCAGTGCTTCATCTCTAAAATGGGTTGTTGCAGAAATTGGCTGTGAACACATTGATGAATGAGTTTTGCAAGCTGTAAAGTTTCTACCTGGTTAGGGAGGATGGTTCTTCTTTAAGGAAAGGCTTCAGCACTGGAAGCCAGTGGCCTGGAAGGTGGTGGGAGTAGCCAGGGCAGTAGGATGTCCCTTTGGCCAGAACCTTCTCAAGCTGTACCTGCTCCAAAGCCTCCATGGTGAGGAGACCATGTCCTCTTCCCCCAAGAGACCCGAACCCAACCCCAAGCCAATATCTCCACCCCTGGAAGACCCTGACTCCCTGGTCCACCTCCTGAAGCCAGGCCACCCCTGATGACCACTGTCCAGACAAGGAACAAAGCCCTGGCTAGGGACCCCAGGCCCTCACCGTGCTGGGCCAGCGTAACAGTGAGCTGGGCACCCAGAGGCCTGTCTGGTTGGAAGGAGAAGTAGTCATTGTCACCAATGACGAAGAAACTGTGAGAGATGACACATCTTCTGGACACACAGGGTGGAGAAGGGCAGTCTGACCAGGGCATGTCGTCGCTGAGATCACAGGGCACTGGCTCTGGAGGGTCACTGCCAGGAGAGGACACACATTAGCCCAGAGTAAATCAGAATCACTGTTCAGCAAATGCTTACAGAGCGGTTCCTACATGCCAGACCATCCAGGGGCAGGGGCCAGACAGTGAGCAAAACATGCACGAGTCCCTGCCTGTGGAGCTGATATCCTGGCTGGAGGAGACACGCATTAAACATGAATGATGTAGCATGTCAAAAGTAGAAAACTTTGTGGAGACAAATAAAGCTAGGGGTGGGGGGAATAAGAAGGCTGGAAGGGCTGGGTCAGGGGGTGCAATTTGAAAGAGCTGGGACATTTGGACAAAAACTTGGAGGAGGTGAGGGAGAGAGTCATGTAAATTCTGGGAAAAGGGTACTTCAGGAAGAGCTAACAACAAGTGCAAAGGCCCTGGGGCAGGAACAGCCTGGAGTACAGTAGGAAGGGACAGCCAGTATGTGTGAGGAAAGGTATGTGGGTTTGGGGAGCTTCCCTTCTGGGGGTGTCTGTTGTCTCCACACAGTAGGAAAAAGGCCACAGGCTGAGAGTGGGGGGAGGGTTGTGGGAGTCTGAGGAAGGTGGAGGAGGTGAGCTGGAGGCATCCAGGGAACAGGAGACAGAAAGTGAATGTGGGGACAGCGTGGGGAGGAGCAGAAACTCTATCCAGATTTTTAAAAATAATTTATTTTTGTTGTTGTTGAAAATCTACACAGCAGAACATACACTGATCGAACAGTTTCTACATGTATAATTCAGTGATGTTGGTTACGGTCTTTGAGTTTTGCAGCTATTGTCACCCTCCTTTTCTGAGTTGTTCCTCCCCTGTCTATCCAGATATTTAATTATCTCTGTTATGGCTGATTTAGACTCTCACCAACGTCCCAACATGATGAGAGCACCTTCCCCAATGGCACATGCACAGGAGACACAGTAGGAGAAAGGGCCAAACCCCCCCAATTGAAGGAGGTGGGAGGGTCCCAGGTGGGCTCGCAGCCAGCCCCCCAAGTAGGGGCAGGAGAGGGGCCCATCTTGCCCTGCTCCCCAATAGCTGGATGAACCTAATAGATTATCTCTGCCATTATCATCATCAGCAACAACAATGACAATGAAGTCAGCCCTCCCCTAAGCCCCGACATCAGATGCCAGCCTTGGGCCTGGCCGGCAGCCTGCTAGAGCCGGAGCTCCTGGGCAGCTCCTGCTTGCAGGCTGACCCTGGACCTCTCTCTACTCTACGCCCCCTCCCCCGGGGTCACTCACTCGTCCAGTCGGCGATAGAGGGTCACATTGATGTACCGCTGGGCAGCCTCGGTGTCCATCCACCTGCACTTGATGCGGCTGGTGTAGTCGTTATAGCAGCGCAGGCTCTGCAGGGGGACGGCCTCTAACCGGGGAGAGGCAGGAGGGGTCAGCCTTCTCTTCCTCCATGAGCCCCACATCACCTCCCTTCCCAGCTCCCCTGGTGCCCCAAGCTGGGGAGGTGTCTCCCTGATCCTGCCCAGGCTCCCAAATGCCAGGCAGAGGTGGGGGGGCCTGGAAGAGGACTTAGCAGTGAGCCTCCTGGCTGTCCATCACTCCAGTTGATTAACAGCACATTTCCCAAGCCCTGCTGTGGGCCCCCTGGTGCAGTCCCAGGATAAGGACATGCATCAGACCCCACCCTGTGACCTTGGAGGACAGCCCCAAACCCACCCCTAAGTGCAGTATGGCAGAGCCCATACCCTGAGACCTCCACATTTTGGCCCTTCTGGGTAGTTGCGGGTGGACTTTTGGGTGGGGGTTCATTCTGCTCCAAGAGCCAGAGGGTCACCCCAGCAGGGCCTCTGAGCACCAGGAGGAGGTTGCTGGGGACAAAGCCAGGAAGAAAATCCAGGCAGAGGGCCCGGCAGGAGCAAAGGCACAGAGGTGGGAAATGCGGGAGGCTGCTCAGAGCAGCAGAGTGTCTGGTGCAGAAGAAGGAGACAGAGGAAAGTCCGGAGCAGCCCACCTGGAGGTCAGAGCCTCAAAAGCTACACTGAGGGCTGAGGGCAGAGAAGCCTCAGATGGCCTTACTGGGAGACCAGGCAAAGGATAGCAGGAGTGTGCAGGAGGGAGGAGGGGAGGGAAGTTGGCCAGGGAGGATCAGGGAGAGAAGGAATGAGGGCGAGGGAGCTGGGAGGCAGGACAGGAGCCGCTGGTGCCTCTGGGGCTTCCTTGGGGATACAATGGAGCGGTGGCCTCAGCCATGGAGTCCAGCAATGAGGAAGGGCCAGGGGATAGGGTGGAGGGGTGTTGTCACCCACAGGGCCCAGCAGTGAGGAGGGGGGCAGGGAAAAGGAGGAAGTAATGGACTCACCTTGTGCCCCCACCATGCTGGGTCCCCCATACAGGGCCAGCAGGATGATGGGGAGAAGCCCCCGCGTCAGCAGCATCTCTCTGGCCAGCTGTGGGTGAGCAGGTGGCTGGCACATGTGGGCCCAGGGTGTGCACAGGGCTAGAGGTCCTCACTGTCCGGGAAGCTTGTGTTCCTCTCTGACTGGAGGTCAGGCCAAACCCATGTCACTGGCTCTTGTGGTCCTTCCCTCCAGGACTCTGACTCCTCCAGGGCCTGTGGAAGGAGCTGTCAGCCAGGAGCTGCCCTCCCCTCCTGTCCTATAGCCATGGGGATGCAGTGGTTATGGGGAAACCCTGGGGATGTGGCCCAGTCCTAGGCTCAGGTCCTGCTGCTGCCTCAGCCTGGCATGCTGGGGCAGTCCCCTCTCCTTGGGACTCGGTCTCCTTGTGCATGACCATGATTGGGGGTCCCCCTGGGGTCATGCGCCAGTCATCTGTGTAATGCCTTGCTGAGGGGGATGCCTAGAGGCAGCCTGGCTTTGATTAATTTCTCCAAAGCCTGTAGCCCACATCCACTTTGGGGGGTCACTGGATGGGGGGTGCCAAGTGTGATATCACACACACGCACACATGCACACACAGGCTCAAATACTCAAAGCCTGGTGCTCACCCTGCCCCCTCCACTTATAGTCATCCCTCCCACCCTCCCACCCCACCCTCTGAAAGCCAGTTCCCTTTTCTCTGCACTCAGCTGGGGATTTCCTCATTTTATTTTCCTTAGGCTTTGGGAAGTACCCAGGAGAGTGGAACAGAACACCGTGGCCCCTTTTCACCCAGGAAGACTGTCTAAACTCACTCAGGATGCATACTTGGCTAGGGTAAGCATGATCTGGGCTCAGCCACCCTGAGCTCCAACCCTGCCTCGCTGGCAGCCTGAGCGAAATCACCGATGCTCCCTGTACCTCGCTGTCTGCATCTGTAAAATGGGCACACGTATCTCACATTGGTTGTCATGAGAACCAAATGCTACGCTGCAGTTGGTCCAGCAAATGCCCAGGGAAGAAGAGGCTTGTTCAGAGCTGGGGGAGAGTATTTGTCCACTTAAGCTTTGAAGACTGGGGACAACAATTATGGGCAGGCATGTGAGAGCCTGTCTGGGCTGTTCTGCATGCTTGTGTCTAGCCTAAGAATTCCAGAACTTCCATTTGGGTCTCAACATGAATAGAAATACCACCTGTGGAAAGAGAGGAGTTCATTCCAAAATAAGTTAGAGGTTTAACATAATCCCAGTCAAAAGCTAACAAGATAGTTTTGCAGGAACTCAGGAGAAAACATACACGCGACGAAAGTCAATGAGATTTTTAAAAATAAGGAGGCTGGTCCCAATAACGAAATGTATTACAAAGATCTGCTAAGTAAGGTGGGGTCTTGCTGTCATACACATACGCACACACTCCCACAAAAGACAGGTAGATGTCTTAGGCTGTGTTTTCTAGAGGGGCAGAACCAGTGAGGCATCAGTCATCCCTCAATATCTGTGGGGGTTCCAGGACCTCCGTGGATGGCAAAATCCACAGATGCTTAATTCTCTTATAGAAAACGGCAGAGTATTTGCATGTAACTTACACACATCCTCCCATATACTTTAAATCCTCTCTAGATTACTTATAATACCTAAAACAACGTAATTGCTGTGTAAATGGTTGTTATACTGTATTGTTCAGGGAATAATGACCAAAAAAAGAGGCCTTTTTTCCCCTAAATATTTTGGATCCCACTTGGTCCAATCTTTGGATGCAGAATCTGCAGGTGCAGTGGGCCACCTGTATCCATAAGTACATATAGAGAGAAATTTATTTCAGAGAAATGGCTCACACAGTTGTGGAGGCTGGCAAGTCCCAAACCTGTGGGTCAGGCATCAGGCTGGAGGCTTCTCCTGACTCTTGTGGTTGCAGGGGTTGATGAACCCAAAATTAGCATGTCAGACAGCAGGCTGCTGGCTCATGTATCAAGAATGATGAGTCGGATGCAGGATGGAGAGAGGGCGAGCTTTGCCAGGACATCCATATATATTGGATGCAGGCCACATCCTCAAGGGAACTCCCCTTTCAACTGATTAGCTGCTCACATCAGATCACAAAAGGATGATTATATAATACCTGCCAAACCACTGAGAGTCATGGCTTAGCCAGTTGGCACATAACCGTAACCACCACAGTAGGTTTATATTGTACCCAAGAATTTACTATATGTTGAAGGAAGAATTGTGAATTAATGTGGAATGATGGATGTTCAATGAAAGTAGAATAATCGAATCATAACAGAAGACCTATCAGCTTAAATCCCCATCTCATACCACTTCCAAGGTTAATTAAAAAAAAATAATGTAAAATGGTAAAACATATTAAGCTTGCAAACCATAGAAGGGAATACCTTTGAGCGATTTAAGCTTAAAAGCAGCAGAAGAAACAAGAGAGAGACAGTTTGGCAGCTGTAACTATGTAAAAGCAAAAAAAAAAAAAAAAAAAAAATCCTTATTTTGTGAAAATAAAACATGAAGCAAAGGATAAACTGCAAAAACAAGTTTGCACTGAAATTACATATATCAGCTTAAAAAAAAAATCCAGCTTAATACACTGTGAAAGAAAGATTAATACAATTTAGTAAGTCGGCAAATAACACAAGCAGAAAATTTACACACAGAGAGAATTTATGTTAGTGATTGACGTTTATTGAATGTTTACCATGAGCCAGGTACTGTTCAAAGGGCTTTACAGGTATTGACACCTCTACATGTAGGTTACTACTAGAATCCCCATTTTAAGATGAGAAAACAGGTATAGGGACATTAAGTAACTTGTTCAGGATCACACAGCTAATAAGGGACAGATTGGGATTGAAACTCATAGCAGGTTGCCTCCAGAGTCTGTGCCCTCAACTGCTACACCAACAGAAGTTGTATTTCCCAAGCATCAGCATCATACCTGTCTGTTCTGACATACACTGGCCCAACAGACTCTCCTGTAGGCATGGACACACACAGAAGAAACAACAGAAAACTCTGACCATACTAAATTAGCGTCCGCAGGGAGATTGGAGAAATCTCAGTCGTTTAAAAAAACAGACTTCTACCCAAAACAAAACAAAACACCACCAAACCAAATCAAAACAAAAAGAGTCCTTGAACTTTGATGTATGAAATCTTTAATTTTAAATTAATTTTTAAAATTAAAAAAAAAAACTCAATAATGGTGCAAATTGCTGAATGAACATTATAAATGATCATGTTCCAAAGTAGACGTTGAAGACAAGGGATTCTTCTAGAATTCAGAGTATATGGGCAAAAACAGGGAAAGTCAAAGAGAAAAGTTGAAACCTAGGGATGAGGTCCCAATGTTCCCACACCCAGAAGCAGAAGGCAGAGAGAATCGAGAGCAGGTGTAGCAGAGAGTGTAGCTACCTACCTGTCTCCTGCCTTCTTGGTAACAGATGACCAGCTTTTGGCTTCTAAACGCAAACCACTGTATTTTCTATACTCCCTTGCCCCTAGGTGTAGGGCCAGGTTGACTAAATGTTGTCCAAAGAGATGTGAGTGGAAGCATTGGGGGTACCTTCCAAAAAGGCTAGATGGGAGGGGTCCCTTCTGTCTTTCCTCTTTCTTCTAGCCAGCAACTTGGACATGATGGTTGGAGCACCAGCAGCCACCTTAGACTATAAGGTTATGTTGAGGATAGAAGCCATATGCAAAAATGATGAAACAGAAGGAGAGGAGCCTGGGTGCCTCATGTCCCTGGAGCAACTACATCAGCCTGAGATTGCCTACCTCTGCACATCTTTTATGTGAGGGAGAAATAAACTTTTATGTTGTTTGAGCCACTCTCGTTTGGAGATTTTCTGTGTGCAGCCAAATAACTACAATTAGAAATAACAGAAGAAAACTTCATAGGGCTTGAAAGGTGACAATAGTCCACTAAATGAAGAGCGAGATTCATTTTCATAAGTGCCGCACCCGGTCACACTCTGGTGAAATTTCAGCCCTCCAAGAATAAAAGGGAAATCCTAGAAACTTCCCGAGGAAAACTAAACAACAACAAACCGGTTACTTTAAACGGAAAAAAGGTTGAGTTGGCACGGGTTTTTTCACGTGTGACCTTGAACTCTAAGTAGACAGTCATGTCTTCAGGATGCTGAAAGAAAATATGTTTATGCTTAGAAACCTAAAAAACTGAGTGTTCTTTAAGTGCAAGGCAAAGAGAAAAAAAAACCCAAAAAGCCCCTACAAAACCACATATTTTAGATATGTAACTACAAAGAAAGTTTTTCAGATCTTGCTCTGAAAAAAATTACTGTAGGTTGCTTTTCAGGAAAGAAAAAAATCGAAAAAAGAAAGATGGCTTACGATTCTAGAATCAGCGTTGAGCAAATAAACCCATAAGACTTGTATATTTGTAGTTAAGAAGAACTGTTACTGCATAAAGTAAAAAAAAAAAAAAAACATAGTAACAGCCTAGAACTAAAACCCAAATGGTTTTAATGTGGGAATGGGTGTGGAAAGCAGAGGAAATCTGAAAGTTTGCTACGCATCTAGTCTTGTTTGGGAAGAGCATATGCTGACAGGTAAGTTTAAATATATATATAAATAAAATATATAATATAATATAAAAATATAAGTGTGAAAAATTATTAAGAGTGAGGGGTGAACACAGTCAAAAAAGAATGAGAGACTGAGTGTGTGAAAGAGAGAGAGAGAGAGAAAGAGGAGATGGGGGAGAAGGAGGAGAGAAGAAGGAGGGAGCAAATACCTTCTCATTCAAAAAAAAAGTGCATACCAAAATCCTAAAGCCCATGAAGAAATTTAATGGTAGGAATAAAAGATAAAAACATAAAAAGCAGAACAAAAATTCATTCCAGGCAAAAGCAATTTCATAGAACAACCTGACGAAGACTTAAAAGAAGAATGTATCAGGACCAATTAGGGATTACTCCAAAAATGCAAGGAGAACCATTAGGAAATCTATTCGTATAATTGTGAACATTAACAAATTAAAAAAAAAAAGACCACGTTTATCTTAGCAGATGCCCCCCAAATATTTGATAATATGCAAGTCATCCCTGACTGAACAAATAAACCTCTTGATAAATGATGAGTTGATGAGTTGGAGGAAGCCTTCACATTTGTGGGTCTACCAGAAGTCTGTGGCAAAAGGAAGCATCATTGTCTCCCTATCAAAGGCACAGACAGGAGAAGGCTCCCTCTATTGTCATTATCTCCAGTGGCCAATTTTCCCCCAATCTCTGAATTTAATGCAACCTAAATCAAAATTCCAAAAGGACTTGACAAGCTGATTCTAAAATGAAAACAAGCCAAAAATAGACTTGCTCTATTAGCTAGAAAATTAATTGACCCTGTGTGGCCCGGGAGTATAGCTGTATATGGATGGAACAGAAAACAGTAAGGAAAAATGATCAAGTATATGCAGGAATTTAGGAAGTATTAATGGCATTTCAAATCACTGAGGAAAGGGCTGGACTACATACACAATTAGATGATAATTTAGGGAAAAATGTTATTATAATTTTATACATTACCCATCCCTCCAAACTCTAGATGAATTAAAGATCTAAAAGTTGAAACTAAAATGATAAAGGCATTAAAAATGCTTCTGTAATCTTAGGGGGTGAGCAAGACACTAAAGCCAGGAACCATAATGGAAAAAAATAACAAATTTAAAAATTAAATCTGACACAAAACATCTGAAACATGGTAAAGAAAAGAAAAGAAAAAAAAAAACCCACAAGTGGTCACCTGTGAGAATGTATTTTCAACATATGTTCAATTATTACATGTGCAAATTATTAATATAGCACAATAAAGGAACCACTCCCAGGGTTAATAATGTAAAAGACAAAGAACCCATCAGAAAATGGACAAAGGCCATCCCCTTTCACATTATAAAAGGAATCTAAATGGCTAATAAGCATATCGAAGATGCACAGCCTTGCCCATAATCAGGGAAAGGAAAAAAGTCATGCATCCATGAGATAATTTTCTTCTATTACATTGGACAAAATTAAAAGATGGACAATTTCCTGAAGGAGAAATTGGCTCTTTTATGCCTCCTTTTGGTGTAGATTGGTTCAGCAGCTTCGAGGAGAATCTGACAATCTCTATTAGAATTTTAAAAGCATGACCTCTTGCCCAGCAATACTGCTTCTAGGAACCTAGGCTATAGAAATGTGGGAAAACTGGAAAAATAACAAATTTAAAAGTTAAATATGACACAAAACATCTTAAACATGGTGAAGGAAAAAAAAAAACCACAAATGGTCATCTGTGAGAATATATTTTCAACATATGTTGAATTATTACATGTGTCCATTAGTAGAAAATTAGGTAGATTGCTGTGCACCTATGCTAATAAATGCCACGTATTTCTCAGGGTTAATTAAAAAGTTAAATCTATATGCATTATTGTGGAAGGATGTCCAAAATGTAATCTTGGAGGAAGAAATAAGTCACAGAACAATAAAAACAAAACAAAACTAACCCCAAACCTGTTGTTATCAAGTTGATTCCGACTCTTAGAGACCCCCATGAGTTTCAGAGTAGAACTGAGCTCCACAGAATTCTTTTGGTCGCAATTTTTACAGAAGTAGATTGCCAGGCCTTTCTTCCATGGTGCCGCTGGGTGGGTTCAAACCACTAATCTTTTGTGATTTGATATTGACTGTTGCCTCCGAGCCATCTATAAGTTACTGTATTAGTTTATATTATGTTTGCCTACTGTATCCTAGCTTCTTGCTTTGTTTTGTTTTCATCTGCCCAGATAGGTTGCTTGATTGAGCTAGCTTGATTATTTTCACCTTTGAAGCTCTAACATCCTGTCACCAGATGGTTAGAGCTGTTACCAGTTATATGAGTCTGGGAGCACATAAACTTTTCTTGTATGGATTCAGCTCAGGTGTGCAGGTGGTTGGTCATCAAGTGTGTGGTGCAGGCTCTGTCCTACAGTCTTAGAGGAACAGGGGTGATTGATGTAGGTACCTGTATCTGGTTGCAGCAGGGGGTCATGCTCTGAACAAGGCAGGGGGCTGACAAACATCCCCCAAGTGTCTGTGAGGAAAGCGTGTCCCAGTTCCCTAGAACACACAGGTTGGGTGGATTCTGCAGATGGACCATGGGCACCCAATACTTTTGGTTGTAAGGACTGGGAGGAACCAGATATCCTTGGACCCCTGTCATGGGTGGGTGGTGACCTGAGTGGAGTCACCAGTCCTTAGGCCCCTGATGTGGGTAGGTGAGGGCCCTGTTTAATAGGCAAAGTGGTGTAAAGCATCAAAAACCCACCTCTCCACCACACAGCTGAAACAGTTGCAGTCTGCCAACATGGGCCTATTTCTCGCAGGTCCATGCAGGGGGGGAAAGGTATTCAAAGTCCACAGACAATTTATGCCTGGACAGGAGCCACTTCTGTCCTGAGCTCCCCTGTCAGTGGAGCTGGCAGATTATCTTTTCCCCCAGTTGTGAATTTATTCCTTCTCTGAGGCCAGTAGAATGGCTCAGAGCACTCAGCGGGACCTATCTCAGGCCCAGGGAAATGAACAGCCATTGAAGACACCTTGGGGGCGGGGTGCGCAGTAAAATATGTGCCAGTACTTAGCTTTTGCCAAGAGTTCTTCTCTGGTTCTGGAGGTGTGAGTAGGCTGTGCAGCTGGCTGCTTCTCCCTGAGGAAACTGTGGCTGAATGCTACCACCACCCCACAGTCACTCTCAGGGACGGTGCCTGAGGGTTCCCAGCAATTCAGGTCCGGCAACTCCTCTCAGCTTCTGAACTGTCTCTCCCTCCTCCTTCCGCTCAGTCCATTTTCTAACTTTGCCCTTGATGTTCAGGGCTCCGAGCTTGTCATCAATATAATTGTTTCACTTATTTTTTGGGGTCTTTTTTGTATGAGAGTTCACCAAAGCGTCCGACTATTCTGCTATCTTGGCCCTGTCTCCACTACTAATCATTTGGTTAGTAGCCAAGCACAAACCATTTGCATGTTATAATCCCATCTTTGTAAAAAGAAAATTTTTTTTTTTTTAGAAAAAGTTTCGAAAGGGCACATATAGTGAAGAATGTTGAATGTGGCACTAGGGGGTGGAGATGATTGGGGACTTTTGTCTTATAAATTTGAAATTCTACGTTACTGCATAGTTCTATATTGTTTGAATTTTTAATAAAGCAGGTGTCTATATATTTATTTGTATAATATTAAATACACTCACTAAGCAACTCGTGAACTATCCTGTAGTATTGGCGGCTATAGCACAATGTAAGCAAAACTGATGAATGAAAAAAAAAAGGTAACCAAAAGCTAATAGAAAAGGTTATACTCATTATAAAGATACTAGAAAGCAGGAAAGATGATGGCAAGGAGAGAAAATTAGAATCTGTTTATGAAAAAATACAAGCGGCAGGGCATTTGGAGACTAAAAATGGTACATGTGTGACTTGTCACTAGAGCATGTCTGATGTGGCCTCAAAGCTCGTACCCCAATGTGGACCCATAGACTCACCTGCCCTCTGACTCAGGGCCAATGCACACACCTGCCCACACCCTGAGGCAAACATCCCCAGACGCTCTCCCATCCAACACATTTGATGCACAGCATATACCTGGACCCCAACCCAAATAAGCAACAGCTAGATACAGTTCAGGGCAGAGTGTGATAGGAAAGGTACATTCTTTGCGAGGAAAATGGGGGGAATCTCAATTGGTATACCATAGTCTGTAAAGAAAATGTCCTACATCTGACCATGGTGACTAGTGACTGGGGTCTTAAAAGCTTGTGAGTGGCCATTGAAGATAATCCACTGGTCCCACCCTGTTTGGAGCAAAGGAGAATGAAGAAAACTTATATGGGAAAGATGAGTCCAAAGGACTAGAGGACCACAACTACCAAAGCTTCCACCAGACTGAGTCCTGAACTACTAGATGGTGCCCAGCTACCATCACCGGCTGCTCTGACAGGGATCACAATACAGGGTCCCTGACAAAGCAGGAGAAAAATATAGAACAAAACTCAAATTCACCAAAACAAAAAAAAAAACAATTACTGGTCTGACAGAAACTGGAGAAACCCAAGAGTATGGCCCCTGGATACCCTTTTAACTCAGTACTGAAGTCACTCCTGAGGTTCGCCCTTCAGTTAAAGATTAGACATGTCTGTAGGGCCTGGTGGCATAGTGGCTAAGTGCTACGGCTGCTAACCAAAGGGTCACCAGTTCCAATCTGCCAGCTGCTCCTTGGAAACTCTGTGGGGGTAGTTCTATCCTGTTCTTTAGGGTCGTTATGAGTTGGAATCAACTCGGCGGCAATGAGCTTATGGGGCCAACAATAACACATTGAAGGAAGTGCTTCACAGTTCAATCATATATGCGAGACTTATGGACACAAGAACCCAAAAGCAAAGACAAGAAGGCAGGAAGGGACAGGAAAACTGGACAAATGGAAACAGGGAACTTGGGGTGGAGAAGAGGAGAGTGTTGACACATCATGGGGTTGGCAACCAACATCACAAAATAATTTGTGTATTAGCTGTTTAATAAGAAACTAATTTGTTCTACAAACTTTCACTTAAAACAAAAGAAAGAAAGAAAATGGGGGAGAGGTTGGTGCCCTGTATGTCTCTGGCAAAAGACAGGGCCCTTCCTTGACTTCCCAAGTCAGCTTCCCAAGTTACTCCGAGCTCTGCATCTAAACTGAACAAGGTTCCAGGTTTTCCCTCTGCCCCCCTCTCTCTCTGGACCCTGCGCCTCCACAGAGGAACACACACACACTGTCTCTTTCTAAACCTGGGTGTCAGAGACTAGCAGCCCCCTGCCCATTCCACAGGTAGGAACACAGAAGCCCGAGGCAGGGCGAGGATGTTATGGCTACTGCAAACTCCTTAGTGGGTGAGCAAGGGTGGGCACACATAGGTGTCAACCCCAGGTCCGAGCTTTCACCACCATCCCAGGAGTCATACCTGCCAGAACAGCCAGACCCCCTTGGTGAGACTGGGTCCTCCTCAAAGCCCTTAGTACACCACCCAAGCCAGAGAGCAGCACCCGGCCTGTCTCCTCACTCACTGGCCACTGGAGACACCCAGGCTCAGGCCTTCTCAAGATGTTCCCGACATGTCTCTCCAGGCTCTCCCTGTCCTTTTCCGTCCGGGAATTCCTGCACTTCCCCATAGAGTCCTGCCCCTGCTCCTGCCCCTGCCCCTGCCCCTGAAATCCAGACAATACCTCTTTGTGGATGACAGATCGCCTTTTGCTGGAGTCTCCAGACAGCAGTAAGTTCTGTGTGCTTCCTATTTATACTGACGTTGTTAGGAAAGCAAAAGAGGAAGCAATGCTGGCAGGCCTTTTCTGCACACATGACTCTTCAGAAGCATCACTCAGCTTCTTAGAATTGTTTTGGAAACCTCGCTGACACTGCACATGATTTTCTCTTTCTGCCAAAAGTTCTTTCCCCTGCTTTGTCTCCCTGTAAACTCCTACACATCCTAGAAGTCTCAGCTCAAACAGTGCCTCCTCCAGGCAGCCTGCCCTGATTCTCTCATGCTGACAGGGGGAAAAAAACAACCAAACCCATCGCTGTTGAATTGATTCCAACTCATAGAGACCCTATAGGACAGAGTAGAACTGCCCAATAGGGTTTCCAAGGAGCGGCTGGTAGATTTGAACTGCCGATCTTTCAGCTAGCAGCCAAGCTCTTAACCACTATGCCACCAGGGTTCTACAGATAAGGAAAAAAACAAAACTGTTGCCATTGATTCCGGCTCATAGCTACCCTATGGGACAGAGCAGAACTGCCCCATAGGGTTTCCAAGGAGTACCTGGTGGATTCAAACTGCAGACTTTTTAGTTAGCAGCAGTAACACTTTACCACTACGGCACCAGGGTTTCCAAAAAGAGGGCTGTGAATAGTGGAGCAGGTGAGAGCCCAGAGCCAGACAGACTTGGGTTTGACTCCTACATCCACTATTTCTCAGAGCGTGACCTTATGCTAATTACCTACACATAACTTCTCCAAGCCCAGGTCCCTTACCTGTTACTTACATAGAAGTATGTGCAAACCTGGAAGGGCTGTTGAGGAAACCAATGAGGTGTTGCCTGGGAAGATCTTATCTCTGACCCTGGCACATGGTAACCCCCAGGATGTGTTAGCTGGCATGTTTTTGATTCCCCTGGAGTTTTCTGTTGCCCTGCCCCTCCCCACACTGTCCTACCGTCCCCAGTGTCCATAGCCATCTTCCCCCAATACCATCTTCAGTGCCGAGCCTGTGTCGTCTTCACATTTCTCTTTCTAGAACCCAGCACATGTCCTGGCACAGAGTAGGCCCCCAGTGACTGTGTGTGAAATGAATGAATGAATAAGTAACTGCTTATGAAGACATTGGAAACCCTGGTGGTGTAGTGGTTAAGAGCTATGGCTGCTAACCAAAAGGTCAGTAGTTAAAATCTACCATGCGCTCCTTGGAAACTCTGTGGGGCAATTCTACTCTGACCTATTGGGTTGCTATGAGTCAGAATTGGCAATGGGTTTGGTTTTTGGTATGAAGACATCAAGGCTGATATTAGGGCAAGGTGTATGAGGCACTTATATAGGGTGCAAGATTTAAGAGGGTGCCAAAAATCTCAGTAATCAAGATAGATAATATTTTAATGCTATATTGAAAAAAAATTAAAATTAATGCAAAAAATTCAAGATAAAATATCAGAATCTTAAATAAAGACAGGGTCAGTATCAGTACCATGGAGTGCTGTATTGGGGTCTAAGGCAAAAGAAAAAACTCAGTAAGACTTCTCCTGTGTGGAGTGATAGAAAAAGGGTAGGGGTGTCTCAGGGAAAAGGGATCTAGTTGCAGGAATGGGGATACGGGGAGTGGAGGGGATGGGAGCCTGTAACAAAGACAGTAGACTTCGAGCCTGATTGTTCTTTATTTTCTTCCTGCCAGGAAGAGAGAATTCCTGGACAGGAAAAGCTTGGAATGCCCTGCCTTTGCAGAGAAAGTCCTGACTGGAGGGAAAGAGTGGTGGGTGCAGGGCCAGGCATTCTTTCTGGCAGCCCTGCCCCTGTGTGAGTCCCATCCCGGGGTGGGGAGGTTGTACAGGGGCCTCATGCTGTCCTCCCTGAGCCCCTCTGCTGTTCTGACCAGTGCTGAGGGCTGGGGACTCAGGGAGGGCCGACGCTCAGGCCTAGCCACCGTGCGCTCAATTGGGGGCTAGAAGGATTTTCAGAGGTCGAGGAGGAGCACTGTCCTCCTGTTGGCTTGGCCCATCACTGGAGTGGAATATTAGCATCATTGCCTCAGACTCCAATATGGCGCTCATGGATATTGATTCTGTCTTTATTTAAAATTATGCTATTTTGTTCATCGTGGATTTTTTTTTGCATTAATTTTGATTTTTGTATAAAATTGCATTAAATTAGATCACGCAAGCACAGTCTCTCCAGGTCTGCCCAGGTCCTCTGCTGTCCAGGAGCTCAGGAAGTTCTATCTTGTCACCTCAAGGGAAGGTGTACCTCCCAGTGCCCACCAAGAGATGGCTGAGAAACCCACATCAGTGTTACCATCTCTCAGGTAGGCAAAGGTGCATCTCACCCTTCTCACTCAGTGTGTGACAAGGACTCAGCAGGGAGGAGGCCTGAAAATAGAATAAGAAAGTTAACAAAGTTCAAATTTTAAAAATAAAGGCGTCAATGCTTTGAGTAAGAATAAACAAATTACGGCAGCAGCAATAACAACCAACAAAGCAAAAATTAAACTAAGTTTATTTATATTATATTCTTTTTTTTTTTATTTTTATTGTGCTCTAAGTGAAAGTTTACAAATCAAGTTAGTCTCTCACACAAAAACTTATATACACCTTTCTACATACTCCCAGTTGCTCTCCCGCAGTGAGACAGCCCGTCCCCCCCTCCCCCCGCCCACACTCTCTCTTTTCGTGTCCGTTTCACCAGCTTCTAACCCCCTCTACCTTCTCATCTCCTCTCCAGGCAGGAGATGCCAACATAGTCTCAAGTGTCCACCTGGTCCAAGAAGCTCACTCCTCACCAGCATCCCTCTCCAACCCATTGTCCAGCCCAATCCCTATCTGAAGAGTTGGCTTCGGGAATGGTTCCTGTCTTGGGCCAACAGGTCTGGGGGCCACGACCACCGGGGTCCTTCTAGTCTCAGTCAGACCATTAAGTCTGGTCTTTTTACGAGAATTTGGGGTCTGCATCCCACTGCTCTCCTGCTCCATCAGGGGTTCTCTGGTGTGTTCCCTATCAGGGCAATCATCGGTTGTAGCTGGTCACCGTCTAGTTCTTCTGGTCTCAGGCTGATGTAGTCTCTGGTTTATGTGCCCCTTTCTGTCTCTTGGGCTCGTAATTAACTTGTGACCTTGGTGTTCTTCATTCTCCTTTGATCCAGGTGGATTGAAGCCAGTTCATGCGTCCTAGATGGCCACTTGCTAGCGTTTAAGACCCCAGACGCCACTCTTCAAAGTGAGATGCAGGATGTTTTCTTTTTTTTGTAATTTTTATTGTGGTTTAAGTGAAAGTTTACAAATCAAGTCAGTCTCTCACACAAAAACTTATATACACTTTGCTACATACTCCCAATTACTCTCCCCCTAATGAGACAGCCCGATCCCTCCCTCCACTCTCTCTTTTTCATGTCCATTTCGCCAGCTTCTAACCTCCTCTACCCTCTCATCTCCCCTCCAGGCAGGAGATACCAACATAGTCTCAAGTGTCCACCTGATCCAAGAAGCTCACTCCACACGAGCATCCCTCTCCATCCCATTGTCCAGTCCAATCCATGTCTAAAAAGTTGGCTTTGGGAATGGTTCCTGTCCTGGGCCAACAGAAGGTCTGGGGGCCATGACCACCAGGGTCCTTCTAGTCTCAGTCAGACTATTAAGTCTCGTCTTTTTATGAGAATTTGGGGTCTGCATCCCACTGCTCTCCTGCTCCCTCAGGGGTTCTCTGTTGTGTTCCCTGTTCATCGGTTGTAGCTGGGCACCATCTAGTTCTTCTGGTCTCAGGATGATGTAGTCTCTGGTTCATGTGGCCCTTTCTGTCTCTTGGGCTCATAATCGCCTTCTGTCCTTGGTGTTCTTCATTCTTCTTTGATCCAGGTGGGTTGAGACCAATTGATGCATCTTAGATGGCCACTTGCTAGAGTTTAAGACCCCAGACGCCACTTTTCAAAGTGGGATGCAGAATGTTTTCTTAATAGATTTTGCTATGCCAACTGATTTAGATGTCCCCTGAAACCATGGTCCCCAAACCCATGCCCCTGCTAAGCTGGCCTTCGAAGCATTCTCTTTATTCAGGAAACTTCTTTGTTTTTGGTTTAGTCCAGTTCTGCTGACCTCGCCTATATTGTGTGTTGTCTTTCCCGTCACCTAAAGTAATTCTTATCTACTATCTAATCAGTGAATACCTCCTCCCACCCTCCCTCCCTTCCCTCTCGTATAACCGTTAAAGAATATTTTCTTTTCTTTTTAAACTATTTCTCGAGTTCTTATAATAGTGCTCTCATACAATATTTGTCCTTTTGCAACTAATTTCACTCAGCTTAATGCCTTCCAGATTCCTCCATGTTATGAAATGTTTCACAGATTCCTCACTGTTCTTTATGGGTGCACAGTCTTCCATTGTGTGAATATACTGTAATCTATCCATTCATCCATTGATGGGCACCTTGGTTGCTTCCATCATTTTGCTGTTATGAACAGTGCTGCAATGAACATAGGTGTGCATATATCTGTTCCTATAAAGGCTCTTATTTCTCTAGGATATATTCCAAGGAGTGGGATTGCCGGATTCTATGGCAGTTCTATTTTTAGCTTTTTAAGGAAGTGCCAAATCGATTTCCAAAGTGGTTGCACCATTCTACATTCCCACCAGCAGTGTATAAGTGTTCCAGTCTCTCCATAACCTCTCCAACATTTATTGTTTTGTGTTTTTTGGATTAATGCCAGCCTTGTTGGAGTGAGATGAAATCTCATTGTAGTTTTGATTTGCATTTCTCTAATGGCTAATGATTGTGAGCATTTCCTCATGTATCTGTTAGCTACCTGAATGTCTTCTTTAGTTAAGTGTGTATTCATATCTTTTGCCCATATTTTAATTGGGTTAAAAAAAAACCTTTTTTTTTAATTTGTCTTTTGTAGTTGAGTTTTTTTTTTAATAACTTTTATTAAGCTTCAAGTGAACGTTTACAAATCCAATCAGTCTGTCACATATAAGTTTACATACATCTCACTCCCTACTCCCAGTTGCTCTCTCCCTCTTGAGTCAGCCCTTTCAGTCTCTCCTTTCTTGACAATTTTGCCAGCTTCTCTCTCTCTCTATCCTCCCATCCCCCCTCCAGACAAGAGTTGCCAACACAATCTCAAGTGTCCACCTGATATAATTAGCTCACTCTTCATCAGCGTCACTCTTCCACCCGCTGACCAGTCCCTTTCATGTCTGATGAGTTGTCTTCGGGGATGGTTCCTGTCCTGTGCCAACAGAAGGTCTGGGGAGCATGGCCGCCGGGATTCCCCTAGTCTCAGTCAGACCATGAAGTTTGGTCTTTTTATGAGAATTTGGGGTCTGTATCCCACTGATCTCCTGCTCCCTCAGGGCTCCTCTGCTGTGCTCCCTGTCAGGGCAGTCATCGATTGTGGCTGGGCACCAACTAGTTCTTCTGGTCTCAGGATAATGTAGGTCTCTGGTTCATGTGGCCCTTTCTGTCTCTTGGGCTCTTAGTTGTCGTGTGGCCTTGGTGTTCGTCATTTTCCTTTGCTCCAGATGGGTTGAGACCAATTGGTGCATCTTAGATGGCTGCTTGTTAGCATTTAAGACCCCAGACACCACATTTCAAAGTGGGATGCAGAATGATGTCATAATAGAATTATTTTGCCAATTGACTTAGAAGTCCCCTTAAACCATGTTCCCCAGACCCCCGCCCTTGCTCCGCTGACCTTTGAAGCGTTCATTTTATCCCGGAAACTTCTTTGCTTTTGGTCCAGTCCAATTGAGCTGACCTTCCATGTATTGAGTGTTGTCTTTCCCTTCACCTAAAGCAGTTCTTATCTACTGATTAATCAATAAAAAAAACCCTCTCCCACCCTCCCTCCCTCCCCCCTTCGTAACCACGAAAGTATGTGTTCTTCTCAGGTTTACTATTTCTCAAGATCTTAAAATAGTGGTCTTATACAATATTTGTCCTTTTGCCTCTGACTAATTTCGCTCAGCATAATGCCTTCCAGGTTCCTCCATGTTATGAAATGTTTCAGAGATTCGTCACTGTTCTTTATCGATGCGTAGTATTCCATTGTGTGAATATACCACAATTTATTTACCCATTCATCCTTTGATGGACACCTTGGTTGCTTCCAACTTTTTGCTATTGTAAACAGAGCTGCAATAAACATGGGTGTGCATATATCTGTTTGTATGAAGGCTCTTGTATCTCTAGGGTATATTCCCAGGAGTGGGATTTCTGGGTTGTATGGTAGTTCTATTTCTAACTGTTTAAGATAATGCCAGATAGATTTCCAAAGTGGTTGTACCATTTTACATTCCCACCAGCAGTGTATGAGAGTTCCAATCTCTCCGCAGCCTCTCCAACATTTATTATTTTGTGTTTTTTGGATTAATGCCAGCCTTGCTGGTGTGAGATGGAATCTCATCGTAGTTTTAATTTGCATTTCTCTAATGGCTAATGATTGAGAGCATTTTCTCATGTATCTGTTGGCTGCCAGAATATCTTCTTTAGTGAAATGTGTGTTCATATCCTTTGCCCACTTCTTGATTGGGTTGTTTGTCTTTTTGTGGTTGAGTTTTGAGAGAATCAAGTAGATTTTAGAGATCAGGCGCTGGTCGGAGATGTCATAGCTGAAAATTCTTTCCCAATCTGTAGGTGGTCTTTTTACTCTTTTGGTGAAGTCTTTAGATGAGCATAGGTGTTTGATTTTTAGGAGCTCCCAGGTATCTGGTTTCTCTTCATCATTTTTGGTAATGTTTTGTATTCTGTTTATACCTTGTATTAGGGCTCCTAGGGTTGTCCCAATTTTTTCTTCCATGATCTTTATCGTTTTAGTCTTTATGTTTAGGTCTTTGATCCACTTGGAGTTAGTTTTTGTGCATGGTGTGAGGTATGGGTCCTGTTTCATTTTTTTGCAAATGGATATCCAGTTATGCCAGCACCATTTGTTAAAAAGGCTATCTTCTCCCCAATTAATTGACACTGGTCCTTTGTCAAATATCAGCTGCTCATACGTGGATGGATCTATGTCTGGGTTCTCAATTCTGTTCCATTGGTCTATGTGTCTGTTGTTGTACCAGTACCAGGCTGTTTTGACTACTGTGGCTGTATAATAGGTTCTGAAGTCAGGTAAAGTGAGGCCTCCCACTTTCTTCTTCTTTTACAGTAGTGCTTTGCTTATCCGGGGCTTCTTTCCCTTCCATATGAAATTGGTGATTTGTTTCTCTATCCCCTTAAAATATGACATTGGAATTTGGATCGGAAGTGCGTTAAATGTATAGATGGCTTTTGGTAGAATAGACATTTTTACTATGTTAAGTCTTCCTATCCATGAGCAAGGTGTGTTTTTCCACTTAAGTATGTCCTTTTGAATTTCTTGTAGTAGAGCTTTGTAGTTTTCTTTGTATAGGTCTTTTACATCCTTGGTAAGATTTATTCCTAAGTATCTTATCTTCTTGGGGGCTACTGTGAATGGTATTGATTTGGTTATTTCCTCTTCGGTGTTCTTTTTGTTGATGTAGAGGAATCCAAGTGATTTTTGTATGTTTATTTTATAACCTGAGACTCTGCCAAACTCTTCTATTAGTTTCAGTAGTTTTCTGGAGGATTCCTTAGGGTTTTCTGTGTATATAATCATGTCATCTGCAAATAGTGATAACTTTACTTCTTCCTTGCCAATCCGGATACCTTTTATTTCTTTGTCTAGCCTAATTGCCCTGGCTAGGACTTCTAGCACGATGTTGAATAATAGCGGTGATAAAGGGCATCCTTGTCTGGTTCCCGTTCTCAAGGGAAATGCTTTCAGGTTCTCTCCATTTAGAGTGATATTGGCTGTTGGCTTTGCATAGATGCCCTTTATTATGTTGAGGAATTTTCCTTCAATTCCTATTTTGGTAAGAGTTTTTATCATAAATGGGTGTTGGACTTTGTCAAATGCCTTTTCTGCATCAATTGATAAGATCATGTGGTTTTTGTCTTTTGTTTTATTTATGTGGTGGATTACATTAATGGTTTTTCTGATATGAAACCAGCCTTGCATACCTGGTATAAATCCCACTTGATCAGGGTGAATTATTTTTTTGATGTGTTGTTGGATTCTATTGGCTAGAATTTTGTTGAGGATTTTTGCATCAATGTTCATGAGGGATATAGGTCTATAATTTTCTTTTTTTGTAATGTCTTTACCTGGTTTTGGTATCAGGGAGATGGTGGCTTCATAGAATGAGTTGGGTAGTATTCTGTCTTTTTCTATGCTTTGGAATACCTTTTTTTTTTTTTTGGAATACCTTTAGAAGTAGTGGTGTTAACTCTTCTCTGAAAGTTTGGTAGAACTCTGCAGTGAAGCCGTCCGGGCCAGGGCTTTTTTTTGTTGGGAGTCTTTTGATTACCGTTTCAATCTCTTTTTTTGTTATGGGTCTATTTAGTTGTTCTACTTCTGAATGTGTTAGTTTAGGTAGGTATTGTTTTTCCAGGAATTCATCCATTTCTTCTAGGTTTTCAAATTTGTTAGAGTACAATTTTTCATAATAATCTGAAATAATTCTTTTAATTTCATTTGGTTCTGTTGTGATGTGGTCCTTCTCATTTCTTATTCGGGTTATTTGTTTCCTTTCCTGTATTTCTTTTGTCAGTCTAGCCAATGGTTTATCAATTTTGTTAATTTTTTCAAAGAACCAGCTTTTGGCTTTGTTAATTCTTTCAATTGTTTTTCTGTTCTCTAATTCATTTAGTTCAGCTCTAATTTTTATTATTTGTTTTCTTCTGGTGCCTGATGGATTCTTTTGTTGCTCAGTTTCTATTTGTTCAAGTTGTCGGGACAGTTCTCTGATTTTGGCTCTTTCTTCTTTTTGTATGTGTGCATTTATTGATATAAATTGGCCTCTGAGCACTGCTTTTGCTGTGTCCCAGAGGTTTTGATAGGAAGTATTTTCATTCTCGTTGCTTTCTATGAATTTCCTTATTCCCTCCTTGATGTCTTCTGTAACCCAGTCTTTTTTCAGGAGGGTATTGTTCATTTTCCAAGTATTTGATTTCTTTTCCCTAGTTTTTCTGTTATTGATCTCTAGTTTTATTGCCTTGTGGTCTGAGAAGATGCTTTGTAGTATCATGTAGATTTTAGAGATCAGGCCCTGATTGGAAATGTCATAGCTAAAAACTTTTTCCCAGTCTGTAGGTAATCTTTTTACTCTTTTGGTGAAGTCTTTGGATGAGTATAGGTGTTTGATTTTTAGGAGCTCCCAGTTATCTAGTTTTTCTTCTGCATTTTTGGTAATGTTTTACATACTGTTTATGTCATGTATTAGGCCTCCTAGCATTGTCCCTATTTTTTCTTCCATGATCTTTATCATTTTAGATTTTCTATTTAGGTCTTTGATCCATTTTGAGCTTGTTTTTGTGCATGGAGTGAGGTATCAGTCCCGTTTCATTTTTTTGCAGATGGATATCCAGTTATGCCAGCACCATTTGTTAAAAAGACTGTCTTCTCCCGCATTTAACTGTTTTGGGGCCTTTGTCAAATATCAACTGGTCATATGTGGATAGATTTATGTCTGGAATCTCAGTTCTGTTCCATTGGTCTATGTATCTATTGTTGTACGAGTACAAGGCTGTTTTGACTACTGTGGTGGTATAATAGGTTCTCAAATCAGGTAGAGTAAGGCCTCCCACTTTGTTCTTCTTTTTCAGTAATGCTTTACTTACCTGGGGCCTCTTTCCCTTTCATATGAAGTTGGTGATTTGTTTCTCCATCTTATTAAAGAATGTTGTTGGAATTTGCGTCGGAACTGCATTAAATGTATAGATCGCTTTTGGTAGAATAGACATTTTTATAATGTTAAGTCTTCCTACCCATGAGCAAGGTATGTTTTTCCATTTATGCAGGTCTCTTTTGGTTTCTTGCAGAAGTGTACTGTAGTTTTCTTTGTATAAGTGTTTTACACATCTGGTAAGATTTATTCCTAAGTATTTTATCTTCTTGGGGGCTATTGTAAATGGTATTGATTTGGTGATTTCCTCCTCGATGTTCTTTTCGGTGGTGTAGGGAATCCAACTGATTTTTGTATGTTTATCTTGTATCCCGATACTCTGCTGAACTCTTCTATTAGTTTCAGTAATTTTCTTGAGGATTCCTTAGGGTTTTCTGTGTATAAGATCATGTCATCTGCAAATAGAGATAATTTTACTTCTTCCTTGCCTCTTAGGATGCTCTTTATTTCTTTATCTAGCCTAATTGCTCTGGCTAGGACCTCTAGCACAATGTTGAATAAGAGTGGTGAAAAAGTGTATCCTTGTCTGGTTCCCAATCTCAAGGGGAATGCTTTCAGACTTTCTCCACTTACGATGATGTTGGCTTTTTGTCTTTGTATAAATGCCCTTTGTTACGTTGAGGAATTTCCTTCTATTCCTATTTTACTGAGAGTTTTTACCATGAATGAGTGTTGAACCGTGTCAAAGGCCTTTTCTGCATCAGTTGATAAAATCATGTGATTCTTGTCTTTTATTTTAATTATATGATGGATTACATTAATTGTTTTTCTAATGTTGAACCATCCCTGCATACCTGGTATGAATCCCACTTGGTCATGGTGAATTATTTTTTTGATATGTTCTTGAATTCTATTGGCTAGAATATTGTTGAGGATTTTTGTGTCTAAGTTCATGAGGGATATAGGTCTGTAATTTTCTTTTTTTGTGGTATCTTTACCTGGTTTTGGAATCAGGGATATGGTGGCTTCATAGATTGAATTTGGGAGTGTTCTGTCCTTTTCTGTGCTCTGAAATACCTTTAGTAGTAGTGGTGCTAACTTTTCTCTGAAAGTTTGGTAGAACTCTGCCGTGAAGCCGTCCAGGCCAGGGCTTTTTTTTTTGTTGGCAGTTTTTTGATTACCTTTTCAATCTTTTCTTTTATTATGGGTCTTTTTTTTTTTTTTTAATCTCTGTTTGTGTTAGCTTAAGTAGGTAGTGTGTTTCTAGGAATTCATCCATTTCTTCTAGGTTTAGTAATCTGATATGATTCTTTTAATTTCAGTTGGGTCTGTTGTAATACTGCCCAACTCATTTCTTATTCAGGCTATTTGCTTCCTCTCCTGTTTTTCTTTTGTCAGTTTGGCCAAAGGTTTATTAATTTTGTTGATTTTTTCAAAGAACCAGGTTTTGGTCTTGTTAATTCTTTTGGTTCTTTTTCTGTTTTCTTTTTCATTTAGTTCTGTTCTAATTTTTATTATTTGTGTTCTTATGGTACCTGAGGGTTTCTTCTGTTGCTCTGTATTAGTTCAAGTTGTAGGGATAGTTCTTTGATTTTGGCCTTTTCTTTTTGTATGTGTGCATTTATTGATATAAATAGGCCTCTGAGCACCTCTTTTGCTGTGTCCCGAAGGTTCTAACAGGAAGTGTTTTCAGTCTCATTGGATTCTATGAATTTCTTTATTCCATGCTTAATGTCTTCTATAATCCAGTTGTTTTTTTTGTTTTTTTTGGGGGGGGCAGGGTATTGTTCAGTTTCCAAGTGTTTGATTTTTTTCCCTGCTTTTTCTGTTATTGATTTCCACTTTTATGGCCTTATGGTCAGGGAAGGTGCTTTGTAATATTTCAATGTTTTGGATTCCCCTAAAGCTTGCTTTATGACCTAATATGTGGTCTATTCTAGGGAATGTTCCATGTGCACTGGAAAAGAAAGTATGCTTGGCTGTTGTTTGGTGTAGCGTTCTGTATATGTCTATGAGGTCAAGTTGGTTGATTGTGGCATTTAGGTCCGTGTCTTTATTGAGCTTCTTTCTGGATGTCCTGTCCTTCACCGAAAGTGGTGTGTTGAAGTCTCCTACTATTATTGTGGAGCCGTCTGTCTCACTTTTCAATGAGATAGAGTTTGTTTTATGTATCTTGCAGCCCTGTCATTGGGTGCATAAATATTTAATATGGTTTTACAATCTCGGTATATTGTCCCTTTAATCATTATATAGTCTCCTTCCTTATCCTTTCTGATGCATTTAACTTTAAAGTCTATTTTGTCAGAAATTAATATTGCTACTCCTGCTGTTTTTTGATTGTTGTTTGCTTAAAACATTTTTTTCCATCCTTTGTGTTTTAGTTTTTTTGAGTCTCTAAGTCTTAGGTGTGTCTCTTGTAGGCAGCTTATAGACGAATGGTGTTTTTTAATCCATTCTGCCACTCTCTGTCTCTTTATTGGTGCCTTTTGTCCATTTACATTCAGTGTAATTATGGATAGGTATGAATTTAATGTCTTTTTTTGTGTATTTTTGACAGTTTCTTTTTCCCGCTTAATTTTATGTGCTGAGTAGATTAGCTTTATATATTGTCCTTTCCTCATATTCGTCGTTGTTGATTTTGTTTCTGCTGAGTCTCTATTTTTTTTCTTCTATTTTATTTTGATGTGTAGGATAGTTTGTCTCCTTTGTCATTACCGTATTATTTATCCCTATTTTTCTAAATTTAAACCTAACTTCTATTTCTTTGTATCGCCGTGTCTTCCTCTCCATGTGGAAGATTTATGATTGAACTTTTTAGTCCTTTTTTATTGTTTTAATGTTGTCTTCTTTTATATAATAACATCACTGTTACCCTGTTTTGAGTTTTTTATTTAATCTTGCTTTGTTTTTTTTAATTTCACTGTCTTGGTTGACTTCTGATTGCTCTGCCCAGTGTTCTAGTCTTAGGTAAATACCTGATATTATTGATTTTCTAACCAAAGAACTCTCTTTGGCATTTCTTGTAGTTTTGGTTTGGTTTTTATGAATTCCCTAAACTTCTGTGTATCTGGAAATATCCTAATTTCACCTTCATATTTAAGAACAGTTTTTCTGGATATATGATCCTTGGCTGGCAATTTTTGTCCTTCAATTTTTTATATAAGTCATCCCATTGCTTTCTTGCCTGCATGGTTTCTGCCGAGTAGTCTGAGCTTATTCTTATTGGCTTTCCTTTGCAGGTGACTTTTCGTTTATTCCTAGCTGCTCTTAAAATTCTCTCTTTATCTTTGGTTTTGGCAAGTTTGATTATAATATGTCGTGGTGACTTTCTTTTAAGATCTACCTTATGTGGAGTTCGATGAGCACTTTGGATAGATATCTTCCATCTTTCATGGTATCAGGGAAGTTTTCTGCCAACAAATCTTCTACAATTCTCTCTGTATTTTCTGTTATCCCTCCCTGTTCTGGTACTCCAATCACTCATAGGTTATTCCTTTTGATAGAGTCCCACATGATTCTTAAGGTTACTTCATTTTTTAAAATTCTTTTACCTGATTTTTCTTCAAATATATTAGTGCCAAGTGATTTATCTTCAAGTTCAGAAATTGTGGCTTCTACTTGCTCAATTCTGTTCCTCTGACTTTCTATTGAGTTGTCTACTTCTGTAATTTTATTGTTAATCTTCTGAATTTCTGATTGCTATCTGTCTATGGATTTTTCCAGCTTATTAAATTTTTCATTATGTTCCTGAATAATCTTTTTAATTTCATCAATTGCTTTATCTGTGTGTTCCTTGGCTTGTTCTGCATATTGCCTCATTTTCTGCCTGATGTCTTGAAGTATTCTGTACATTAATCTTTTGTATTCTGCCTCTGGTAATTCCAGGAATGCACTTTCATCTAGAAAATCCCTTGATTCTTTATTTTGAGAACTGGTTGAGGCAATCATGGTCTCTTTACACGACTTGATATTGACTGTTGTCTCCGAGCCATCTATAAGTTATTGTATTAGTTTATTTTATGTTTCCTTACTGTGTCATAGCTGCTTGCTTTGTTTTATTTTGATATGCCCAAATGGGTTGCTTGGGTTAGCTAGCTTGATTATTTTCACCTTGGAGCTCAGAATGCCTGTCCCCAGATGGCTAGAGCTGTAATCAGGTATATCAGTCTAGGAGTCCATTCAGTTTTCTGGTATGAATTCAGCTCAGGTGTCCAGGTAGCTGATCATCAAGTGTGTGGTACAGGCTCTGTCCTACAGTCTTAGAGGGGCAGGGGGGATTGGTGTAGGTACCCGTATCTGGTTGCATAAGGAGTTCACACTCTGAACAAGGCAGGGACTGAGAATTGTCCCCCACATGTCTCTGAGGAAAGCATGTCCCTGTTCCCTAGAGCATACAGATGGGCACGTTCTGCAGACAGATCATAGGCACCCAATATTTTTGGTTGTAAGGACTGGGAGGTGCCAGTTATCCTTGGACCCCTGTTGCGGGTGGCTGGGTGACCTGAGTTGAGCTACCAGTCCTTAGGCCCTTGATGTGGGTAGGCGAGGACCCTGTTTAATAGGCAAAGCAATGTCAAACATCAAACACCCACCTCTCCGCCACACAGCTAAAATGGTTAGAGTCTGCCAACAAGGCCCAATGATCCCGAAATAGGCCCACACAGGTCCATGCAGAGGGGAAAGGTACTCAAAGACCACGGACTGTTTATGCCTGGACAGGAGCTGCTTCTGTCCTGAGCTCCCCCGATTAGTGGAGCTGGCAAATATCTGTTCCCCAATTGCAAATGTATTCCTTCTCCAAGGCCAGGAGGATGGCTCTAGGCACTCAACAGGGCCTATCTCAGTCCCAGGGAAGTCAGCCACTGAAGCCAACTTGGGAGCGGGGGGGTGGGGGGAAGGGGGCAAGTGGTAAAATATATGCAAGTACTTAGCTTTTGCTGGGAGTTCTGTCCTCTGGTTCCAAAGGTGTGAGTATGCTGTGGGGCTGACTGCTTCTCCCTGATGAAACTGCGGCTGAACACTAGTACCAGCCCACCACTGCTGCCGCTCCCAGGAATGGTGCCTGAGGACTCCCAGCAATTCAGGTCTGGTAACTCCTCATCGCTTCTGAACCGTCTCTTCCTCCCCCTCAGTTCATTTTCTAAGCTTGCCTTTGATGCTCAGGGCTCCTAGCTTGTATAAATATACTCATTTCCCTTGTTTTGGGGGGTCTTTATTGTAAAGAGGGCTCGCTGGAAGCTCCATCTATTCCACCATATTGGCTCTACCTCCTATATTATATTCTTGAAGGGTATCTTTAGTCTGGGTATGAGATCCCACCACAGGAGATATCACGATGTTATTACCCACAATGTGGCTCTGACAAGAGAGACGAGTGTGGATCCAATCTTCTCTTGGGAGGCTTGCTTTTCTCAACTCCATGATTCTTGGATAGCTGTCTTGATTGGAATGTCATGGAGGCTAGCTCTTCTCTGTCTAGGACATCATAAGTTTTTCTCATATAGGTAAAAAAAAAAAATCCACTGCTGTATTTGCATTAAAAAATTTAAGTTTATACACACCAAAGTGTACAAATCTACACATCAAAGTGTACAGTGCAATGAATATTTATAAATTATACACCCGTGTAACCATATAACCATTGTCATGGATTGAATTGTGTACCTACAAAAATATGTGTCAACCTGGCTAGGCCATGATTCCCAGTACTGTGTGACTATCCTCCATTTTGTGATGTGTTGTAAATCCTAGCCTCTATGTCAGTGGTCTCCTAGGGTTGCTGTGAGTTGGGATGAACTTGCGGCAGCAAGGTCAGGTTTGTTTTGGTTTATGCCTGTGGTTATGGTCCCATTTGGGAGAGAGCTGTCCATTAGGTTAATGAGGTAGGATTAGGTCATAAGGATGCAACACCCTTACTCAGGTCACAGCCCTAATCCAATGTAAAGGGAGTTTCCCTGGGGCATGGCTTGTATCACCTTTTGTCTTACAAGAGATAAAAGGAGAGAGAAGGGAGCAGAAAGAGAGGGAACTCGATACCATCAAGAAGGAGAGATGGGAGCAGATTGCATCCTTTGGGCCCATGGTCCCTGTGCTGAGAATCTCCTAGAACTAGGAGAAACAGCTGTAGCACCAGAGACGGTACAAGATGGTGAGGAGTGGTGGCAGAGAAATGGCAGTAGCAGAACCAGGAGCCCAGTGCAAGATGGTGCAGGAGTAGACTCATGGAACAAGAGAGAGCTGAATGCCTTCAGGCAGGAGGCTTCCTCATGGAGCGGGGGTGCTTCTGAGCACTTATTGGTGGAGCTAAAGAGCTTTGTAACACTTTCCTGAGCAGGGAGAGGCCTGACCAAGGGGCTGAGGGGCTAAGAGGCTGAGGGCCAGTGCAGTGGGATGGATCAATTTTGTGTGGTTTTTCTTGCCATGGTCTTGTAACTCCCACCCAGGTGATTGGGCAGGACTGTGCAGATAAGGTAATTGTAGCCCTCCAAAAGGATTGGTCAGTTTTGTCAACCCTCCAGGCTTAAAATGAGCCACCCCAGAGGCAAGAAAGAGAGGATCCCCCCACCACGAAGGAAGAACAGCCAGGAGCAGATTGCGTTCTTTGGACCTGGGATCCCTGTACTGAGAAGCTCCTGGAACCAGGGGACAGACAGACAGACAGAGATGATGTCAAGAAGTGGCAGCAGAAGAGGCTAGCAGGAAAGACCAGCAGGAGACTGCACTGTGGGCTTTCTGGCCCACAGAACAAGAAAGCTGAGTGGCAGAGGCAGAGGGCCAGGGAGAGGCATGACTGCCAGCAAGGCTGGGAAAAGGCTGTCCTGATGGGAGAACTGTATCCTGAGTGTTTCTGAGCCTGAATGGTAACCTGTTACTTCCCTAACAAACTGCCCCATAATCGTGAGTATTGTCTGTGAGTTCTGTGTGGCCACTGCAGTGAGTTTTCGAACCCAGGAGAGAAGTAGAGAGTGCTGTGGGAGGGACAGTTGGTGTCAGGATTGGTAAAGACTGTGGAAAGAGGAGGCGTGCCTGACCTCCGCCTCATAGGAATCAGCCTTGGGCTATTGATCTTGATTCTCCTTCCTCCTTGTGAAGAGAGAGAAAATCAAACACCTCCACCATGCCATTTTTACAGCCAGACTTTCAAGAAAAATAGACCCTGCATAGCATCTGAAAAAAAAAAAAGTCAGGCCACCCTCAAAGTCTCTACAAGATAATGAAAAAATCTATTATCTCAGGGAATATGATGGTCTAGAGACTCTGAGGGTTCATTATAAAACACCTACATTCTGGATAAACATATTTTTTTTTTTTTTTCCCAGTGCATTACTGGACTCCAGGAAGTGACAAAATTCTCTAAGGCATCCCCCTTTTCCAAACAAACCCCAAATCAAACAAAACTAAAAACAACAGTTAAAAAAAATAGTGAGCTGAAACTTGAGTATTGAGCAAACAGGAAATGTGAAGTCAAATTTGCTATCAGCACAAATGCTGATAGCCACTCAGAACACCTGGAATCTAAGTCTTGGGCTCCCAACAGAATGAGGGAGCTGAACTTGAGATTCCCCTTTAAATTCAGCATCTCCCTTAGAAAAAAAACAAACCTGTTGCTGTTAAGTAGATTATGGTTCATAGTGACCCCATGTGTGAAAAGTAGAACTGCACTCTATAGTTTTTAAGGCTGTGGCCTTTTGAAAGCAGAGCACCAGGCCCTTCTTCCAAGGCCCCTTTGAGTGTATCCTAACTGCCGACCTTTTGGCTAGTAGTTGAGTGTTTCACCATTTGCACCACCCAGGGACTCCAGATTCAGGAAACTTTAGGGAACGTAAATTGATTCCAGGGTACTATAGCTCCTGATTCCCAGCAGAAACATTTGCAAACCTCTATGGAGGAAAGCATTCTCAATTTAAGCCCCCAGGTTTCCCTCATATAACCTCACAATTAACAATTACCAAACTCACAAGGAAACAGGCCACCCTGGGTGAGAGTAAACAAAACAAAAAACAATAGACTTAGACCCTTAAGAATAAAAGATATTGGAATAGTCAAATATTGAATATAAACTATACATGTAAGAAGTACAGAGATAAATTTTATAACAAAAATAAGTGAGTGACAAGGAATTTTCAAAAATAATCAGGGAGATTTGAATAAGTATCAAATAGAACTTTTAGAAATGAAAAATAGAATCATTAAAATAAGAACATAAGTGGATGGACTAAACAGAAGATTAGATACAACAGGAGATAGAATTGGTTATCTGAAAGACAGATTTGAAAAGATTATTCAGAATACACCCCAGATAGATAAAGAGATGAAGTAGATGAGATATGTAGAAGATGTAAGGAAAAACTTTATCTAACTTAAGCTCTAAAAGAAAAGAGAGAATGCAGCGGAAAGCATATCTGAATATACAATATTTTAAGATTTAAGAGAATTTTCCAATACTTATAAAACACATGACTCTAAAGAAAAAAAAAAGAAGAGTAAAACATATACTACTACTATAAATGAAAAGAAATGAATTCATGAACACATGATAGTAAAGTTATTAACAGCGAAGTCAAAGGAAACTTAAAAAGTGATCAGAGGAAAGATACTGATCATCTACAAAGGAATAACAACTAGAATTACAGCAGACTTCTCAACAGAAACAATGAAAGTAGGTAGACAGTGGAACAATGACTTCAAAGTGCTGAAAAAATAACCATGAAGCTAGAATTGTGTACACAGAAAAACCATCTTTCAAAACTTAGAATGAAATGAAGACATTTTTCAGATGGGGGAAAAAAAAAACCAGGAAGCACAGCAACCCAAGAGAGTTTATCACCAACGGATCAACAATAAAAGAACTTCTAAACGAGGTACGTCAGGAAAAGAGAACATTTATCTACAAGGGAAGCTCTGAGACACGAAATAATGATAAGCAAGAAACAGGAAAACATTTAGATAAATTCAAACACATCTTTGCATAAAATAAATAAAAATAATATCTAACTTGCTGGGTTTAAAAAAAGAACTAAAACTACTAAATAAAATAGCACACAATTAGACCAACTAGACTGCAGTAACAAATGGACTAAAAACGTCAGCTTATTTTTTATTCAGGACTCTGAGTCAAAATGATTCAGTACCACCAGACTCCGTCTTAACCGATTTATTTGCTTAAAATTTCCTTTTTATGCAATCAATAGAGTGATATAGGATAAAAATTTATATTTAAATAATTCTAAAAGAGCTCTCTCAATAAGTGTTAAAATTCTAAGTGAATCACTTTGTCAGTTTAATTGGGTTTATTTTTTCTCAGTGGTATATGAAATAATGGTGTATCTTACAATTGATGGCATCTTTAATTTTATGAAATACAGTAAAATATCAAAAAGAACATAATAAAAATGACCATCAATTGACCATTTATACTATGGCCAGGCACTGGATTCATTACATCACTTATAGTATCTGTTTTATTCTTCACAATATATAGTTGTTAATATCTTCACCTTGCAGATGAAGAAGCTAAGCATAAAAGAGTGAGTGACTTGCCAAAAATAACACAGCTCATTTGTGATAATATTGGATATTTTCTTTTTATTTGGAAACAATTTGAAAGTACAGAAAATGTTAAGAGAAGTACAAAGAAGTCCCATATACTCTTCAAGTGGAGACCTCGTTCAAGTATTAATTACTAACTGTCTCAGTAATGTCTTTTCATAGCAAAGGATCCATCTAATCTGAGACCACATATTGCACTTAGTTGTCATGTCTCTCCAGTCTCCTTCAACCTGGAAATTTTGCCACATTTTTCTTTGACATCACTGAAGATTGTACGCCAGTCCCTCTATTTGAGTTTGTCTGATGTTTGTCTCCTAGTGATTTTTTTAAAAAAGCAGTTGCCATCAAGCTGATTCCAACTCATGGTGACCTTGCGTGTATCAGAGTAGAACGGTGCTCCATGGGGCTTTCGATGGCTGACTTTTCAGATGTAGATCACCAGGCCTTTATTCCAAAGTGCTTCTGGGTGGATTCACACTCTTAACCTTTCAGTTAGCGGCTGAGCATGTTAACCATTTGCAACACACAGGGACTCCAAAAGAATTCCCTAAGACCCAAGTTGTACAGGTGCCTGTTAGCACAAACAATTTGTGGTCAACTACTAACTTAAATGTTTGAACTCACCCAGCAGTACTACAGAAGAAAGGGCCTGACAATCTGCTTCCATAAAGATTACAGCCAAGAAAATCCTATGGATCTCAATTCTGTTCTATAACACACGGGGTTGGGATGACTCAGAATCGGCTTGATGGCAATATTTTTTGATCAAAATATCAGAGAAGTGATTCTGGATTCTTCTTAAAGCATCCTATCTCTCAGGGATCAATTTCAATTTGTCCTGTACTGATGGTGTTCACTTATCACTGAGACAGTGTTTGCCAAGTTTCTCTATTATAAATTTACCTTTTCCCCACTTTCATAGTTAGTAAGTATTTTGTGGGTACATTATTTGAGATTATGTAAAATCTGGTTCCTCATTCCACTTCACCCACTAATTTTAGCATGCAATGATGTTCCTTAACTGAGTCAAGTATTACGGTTATAGTTGCCAAATGGAGATTTTTTAAAAAATTTCATCTTTTCTTCTACATTTATTTGTTGGCATTCTACTGTAAAGAAGAGATTTTTTTCTTTTTATTCACTTTCTTTATTCACTTTTTTAATCAGTGTGTACTCACAGATTCCTATTTTATTTCATAGGTTACAATCAATTACTATTATTATTTATTTTGATGCTTCAATAGTTATAAATTACGCCAGGAAGAACCCTTTCAAATTGCCTCCTATGAGTCGGAATTGACTCGAGGGCAGTGGGTGGTGGGACCCTTCTGACATATCCCCAACATTCTTTAAGACCTTGCTGACTTTCAGGCACCATAAGATGCTCTAGGCACATCTTGTACTTTTCCTGCCCCGGCCCTGGAATCAGCCATTTTTTCAAGGAGCTTGGCTTCCTTTTAGTGGAGAGTGACATTTGGAGCCAAGATCTAAGTACAAGATATGCTCACTGCACTGGGGTATCATTGCTCTTGGGACCTCACAGTGAACAGAGGCAGTAAATGCATGAATGAATGAATTGACAAACAGATGAACGTATGTATTTAACTCTACATCTATTTATATATTTATCATTTTGAACATGTAAGTTTACCTTGAAATTTACCTCCAATTCCAGTCCAACACCAAAGGGTTCATTCTAGCTTCCTCCCTTTCCGTATCTATGAGAAAGCTGGCTTTTGTGCTCAGTTGTTGTCGTTGTTAGCAGCCAAGTCAATTCTGACTCATAGTGACCCTATGTACAACACAAGGAAATATTACCCAGTCCTGAACAATCCTCACAGTTGTTATGTTTGAGACCTTTGTTGCAGCCACTGTATCAATCTATCTCATTGAGAGTCTTCCTCCTTTTCACTGACCCTCTGCTTACCAAGCATGATGTTCTTCTCCAGGGACTGGACCCTCCTGATAACATGTCCAAAGTATGTGAGAGGAATTCTTAACATCCTTGCTTCTAAGAAGATTCTGGTTGTACTTCTTCCAAAACAGATTTGTTCGTTCTTCTCGCAGTCCATGGTATATGCAATATTCTTCCCCAACACCACAATTCAAGGGCGTCAATTCTTCTTTGGTCTTCCTTATTCATCATCCGGCTTTCACATGCATATGAGGTGATTGAAAACACCATGGCTTGGGTCAGGTGCACCTTAGTCTTCAACGTTACATCTTTGCTTTTCAACACTTTAAAGAGGTCTTTTGCAGCAGATTTGCCCAATTTCTGCTCAGTATATTTACTTATTTTCTCATGCTCCCCCTCCCCCACGTACTGCCATGCTTCACCGCTGCCCTGCCCTACTGTGGCACCCTCCTTGCATAGGTTGATTTAGGAAATAATATTGGAATCATTATCCCCTGTCCTTGAGCAGAGAGAATGTGACCCACCTGGAGTTGGGCTCACAAGAGCTCACAAGGATATATCAGTTGGGCCCTGAGATAAAGGCAATAGATAGAATAATCTTGGAAAATACCTTCTAGGGAATATTTCACATAAGCCGGAGCACAAAACACTTTCCACTCCTATCTTTTTCTATTAATATATGGCGACTAGAAATTTGTTGGACCAGTGAAGGCCCTCTGACTGTCATTACTGAAACCTGTACCAAAGATCATTAAGAAAGACAATTCAAAATGTAGGATGACAGTTTATAGTTAATCTGCAAAAAGGTGAAGCTTTCAATGGTTTTGCCCATTTGTAATGTTAATGTATACTGATAACTCTGTAACCTTCCTTGGACTTGGACAGACATGGCTGTGGCAGCATGCTTGTCCTTTTTCCCATTCTTGTTTATTCTGCAATATTCTCTAGACTTGGACAGACATGTCTGTGGCAGCATGCTTGTCCGTTTTCTCATTCTTGTTTATTCTGTAGTGTTCCTTGGACTTGGGCAGACATGGCTATGGCAGCATGCTTGTCCTTTTTCCCATTCTTGTTTATTCTGCAATATTCTCTAGACTTGGACAGACATGTCTGTGGCAGCATGCTTGTCCGTTTTCTCATTCTTGTTTATTCTGTAGTGTTCCTTGGACTTGGGCAGACATGGCTATGGCAGCATGCTTGTCCTTTTTCCCATTCTTGTTTATTCTGCAATATTCTCTGGACTTGGACAGACATGTCTGTGGCAGCATGCTTGTTTTCCCATTCTTGCTTACTCTGTAATATCTCCTTGGACTTGGGCAGACATGGCTGTGAAATGTGCTTGTCAGTTTTCCCATTCTTGCTTACTCTGCAATATTTCCTTGGACTTGGGCAGACACTAGCTCTGCCAGGATGCTTGTCCACTTCTCAACTTTTGTCTTTTTGAATATATGCCAAAGGAAACTTTCTTTTTGCTTTACTAAACTTTGTGATTTTTTTCCCCTACAAAAGGGTCCTGGCTTCCACTTGGGCCACCTTCCTGCTGTGATCATTCTGTCTAGTGTCTTTGACTAAAACAGAAAAAAAGGAGGAGAGATTCTGAAATCCAACTTTGAATATAGACCCATCTGTCTCCAAAGGATGTGTTCTGAATTATTCTGCTATTTTTATAGACTTAACAGGAGAGACCAAAATAAGCCCATGAGAAAGCAAATCTTAGTAAATACTATACCAGGTGGTGGTAGACCATGACCTATGGGCCAAATATGACCGCAGCCTATTTTTGTTTAGCCCATTAGCTAAAAATACTTTTTAAATTTTTAAATAGTTGGGAAAACGGGAAGAATATTCTGTGATACACAGAAAGTATATACAATTGAAATTTCAGTGTCCATAAATTAAGTTTTATTGGAACACAGCCATACTTATTCATCTATTTTTGTCCAATGCTACGCTATGCTTTTGTGCTATAATAGTAAAATTGAGTAGTTACAACTGAGACCATAAGGCTTACAAGGCTGTATTTACTGTATAGTCCTTTATAGAAAGTTTGCCAACCCGTGTTCTATAGTAGAAATTCGAACAGCACCCTATTAGAATACGAGGAAGAGAAAGATAACCTCTCCCTAGGGAAGTGTTGTTGATGTGATTGTTAGGTGCCGTCAAGTGGATTCCAACTCATAGCGACCCTATGTACAATAGAATGAAACGCTACCCTGTCCTGTGCCATCCTCACAATCATTATTATTCTTGAGCCCATTGTTGCAGCCACTGAGTCAATTCATCTACTCGAGGGTCTTCCTCTTTTTCACTGATGCTCTACCTTACCAAGCATGATGTCCCTCTCCTGACAACATGTCCAAAGTATGTAAGGCTCAGTCTTGCCATCCTTGCTTCTAAGGAGCATTCTGGTTGTATTTCGATAGATTTGTTCATTCTTTTGGCAACCCATGATATAATCAGTATTCTTCACCAATGCCACAGTTCAAAAGGGTCAATTCTTCTTTGGTCTTCCTTATTCATTGTCCAGCCTTCACATGCATATGAGGCGATTGAAAACACCATGGCTTGAGTCAGGCAAACCTTAGTCTTCAAAGTGACATCTTTACTTTTCAACACTTGAAAGAAGTCTTTTGCAGCAGAATTGCCCAATGAAATGCTTCTTTTGATTTCTTGACTGTTGCTTCCATGGGTGTTGATTGTGGGTCCAAGTAAAATGAAATCCTTGACAACTTCAATCTTTTCTCCGTTTATCATGATGTTGCTTATTGGTCCAGTTGTGAGGATTTTTGTTTTGTGTTGAGGTGTAATCCATACTGACGGCTGTGGTCTTTCATCTTCATCAGTAAGTGCTTCAAGTCCTCTTCACTATCAGCAAGCAAGATTGTGTCATATGCATAACGCAGGTTGTTAATGAGTTTTCCTCCAATCCTGATCCCCCGTTCTTCTTCATAGAGTCCAACTTCTCAGGTTATTTTGCTCAGCAGACAGATTGAATAGCTATGGTGAAAGGATATAAGCCTGATGCACACCTTTCCTGACTTTAAACCACATGTCTGTCAGTTTGCCATACTGCGGGGGCTTGCGTGTTGCTGTGATGCTGGAAGCTATGCCTCCAATATTCAAACACTAGCACAGTCGTCCTTGGGGGACAGGTTTCAGCTGAGCTTCCAAACTAAGACAGACTGGGAAGAAGGACCTGGCGGTCTACTTCTGAAAAGAATTAGCCAGTGAATACCTTACCAATAGCAGTGGAAACTCTAGCGAAGTAAGAGAAGTTTTCTGGGAGTGGTGACATTGATCCTGGGTTGTAAAAGAGGATATGGAATTTTGACACTCATTCATTCATTCAGCACTAGGTGACGAAGATGAGTAAAACTCGGTGCCTGACCACAGGGAATTCACAATCTAGAGAGGGCGATGTACAAACCCCTCTCTGCACTCTGAGGACCCTGACCCACAGTGGAAGCACATGAAAGCCAGGTATTATCTCTTGGTAAATCAGTGCAGGCTCCACAGAGGAGGTGCCCCTGGAGCTGGACTTTGGAGTTTGTGGAGGATCTGGCCAGGTGGAGGAAGGGGGATGGCTGGTGTCTTAGTTATCTAGTACTGCTATAACAGAAATACCACAAGTGGCTGGCTTTAACAAAAAAGAATTTTATTCTCTCACAGTTTAGGAAGATAGAAGTCTGAATTCAGTACGCCAGCTCCAGGGGAAGGCTTTCTCTCTGTTGGTTCTGGGGGAAAGGTCCTTGTTACCAATCTTCCCCTAATCGAGGAGCTTCTCATCGCAGGAACCCTGGGTCCAAAGGATGCGCTCTGCTCCTAGCAATGCTTTCTTGGTGGTATAAGGTCTCCTTGTCTCTCTGCTCACTTCTCTCTTTCATATCTCGAAAGAGACTGACTTAAAACACAACCTAATCTTGCAGATTGAGTCCTGCCTCATTAATATCAGAGAGGCAGGATTTAGAACACATAGGAAAATCACATCAGGTGACAAAATGGTGGACAACCACACAATACTGGGAATCATGGATTTGTCAAGTTGACACATTTGCGGGGGGACACAATTCAATTCATAATGGCTGGGAAGCCTTGAGATAGGTTGGTAAGGAGGACAGCAGGCAGCCAAGAGGGCCCCTACATAGGACTGGACCCAAATTCCCACTTCCAGGCTCAGAGGCAGCGAGTGGCACTCCCGACATCACAGCAAATAAGTGGCTGAGTTGAGACCAGCACTACCTCTTGTGACTTTGAGCCTAGTAAGGGATCCCAGGAGCAAACGTGGAAACCTGAGCTTTCTGTGCCGTTTCCTCCTCCTGTACATTTCAGCTCCTGGAAATTTAAGAAGATGACCAAGGAGGCTCAACACTGTCTTAACTTCAGAGAAAACTTGGTGAGAGGAGTAATTTCAGCTGTTCAACCTCCTGCCTCTGCCCTTCTCTGACCCCTACAGAACCTCTGTCTCCCTTACTAGCCTGATAGCCAAGTCAGGAGTAGGGATCAAACCATTTATTCTTATCCCCAATGCTGAGGGGTTATAGATGCTCAATTAATGTCTGTGGAATGGACTAGAATGAAGTTGAATTGAAAGGAGTGAACAGGATGGAATTGGGTCAAGTAGGAATGATAAGTACCCCAAAAAATTATTGCAGTAGGACATGAGTGGCCTCCTTATGTTAATATAAAAAGTTACGGACTCTTCTAATCTTTTTTTTTTTTTTTGGCAAAAAATGGAATTTTCTTCATGGGTCTTTTGTCTGGGAATTTATCTATCATCATTTTTTTTTTTTCAATTTTATGGTATCTAAAAAAAAAATTTTTTTTTTTTATGTAGACTTCCTTCTTCTTTCTTGAGCAGCTGCAGTTACCAAAACCTCAATTTATTATCTCCCCAGTACAGCCAGTCCATGCACTAAAGGCCCTTTCCTAAACAATGTACACTTGGTCCCTCTAACCTTTTTACCTTCTTGCATGCTATCAGAGCTGGATTTATGTGAACTCTGTTCCAGTGAAGCCTCAAACTTCTGTCACTTTCTAACTGTCCATTCTGCCATGTCCTAATCAGACCTTAATTACACCTCCAAGAGCTTCCCACCACCCTGAATCAGGTCCCTCTCTGGCCAGTCCCTTCTTCTTAGGGCTGCCGTGTTGCGCAATTTAGCAGCACCACTAGCACTGTGTTCAATGGACTGTGATGATGTGCCCTGAGTATTGCAACACAGTGACCGTGAGTGGTCGCCAAAGTGATCTGTCATTTCCTTGCTCAGAAAAACCGCTAACTGTTCCCCATGACACAGGGAATCAGCTTTGAGCATCTCTGGGTTATTTTATACATTCCATCAGCCTCCCCTCTCTGCATTATGTCTCACCCCTTCCAACTTTCCTGAACTAGGCCATTCTCTCCACTTGTGCTCTGACCCTCACCTTTTCTAAGGACTTGCATCATTAATTCCCACTTCTCTCCCGTGTTTCAAACTAGAGAGTTTCCCTCAGCCATAAACACAATCAAGCGGCAGCCATCTTTAAGAAACAAAACTGTCTTTGTCCCAGCATTTCTCAAACCTCTCCCTTCTCCTCCTCATTCATTCATTCATTCAACAAGCACTTTTGAACACCTACTGGGTCAGGCCCTTGTTCTAAGCACTTTGGATATATCCTTGAACAAAACAGGTCAGGATCTCTGCCTCTGTGACTCTTACAGTCTTGTAGGGGAGATACAAAATCAACAATGAGAATAATAAACTAGCAAACTGTGTAAGGTATAAGGAAGCCCTGTTGGCATAGAGTATATAGCATTTTGGAAGGTGCTAAATTCTATGGAAAAAAGAAGTAGAGCTGGTTAAGGGGATTGAGCCAAGGGGAGGGTAGGTTGCAGAACTAAAGGAGTTGGTCCACGGTAAGCTTATCTCCTTGAAAAGGAGATCCTGGATATGTTCCTGAAACACCGTCTACATTCCCTCTCCTCATCTTCTCACCTCCCACTTACTCTTCATCCACTGAAACCTGCTCCGCAAACACAGCTTTGGACAAGGCCAATAAGGACATCCATATTGCCAAGTCCAGGGATCACCTTTCAGTACTTGGGAAGCACCGTTGAACTCTCACTTGATGCATTCCTCTGCCTTGGCCTCCATGACAGACACCACACTTCCAGCTTTCTTCTATTTCTCTAGTGGATCCTTCACAGGAACCTCTGTATCTCTTCTTTCTTTGCCTAGTGGTGTTTCCAATAATTTTCCATGCATACCCTCGTCCGTTTCAAGCTGCATTTCCCACTAGAGAGTTTCACCCACCTATATTCTGTGAGCAGCCCTGGTGGTGCAGTGGTTAAGAGCTCTGCTGCTAACCAAATGGTCAGCAGTTTGAACCCACCAGCCACTCCTTGGAAACCTTATGGGGCAGTTCTACTCTGTCCTATAGGGTAGCTATGAATCAGAATCCACTTGATGGCAATGGGAGAGAGAACAGGAGATGTGCAGTAAAACCAAATCTTTATTTCTAGCTTAAACCTCTGGAGAGACCTATAGAATCCTTTTCTCTATGAATTTACCTACTAAGTTCCTTGATGCTTTTCCTTTCTCCCATATCAGAGATTCCCTTTCTGTGCAACCCACTCAGCATCACCACCACCATTTAGGTGCCTCCTGTCTGGTGCTCAGCTGCAACCCTCTCTGTTGGCCTCAGACCACCAGCATTTCTGCCCCTCACAGCCCTGGGTGAGGGTTCTGTGGGGTGGTGCTGCTGGCCATTGTCCACCAGGGGAGAGACATGACCTTCCGCACACAGCCAGCACCTCTTCCAAGGCCAGTATCTGTCACGTAGCAGCATGAGCAATAGTCCTGAGGTCCTAGGGGCTCATATCAGTTCAGAAGCAGATATGATACAAACTCTCTTGCCCCTCCCCTGCCCCCTAAATGAACAAGTAGAGGTGTGGAGAGGTAGGAGACATCTTGCTATAGTATAGCATCTAGTAGAGAAAAATACTAACCAGACAGGTTAGTGTTATGGGTTGAATTGTATCCCCCAAATATGTGTGTTGTAAATCTAAACCTCTATGCCTGTGGTTATAATCCCATTTGGTAATAGATTCTCTTTGTTATGTTAATGAAGCAGGATTAGTGTACTTTTGAAATATGAAAGAGTTTAAACAAGCAAACTAGCAAGCAGAGATGGGGGAAGACAGATGCCAAGACACATGAAGATCCCTGAGGAGCAGAAGCTCAGAAGACACAAGGACCTTCCTCCAGAGCTGACAGGGAGAAAAAGCCTTCCCCTAGAGCCAGCAACCTGAATTTTGGACCTCTAGCCTCCTAATTTTAGCCTCCTAATGGTGAGAAAATAAATTGCTGTTTATATAAGCCATCCACTTGTGATATTTCTGTAACAAATTAAGAAATTCTGTTACAGCGGTACTAGATAACTAAGACAGTTGGTTAGGTGGATTTTTTCAAATCTTTACTGTTGGGATGTATTATGTTTATGATCATTAAAAAAGTTTCTATTTAATCTTTGTAGGAAGGAAACTGTTAAGGGATCAGAGAGAATTTTCACCAATTATCATGATATACAGTAATAATGATGATTAATTTAATTTGTGCCAACTGTATTACCTATTCAAAATATTGGATAGACAGATAAGTAGAGAGATACATAGATAAATGATAGATAGTTACGTCTATGATTATACCCATCCTTCAAACCCATTTGAAACCCTACCTTCTCCACGAAACCTTCTCTAATTCTCTACCCAGAAATATCTTTCATGTCCTTTAACCCTTGCAGCAACTTACAAGACGTGGACTCTTTTAATAAAATGTTATTTTTTTTCCCCGTATGTGTCAAAGTAGAACTGTGCTTCATAGCATTTTCTTTCCTTTTTTTTTTTTTAATTTACTTTGTTTTTGTTGTTGAGAATACACACATCAAAACTTACATCAGTTCAACAGTTTCCACATGTACAATTCAGTGACCCTGATTACATCCTTCAAGTTGTGCAACCATTCTCACCCTCCTTTTCTGAGTTGCGCCTCCCCGGTTAACAAAAACTCACTGCCCCCTAACGTTCCTAGCTAATCTTTTGAGTTGTTGTTGTCAATTTGATTCCACACAGATAATTCTTCTTCTTCTTTTTCTAAATTGTGCTTTAGGTGAAAATTTACAACTTAAGTTAATTTGTCATTAAAAAATTTATACACATATTGTTTTGTGACATTGGTTACAATCCCCACAATGTGACAACACAGTCCCCCTTTCTACCCTGGGTTACCTTTGTCCATTCATCCAGTTCCTGTCCCTCCCTACCTTCTTGCTTTAGGACAGGAGTTGCCCATTTGGTCTCGTATATTTGATTGAACTAAGAAGCACATTCCTCGCATGTGTGTTTTTGTTTTCTAACCTTTGTCTGAAAAGTTGGCTTCGGGAATGGTTTCAGTTCTAGGTTAGCAGAGTGTCTGGGGGCCATAGTCTCAGGGGTTCCTCCAGACTGTCACACCAGGAAGTCTGGTCTTTTTTCATGAATATGAATTCTGTTCTACATTTTTTTTACCACTCAGCCTGGGACTCTCTTTTGTGATCCCTGTCAGAGCTGCTGGTGGTGGTAACGAGGCACCATCTAGTTCTTCTGGTCTTAGGCTGGTGGAGTCTCTGATTCATGTGATCCTTCAGTCCTTTGGGCTAATATTTTCCTTGTGTCTTTGGTTTTCTTCATTCTCCTTTGCTCTGGATGGGTTGGGACCAACAGATGTACCTTAGATGGCTGCTCACAAGATTTTAAGACCCCAGATGCTACTCACCAAAGTGAGATGTAGAACATTTTCTTTATGAACCATTGTCTTAGGCTGGGTTCTCTAGAGTAGAAAAACCAATAAAGCATACACACACACACACACACACAGATTTATATCAAGGAAATGGCTTTCGTGGTTGCAGAGGCTGTAATTGTCCCAAGTTCGTGGGTCAGAAAGAGGCTTCTCCTGATTCACATAGCCTCGGGGGCTGGTGAACCCAAGATCGACAGGCCGGAGACCAGGGCTGTTGCTCATAGGCTGTGAAGATCGATGAATTCCAAGATCAGCAGGCAAGACTGCAGGTAAGTTGCTAGCTCAAGTCCCAAGAACCAGAGGTCAGACAAACAAGAGCCAGCTGCAGAATCTGGAACAACCAAAAGCCACCACCCGCCCCCTGCTCTGCCCTGCCCTGCCCGAACGTCTGCCCATACTCGATGCAGGCCACATGCCCAAGGAAAACCCCCTTCAACTGATTGACTACTCACAGCAAATCCCATCATGGGGGTGATCACAACAAATCTCATCAGGAAAGTGATCACAACATTATAAGACTGCCAAAACACTGAGAATCATGGCCCAGCCCAGCTGGCACACAGTCTTAACCGTCACAACCATGATATGCCAATTGACCTAGATGTCCCCCGAGACTGTGGTCTCCAGCCCTTATTCTGGTCCCTCAAAGTGTTGGGATGTGTCTAGGAAACTTCTAAGCTTTTACTTTGATCCAGTTGTGCTGACTTCCCCTGTATTGTATGTCGTACTTCCTGTCACTGAAGTTGACACTTGTCTACTTCTAGTTAGTGACTTCCCCTTCTTTTCTCTCCCTGCCCCTGTACCTTCAAAGAAAGCTTTTCTGTGTGTAAACCTTTTCTTGAGTTCTTATAATAGTGGTCTTATACAATATTTGTCCTTTTGTGGCTGACTTATTTTACTCAGCATAATGCCCTTCAGATTCATCTGTTGTGAGATGTTTGTTATTCAGCCCTTGGCATCTGCCTCACCCTGTGCTCCACCTCAGTGGCTCTCAGTCTTTGAAAAATTACAGATCCGTAAATTACTCACCCCTACTTTCTGCCAAATTATTACAGTGGCCAATGTAGAGTTTCCAACATTAAGAAGAGGTGATGCTAGGTAAGAACATTTTAAAAAACAACTACTGTTTAGTTAGTTCCCTTTTTCTCCAAGCCTGCTCATTTACCATAAGTTCTGATTGTTAAAATGAGCATACTCATCCTTCCCCTCGCTCCTCCCTGGAACATTGGGTAAATAAATGGCACTATAGTATGCAAAGGAGCCCTGGATTTGCAGTGGTTAAGCGCTTGGCTGCTAACTGAAAGGTCAGCCATTCAAACCCATCAGCCGCTCCGTGGGAGTAAGATGTGGGAGCCTGTTTCTGTAAAGATTACAGCCTTGGAAACCCTATGGGGCAGTTCTACTCTGTCCTGTAAGGTCACTATGAGTCAGAATAGATTTGACAGCACACAACAGCAACAAACGACATCGTATGCAAAAGTCAAAACAGTCTCCATACCATCTACCATTGCTGATGTCACCATTCTTTTAATAAAAGAATATTTTGTTAAAAAAAAAAACAAAACCAAGATGAAGGAAGGATATAATCTCAGAATAAAGTGTAGTTCTTTAAATTCAATACATTTGTTTTTATTTTCCCATTATACTTCGGACTGGTGAAAACTTGGTCTCGGACTAGAATTTGAGAACAGTGGCTTATTTGCTCTTCCTTAGAGGGCAGCTCTGCAGGTATGTTTTAGTCCTCTCCTGAGTTATCCATTTCTTGAAGCTTGGAACTTGCCATTGACAGACCTGGGTACAAATTTCACCTCCCCAACTTCCCACCTGTATCTTCTTAGGTATATGGCTTAGCTTTCCTGAATGTGTTAATTAAGCTCTTCTAGAGTGGAGGACAGTGTTGGTTCAGTGGTAGAATTATTGCCTTCCATACAGGAGACCTGGGTTCAATTCTTGGCCAATGCGCCTCATGTGAAGCCACCACCCATCTATCAGTGGAGGCTTTCATGTTACTATGATGTTGAACAGGCTTCAGCAGAGCTTTCAGACTAACATAGACTAGGAAGAAAGGCCTGCTGATATATTTCCAAAAAAAAAAAAAAAAAATCAGTCATTGAAAACCCTATGGATCACAACAGTCTGATCTGCAACTGGTCATGGGGAAGGCACAGGACAAATCAGCGATTCATTCCATTGTACGTGGGTTGTCATGAGTCAGGGGGCGAACTCAATAACAGCTAACAACAAAAATTTCCAAAGAACAAAAATTCACTCAGTTGCCTTATTAGGATGTAGACTTAGAGCCAAAATACTGGTGATATAAAGACAGGAGCTTGCTTCTCTCTTCCCTAAAAGTCTGAGCTGGTGTCAAAGACTGAAGTTCCTTCTCTCTTGTTGATCCTCCAACACTGGGATGCTGAGCTCACCATTGTGGTCCAGGGTGGCTTTGCTGCAGACCTATATCCTGGCAGGAAGTGGAGAGGGAAAGAGGAGGGCGCACTCCTTATCTATAAGGGCACGAGCCTGAAATGGCACACAATTCTGCTTATTGCCATTAATCAGAGCTTAGACTTGTGACCGCACCCAACTGCAAGGGAAGCAAGAAATGCAATCTTTATTTATGGTAACTGTGTGTATTAGTTTTCTAGGAATACTGCAACAAATTCCACAAAGTTGGAGGCTTAAAACATCAGAAATTTGTTCTTTAACAGTTCTGGAGCCTAGAAGTCCAAAATCAAGGTGTCAGCAGGGCCATGCTCCCTCCAAAGTCTCTCTAGGGTAGAATTCCTTCTTGCCTCTTCCAGCTTCTGGTGGCTCCAAGTGTTCCTTGGCTTGGCTTTCTCCTCCTTCTCACCATTTGTCTCTTCTCTGCCTTTCTTTTATAAGGACACTTGTCATTGGATTTAGGGCCACCTGGATAATCCAAGATGTTCTGAGCTCAACATCCTTAACTTAATCATGTCTGCAACCATGCTTTTTCCAACTAAGGATGCATTCATAGGTACTGGGGGTTAGGATTTGGACATATCTTTTTTTTTTTTTTTTAATTGTGCTTTAGATGAAGGTTTACAGAGCAAATTAGTTTCTCATTAAACAATTAATACACATATTGTTTTGTGACATCGGTTGCCAACCCCATGATGTGTTAACATTCTCCTCGACCTTGAGTTCCCCGTTTCCATTTGTCCAGCTTTCCTGTCATCACCTGCTTTCTCATTCTTGCCCCTGGGCTCATCTTGTGCCCATTTAGCCTTGTATACATGGTTGAGCTACGTGTATTATTGTTTATTTTATGGGCCTGTCTAACCTTTGGCTGAAGGGTTCTCAGAAATGACTTCAGTACTGACTCAAAAGGGTGTCCAGGGGCCATACTCTAGGGTTTGTCCAGTCTCTGTCAGACCAGTAAGTCTGGTCTTTTTTTGCGGGTTAGAATTTTGTTCTACGTTTTTTTCCAGCTCCATCCGGGACCCTGTATTGTGATCCCTGTCAGAGCAGTTGGTGGTGGTAGCTGAAAACCATCTAGTTGTGCTGGACTCAGTCTGGTGGAGGTTGTGGTAGTTGTGGTCCATTAGACCTTTAGACTAATCTTTCCCTTGTGTCTCTGGTTTTCTTCTTCCTCCGTTGCTCCAGATGGGGTGGGACTAGTGGAGAACCTTAGATGGCCACTCACAAGCTTCTAAGACCCCAGACACTACCCACCAATGTAGGATGTAGAACATTTTCTTTACAAACAATGTTGTGCCAGTTGAGCTAGATGTCTCCAGAAACCATGGTCCTGTGTGGGCACATCTTTTTGGACCCACATAGCTGAGCTTTGCAGAATTGGAGAAATAATTGGGAAACTAGAGGTGGCTCAGACTCCAACATAGCTCAAGGCACTGGTTAACTTGTCAGCTGTTCGGTAGCAGCACCTGCCACTACTGTGATGACTCTCCTCCATCTTTTAGGCATATGACTTAACCTTGCTGAATGTGTTAATTGAACTCTTCTATTGCCTTATTGGAGCCCTAGTGGCACAGTGGTTAAGAACTGGGCTGCTAACCAAAAGGTCAGCAGTTCGAATCTACCAGCCGCTCCTTGGAAACATTATGGGGCAGTTCTACTCTGCCCTATAGGGTCGCTATGAATCGAAATCAACTCGATAGCAACAGGATTTTTTTTTTTTTTTTTTTTTTGCGGGGAAGGGGGTTATTGCTTTATTAGCCAAACAGTATTCTGGAGTCCCTGGGTAGTGCAAATGATAAAGGCACTTGACTACTAATGGAATATCTGAGTCCACCCAGGGGTACCTTTAAAGAAAGGCCTGATGATCTACTTTCAGAAAATCAGCCATGGGAAGCCCTATGAAGCACAGTTTTGCTCTGATACACGTGGGGTCATCATGAGTCAGAATCAACTAGATATCAATTTGTGGTGACATGATGGGAGCCAAGACCCTTTATCCTTTAGACCTTTAAGAGTGGCACATCATATTTTACCACTGGTCAAAGTGCCAACAATTGAACCACTACTTTGCACGAGGTGCTGTGTAGGCTGTGCCCACCTACCACCAGAGATGGGGTCCTCATTGCCAGCTGGGCAGAACCAGACCCCCATTTTGGTGCCCTTTTTTGGGTAATGTTTAGAACATTCTATTAAAATATCTAATTTTTGGAATTTTATTTAAAAAAAAAAAAACACCCCTCAGGTCATACACATATAACAGTTCAGGAAGGTCTTTAAGAGTTTACAAGTTGCCTGTCTTAGTTATCTAGTGCAACTATAACAGAAATACCACAAATGGCTGGCTTTAACAAAGAGAAGTTTATTTTCTCACACTCTACTAGGTTAGAAGTCCAAATTCACTGTGTCAGCTCCAGGTGACACCTTTCTTTCTCTGTTGGCTCTGGGGGAAGGTCCTTGTCATCAAACTGCCCCAACTGTGGAGCTTCTCAGAGCAGGGAGCTTGGGTCCAAAGGACGCGCTATTCTCCTGACTCTTGTTTCTTGGTGATATGAGGTCCCCATGTCTCTCTGCTTGTTTCTTTCTTTCATATGTCAAAAGAGATTGGCTTAAGACACAACCTAATCTTGTAGACTGAGTCCTACCTCATTAACATTTCTGTCACTAATCCCACCTCATTAACATCATAGAGGTAGGATTTACAATACATGGGAAAATCACATCAGATCACAAAATGGTTGACAATCACAGTACTGGAAATCATGGCCTAGCCAAGTTGACATATATTTTGGGGGGACACAATTCAATTTGTGACAGGGTATTAAAAGCTGCAAGCGGCCATCCAAGGCATGACAATTGGTCTCTATTCACCTGGAACAGCAGAAGAAGGGGGAAAGTCAGGAATAGGAGGAGGAAATGGCATGCATGCTTAATTGCCTCCATGAATAGCTGCCTCCTTTGCCATGAAACCAGAATGGGATGTTGTTCAGCTACCATTACTGGACATTTTGATCAAAGATTCTATAGAAGAATCTTCATCAAAAGGGAGGAAAATGAAGAACAGAATTCCAAAATTTCATGGAGTTCAGACTTTCTAGAGCCTTTGAGGCTGGATGAATTCCTGAAATTGTTGCCCTGAGACAATCTTTAAACCTTAAACCAAAAGTATCCCCTGGAGTCTTCTTAAAACCAAAAAATAAGTTAGTTTATTTTTACTAAAGAGTGTTTGCCTTGAATATAGTGCTCTTTTGAAGAACTGTCTATATGGGATCAAATTGACAACAGCAGCTCAAAAGATCAGATAGGAAGCTTTGGGTTGGGGGGCACTGGCAGTGGGTTCATGTTAACGAGGGAAGAACAATTTGGAAAAGGAGGGTGAGAATGGTTGCACAACTTGAAGAATGTAATCAGTGTCATTGAATAGTACATGTAGAAACTGTTGAAGTGTATGTTTTGTTGTATACACATTCAAAACAATTTTTAAAAAGTTCTTTAACTTACGGAGATTTTTCAACTTCGCTATAATAGCTCACTTCTGAGCTTGGCATCGATATAATAAGTAAGATCCTCGAGAATGTTGTCCCCTACTCTCCTGTAATCCAGTGCTCCCTAGGAACTTGTTACCTGTAAGATTCACACTCAGAGACAGCAGGAGGGGCAAATCAAGAATTGAGGTGTCACTCACCAGTCCAATTTCGAGAAAATCAATGAAATTATGCGTGTAATATGTCTAGCAAATAGTGTGCATGGGCTTATTATATGCTTTCTTACCGTTTTTTCTTCATCCTGGAAGTAGGAACACTTGATTTCAATTCATTTCTTTCATTTCAATTCAGTTTAATTCAGTAAAAATGCACTGTGGCGCATAAGGTCTGTTGTCTACTCGCAGTTCTATGGTGGTGCCTCCAAGATGGCTTCCAATGAGTCCCTCCTCCTAGAATTCACACTTTTGTATAGTTCCTTCCCACAATGTACGAGCACTGGTCTATGTGTCTGATAGAATACAGCAAAAGATGGCATGTCTCTTCTGATATTAATTTATTAAAAGACACTATGGCTTCCACCTTGGTCTCTCTCTCTGATCTCTCACTCTGGAGAATCCAGCTTCCACGTCATCAGCAGCCCCATGGAGAGGCCCATATGGCAAGGAACTGAAACTTCTTCCATCAAGCATGTAAGTGATCTTGGAAACAGATCCTCTGGCCTCAGCCCAGCCTTCAGATGGCTGCAGCCTGAGCCAAAGCTTTACTGAAACCTCATGAGAAACCCTGAGCCACAACCACCCAGCTATGCCACTCCTGGATTCCTGACCCTCAGAAGCTGTGAGATAACATCTGTTGTTTTAAACTGCTAAGCTCTGGGCTAATTTGTTAAACAGCAATAGATAACTTATGTGCTCCTCTCTCCTTGCCTTCTTCTAGTAGAACCCTCATTTTTCAGGTGGCTGGAGAGATCCCTTGGGCTCAGGGAAGGTAGGTCTCTATTGCAGCCGATAAGAAGAATCATCATTTAAGAAAACAGTTTTGGAAGCCTCATTCTGCTTGGGCACCGATGGGCCTAAGGATAGACAGGTGACTTATTTTGACTAGGAAAAAGACTGAGGGCTGCTAGATGAAGCAAATAAAAATACCTTGCCTATTGTCCTTTCGCCTCTTTCTATCCTTGAATATGGACTCAAATCCTTGGAATGCTGCAACCACCTTCAACCAAGAGGCAACAAACATGAGGGAAAAGCTGAGAGAACCATCTAGAAATGAGCCCTAACATTAACAAGGCAAGGAACCAGCATTGGTAGCCCCACTTCCAGATTTATTCTGCAAAAAATATTTTTAAGCCATTTCAGATTGATGCCACCTTATCCAAAAAGATATATGAAGCTCATGTTATGCTTGGGCCCCCACGCATCTGTCAGCTTGTCGTACTGTGGGGGCTTGTGTGTTGCCGTGATGCTGGAAGCTATGCCACCAATATTCAAATAACAGCAGGGTCACCCATGGTGGACAGGTTTCAGCTGAGCTTCTGGACTAAGACAGACTAGGGAAGAAGGACCCAGCGGTCTACTTCTAAAAGGAATTAACCATTGAAAACCTTATGAATAGCTGCGGAACTTTGGCTGATACAGTGCCGGAAGATGAGCTCCTCAGGTTGGAAAGCATTCAAAATACAACTGGGGAAGAGCTGTCTCCTCAAAGTAGACTTGACCTTAATGACGTGGATGGAGTCAAGCTTTCAGGACCTTCATTTGCTGATGTGACAGGACTCAAAGTGAGGAGAAACAGCTGCAAACATCCATTAATAATCCGAACATGAAACGTATGAAGTATGAACCTAGGAAACGGGAAATTGTCAAAAATGAAAGGAATGCATAAACATCCATATCCTTGGCATTAGTAAGCTGAAATGGACTGGTATTGGTCATTTTGAATCAGACAATCATATAGTCTACTATGCTGGGAATGACAACTTAAAGAGAAATGGTATTGCCTTCATCATCAAAAAGAACGTTTCAAGATCTATCCTGAAGTACAACGCTGTCAGTGATAGGATAATATCCACACGCCTACAAGGAAGACCAGTTAATACTACTATTATTCAAATTTACACACCAACTACTAATGTCAAAGATGAGGACATTGAAGATTTTTATCAACTTCTGAAGTCTGAAACTGATCAAACATGCAATCAGGATGCACTGATAATTACTGGTGATTGAAATTCAAAAGCTAGAAACAAAGAAAAAGGGTCGGTAGTTGGAAAATATGGCCTTGGTGATAGAAACCATGCTGGAGATTGCATGATTGAATATTGTAAGACCAACAACTTCTTCATTGCAAATACCCTTTTTCATCAACATGAACATTATCAGGGCATGAAGGAGGTGTGACGGGGCGGCCACCAGGTGTTTCCTTGTGCAGCTGGGTGTGTAGGGGGAGGTGCTTTCCTGAGACGGTGAGCAGCAGCAGGTTGAGAGAAGTGTGTCTTCGGCCAGCACCAACCCCTGCACACACAAGATGACTTTTCAGTGTTTGTGGGGGAATTGGTTTCTCTGGCAGTGGCAGCAGAGAGGAGCTGGTGTGACATTCTGGAACTGTAGAGCCATTTTGTGTTTTGGATCTTTATGATTCCAACTCCCTTCTTCCTGGAAGCACCCCTCCCCCAAACTGGACAACTCAGTGGTTTTGCCCTGGACCTCTAGTCTTCCAAGGCCAGATGTGTGCCCAACACACACCTTTACATCGGCAGGGGCGTCCTGAACCCAAATGGGGAACTAGGGAGGAGGCCCAAGCCCCTGCCCCCCGAAACCACCTGCTATTTATCAAGGGAGGACCAAGGTGGTAACAGAGATACCAGGAACCAAACCATGTGATTTGGAGTCATGGGGAAGATAAGGCCCTGTCAGAATCTGATCTACACAGAGACAGATAAAACAACTGCCCTAGCGTGTGAAGTTAGAGGAAGATCCCTGCCACTCCCTCCTGAGATGGGGCCGCTCCACAATGGCTTCGGGTGGGAGAGTTCATAGAAGAACTTAACGCAATTCACTAGTGGCCTGAGAAGAAGGGGGTGTCCCCACACCAGGCTGATGTGACAGGGAGGACAGAGTTGTTCTGAGAGGCAGCCTGTCAGCAGGAGCTGGGGCCCAGGCACCAGGGTAGGAAGTGGAAGTCCAAGGCAGGCCTCCATCTTGACCTTAGGACAGGGCCTGTGGCATGGGGTGGGACATAGAAACTCAGTTTCAGGCACAGGTGGGCCCTGGTTCTCAGAATTGAGGCTGAGCCCAAGATGAGAACAGAGGCTCCAAGAGGCAGGGGAACTGCTCTGGTCCCTGAAATCCTCCTGCCTCGGGTTAAGGCTAGTCTTAGGCCTAAGGGTGGATCAGAGCTCGGAGACAAAAGAGGAAGGTGGCTTAACCACAGGGAGAGAAGGACCTGGAGGAGGAATAAGGGGGTCATCATCGAGAATGCTATCCTGTGTGGCTGAAGGCCTTGCTCCAGGGGAGAGAGCAGGGAAGGATCGTGGGAGAAGCCTGGACAGATGGGTCCTGTGAGTGGGGCTCAAGACATGGAGCTGCCTCTGACGAGGAATAAGAGGGGTGGGGTGGGTGCTGGGTGCAGAGGGCAGGCTGGGCTGGGGCCTCCACAGCCGGGGTAGCCTGGGGCACTGACCCAGGTTGTGGGAGCTGGCAGAGATGGGAGGAACTGGGGGCCAGCATGGGCTTCTCTCATCCTGGGAATCCCCATTCCATCCCCCATTGGCAGGGGCCTACCCAGGTCCCACGGGAGCTCAGCATCTGTTCCTAATTTCCAAGGCATGCCCCACTGGGGCCAGCGTGAGACCCTGCCTCTCTCCAGACTGTGGTTTTGGCCAAACCTTCCGACGGTTCTCATTCTTGCTGTTGCATAATTTGATTTCTTCAAATTGATAGTTTCTTGAGAATAATAGAGGAAGTGGTGAGCCCACATTTTTAGGTGGTATTATGGGGGGGACTAGACATGGGGCCACTCACACCACATGGAGCTCAGGTGACAGGGGGCTGGGTTTTGGTGGGGAGACAGGTACGGAGAACTGAGTACATTCACACAGGGAGGGGTCATCAGCCCTGAGGGCCAAGGCCATCGGGGCCTCTCCCATCTGGGGGCTGCCCGGGAACTTGACCCCCAGCACTCTTTCTTCCTTGCAGTTACACCGCTGAGGCAGGCTTAAGTGCAGTTGACCCTCCTGTACTCCCAGAAATTCTCTGCATCACCTGCTTCTTTTCATGGAGTTCCTATCTCTGCACCTTCAGGGGTTCCTGCTTACCCATTGAAGCAAGACACCATAACCTCTGGCATCTCCAAACAGGCATAAAGTCATTCTACATTCTTAGGATTTTTATTTGCCTACATACTACCAGAGAAAATTTGACAGGGGTAATAAATCTGGTTAATGGAAGTCACAAAACTTCCAGAACTGTGTCGCCAGCCATGTACCCACCTCTTACTCTGCACAGAACAGTCAATGGTGCTCAGGGGTCTTTATCTTCGCTTTGACTGCCTTGGAGGAGACTGGCCCTCCTTTTATATTTAGAGAGACAAGCCCCACCTACCCCCAATGTGGCCTAAGAGAGCAGGCCCCCAAGGAGGTCTTCACTGCCCATCTGGCCCTGTATGACCAAGACCAAAGGAGAGGTCAACTGCCTGGAAGCATAGGGCCTGCTAGAACTTTCCCCAAGAGACCATTGTGTTCAGACCACCACTGCCAGAATCCCAGGTTCCCAGGGCATCCCTTCATGACCCAGAACTTCACCTTGAACTACTCTGTACACTTTCTAATCACAGCTCTTGTCTGAGCCCTCCCTCCTTTCTAGATCCTTCCCATGTGCTTTCAGGAACTCATGGCCTAGCAACAGCCAGCCTTCTTGTTCTCTTCTCTGTCCCTGTACCACACTGAATAGTGTCCTCAAAAATTTGTGTCCTTCCTGGAGCCTCAGAATGTGACCTTATTTGGAAAGAGGATATTTGCAGCTGTAATCAGTTAAGATGAGGTTATACTGGAGTAGGGCAGGACCAAATCCAATCTGACTGGTGTCTTTATAAAAGAGGAGAAGAGACACAGACACAGATGGAAGATGGCCATGTGAAGATGAAGGCAGAGACTGGAGTGATGCATCTATAAAGCCAAGGAACACCTGAGGTTACTAGAGGCTGACAAGAGGTAAGGAAGGATCTTCACCTAGAGTCTTCAGAGAGCACAGCCCTGCCAACACCTTGATTTTGGATTCTGGCCTCCAGAACTGTGAGAGAATAAATTTGTGTTGTTTTAAGCCACTCAGTTTATGATATTTTATTATGGCAGCCCTAGGAGACGAATACGGTCCTCTGAACCCTCTTGCTGGTCTCAAATCTGCTCCTCCAAGGACACTGCTTCCCGTGCACCGTCTCGAGCAGAGGATGTTTTTCTCCCCCATTCATGCTTCAAAACCCCCCAGTTCCATTCAAGTTCGTGCAAAGCCTGGCTCTACCCACACCACCACCAGCCAATAGGTTAAGCACACGGACTCTGGAGTCAGCCTCCTGGGGTGGTTTCTGGGCCTGCCACATATAGCTGTGTGCCCTGGGCAAATCTATGGACCTCCATGGGTATCAGTTTCTTTATCTATAAGATGGGAATAATACTAGCATCTACTTTGAAGGGTTGCTGTGAGGGCTAAATCAGAAAATATAATAAGGAACTGTGTGTAGCACATAATAAACCCTTAATTATTGTTAGTCACTGTCCAGTCAGGTCCAACTCATGGTGATCTTAAGTATAAGAACAAAAACGTTGCCTGGAACCGTGTCATCTTCATGATTGTTGGTATGTTGCTGTGAATATTGTGTCAATCCATCTCATTGAGGTTTTCCCTCCTTTCCCCACTTGTCTATGTTACCAAACGTGATGTCCTTCTCTAGCGATTGGTCTTTCCTGATGATGAGCCCAAAGTAAATAAGCCAAAGCCTCACCAAGCTTTCTGCTAAGGAGCAATCTGGTTTATTATTATTATTACTTCCTGGAAAGAAATCCAGCAGTTTAAAGTTTACAATCTAAGAGGATGAGAGAAGAAGCAAGAGAGGGGGGACAATGTAGGTAATTGCTTGCTTGATTACTAATGATAGCATTAGGTCTGGAATACAGATGTTCTAAGTCCCAAACTAATGCAATAAATATAACTAAGTTATATTTATTGTATCAGTCAGGGCCCATCCCAGAGATTAACATCACATTGGTTATTTGAACAGATAATTTAACATAAAGAATTGTTAATTAAATACAACTTTGTTAACGAGGTAACTAAAAAAAAAGAGAATTTTAATGTGGAGCAGAACTCGAATTCATGTAAAAAGACCAGACTTAATGGTCTGACAGAGGCTGGAGGAACCCCCAAAACTATGGCCCCTGGATGCTCTGTTAACACAGAACTGAAACCCTTCCTGAAGCCCACTCTTCAGACAAAGATTAGACAGGACTATAAAACAAAAAATAATACACATGAGGAGTGTGCTTCTTCGTTCAATCAGATACACAAGACCAATTGGGTGGCCCCTGTCCAGAAGTAGGATGAGAAGGCAGGAAGGGACAGGAACTAGTTGAATGGACACAGGACAGCTGGGGTGGAAAGGGAGAGTGTGCTGTCACATTGTGGGGATTGCAACTAATGTCAGACAAAAAGAGAGAAAGAAAAAAGAGAGAGAGAATTTTAGATTATCACTAAGTAGCAACTATAGGATGCAACGAACATCCCAGGGCTGGGGGACCAAAGGAAAGAGATTAGAACTATGAAACCTTCGCAACCAAGAGGTTAAAACTCAGACATATGAGGATGGGAAGCCACTCAGCTGGTGCTGGTGTCTAGGGGAGTGGGGCTCAGTGAAGCTGCTTCTACAAGTGTTGAAAAAGCCGGAAACTGGGCCAAGATGGCGGAGTAGTCAGTCTCTCATACAAAAATTTATATACACCTTGCTATATACTCCTAGTTGCTCTCTCCCTAATAAGACAGCACACCCCTTCCCTCCACTCTCTATTTCTGTGTCCATTCGGCCAGCTTCTGACGCCCTCTGCCCTCTCATCTCCCCTCCAGACAGAAGCTGCCCACATAGCCTCATGTGTCTACTCAAGCAGCCTACTATGTCATATAAAAACAAAACAAAGCAAGAAGCTAGGATACAGTAAGCAACATAAAATAAACTAATACAACATCTTATAGCTGGCATGGAGACAACAATCAATATCAAATCACATAAAAAAGCAGACCAGGAACACTTCAACAAGCTCACAAAACAAAGAATCAAGGAATCTTCAGGATGAAGGTGGTTTCCTGGAATACAAAAGATTAATATACAGAACTCTTCAAGACATCAGGGAGCAGATCATGCAAAACACAGAACAAGCTGAGGAATACACAGATAAAGCAGTTGAAGAAATTAAGAAGGTTATACAAGAACATAATGAAAAAGTTAATAAACTGCAAGAATCTATAGCAAGACAGTAATCAGAAATTCAGAAGATTAACAATAAAATTACAGAATTAGACAACTCAATAGAAAGCCAGAGGAGCAGAATTGAGGAAGTGGAAAGCAGAATCAGTGAGACTGAAGATAAAACACTTGACACTGATATATTTGAAGAAAAAATCAGATAAAAGAATTTTAAAAAATGAAGAAACCCTAAGAATCATATGGGACTCTATCAAGAGAAATAAGCCACAAGTGATTGGAGTACCAGAACAGGGAGGGATAACAGGAAATACAAACAGAATTGTTAAAGATTTGTCGGCAGAAAATTTCCCTGATATCGTGAAAGATGAGAAGATATTTATCCAAGATGCTCATCAAACTCCACAAAAGGAAGATCTCAAAAGAAAGTCACCAAGACGTATTATAATCAGACTTGCCAAAACCAAAGATAAAGAGAATTTTAAGAGCAGCTAGGGATAAATGAAAAGTCACCTACAAAGGAGAGTCAATAAGAATAAGCTCGGACTACTCGGCAGAAACCATGAGGCAAGAAGACAATGGAATGGAAAAATTGCCAGCAAAACTACCTCTCAAATCTGAAGGCAAAATTAGGATATTTCTGGATAAACAGAAATTTGTAAAAAAACCAAACCAAAACTACAAGAAATACTAAAGGGAGTTCTCTGGTTAGAAAATCAGTAATATCAGCTATCAACGCAAGACTAGAACACAGGACAGAGCAACCAGATATCAACCCAGATAGAAAAATCACAAAAATAAATCAAGATAAAAAAAACACTCAAAACAGGAAAACAGTGATGTCAATATGTAAAAGATGACAACATTAAAACAATAAAGAGGGACTAAAAATGTAGTCATAGATCTTTCAAATGGAGAGGAAGTCAGGGCAATATAAAGAAGTAAAAGTTAGGCTTAAACTTAGAAAAATGGGGGTAAATAATTCAGGTAACCACAAAGGAGACTAACAATCCTACACACAAAAATAAAATACAAGTAAAACATAAATACTCTGCAGAAACAAAATCAACAACAACAAATAAGAGGAAAAGACAATATATAAACTAATCAACACAAAAAATTAAATGGAAAAAAAAACTGTCAACAACACACAAAAAAAGACATCAAAATGACAACACTAAACTTTTACTATCCACAATTACGCTAAATGTAAATGGACTAAATGCACCAATAAAGAGACAAAGAGTGGAGAATGGATTAAAAAAAAAATGATCCATCTATATATGCTGCCCACAGGAGACACGCCTTAGACTCAAAGACACAAAGTAAAACTTAAAGGATGGAAAAAAAATACATCAAGCAAACAACAATCAAAGAAGAACAGGAGTGGCAATATTAATTTCTGACAAAATAGGCTTTAAAGTTAAATCCACCACAAACGATAAAGAAGGACACTATATAATGATTAAAGGGACAATATACCAGGAAGGTATAACCATGTTAAATATTGATGTACCCAGTGACAGTGCTTCAAGATATATAAAACAAACTCTAACAGCGTTGAAGAGTGAAATAGATAGCTCCACAATAATAGTGGGAGACTTCAACACACCACTATCAGTGAAGGACAGAACACCCAGAAAGAAGCTCAATAAAGTCACGGAAGATCTAAATGCCGCAATTAACCAACTTGACCTCATAGACATATACAGAACGCTCCACCCAAGAGCAGCCAGGTATACTTTCTTTTCCAATGCAGTGGAACACTCTCTAGAATAGACTACGCATTAGGTCTTAAAACAAGCCTTAACAGAATCCAAAAGATTGAAATATTACAAAGCATCTTCTCTGACCACAAAGCCATAAAAGTAGAAATCAATAACAGAAAAAGCAGGGAAAAGAAATCAAATACATGGAAACTGAACAATACCCTGCTCAAAAAAGACTGAATTACAGAAGACATTAAGGATGGAATGAAGAAATTCATAGAATCCAATGAGAATGAAAACACTTCCTAACAGAACCTTTGGGACACAGAGAAAGCAGTGCTCAGAGGTCAATTTATAGCAATAAATGCACACTTCCAAAAAGAAAGGCCAAAATCAAAGAATTATCCCCACAACCTGAACAAATAGAAAAAGAGCAACAAAAGAAACCCTCAGGCACCAGAAGAAAGCAAATAACAATTAGTGCAGAATTAAATGAAACAGAGAACAGAAAGACAATTGGAAGAGTTAATAAGACCAAAAGCTGGTTCTTTGAAAAAATTAACAAAATCGATAAACCATTGCCCAAAGAGAAAACAGAAAAAGAAGAGAGGAAGCAAATAACCAGAATAAGAAATGAGATGGGCGATATCCCAACAGATACAACTGAAATTAAGAGAATCATATCAGATTACTATGAAAAATTGTACTTTGACAAATTTGAAAACCTAGAAGAAATGGATGAGTTCCTAGAAACACAATACCTACCTGAACTAACACAAACAGAGGTAGAGCAACTGAATAAACCCATAACAAAAAAGAGATTGAAAAGGTAATTTAAAAACTCCCAACAAAAAAAAAAGCCCTGGCCCTGACAGTTTCGCTGGAGAGTTCCACCAAACTTTCAGAGGAGAGTTAATACCACTACTACTAAAGGTATTTCAGAGCATAGAAAAGGACAGAATACTCCCAAGCTCATTCTATGAAACCAGCATATCCCTGATACCAAAACCAGGTAAAGACAGCACAAAAAAGAAAATTATAGACATAAATCCCTCATGAAATTAAACGCAAAAATCCTCAACAAAATTCTAGCCAATAGAATTCAACAACATATCAAAAAAAAATAACTCACCATGACCAAGTGGGATTCATACCAGGTATGCAGGGGTGGTTCAACATTAGAAAAACAATCAATGTAATCCATCATATAAATAAAACAAAAGACAAGAACCACATGATCTTATCAATTGATGCAGAAAAGGCATTTGACAAAGTCTAATGCCCATTCATGATAAAAACTCTCAGCAAAATAGAAATAGAAGGAAAATTTCTCAACATAATAAAGGGCATATATGCAAAGTCAACAGCTAACATCATCCTAAACGGAGAGAGACTGAAAGTATTTCCCTTGAGAACAGGATCCAGACAAGGATGCCCTTTATCACCACTCTTATTCAACATTGTGCTGGAGAGCCTTGCCAGAGCAATTAAGCTAGATAAAGAAATAAAGGGCATCCAGATTGGTAAGGAAGAAGTCAAAGCATCTCTATTTGCAGATGACATGATCTTATGCACAGAAAACCCTAAAGAATCCCCAAGAAACTACTGAAACTAATAGAAGAGTTCAGCAGAGTATCAGGATACAAGATAAACATACAAAAATCAGTTGGGTTCCTCTACACCAAAAAAGAGAACATCGAAGAGGAAATCACCAAATCAATATCGTTTACAGTAACCCCCAAGAAGATAAAATGCTTAGGAATAAATCTTACGGGAGATTCAAAAGACCTAGACAAAGAGAACTACAAGACACTGCTGCAAGAAACCAAAAGAGACCTACGTAAGTGGAAAAATACACCTTGCTCATGGATAGGAAGACTCAACATCGTAAAAATATCTACTCTGCCAAAAGCAATCTATAGATACAATGCAATTCCCAACCAAATTCCAACGACATTTTTTAATGAGGTGGAGAGATAAATCACCAACTTCATATGGAAGGGAAAGAGGCCCCGGATAAGGTAAAGCATTACTGAAAAAGAAGAACAAAGTGGGAGGCCTCACACTACCTGATTTTAGAACATATTATATAGCCACAGGAGTCAAAACGGCCTGGTACTGGTACAACAATGGATGCATAGACCAGTGGAACAGAATTGAGAATCCAGACATAAATCCATCCACATATGAGCAGCTGATATTTGACAAAGGCCCCAAAACAGTTAAATGGGGAAAAGACAGCCTCTTTAACAAATGATGCCGGCATAACTGGATAGCCATTGGTAAAAAAAAAAAAAAAAAAAGAGAGAGAGAAAGAAACAAGACCCATACCTCACACAGTGCACAAAAATTAACTCAAAATGGAGGCAAAGACCGAAATATAAAATCTAGAACAATAAAGATCATGGAAGAAAAATTAGGGACAACTCTAGGAGCCCTAATACATGGCATAAACAGTATACAAAACAGTACTGATGACGCACAAATACGAGAAAAGAAACTAGATAACTGGGAGCTCCTAAAAATCAAACACCTATGCTCATCCAAAGACTTCGCCAAGAGAGTAAAAAGACTACCTACAGACTGGGGAAAAGGTTTTAGCTGTGACATTTCCGATCAGGGCCTGATCTCTAAAATCTACATGATGCTGCAAAAAGTCAACTACAAAAAGACAACCCAATTAAGAAATGGCCAAAGGATATGAAGACGAAGAAGACATTCAGGCCGCTAACAGATACATGAGGAAATGCTCACGATTATTAGCAATTAGAGAAATGCAAATCAAAACTACAATGAGATTCCATCTCACCCCAACAAGGCTGTCATTGATCCAAAAAACAGAAAACAATAAATGTCGGAGAGGTTGTAGAGAGATTGGGACACTTATACACTGCTGGCAAGAATGTAAAATGGTACAACTACTTTGGAAATCGATTTGGCGCTTCCTTAAAAAGCTGGACATAGAACTACCATACTATCCAGCAATCCCACTCTTTGGAATATATCCTAGAGAAATAAGAGCCTTTACACTAACAGATATATGCACACCCATGTTTATTGCAGCACTGTTTACAATAGCAAAAATATGGAAACAACCAAGGTGCCCATCAATGGATGAATGGATAAATAAATTATGGTATAGTCACACAATGGAATACTACACATCAATAAAGAACAATGATGAATCCATGAAACATTTCATATCATGCAGGAATTTGGAAGGCATTACGCTGAGTGAAATTCGTTCCAAAAAGGCAAATATTGTACGAAAGCAGTACTATAAGAACTCAAGATATAGTTTAGACACAGAAGAAAATATTCTTTGATGGTTATGAGGGTGGCGAGGTTATGAGGGAGAGGAGTATTCACTAATTAAATAGTAGACAAAAAGTATTTTAGGTGAAGGGAAAGACAACACACACTACAGGAGAGGTCAGCACAACTGGAATAAGCCAAAAGCAAAGAAGTTCCTGAATAAACTGAATGCTTTGAAGACCACAGTAGCAGGGACAGGGGTCTGGAGACCATGGTTGCAGGGGACATCTAGGTCAATCAGCATAATAAAATCTATTAAGAAAACATTCTGCATCACGTTTTGGTGATGTGGCGTCTGGGGTCTAAAACACTAGCAAGCAGCCTAAAAAGATGTTTTTAATGTTCTGTTGAGTGAAAATTGTGCTTGAAAAATAACATTTGGTATGATCTAATTTTTGCCCCCAAGTTATAAATTGTGTATGTCTATAAATATAAAAAGAAAAGACTGAGAGGGCAGACACCAAAAAATGTTGAAAGTGTTTTCCTGACTTGGACTATGGGTAATTTTGTTTTCTTCTTTTTTGCTTAGCTATGGTTTGTGTTTCTCAACATGTATTATTTATGAACAGGGCAAGAGAAAAAGAAGCAAGATTTAGTATCACTGAAGGTATTAACATATCTAATATCTTTAGAAGTTATTAACATACCTAAAAAAGACATGTGTCCATCAGGAGGGTGGAGGGCCACCCTTGGAAGTGTACATATGAGTAGTTGTGGAGGTCAACGTCATTCAAGTCCTGTTCAGAGGAAGGTAGCCCTGGTGAAATTGAGACACAAATCTCTCTTGTGAGATGGATCCATGAAGCCATCTTAGCATCATGTTGTTATACTACTATGAATTAAATTCTGTTCCCCAAAAAAGATATGTTGAAGCACTAACCCCTGGTTATAGGGTCTTTGAAGATGTTATTAGTTAACATGAAGTCATTCCAGGGTAGGGTGGATCCTAATCCAATACAAATAGTGTCCTTATAAAAGAGAAGAGACATAGAGGCACACACAGAGAGTAGATGGCTACCTGAGGGTGGAGGCAGAGCTGTAAGCCAAGGAATGCCATGGATTACCAAGAGACATTAGAAGCTGGGAGAGAGGAATGGAACAGAGTCTCCTTCAAAGTCCTCAGAAGGAATCAACACAGCTGGCACCCTGATCTCGGACTCCCGGCCTGCAGAACTGTGAGACAATAAATTTCTGTTCTTATAAGCCACTCACTTTGTGGTACTTTGTTACGGCAGCCGTAAGGCACTAATGCACGTGATAACCACGCACTTACCTCCTCTTCCGGGCCATGAAACACCGTGAGGATTATAATTCGTCTCTCTATCACGGTTTGGAAAAAATGTTGGGAAGAGAATGCAAGCATTTGGTGCCCTTGCAATTATATTTCTGGCTGTAAATTGATAAATTGGGGCAAGAGAGCATGATCTGGCCTGGGGCTTCCAGCTCTCAGGCTCTCAGTGGCATTGCTCTCCGCTCTGACCTGAAAGACCAGCGCTTGGCCAGAGACTGGAAGAACTTGGGTCCCAGGAAGGGGCGAGTTCCAGCCACTGCCTGGAGTCATCAATAAAGACAAGAGCATTCTTCAAGGCAACGTAAACTCATCCTCCAAGTGGAAGAACAAATTCCCCAGAGTCTAAAATAGAAAAGACAGCTTACAGAGGAGAAGCGTTCTTTCCCCTGGAGCCAGGCTGCCTGGGTTTAATTCTGACTCCGCTAACTCACCAGCTTGACTGTGGACAAATCTCCTATACCTCTCTGTGCCTTTGCTTCCTCAGTCTCCTAAGGTGTGGCAAGTTAAAAAAAAACAAGTTACTGCCAAGTCCATTCTGACTCACAGTGACACCATGTATGTCAGAGTAGAACTGTGCTCTATAGGGTTTGCAATGGCTGATCTCTCAGAATTAGGTCACCAGGATTTCTTCCAAATCACCCCTGGGTGGACTTGAACCTCCAACCTTTTGGTTTGCAGCCAAGCGCATTAAACATTTGCACCACCTAGGTGAAGTTGATAAATGACAAGTGCTTAGATCAGTGTCAGGCACATAGTAAAAGCTCATCGTAATCATTATGTCTCCAGTGTACTTTCTATGCCAATAGCAGACCCACATGCCAAGGAGAGCCAGCCTTTTTCTGGGTGTCTACACGCTATCGAAAGACCAGGGGTTGAGATATTCTATAAATTTTATAACCTTTGTGTTCAACCTTTCCAAGAAGCAACTGAGTGAAACTCTTTTGTTAGGCCTTTTCTGAGTAGAGCATGTTTGGGGTGGATTTGAAGCCAGTAGCCCCGTTTGCCTCACTGTATTTGTGTACTAGAGCTACCATAACAAAGTACCACAAAGCAGGTGGCTTATAAGAACACTGATGGATTGTCTCACAGTTCTAGAGACTGGGAGTCCGAGATGAGGCTGTCAGCTGTGTTGAGCCTTGACATGCCTTGACTTGTGGATGCATCATTCCAATCTCTGCCCTTTCACAAGGCTATCTTCCCTCTGTGTACCTCTCTGTGTCTCTTCTCGTCTATAAGGACATCACTCGTTGGTTTAAGACCCACCCTACTCCAGTATGACCTCATGTTTACTTAACTGATAACGTATCCAAAGACCTTATTCCCAAACAAGGTCACGGTCAGGTACTGGAGGTTAGGACTTTGACATATCTTTTGAGGGGATGTAATTCAATCCATCATATTAACCAAGAAGGAGATTATAATAATAGGCTGCAAATAAAAATCAAACATTGACCTAGTTCTGAACACTGAGAACATACACAGCTCAACATGAAAGGAATCATATCTGAGCTCTCTCTGCCCACATCATACTGTAAACAAATCCAGGAGCAATCCCGAGCTTGAGTTAGGTAGAAGAAAAGGCGATCGTTGAAAGATTAAGGTAAAATATTGGAAGAAACTGAAGCATCTAAATAACCTGATTCCAAAGCACAAATGCTCTCAGTAGGAACAGAAGGGCCACTTTGAGGATTAAATGGGATAATCCATGGAACGTGCTTAGAACAGGCCCAGACTCCAGTAAGCTTTCAATGCTCACCGCTGTTGTCATTATACCCGACATTCCTGACTTAGAGTGATTTTATCTCCTCCATCTGGTCAGATTAATTACATCAAGCAAATCACTTATTATTCCTCAAATCAGTGTTCATCTTTGACCCTTTCACCTGAGAGAAATTGAGGCATTCAGGGCATGTTTTATTTTTTAAATTTTTTGTTTGCTTTTTAGCAACGAAAACATTAGTTTTCCAAAGGGACATTTGTTTTTTCTTTTGGCAATGAATCTTACGACTTTGCGCAGTGGGCACTTTCTGGGTTATCCACCTTCACTGACTTCCTTTACCTTTCATTCCTTCTGCAGGACAATGGCTGAATCTTTACCCGAAAGGATTTTTCTAAGGGTATGTACTTTGTGTTTTATAACATTAGATGCCAACAGCCTCAACCAAGTGTTTCCAGAATGTTCAGAGGGACAGTGGGATGTTCAGCTTCATCTGGCTTCGTCCTTAAGCCACCCTTCTCTGATATGGCTTCAGGCTGGCAGTGATGGCACCTACCAGAGGGCCTCTGCCTTCCCTGGGACAAGTGGATGGGTAAGTCCTATAATGGGTCATCTCCAGGTCTCTTTCCACTTTAGTCTTTGGAAACGTTGGGTCATTCTGCAGGACTTTGACCTCACTCACCCATGCTGATTTTGTTGTTTTGGTATTCTCTGTCCCACCTCTGTCTCCAACATGCTCCTCGTCTCCTCCTCCTTCTTCTCCTCCTCCTCCTCCCTCTCACACACACATTCATATTGATCTTCAGAGGTTCTATGATTCAGTCTCGGAGATTCTCACTGATAGGTTTCTGAACTTGTGAGATTTTATGATCTGCAAGAGCTAATGTTGCTTCTTAAGGGTCCCACTTTGCAAACAGGAAAGGCAGAAGCCCTGGGCCAAAATTCCCAAAGTCCTAACTGGTTTCAAGTGTAAATTACTTAAATGTCAAATGGGTGAAAAAGTCAATCCTGTCCTACAGGAAATCTATTGGTGAATTCTCGTAAGCAGCACAAATGGAAAAAAAAAACACAACTTGTAAAAGCCCATTTAACAGTAACGGTAGGGTCACAGGCACAGTTCCCAGATGGTTTAACGTTTACGGGGGGCAGTTTCCTTCCTTGAGGAAGTTGTTATAGGACGGGTTGGGCCAGGGGAGGTGGGAGTAGGAAAGTATAATTGTGGCATCTGCGACTTCCTCCAGACTCCAGCCAATGTCCCCTGTGCCCTATTTTCTGCCATACCATGGTCCCCATCTCAAGTTGCTCAGAGTGTCCTGTTAAAGCTTAGGTGACTTAGGGGATCTTCTTTTTACTGCCGTGTGCCGTCAAGTCAATATCAACTCATAGCATCCCCGTATAACAGAGTAGAACTGCCCCATAACAGTTCCTCAGCTGCGATCTTTACGGGGGTAGCTCGCCAGGTCTTTCATCCCACGGAGTGGCTGGTGGGTTTGAACTGCCGACCTTTCACTTAGCAGCTGAGCACTTGACCGTTGTGCCACCAGGGTGTCTTTTTATTAAGTCAGCATTAATTTAGTGGGTGCTGTGTTCCAGGCAATGTATAAAATGTTTCCTTATTCTCACAAAAACCCTGTGATGAACCCAGTAAGGTACTATTTTACAGATGAGAAAACTGAGTCTCTCACCCAAGTTACCCAGTTAGGAAGTTATGGAGAACCCATGTCACTACTCACCAGGCCACATGGCTGCCCTGCTTTCCCTCTCTTCTAGGAGCTTCCAGGCAGGCAGCTGCTTCATGTGTGTGTATGTGTGTGTATGTGTGTGTGTGTGTGTATGCGTGATGTAGACTTATTCCCCCGCTCCAGCTGCACCCACCCTTCTTTCCTTTTGTCCCATTTCAGCTGCCTCTGATGATAAACCTCCACACCACAGCTATTGTAAGGGTTTACTGCTCTTGTCTCCTGGGAAATGGAAAATTAACCAGAACAGCGAAGTTGGAAAGCCCCAAAGTTTTCAGTCAGGGAAGAAAGCTCCAAATCCCTCCCCACAACTATGCTGGACTTGGCTTCTTGTCTCCTTGGCTTCTCTTCTCGAAAGCAAAGTTCACCAATCCACAACCGCATCCCACTCTACCGTTCAGGAAAGCCCCATGCCCACCACATGTACACAAGTACAGGAAGAGCAGAGAAAGTACAGTGAGGCCACCTTGACATTCTACTAAGCATTCACAGGCTGCCTAATGCAGGCTTGGTCACTGCAAAGAAGAGAAGTCCAATCATTGCAGAGAGTTGAAACAGCTAGGAGAGAAAGGACTGATCGGTGCTCACTAATGTCAAAACCTGGGCAAAATGACCCAAGGCAGGGAGGGAGCAAACACGCTCTTTGCATGATAGATCAGAATGATGAGTTCACATAAAATAAAGCCAAACTTCTGAAAATCAGAGAACCTGAATCTCCCCTGGAAGCCACGTTTAAAGGTTGTAATCTGTGTGATATCTTTAAAATCGTATTTAATACATACAGAATAATATATGTAACATATATGTTGCGTTCAGATTGTGGTCTTGGTGAAGAATATTGAATATACCAAGGCCTGCCAGAAGAATGAAAACATCAGTCTTAGAAGAAAGACCACCAGAATCCTCCTTAGAAGTGAGGACGATGAGCCTTCTTCATCTTGCCGACTTTGGACATACCATCAGGAAAGATCAGTCTCTAGAAAAGGACGTCATGGTAAAGTGAAGGGTAGGCAAAAACCAGGGAAAACCTCCATGAGATGGAATGTTAGAAGAGCGGCAACAGTGGACTCAAACACACCAGTGATCGTACTTTTATTGGCAATTGTTTTCTCCTCTTTAATGGAATACCTACTCATGTTTTTTGCCTATTTTTTATATTGAATTGTCTTTTTCTTATCACTATGCAGTTCTTTATATATCCTGAGTACAAATATTTTGCCACTTATGTCTTTCAAATATCTTCTAGTTTTTGGTTTATCTTTTCCCTTTCTTGTATCTTTTGATGAATTCCACCCTCCCCCCGCCCAAAAAAAAACATTGCCCTTGAGTTGACTCCAATTCATAGCGACCCTGTAGGACAGAGTAGAACCGCCCATAGGGCTTCCAAGGCTGAAATCTTTATAGAAGCAGACTGCCACATCTTTCTCCTGAGGAGTGGCTGGTGGGTTTGAACCATCGACCTTTGGGTTAGCAGCTGAGCACTTAACCACTGCACTACCAGGGCTCCTTTTTCTGGTGAACAGAAGTCCTTATGTTTAGCCAAATTCATTAATATTTACTTATTAATTTGCCTTGTTTAAGAAATCCCTCCTTACCCCAAGTTTAGAAAAATAGTATCCTACATATTCTCTCAAAGTTTTGCTTTTCCCTTCTGTGACTTAACCCTTTAAAGGATGAATTTTTTTTTTTTTTAATTTTTTGGTGTTGACATGTTTTTCCACTAATGGAATGGATGCTAAATCATTGTCTGTTGGGAGTTTTTTATTATTTGAAAAAATGGAATGCCAATTGTAAGTGAACCATAGCAGTTCCATGTTCCATGAAGTATATCACAAACACGATACACATTGGTCCCATGGACCAGGAAACGCATCACGAACTGTTCTCAGGGAAGTGAGCACTTTAGAAAAGATGTCATCAGGAAAGTGACTAATGCAAGCAGCCATATCGGTGCCATGGCCTAGGAAGTGCCTCACAAACTGTTTTCACCATTCAAATAAGTAATTTATCTGAATATTTCCAAGTGCCAGTAACTGTACCTTCCCAAGAACACAGAGGAAATAGTGAACATACTTGCAAGACTTCTCTCCCTGTACAGGAGCTAAAAGACACAAAAGTTTCACACAAATACTCCTCTGGGAAGCATCCCCTCACACAAAATGGCTCTCAACACTCAGATGTGGTGCAGATCAGCTTCCTCTTGTTTTAGGAAGTTGCACCCGTATCCACCACGATGCCAGAATGCACTAAAGCGCCTCAAATGCCTGCCAATAAACCTCCAGTGGTGGAAACTATAGCAGGAACATACGTGGGCCAGTGCCCTTCAAAGGGTTGACTTAATGGATCTAAAATTGCTTTTTGGAATGGTTTTAGTTAGATGCCAGTTTCATTATAATGGACAATTGTCCAAGCACCAGTTTTTGATTTTGTTCCTCCTTTCTGATCTGCAAAGTTACCTCTGTCATATATCAAATACCATATGTGCATGGCTTCCTGGGCTCTCTATTCTGTTCCACTGGAAAGCTGTCAATTCTGTGTTAACGTCACACTTCTTATTTCTATTGCTTTGTAAGTCTTGCTATCTGGAGGAAGATGTTGAATCACGTTATTTTCCAGGAGTACCTTGGCTATTCTAAGACCTTTGCTCTTCTATGTAAAGTTTAGAATAAATTTATGAAAGATCCTAAAAACAAAAACAGAAAGATGTTTTTTCCTAATTGTATTAAATCTCTAGATATCTGGGGATCTGACATCTGTATATATGAGCTTCCTAATCGTGAATGTGAGTTGTCTCTCTGTTCATTTTGTTGTTATTGTTAGCTGCTGCGAAGTCTGCCCCCCGGCTCACGGTATCCACGTGCGATGGGATCAAACAATTGTGATCCACAAGGTTTTCGTTAAACCAAAAAAACCAAACCCGCTGCCGTTGAGTCGATTCCAACTCATAGCGACCCTATGGGGCAGAGTACAACTGCCCCATAGAGTTTCCAAGGAGCATCTGGCAGGTTTGAACTACTGATCTTTTGATTCGCAGCCGTAGCACTTAACCACTACACCACCAGGGTTTCCAGGTTTTCATTGGACCTTCTTTAATCTTTTGGTTGTTTTTTTAATTGTATACACACAGATCTTGCATGCATTTTCTTAGACCTTTTTCCAAGAACCTTAAAGATTTTATTGTCATTGTAAATGCTATCTCTTTTAAAAATTATTTTCAAATTGTTTATTGATGGCATATCGAAAGGTAGTTAATTTAGTATTAATATAATCAGCCAGATTGCTAAACTCTATTATCAAATCTAATAATTTTCCTATAGATCCTATTGGGTTTTCTATGTAGACAATTATATCAAACGTGAATAATGACAGATATGCTTTTGCCATCCAGATCTTAGGCTTTCATTTATTTTTATTGTCCTGCTGAGTTGGCTAGGATCACCAGCGTTGAATAGACGGGGTGATATTGGGGATTCTTGTCTTCTTCTTGATTTTAAAGGTAATACTTCTGGTATTTTGATATTTCCTATTAAGAATGATGTTTGTTGTAGGATTTCTTGAAGACAGGCTTTATCAGATTAATGAGTCCCTTTTACTCCCACTATACTAAGAGGTGGAAATCCTGGTGGCATAGTGGTTAAGTGCTAACCAAAATGTTGGCAGTTCAAATCCACCAGGTGCTCCTTGGAAACCCTATGGGGCAGTTTTACTCTGTCCTATTTTTATAGGGTCACTATGAGTCGAAATCAACTTGATGGCAATGGTTTTTTTTTTTTTTTTTAATACTAAAAGGGGTGTGTTTGTGTGTGCACGTGTGTGTTTTAAATCTCCAATGTATTTTGAATTGTATCAGATTCTTTTTTCCACATCTGTTGGAGTGATCGTATTTTTTTCCCTTTAATCTATTACATGGCAAATAATATTTACAGATGTTTAAATGTTAAACTTCCCTTATATGCCTGGGTTAAATCTAACATAGGCATTTGTATTCTGTACACATACATATGTGAGATACCTGCCTGCTGAATTTGATTTGCTAAAATTTGTGTGTCTATATTCATATATGAGATTGATTTCGTATTTTTCATTACTTGTACTCTTTGTTTAGGCATCAAAATTATTCTTGCTGCATACATGAATTGGGAAGTATTTTATCTTCTATGTTTTGAAATTATTTTTTTTCAATATTAGAATAATCTGTGCCTCGATTGCTTGATAGAGCTCATCTGTAAAACTGTATTTTCCTGGTGAGGCAATATCGCTGCCTCAATTTATTTAATAGTTAAAGGGAATGTCAGGTTTCTATCCTTTTCATTTAATTTTACTAAGTTACACTAGTCTAAGTATTTGTTTTGTCTACATTGAAGATTTTTTTGGATATAAATCCTTTGGTAGAATTCTCTTAGTATCTCTTAAATCTTTGCTTTGTCTGTAATTACGATTCGTTTCCATTTTGAATACTTCTTTTTTTCTTCTCTTTTTTTAATCTTCATCAGTCTTGCCAGAATCTTTCCAAAGAACCTGTTTCTGGCTCTGCTAATCTTTGCTGTAGTATTTTTTGTTGTTGTTGACAGTGAGCTCTGTGCTTATCTTTATTTTTTCTTCCTTCTACTCTCCTTGAGTTTATTCTGTTGTTCCTTTTTTTTATGTCTGATTTTGGAAGCTTAGCTTGTTCATATCCAGCTATTTGTCTTTTTGTCGACTTTTTGTAGTGTTATTGTTGACCGTCAAAAATGTTTTTAAAAATCCTCACACATTTGGAGATTTAAAAACACACAGATACCTGATGGCACAAAGAAGCTACCATGCCTGAGTTTAAAGGATATTTACAATCAAATGATAATGACAACGGTACATATAAAAACTGGTGGGATATGGCAAAAGTGGCATTTAAAAAAATTAGAACCATCAGGGGTTCCTTGTGCCACTAAGGCAATAGGCAGAGAAAGTGTCAGTTCGGGCTCGAGTGATTGTCACTACACAAAGGAGGCAGGGTAGATAAGGTCTGGAACCACAACGATTCATGGGGGTGCCTCTTAGTACTCCTTACCCAATAGTCCCAGTCAATGGAAAACTGAGGCTACCCAATAAAGACAACGCTGCCGAGGACTCAGATCCCATAGGAATAAAGTATTGGGTCACCCTACCATTTTGAGGACTAAGGTGTGCCTGCCCCAAGCTATGGTCTTTTCAATTCCCTGATACGCATGTGAAAGCTGGACAATTAAAAAGGAAGCCTGAAGAAGAACTGACAGGTTTGAATCATGGCATTGAAGAATACTGAGCCCTGGTGGTGTAGTGGTTAAGAGTTATGGCTGCTAACCAAAAGGTTGGCATTTCAAATCCATCAGCCATTCCTTGGAAATCCTATGGGACAGCTTTACTCTGTCCTGTAGGGTGGCTATGAATCAGAATCAAGTCGGTGGTAACGGGTTTGGGGGTTTTTTTTGGCCGAAGAAGGAACAAATCTGTCTTGGAAGCAGTACAGCCAGAATGCTCTTTAGAAGCGAGGATGGTGGGACTTTGTCTCACTTACTTTGTTATCAGAAGGAAGCAAGCCCTGGAGGAGGACGTCATGCTTGATAAAGTAGAGGTTCAGGGAAAAGAGGAAGACCCTCAACAAGATTGGGTGACACAGTGGCTGCAACAATGGGCTTAAACAGAGCAATCATTGTGAGAATGGCGCAGTGCAGAGCAATGCTTTGTTCTCTTATGCATGGGCTTGCTATCCATCAGAACCAACTAGACAACCCCTAACAATGACTGATTATTTACAAGGAGCCCTGTGGTTCCGGGGGAGAAAGACCCGGCAATCTGCTTTTATAAAGATTACAGTCAAGAAAACCCTACTGGGCAGTTCTACTCTGTCAGATAGAGTCACTATGAGTGGAATTGACTCGATGGCACTTAACAACAACAGCATCTTATTTAAATGGGGTCAGTGGTAGAATTCCTGCCCTCCATGCAGAAGACCTGATTTGATTTCTGGCCAATTCACCTCATGTGTGGTTACCACCCATTTGTCAGTAGAGGCTTGAGTGTTGCTGTGATGCTGAACAGGCTCCAGCAGAGCTTCCAGACTAACATGGGCTTGGAAGAAAGGCCAGGAGACCAACTTCTGAAAATCAGTCAATGAAAACTCTGTGGATCACAAGGGTCTAATCTGCAGCTGATCACAGAGATAGTGCAGGACTGGACAGCATTTTGTCCCATTGTGCATGGGGTTACCATGAGTCGGGAGCCTAACTTGATGGCAAGTCACAACAACAAGCTTATTTACACTTTTGGTTGATAAATTTTTTGTGAAAGAATAAGTATTTAATATCATCGTCTTCTCATTCGTCCTTCAAAGAAGAAATCCTTCAAGGCCTTTATGGTCAGGTTTGTTTGCAGACATCACTGTTGTCTGAGTATGTATCAAACATTTGTTAATGTTGATTCACCAGCGTCATTCCCAGCACTGGCAATTGTGTAAATGACACTCTTTAGACGAGTTTTTCGGGAAGTTGTGGAGTCCATGCTCTGTGATTATTGCAAGCATACCGCCTGAAAAAAAGTGTTTATCTTTCTCCTAAAATTCTTTGTACACAGGTTGTAATACACATATCCCACTGGGGAGAAATAAAAGCTGAAAACACTGTTTTTCACAAGAAGTTCAGGAAGTAGGTGTGGAGAGCAATTGTCCAGGAATGATAACATTTTACAATAGTTTTTTCCAGTCCATTTTGCCCGCAATGAGCTTGTCCCACTGGAACGGAGTGCTTATTACTCAGCCAGAAAACATTCTTCTGGTTACCCACATTGTCTTGTTTGCATAATAATGAAAAGTAAACCACATACTCCTTCCAAAGATGGCAGACCTTGGTTTTTTCCAGTTATTGCCAAATAACTGTGTACCTGCAGCACTAGGCACTCGGCACACCAAGAATAGTCAACAGGGTAAAACCAACGGGTGTGCCCTCATCAGCCACTCTGTGAGTGGTTTCCTTCCCACTGTTAACTGATCTGTGCCAAGGTTTCCATCCGAGAACCTGTTAGCAAAGCCCCTGATGGATTCATTATCGGCAGAAGCTTTTAAACCTAGATTTGGTCATTTTCCTACTTCAGTCATGCCTAAAGTCAAGGATTGCCACCAAGTGAGTTTTGGTGCCAAGTTTACACAAAAGTAGATTGTGAGTCTGTAGAGATCCCCCAGCTGACTTTGGATTGGTTGTTGCCAGGAATATCTTTTTCTATAATTTTACTGCCAATGTTTCCATATTCTTATGTTTTGTGATGGTAGGTTTTTTTTTTTAAGTCAAATCTGTCAATCTCTTAATTGATACATTGAGTATACATACGTATACAGTGTCAAGATTAATACATTTTGATTTGTTTTTCTTAATTTATTTTTTATATACTACCTATTTTTCTGTTTTCTTGACTCTTTTTTTTAATTTATTTATTGTGCTTTAGGTGAAAGTTTACAAATCAAGTCAGTCTATCATACAAAAAGCCATACCCACCCCACCATGCAGTCCCAGCTGCTCTCCCCTTAATGAGACAGCACACTCCTCCTCTCCACCCTGTGTTCCCCATGTCCATTCAGCCAGCTCCTGTCCCCCTCTTCCTTCTCAGACAGGAGCCGCCCACATAGTCTCATGTGTCTACTTGAGCCACGAAGCTTACTCCTCAACAGCATCATTGTCTACCTTATAGTCCAGGGCAATCCCTGTCTGTGGAGTTGGTTTCGGGAATGGTTCCAATCGTGGGCTATCAAAGGGTCCAGGGACCATGACCATCAGAGTCCCTCAGGTCTCAGTCAGACCATTAAGCCTGGTCTTTTTAGGAGAATTTAAGGTCTGCACTCCACTGTTCTGCTCCATCAGGGATTCTCTGTTGCGTTCCCTGTCAGAGCAGTCATCAGTGGTAGCCGGGCACCATCTGGTTCTTCCCGTCTCAGGCTGATGGAGTCTCTGGTTTATGTGACGCTTTCTGTCTCTTGGGCTCATATTTACCTTGTGTCTTTGGTGTTCTTCATTTTCCTTTGCTCCAGGTGGATTGAGACTAATTGATGCATCTTGGATGGCCGCTTGCTAGCCTTTAAGACCCCAGATGCCTCTCACCAAATTGGGATGCAGAACATTTTCTTAATACATTTTGTTACACCAATTGACCTAGATGTCCCTTGAAACCATGGTCCCCAGACGCGCATCCCTGCTGCTTTGGCAGTCAAAGCGTTGGGTTGTATTCAGGAAACTTCTTTGCTTTTGGTTTAGTCCAGTTGTGCTGACTATCCCTGTGTTATGTGTTGCCCTTCCCTTCACCTAAAAAATTTTTTGTCTATTATGTAGTTAGCTAATATACCTCTCCCTCCCTCCCCACCCTCGTAAGCATCAAAGAACATTTTCTTCTGTGTTTAAACTTTATCTAGAGTTCTTACAATAGTGATCTCATACAATAGTTGTCCTTTTACATTTGACTAATTTCACTCAGCATAATGCCTTCCAGATTCCTCCACGTTATGAAATGTTTCACAGATTCATCATTGTTCTTATTGTTGCATGATATTCCACTGTGTGAATATTTAGGTCTTTGATACATTTTGAGTTGTTTTTTGTGCATGGTGTGAGGTATGGGTCTTGTTCCATTTTTTTGCAGATTGATATCCAGTTATGCCAGCACCGTTTGTTAAAGAGACTGTCTTCCCCATTTAACAGACTTTGGGCCTTTGTCAAATATCAGCTGCTCATATGAGGATGCATTTATGTCTCAATTCTGTTCCACTGGTCTATGTATCTGTTGTTGTACCAGTACCAGGCTGTTTTGACTACTTTGGCAATATAATATGTTCTAAAATCAGGTAGTGTGAGGCCTCCCACTTTGTTCTTCTTTTTCAGTAATTCTTACTTATCCAAGGCCTCTTTCCCTTCTGTATGAAGTTGGTGATTTGTCTCTCCATCTCATTAAAAAATGGGACTGGTATTTGGATCGGGATTGCATTGTATCTATAGATCCTTTGGGTAGTACAGACACTTTTACAATGTTGAGTCTTCCTATCCACAAGCAAGGTATGTTTTTCCACTTATGTAGATCTGCGTCTTACATACTTTGGACCTGTTGTCAGGAGGGATCAGTCCCCGGAGAAGGATAATCATGCTTGGCAAAGTACAGGGTCAGCGGAAAAGAGGAAGACCCTCAATGAGGTAGACTGACACAGTGGCTGCAACAATGAGCTCAAGCATAACAACGATTGTAAGGATGGCTCAGGACCGGGCAGAGTTTCGTTCTGTTGTGCACAAGGTCACTATGAGTCGGAACCGACTGGATGTCACCTAACAACAACAACAGGTCTCTTTTGGTTTCTTGCAGTAGTGTCTTATAGTTTTCTTTGTATAGGTCCTTTACGTTTCTGGTTAGATTTATTTCTAAGTATTTTATCTTCTTGGGGGCTACTGTAAATGCTATTGATTTGGTGATTTCCTCTCCGACGTTCTCTTTGTTGGTGTAGAGGAATCCAACTGATTTATGTATGTTTATCTTGTATCCGGATACTCTGCTAAACTAGTCTATTAGTTTCAGTAGTTTTCTTGAGGATTCTTTATGTTTTTCTGTGTATAAGATCATGTCATCTGCAAACAGAGATATCTTTATTTCTTCTTGGCCAATTTGGATGCCATTTATTTCTTTATCTAGCCTAATTGCTCTGGCTAGGACCTCCAGCACAATGTTGAATAAGAGTGGTGATAAAGGGCATTCTTGTCTGGCTCCCGTTCTCAAGTGGAATGCTTTCAGTCTCTCTCCATTTCGGATGATGATGGATGTTGGCTTTGTATAAATACCCTTTATTATCTTGAGAAATTTTCCTTCTATTTCTATTTTGCTGAGGGTTTTTTTTTTTTTTAATCATGAATGGGTGTTGGACTTCGTTAAATGCCTTTTCTGCATCAGTTGATAAGATGATGTGGTTCTTTTGTTGTATTTATGTGGTGGATTACATTAATTGTTTTTCTAATGTTGAACCATCCCTGCATAACTGGTATGAATCCCACTTGGTCATGGTGAATTATTTTTTTGATATGTTGTTGAATTCTATTGGCTGGAATTTTGTTGAGGATTTTTGCATCTAAGTTCATGAGGGATATTGGTCTGCAATTTTCTTTCTTGTGGTATCTTTGCCTGGTTTTGGTGTCAGGGTTATGCTGGGTTCATAGAATGAGTTTGGGAGTATTCCATCCTTTTCTATGTACTCAAAAACCTTTAGTGGTAGTGGTACTACTTTCTCTGAAAGTTTGGTAGAATTTTCCAGTGAAGCCGTCAGGGCCAGGACTTTTCTTTGTTGGGAGTTTTTAAATTATCTTTTCAATCTCTTCTTTTGTTATGGGTTTATTTAGTTGTTCTGCCTCTGTTTGTGTTAGCTTTGGTAGGTAGTGTTTCTAGAAATTTGTCCATTTCCTCTAGGTTTTCAAATTTGTTAGAGTACAATTTTTCATAGTAATCTGATATGATTCTTTTAATTTCAGTTGGGTTTATTGTGATATCGCCCATCACATTTCTTATTTGGGTTATTTGCCACCTCTCCTGTTTTTCTTTTGTCAGTCTGGCCAATGGTTTGTCGATTTTGTTAATTTTTTCAAAGAACCAGCTTTTAGTCAATTGTTTTTCTGTTCTCTATTTCATTTATCTGCTCTAATTTTTATTATTTGCTTTCTTCTGGTGCCTGAGGGTTTCTTTTGTTGCTCTCTTTCTATTTGTTCAAGTTGTAGGGATAATTCTTTGATTTTGACCCTTTCTTCTTTTTGTATGTGTGCATTTTATGGATATAAATTGACCTCTGAGCACTGGTTTCTCTGTGTCCCAAAGGTTCTGATAGGAAGTGTTTTCATTCTCATTGGATTCTATGAATTTCTTTATTCAGTCCTTAATTTCTCCTATGATCCAATCGTTTTTGAACAAAGTGTTGTTCAGTTTCCATATGTTTGATTTCTTTTCCCTGATTTTTCTGTCATTGACTTCTAGTTTTATGACTTTATGGTCAGAGAAGATGCTTTGTAATATTTTGATGTTCTGGATCCTGTTAAGGCTTGCTTTATGGCCTAACATTTGGTGTATTCTAGAGAATGTTCCATGCGCATTGGAAAAGAAAGTATACTTGGCTGCTGTTGGATGGAGTGTTCTCTGTGTATGAGGTCAAGTTGCTTGATTGCAGCATTTAGCTCTTCCGTGTCTTTATTGAGCTTCTTTCTGGATGTTCTGTCCTTCACTGAAAGTGGTGTATTGAAGCCTCCTACTATTATTGTGGAGCTGTCTATCTCGCTTTTCAACGCTGTTAGAGTTTGTTTTATGTATCTTGAAGCCCTATCTTTGGGGGCATAAATATTTAATGTTGTAATATCCTCCTGGTATACTGTCCCTTTAATCATTACATACTGTCCTTCCTTATCCTTTTGGGTGGACTTAACTTTGAAGTTTGTTTTGTCAGAAATTAGTATAGCCACTCCTGCTCTTCTTTGATTGTTGTTTGCTTGATGTATTTTTTTCCACCCTTTGTGTTTTAGTTTGTTTGTGTCTTTAAATCTAAGGTGTGTTTCTTGTAGGCAGCATATAGATGAATCGTGTTTTTTAATCCATTCTGTCACTTTCTGTCTCTTTATTAATACATTTGGTCCATCTACATTCAGTGGGATTATAGATAGGTATGAGTTTAGTGCTGTCACTTTGATGTCTTTTTTTGTGTGGTGTTGACTGTTTTTTCCACTTACTTTTTGTGCTGAGTAATTTTTCTTCCTAAATTGTATGTTCCTCTTTTTCATTGTTGTTGATTTTGTTTTTGCTGAGTCTTTATGTTTTTCTTGAATTTTATTTTGATGTGTAGGATTGTTAGTCTCCCTTGTGGTTACCTTACTATTTACCCCTGTTTTTCTAAATTTAAACCCAACTTGTGTCTCCCTATATCTCCTTTCCATATGGAAGATCTATGACTACTTTATTTAGTCCCTCTTTATTGATTTAATGTTGTCATCTTTTACATAATGACATCACTGATTCCCTGTTTTGAGTGTTTTTTTTTAATCTTGATTTATTTTTGTGATTTCCCTATCTCGGTTGATATCTGGTTGCTCCATCCAGTGTTCTAGTCGTGGGTTGATTTCTGATACTATTGATTTCCTAACCAGAGAATTCTTTTTAGTATTTCTTGTAGTTTTGGTTTGGTTTTTGCAAATCCCTAAGCTTCTGTTTATCTGGAAATGTCCTAATTTTGCCTTCATATTTGAGAGACAGTTTTGCTGGATATCTGATTCTTGGCTGGCAATTTTTCTCCTTCAAAGCTTTATATCTGTCATCCCATTGCTTTCTTGCCTGTATGGTTTCTGCCGAGTAGTCCAAGCTTATTCTTATTGGTTCTCCTTTGTAGGTGACTTTTTGCTTATCCCTGGCTGCTCTTAAAATTTTCTCTTTATCTTTGGTTTTGGCAAGTTTTATTATAACAGGTCTTGGTGACTTGCTTTTGAGATGTACATTGTATGGGGTTCAATGAGCATCTTGGATAGATATCCTTTCATCTTTCATGAAGTCAGGGAAGTTTTCTGCCAACAAATCTTCAGCAATCCTCTCTGTACTTTCTGTTATCCCTCCCTGTTCTGGTACTCCAATCACTCATAGGTTATTATTCTTGATAGAATCCCACATGATTCTTAGTTTCTTCATTTTTTAAAATTCTTTTATCTGTTTTTTCTTTGAATATGTTGTTGCCAAGTGTTTTATCTTCAATCTCGCTAATTCTGAATTTCATTTCCTCAATTCTGTTCCACTGACTTTCTACTGAGTGTCTAATTCTGCAATTTTATTGTTAATCTTCTGAATTTCTGATTGCTGTTCTCTCTATGGATACTCGCAGTCTATTAAATTTTTCATTATGTTCATGAATAATCTTAATTTCCTCAACTGCTTTATCTGTGTGCTCCTTGGCTTGTTCTGCATTTTGCCTGATATCCTTCCTGATGTTTTGAAGAATCCTGTATGATAATCTTTTGTTTTCCGCATCCGGTAATTCCAGGAATACATCTTCATACAGAAGAGTCCTTGTTTCTTTGTTTTGGGAGTTTGTTAGAGAAATCATGGTCTGCTTCTTTATGTAATTTGATATTGACTGTTGTCTCCGAGCCATCTATAAGTTATTGTATTAATTTATTTTATGTTTGCTCACTGTGTCCTAGCTTCTTGCTTTGTTTTGTTTTGATATACCCAAATAGGCTACTAGAGTGAGCTGACTTGATTATTGGAGCCTTTGAAGCACTAATGTCCTGTTACCAGTTGACTGGAGCTGTTACCAGGTATATGAGTCTAGGAGTCCATTCACTATTCTTGTATGGATTCAGCTCAGGTGTCCCAGTAGTCAGTCACCTAGTGTGTGGTAAAGGTTCTTACCTACGATCTTAGAGGAGCAGAGGTGATTGGTGTATGCACAGGTTTCAGGTGTCTGTGAGGAAGTCACACCCCTGTTCTCTAGGACACTCTGGTACATGGGCTCTGCAGCCGTACCATAGGCACCCAATGCTTTTAACGGTAAGGACTGGCAGGCACCACTTATCCTGGGACGCCTGTGGCAGGTGGCTAGGCTGCATGGGTGAAGCCTACAGTCCTCAGGCCTCTGCCAAGGGTAGGTGAGGGCCCTGTTTAATAGGAAGAGCAGTGTCAAACATCAAAAACATGCGTCTCCACCACACAGCTGAAACAGTTACAGTCAGACCTCAAACAGATTCACCCTTGCAATATAACAGCCAGATCCCATCTGCAGTAATGGGGCCACCTGGATCCATGCAGGGGTGAAAGACAAAGTTTGTGAACTGCTTGTGTCTGGACTGGAGCCGCTTCTGCTCTGAGTTTCCAGATTAGGGGAGTCGGCAGAGTATTTCCCCCTGTTTGTTAATTTGTTTCTTCTCCAAGGCCAGGGGAATAACTCAGAAAGTGCAGCAGGACCTATCTCAGGCCCAGGGAAGTCAACTGTTAATGAAGCTGACTAGGGCAGAGGGAGGAGGGATCAGATAGATAGGAGAGAGTTCTTTCAAAAGGAGGAGTGATTAGATCCACACAGTAAATTAGACAAAATCGCTTACCTTTTGCTGAGAGCGCCGTTTTGTCTCAGATTCCAGAGGCGTATGTAGATTGTGTGCACTGGCTCAGCCCCTGCCACAGTTGCGCCAGGAGGTCAGGCTGTGCCACCTCCCTTGCCTTTTTTGCTGAAGCAGCTGCACCCTAAACACCACCGCCAACCCTGCCGCAGTCATGCCAGGGACTCAGGGGTGTGCCACTTCACTTGCCTTCTTTCACTGAAGCAGCCGTGTCCCTAAACACTACCAGCAGCTCTGCCGCAGTGGTGCCAGGGAATCAGGGCTGAAGTGCTGTCACCAACTTGGCAACTCCTCACTGCTTCTGCACCATCTCTCCCTCCCCTTGTCACTCAGTCCAATTTCTTAACTTTGTCTTTGATGCTTAGGGTTCCTAGCTTGTCATATATATAATTGATTCACTTGTCTTTTTGAGTCTTTGTTGTAAGAGGGACCACCGAAGCGTCTGACTACTCCGCCATCTTGGCCCCACCTAAGGAATCTCTTGACTCTTTTTGATTGATTTCCTTTGTCATTATCCATTTTTATTTAAATACTATGGAACTTGTATGCTCTGATTCTATTCTTCCAATGACTTTCTTTGAAATTTTACCAGTGTATATTTAATGTGGCAAAGTCGAATGTTAAACATTTTTTAATGTTCCTTATGACTAGCATTAACAGCTCAGAATACCTTAGAACCACCTCTGCCAACATACATACTATTATTATCTGATGCCTTAATTCTGTCCTTTTCTAAAAACTCTATAAATTAGATGCTATAATTATTTTGTGCTGACAGTGTTTCTTTGAATTTATATCCATGTGTGTCAGTCAGTTTGATCTGAGAAGCAGAATCACTGGGAAAGATATCATGAGATTTGTTTTGAGGGTTTGATCTTCCTTAACTGTGTCATGTTTGTGTGATACTGTTGCATCTGGGCAGATAGTCAGGAATAGAAGATGGATATGAATTGAGGGAAGCAAGGACAAACAGGAACTGTGAAGACAGACTGAAACTACGTCAGGCTCTCATAACCTCCAAGCCTCCAATAGAAGTGACCTACAGGAGAATCTGGTACCCGTTGCCATGAAGCTAAACACACCCCTGACCCAGCAGCTACAGAAGCTGGAGGAGAATCCACAAGAGTTGCTGGGGCTGGAGACCTGACTACTGTTGCACACGAATGAGATGAGCCAGCAGATAAGCAACAATATGCATGAGTGGCAACAGTATCTCATATCCTGAACCAAAATAAATAAATAGTAAGTTGACTGCTGTTTCTCTTTTGCTCCTAAATAGAATTTTACAGATCTGTTTTAGGCAATTGCTTTTTAAATCAGTTATGAGAGAAAATAAAAAGAAACACATAATTGTGTTGTCTTTTATCATTACCTACATGTTGTTCTTGTGTGTTATCAAGTTGATTCCAACACATATTGACCATATAGGACAGAGTAGAACTGCCGCATAGGGTTTTCTGGGCTGTAATCTTTAAGGGAGCAGCTTTCCAGGTCTTTTCTCCCACAGAGTGGCTGGTGGGTTTGAACCACTGGCATTTTGGTTAGCAGCCAACCACTTAACCATTGTGCCACCAGGGCTCCTACATAATTACCTTTATTGAGATTTTTAAAATTTTTTTTGTGTGTAGAATTGGAATTAGTGTCTGGTGTAAATTTCTTTCATCCTGAAGAACTTCTTTCAGTATTTTTTGTAAGGCAAGTCTGCTTAGCAATGAATTCTCTCAGTTTTTGTTTATCTGAGTAGGTCTTTAATTTACCTTTATTTTTTAAAGATAGCTTTCTATGTATAGGATTGTTCGTTGACAGCTTTCTTCTTTTTTTTTTTTTAGTAATACTTTGAATATGTCATTTCACTGCCTTCTGGTCTCAACTGTTTCTGTTAAGAAGTCAGCTATTAATCTTATTCTGAGTCTCTTGTACATGATGAACCATTTTCCTCTTTCTGTTTTCAAGATTTTCTTTGACTTTCAACATTTTGATCACAATGTGTCTGAGTGTGAATCTCTTCATTTATTCTACTTGGAGCTTATTGAGATTTTGGATGTGTAGTTTGGTGTTTTTCATAACATTTGGGGAAGTTTCCAGCCATTATTCCTTCAAATATTTTTCTGTCATTTTCTCTTTCCTTTTTATGGTACTCCAGTTATGTATTATGTGAAGTCAAGGATTTCATTTTACTTGAATCCACAATCAACAGCCATGGAAGCAGCAGTTAAGAAATCAAAAGACACATTGCATTAAGCAAATCTTCTGCAAAAGACCTCTTTAAAGTATTGAAAAGCAAACCTGCCACCTTAAAGACTAGGGTGCATCTGACCCAAGCCATGATGTTTCCAATGGTCTCTTATGCATGTGAAAGCCGGATGATGAATAAGGAAGACCAAAGAAGAATTGATGCCTTTCAATTGTGATGTTGGAGAGTATTGAATATACCACGGACTGCCAAAACACTGAACAAATCTGTCTTGGAAGAAGTACAACCTGGATGCTCCTTAGAAGCAAGGATGGTGAGACTACGTCTCACATACGTTGGACATATTGTCAGGAAGAATCAGTCCCTGGAGAAGGACGTCATGCTTGGTAAAGTACAGCATCAGCAAAAAAGAGGAAGACCCTCAGTGAGATGGATTGACACAGTGGCTACAACAATGGGCTTAAGTATAGCAATGATTGTGAGGATGGTGTAGGACTAGGTAGTGTTTCATTCTTTGTACATAGGGTTGCTGGAAGTCAGAACCAACTTGATGGCATCTAAAAACAACAACAGCTATGTGTATGTCAGCATACTTAATGATGTCTGCATTTCTCTAAGACTCTGTTTTTCTTCATTCTTTTTTCTTCAGATTGCAAAATCTCTATTGACCTAGCTTCAAGTTTGTAGGTTCTTTCTTCAGCCAACTCAAATCTACAGTTGAGTCCCTCTAACGAATTTTTCATTTCATTCACTTCTGAGAGGGAGCAGTCTTGGGCATGCACACAGCCTTCCACGCCACGAGGATGAGTGTGATGCTATTTTTAAGCCTGAGGACTTTCTGGAAGTCCTCTCTGGGCCAGAGTAGTTCATTGTTCTGCCATTATTTTGTCAGAAGTTAGCTTAGGCCCCTTGATCCAGTAACATTTCTGCATTGCTGATGAATCTGTGTGTGGCTTAGGGAATGCTTTCGGTTCTGCTCCATGTTCTACTCTGATTGCTCCTGAGTGGGTGCAGCCTAGCACGCTCACAGTTTTCCAGACCCCCAAGGATGAGTGTGATCCCAGGAGGGTTATTTTTGGCTGTCTCTTTCCCTGGTTCTGTTAAATTTCTGGATAGCCTGCCCTTCCACTTGTTGCTACTAAGAGCATGGAGCTACCAGCCCCCTCTTAATTTCTGGCCACCAAGATCTCCACTAATTCATTGATTTGTTTTGTATAATACTCCTAGGCATGAACTTTTTCAGGCTCCATTCCAAAAAAAGCAAGTCCCCTCAGGCAAAGCTGTCCTTTGGTCTGTCTGTCCTCTGGGCAGAACTTCTATCTCACTGCACCATAGTTAGGTTCTTCTATGAGTGGGCTCTTGGGGGTGGCATCCCCAGATCTTCTCATCTTGCCCTTCCCAGTATGGAACCTCTCCCTACAGATGAGCCCAGTCAAAAGCAATTATTGACCTGTCACACTTGGGGCAGTGTATTCTTGACCTATTACACCTGGGGCAGAGCCTACTACTGGGAGCTAGACATGATTGCCTAGAATAGCATTTCCACAACACAGGACTGTGAAGGATAAGAGATACTGTCAACCTGGCCCCCTCCCCCAGCTTAAACCATTAGGCTAGACTAGGAGCTGAGGGGAGAGGGAGCCCCATCTTCTTGGCCACACCTACCCAGAGTAGAATGCTTAGAGTTTTCATCACATAGAGTTGGCAGTAGGGGATGGGAGCATGTTGGGGCTCAAATGCCACAGACGCTTACTCTTCATACTGAGATATAATAGATTTTCTTGAACAAATGTTTCTCCATCTGCTATATACCCATAGGATAGTTTCCAAAGACTTGAAATGGTTGTCTTTTTTTTTTAAATCATTTTTACCAGTTAAATGGCTGTTTTTCTGAGGAAAGGGTCCCCTACCGTCCTTATACCTTTGTCCTGGAAGTCCTACCTGTTTAAATTTTTATAAATGAGGAGAGGAGCTCTGGCTTATAAAAGAAGATCACATCATTCTGCTTCTCCCCCCTCCTGGATGGGACCAGGGTCCTCCCCACAACCCCCTACTTACAGGACAACCAATATGAAGACCCAAGTCTCCCCATCCCCTCCACAGAGCAGCAGAGATGGGAGGGCAGAGGAGAGGCTCAGATACTCATCACGCAGCGGGAGATTTGGCACTGGCATGACATCAGAGGGCACCTGGGAGTGAATTATTTCTGTGAGGGAGGTGGCTAATTCCAGGAAAAGGGGAGCAGGGGGAAGGAAAGGGAGCAAAAGGGAAGCAGGCAGCAGGGGCAGGGGTGCCATGTGGGTTTCTCCACATATGTGGATAGGGCAGGGGAATGGGATGGCTGGATTAGAGGCCCAAAGCCTGGAATCCCCTTGCATTTGTAAATGGACCCTGTTGATGCTCATTCAATGGTATCTTACTTCCGCTCCTCTCTTCCCTCAAAAGACACTGCTTTCCTCAGTCTTGCCCTTTGAGTTGAAATGGTTTATTGAATTCAGAGATTAAGTGTGAAAATAAAGTGCAAGAAAGAGAGCCAAGCCCAGTGGGGGCCATCAGATTTGGACTAGGACGTCTGTCCCCCACTCCCAGCCTTTTCTGGAGGTCCTAATCTCCTCTGAGGGCTGAAGGCTCTTCTCCAGCTGTCCCAGGGACACCTTCACTCAGGGGACAGTGTTGTAGACCCTGTAGTCATCCTTCTGGGTGACATGCAGCTTCCAGGGGAAGAGGCGCTTCTGGGAGGGGAGGCCTTGGGCCTGCCTCACCATGAGCGCCACATCCTCGTCCGACAGCAGCCGAACCAGATCTCCCTCTGTGTCCCGGTAATTCAGGGCAATATCCTCCCTCTGGAACTCCCGCCTGGGTGGGAAAGGTCAGGGAGACAAGGTTAATCAAAGGTAAAGAGGAGAAGCCAGAGGACTTGGGCCTAAGTGAGGGGGCAGAGAGAGTCCTAGGGCCTGACTTGGCAAGAGAAGTAGATTTGGCTGGGTCCCTACAGAGTGGAGCAGAATAAAGCCCCATGGGAGATACCTGTGTGCAGGTATTGAGGAAAATTCTTTTAAGGACTGTAACTGTCTAATGTGGGGTGCAGGAAGGTGGGTATTCTTATGTTGGCTAGAAAAAGTAAAAATCAATCTAACCTTCCTATAGGTAAGTTGGCAAAATGAATCAGAAGTCTAGCAGACTTAAAAATTCTTTGATCCCCAAATTCCACTTCTAGAACATTATCCTAAGGCAATAATCAGACAACTCACCAAATTTGTGAACAAAGATGGTCATCACAGCATTGTTTATAAAAAAAAAAAAGGAAAACCAAACCAGTTGCCCTTGAGTCGGCCCTGACGCATGGTGACCCTGTGTGTATCAGGGTAGAACTATGCTCCATAGGATTTTCAATTGCTGATTTTTAGGAAGTAGATTGCCAGGCCTTTCTTTCAAGATGCCTCTGAGTGGACTTGAACCTCCAGCCTTTTGATTAACAGCTGAGTGTGTTAACCATTTGTACCAGGCAGGGACCCCAGCATTGTTTAGAGTGGGAAAAAAAGAAAAGAAAGCTAACCTAAGTGGCCAACGAAAGGGGATGCCTGCCTTAGTTCCAGTACACTCACAGACTGGTACCTGGCAGCCAACTAGAGTAATATCTGTATGTGTCCATGGAAGAAATCAGAATGGACACCAAATAATAAGAGGGGTTAAAATATGGGGTGATCTCTCTTCTTCATACCTTTCTGTGATTTCTGACATCCTTTTTTTATAATGAATCCAAACCAAACCTGTTGCCATCAGGTCAATTCTGACTCACAGTGACCCTACAGGACAGAGTAAAACTGCCCCATAAGGTTTCCAAGGAGCGGCTGGTAGGTTCGAACTGCTGACCTTTTGGTTAGCAGCCAAGCTCTAACCATTGTGCCAAGTAGGTATTACTTTTATAGTAAGAAATGGAACAACACTACTTCCATTTTGTAATATAACTGTCCAATGATGAGCTGATCACGGGAGGTCGTGAGTTCCCTGCTGGCAGAGGGTCCAGGCCTAAAGTTTTCAGCTGGTGAGGCTTTGGCTCTGGCTGCAAATCTACGCCACAAACTGCGTGACTTAACTAAGTCCTTTTATCTCTTGTCAGCTCCACAGCTCACCTCTAACACAAATGATGAAACCTGCCCAGCAGGGCTGGAGTGTGGATAAAACAAATGCAAAACACCTAAACCAGAAAAACACAAACTTGTTGCTGTCAAGCTGGTTCTGACTCATGGCAACCCAGTTTGTGCTTGACTACCAACCTAAAAGTTGGTGGTTCAAACCCACCCAGTGGTGCTGTGGAAGAATGGCCTGGTGATCTGCTTTCTTGAAGAAAACCTTATGGACCAGTTCTACTCTGTAATGCATCGGGTCACCATGCAAATGTGACCTTAATAAATTGCATTTCTCTCTCTGTTGTCACCAGAGTATCTGACCCCTCCGGCCCTGCCCCCAGCCCTGCCCCCCTCACCTCATGAGCTCCAGCAGGTCTTTGAACAGTGGAGTGCTGCTGAGGTCTTCTTCCACCGCGATGTCCCTAAGGGGCAACAGGCAGGGCTGAGGGGGTGTCAGGTGTGAAGTAGAGGGTCGGGCTGGCCACACCACGCTGGGCCTTGACATCACATCTTGCTTTAGTATTATGGCTTATCTGGAGGACAGTGGGGGCCACTGCAGGCTTTCAAGCAGGGGAGGAACAAAATAAGAATCAGTTTGGGTTTCAGAGCTGACGTGGGGTGGTGGGAGCGGGGTGGGCAGGAAGAGTGGAGTGGAGTGATGGGGGATGGGCAGAGAGAGGGATGGGCAAGGAGGGGGGACCAGCGCCTCCCTCCCAGCAGGCCACAAACTTGATGGTGCTGATTGTGTCTTTGTAGTAGTAGCAACGGAGCCAGTTGGTGAGGTCGTCTTCCTCAGGGAAGTCCTTAAGGATCTTCACGAAGGACAGGGGGAAGATGCCCGTGGTTCCCCGGAGAGTGCCCTGAGGAAAAAGAGAAGGGACCACCCGCTGGCATGTGGCTGGGCAGCAGGGCCAGGCCTCTGAGTACCTGGCCCTTTGATAATGATGGTGAAAGGCAGACAGAGTCTGGGTCTCCGTATATAGAGGGAGGAGAAAAAGTGAGCAAGCTGACCAAGTTTCTTACCCCAAGAATTTCATTTCTGTTATAAAATTGGTCAGGACTTGAATTTGGCTAGAAACCTGCTTTCAACTCACTCATTCATTCTCACCCATTCATTTACTCATCCAACAAAGACTTTGTGAGAACCAGCCATGTGGCAGGCTCTGGGCACACAACAAAAGTAAAAGTCCTTGTCCTCTTGGGGTTTCCATATGGTGGAAGGAGACAGACAGTGCCAGGGAAACCCATGAACTGCACAGATGGAGTAGGTGTTGAGGAGGAAAACTGAACAGGGGAGAAGGAGAGTGAGGGGTGGGGGAGGACCTGCTGTTGGTTCCCACTTACTCATTCATTTCAGGGATACTGCAAGCACCTACTCTGGACCAAGGAGTCTGAAATCCACTTCTTCAGCCAACCTCTCTCCCTAGCTCCAGGCCAAGATCCAGCCCTGCTGGTGCTTTGGGCACATTTTCTCTTAATCCTTAAACCACCCTATGGGAGCCATACTATTTACTCCCAATTGTATAGATGTATAATCTGAGGCTCAAAGCGTTCCTCTCCCTGCTCCCTGCCCCTCTCCTTAACCAGCATACTGATACATAGCACTTTCCAGAAAGCAGGAAGGCAACAAACATTTCCTGTTTCTGAAGAATGGCCCAGAGATATCCCTCTGGTGGCTTTAAGAGCTTCTGAGTTCCTGAGACAGAGCTCCAGGACTGCGGTAAAATCAAAATTGCTTTAGATTGGCTAGACCAATGGTCCTTTCCTTCCCTCCAGTCCCTGTACACCAAGGACCTAACCCTTCTCCTGATGGCCCCAGGGCCCCTGGGTGCTGGCGCTGTCTGAGGAGGAGCACTGAGGAAAAGGAATCTTGTTAACAATAGGCCCTAATATGAGGCTCACAGCGGGCTAGAGCGTCCCAATCCCGGATCTCTTGTCTCCATTCACCGAGTCAGTGTGGGCAAAGCAATGACCCAGACAGGCCCTAGCTTTGGAGAGCTCCCAGTGGAGGGTCTCGTCTGTGTCCCCGAACGGGCCAGATGCCAGGCACCCAGCGCTCTCTATGGGTCAAGTCCTGCCCCTCCACCACCTCAGTTAACCTTTAGAGAAACCGGCTATGAAGAAACGGTCGGTGTTATCTCCGTTTACAGAAAAGGAAACCAGGGTTGCATGAATTTCCCAAGGTAGCAAAGCTCATTAAAAACAGAGCTAGGATATGACCCCAGACAGGCAGACTCCAGAACTCCTGCTCTTAATTACTATCTTTTATTGCTGCCTGCAGGGAGCCCTGGTGGTACAGTGGTTAGGCACTCAGACGCTAACCAAAAGGTCCTTAATTCGAACCCACCGGTCACTCTTCTGGAGAAAGATGTGGCATTCCGCTTCTTTGAAGATTACAGCCTTGGAGACCCTATGGGGCAGTTCTACTCTGTCCTGTAGGGTTGCTATGAGTCGGAATCGACTCGACGGCTACAGGGTATTGCTGCCTGCAAGGTACATAATGTTATCCCCACATTATAACAAGTGGTTCTCAATGGGGGACAAATGTCTGGAGACATACTTGATTCATAAAACTGAGGAGGGGGGTTACTCCTGGCATCTAGTGGGTTGAGACCAGGGATGATGCTAAACATCCTATAATACACCAGACAGCACCCCACAACAAAGAATTATCCAGCATTTTTTTTATGTATCAATAGTGCCAAGGCTGAGAAGTCATGTTACCGACCAAGGAAATTAAACTCAGTAGGTTAACTGACTGGCCCGTAGTGCCCTGTTTGTTGGAGTTAGAATTGAAGACAGGTGTGTCAGCTCTGGAATCTTCTACTCCTGCCACACACCTTTCCTCAGGTTCCCCACTCCCACCCCCATGCCCGTACCTCCAGGACTATCTCTTACCTGATCTTCCCTAACCCTCCTTGGCCCCTACCCCAACAGGCACCCAGATCCACGTCACCTCCAGCCAATCCTTGTTGATCCGACTGAGGAGGAAAATCACGTCTCCGGCTTTGAAATTCAGCTCCAGTTTGCTGTTCCCAGTGAAGTCAAACAGGGCCTAGGAGGAGGAGTAGGGTGAGGAGGGAGGGGGGAACAAGCCATTTTATAGACAAGGAAACTGAGGCTCAGCAAAGATGAGGGACTTATTGAAGCTCCCCACCCCCCGCCATTTGTTAGTGAAGGAGCTAGGATTTGAACCCAGGTCTCCCTGACACCAGAATGGTGCTCTTTCCAAGCCTGATGGGATGAGCCAGAGGGGAAAGGATGCGAACTCTCTAGGCCATGTGCCTTTCCTGCCTTCCCCTCCCCTACCCCTTCCAGCCTCCCTGGGGGCCTCTAGTGCTCGCATAGCCCCCAGCTCCTCTCTACCGGGGCACCGGCCACACTCATTTTGAACTGCCCCTTTGTAAGTCTGTGTCCCTGGGGACTGTGAACTCCTTGGAGACAGGTCCCTTGTCTGATTCATCTCTGAGGCTTCAGTCCCCACCACAGTGGGGCTGGCCCCGAGAAGGCCCATGAAAACTTGCCGCATGAATGGATGGATGGATGTCTTCTCTCTGCCTCTGTGTTTCTGTCATGTTCCCTCCACTAAACTGGGGTGGGGGTGGGGGCCCTCACTGGCAGAGGCTGAGTGCTAGTCCCTTACTTCCGCCACCCCCCGCATCATCCTAGGCACACAGCTGGGCCCAGCATGGAGGGGCTAATGGTTGACTGGTAGAGCAGAGACTGTGGTCAGGAGGTGGGAAGCCGGAGGCTTGGCCTGGGTGGGGTACCTCTGCTCGCGGGGCTGCCATGCCGTCAAAGCTGGGGCCTTGTGGGGAGACGCTCTTGCTGTAGAGAGAGAAGAGCGGCCTGTCAGCCCACTTGATTCTCTCAGGGCCTGGACCTCGGCTTCTGTGCCCAGAGGAGACCCTCACAAGGGAAAGAAAGGCAGGGGAGGGGAGACACTAGAAAACTCAGCCACAACTGCCCCTCTGGGCATGTCACACTAATCTCCACACAGCTCTCACAGCCACCGTGGAGACAGGAATTGTTATCCCTGCTTTATGGACGAGGAAGCAGAGACTCAGAAACGGGGTAGGAAGGAGGATACAAATTTGTTTTGTGCCTATAACTTGCCAAACCGTTCTGTTTGTTTTTCTGCTCTCCACAAACAACCTTCGAGGTCACTGTGATGACGGTGTCCTAGTTTTTCAGCTGAGCAAAACTGACCCTCGGGGTAGAGGTTGGCATGACTTGTTCAAGGCCCCACAGCTGCCCTGGCGTTCAGAGTTGCCTCTGCATTGAGGTGGAAGCCTGCCTGGCCTTGGACACCCTAGACTGCCAGGTCCAGGGGACGCCCACAAATGTCTCCTGGAGGAAGAGAGGGAGGGGCTGGAAGGGAGGTCAGGGTTGCGGGAACACTCTCCCTGCTTTTCCTGAAATTCTGAGCCGGGGAAACCTCGGTTTTTCAGTGTTCCCTGAATCAGCTTGCTTAAAGGAGGCAGGAAGGGAAGGGGGTTCTTTGGCGTAAGGGCGCACAGCGGCCCCTAGGGGTCAGCGTGATACAGCGGGAGCCACAGCCGCTCAGGGAACAAAAACAAAACAGGGGCTCTGCATTCGGGGAGAGTCTCAGGGAATGTTCGCGGATTGAGTGACTCCTCCCTCCTCTCCCTGCCCCCGCCTTCTCCAGGCACTCAGAGCCCCGAGGTCATTCCAGGAGTTGCTGTGGCACCAAACCCTCACTGGCCAATGTCCCAGCACCTGTCCTCCAGTCCTTAATGTCACACATCGAAACGTGCCCTCCCTTTGCCCCTCCAGGCTCTGCTCTTGATTTTCCAAGCTCACGCAATTAGCTAAACCATCTTGGATTGCTCAGGAATAGAACGGACCCACACTCCTTTCCTTCCAGGGTAAAGAGGTGCCTTTCCAACAGGGGCCTTGTTGCAAGGACGTGGCCCAGGGCTCAAGCGGAGTGAGGCCGGGTTGGCACACTTACACCTTCCGGGTGCGCGGGCGGAGCCGGCGGAGCGCCTGGGGCACCTGCTCGGAGTCGTAGGGTGACTGGTAAAAGAAGATCCGGACATCCTCGTCCATCAGCACCCAGACGGGCAGGCTGAGCAGGTTCTGCGTTTGGGAGAGGGGGTAGGGTGAAGGTGATCAGCAGAAAGATCTACACAGCCCAGCCCAGCTCGTGTTGGCCCCCTCTCCCTACCAAGGCATCGCAGGCCCCATAACACAAACAAGATGTGTATTTTTTTTTACTCTCGGCATGTCAAAGGTAACATTTCACAAGGTTTGTTCTTGGGCCCAAGGTCAGGAGGGGGACAACTGACTTGAGCAGTTCATTCAGAAAAGACATAAAGGTCTCCAGAAATAAACAGAATGTATAGCAGGTAGTGTGACCTAGCTAAGGGTGTACCAGGCACTAAGTGTCTCACATGCGTTACCTCGCCCATCTCACAAGGACCTGGTGAGTTAGGGTCAAAGAGGTGAAGGGACCTGCCCAAGGCCACACAGCTAGTGAGTAACAGAGTTAGTGGCACCCAGAGCCATCTGCTGTCGAAGCTTATGCCTTAACTCAAGATGAAACAACAATGGAATGAGGGTCCCCCAAACAACTCAAATTAATACCAGTTGGTGGTATTACAGCTTCCTGATACTTTATCTCACATCACAGTTGAAGAAACAGAGGTTCAGAGAGGGTGTGTCTTGCCCAGGGTAGCAGAGCTAGGAAGTGGTGGGGCTGGGACTTGAGCCCTAGTCTCCTCACTCTACTGCATTGGTTACTTGGGGACCAACACAGCCCCTCACCAGGGGACAGGCTAGATTTTCATCACTCTCACAGGCCTCGGCTAGGCACCCTTGTGTATTCTCCAACCTACAAATTGTATGCATCCCTAGGAGATGGGAACACAGAGGAAGGAGCAGTGAGGGTGGTCAGGAAACGCCTTCCACCAATCAGAGCCATCCAAGAAAGGGACAGTGTTCCTCAAGAGGTAGTGAGTGCCCCACCACAAGAGGCATGTAAGCTAAGCCTTTCAGAAGCTGGAGAGGAAAGCCCTCCTCACTGCCAAGCGGCATCCACATAGACAGCTGAAGGCTCCACCTCCTCTTTGGCACTTATGGCTGGAGAGCAAGGAGCTAGAGGTCTCTGTAGACTTGGCTATGATGTTGACTGGCTGGGTGATTTGAGGCAAGTTGCCCATCCTTTCTAGTTCTTGGGTCTCTCCCCTATGAAAGGGAACGAGTGTCTACAGACCTCTGGTCTCCCAGGAGTAAAGTTGGGATCTATTGAGAAAAGGATGGGAAAGTGTTTTGTAAACTGTGAGCCTGCTCCAGGAATGTGAGAGATCCTGGCCCCCGAGTAGGAGTGGGGTGGGGAGGGCCAGGAGGAGCACAGAGGAGATGGGAGGAGGGTGGATGCGGGATAGAGGAGGTGGCTGACCTGCTCTCCCCATTGGCTGCAGGGGTTCTGGGCTCTGAGCAGTGGTGGGCACTGAAGACAGGGAAGGATGCCCTGTGGACTCTAGCACTGGCAGTGTCTCCCCTCAAGGGGGTACTTTGACAGCTGCTTGCTCGGGGTCACCAAGCTAGTGAGTGCAAGAGCTGGGATTCAATCCCGGGAGCAGTGTGGCTCAGACGGCTATACCCTTAAGCCCCCTCTGAGCTGCCTCCTGCCGGTACAATAGTTCACCCAGCTCCCTCAGCCTGGTCTCTCCCAGGCTCTCCATTCTCAATTCCTGTGGATGGAGTTTCCTGGGCCTTCCCTGTCCTGCTGCCTCTGGGGATTCTCTGCAGGGGCTGGGTGCCTCTGGAGCCACAGCATCCAAAGCCCACCGCAGTGTTCCCAGGGGAGTCTGCTCTGTGCAGAGCTTGGCGGGGTGGCCTCACCAGGTCCTAGAAACTCTGCAGCATTGATGAAGACAGCCTTAAGGTCAGGGCCCCTCAGAACACATCCTGTTCCTCTCACCTGACCTTTATGGATTTGAAGGCAGGGAGCCCATTGGAGCCCCAGTTCCCAAAGCCATTCCCTGGAAATGGTGCCTCCTACCTCCCCACAGCCCACGCCCTCCCAGGTGCCCCCCCGTGATACCTTCATGTAAGCATTCAGGGCAGGTATCCGCATCTCGGCAATCTCCTGCTTCACACCCACGTAGACTTTGGCTGAGGAGAGGCAAAGGAAGAGCTGTTCTGGAAGCCAGGCTCAGGGACAGAGGCTGGCTTAGAGTAATAGAGATGGCCCTTCACCTGCAGCCCAAGGAAGGAGGAATGGACAGGTGTGAGCAAAACTAACCCCAAGGGCAGGAACAAGAACTGAAAGCCACGGGGATCAGCTTGGGTTTGCTTTGTGGGGAATGAAAGAATAGCAACCACATTCACTTGCTGAGAAAGAGAAGTAAGGGAGCCGGAGGTGGGGTTTGGAGCAGGAAGAAGAGAGGTTTGGGGAAGGGCGATTACCCATGCGTGTGCTGGGCCTGCACCCCCCGGGAGCCCATACCTCTATGGGATGTGGCAGGAGCTGAGAAGCCAGAGGTTGGGAACTGTCTGTAGTGCACGTCAGGACCTTGCTGGGGATGAGGCAAGGGAGCCAGGGAACTGTCTGGAAGCTGAGGTGCAATGCCCCACAGTGTCCTAGGGAACAGGGAGGGCCACAGGAGCCTGGTGGCAGCTAAGACTGCAAAGCTAGAGAGAGGGTCTTAGGAAAAAGGTAGGGAGTGGGGAGGGCTGGAAGATGGGTCGTCATGTTTAAAGTGGGAGACACAGAACTCCTGTCCCAAGAGAGCAAGGCCAAGTGCTGACAGGCTCCAAACTGTGGCCTTGGTGGGGGATGGCTGAAGCAGGGTGGCCATGAAGGTCATCAGAGTTGAGGAGGTTAAGGAGTGCCAGGCCAGAGTGCTAGAAGTGAAGATGACAGGGTAACCCACAGAGCTAGGGGCGGGGCAGCCTGTGTCCGTCAGAAGGGCCATGGACTAAACGAATGTGTTCACATGGGGCTAAAGAGAAGAACCCAACAGTGTCAGGAGGAGCTGGAAGGAGAGGCAGACACAGCTTTGTCCTGGGGGCAGCAAAAGCCAGCTCCACGGCTGGCCAGCCAACCTGGGAGGGTGGGGAGGCTGCAGGTGAAGGGGCTGGTCTTGTTCTCTGGCCCGAACCGCTCCTCCAGCTTGGTCTGCAAGGCATAGAACTGCCGGTAGCGGCGGTAGATGAGGTACTTGGCTCCCCCTTTCGTCTTCACCTCAATAACAAAGACCTAGAAAGGACAGAGACCAGAGGAACGGGCCTCAGAGGCCAGGGGCAAAAGACAGAGGGCAGAGGGTCAGAGGTCAGAAGGGTGTAGGTTCAGAGGTCATAGGGATGGAGCAGGCTTTCTCAGCCTCAGCACTATTGACATTTGGGGCTGAATAACTCTTTGTTGTGGGATGTTCTGTGCACTGTAGGGTGTCTAGTGGGATCCCTGGCCTCCCTCTACCCACTAGATGCTGGTAGCAAGTAGTGACAATCAAATATGTTTCCAGTCAAGTATCTCGCAGGGACAAAATTGCCCGAGTTGAGAACCACTGGGATACAGGTTAAGAAGTGAGAGTGTTGGATGCTCAGAGATCGGAGGGTGAAGGCTCAAAGGTCAGGATGGAGATTCAGAGGTCAGAGGGTGAAGCTCTAGGGGTCACTTACAAAGTGGCTGGTGAAGCCTCTCTTCTCTTCGATGTCGGCGATGTTGGCTGAGATGGGGATGTCATCAGGAAGCTGCTCAAAGTCACTGAGGGAGGCCGGAGGAAAAGCAATCCCCTTAGTACCCTGGTGTGTTCAGGGGGCTAACTGTGGGCAAGGCGGTGAGCAAAGCGACCTAGTGTCTGTCCTAGTGTCCTTGTTCAACATCCCTCCCCTGCCAGGCTGTCACTGGGGACACAAGATAAACAGAGCACAGCCCAGACCCTGAGAGTGGAGGGATTTGGAGACGGGGACCACACATCGATACCTGTGTCATCATCTAACACACTGCTTTGAGACTGCATGAGCCCCCCTCAGGCACAATGTAGCTGTCAGACACCTCCTAGGCCAGGCCCTGTTCTAGGCACTGGTCACAGGGGTAAACAAAGTCAGCACAGGTCCTGGATGGACAGAGAATGACTAGTTATGTTGTGTCATTGATTGCATTTCCAATAGACATACAACCAAATTGTGAGTGCTTTCTGACTTATAAGAACAGCAGGGTTTGGGGACTGTTTGGCTGTGGGGGTGGAATAAACAGCAGTATCTAGTGATAACCACATTTCTGACCAGGGTGGGTGAGAGGGGGTGGGGTTGGTAGGCTCAGTTTCAGGTGTGCTAATTTGAGAGGCCTCCTGGGCCCTCAGCTCTATGTCCTGCAGGAAACAGGTGTACAGCTCTGGAGCTCGGCGGGGCGTCTCGGCTGGAGTGGGAGAGGTAAGAGCTTGTGGCTGAAGGAGCCCTGGTGGCGCAGTGGTTAAATGCATGGCTGCTAACAGAGAGTCGGTGGTTCAAACCTACCAATCACTCCACTGAAGAAAAATGTTGCAGTCTGCTTCTGTAAAGATTACAGCCTTAGAAATCCTATGGGGCTGTTCTACTCTGTCCTCTAGGGTCACCATGAGTTGGAATCAGCTCAATGGTAATGGGTTATGGGTTGCTTGTGGCTGTGGTTAAGGCCCCCAAAGAAGAGAAGAGAAGTGTGCTAAGAGAGGCAGGCGGAGGAAGAGAAAACAGATGGCCAGGGAGACAGAGAAGGAACAGCTAGGGACGTGGAGTCCAGCCACTAATAGACAGATGAGGAAGCAAGAAGCAATTACGACTTCTCTGTGGCAATGATTGGGAAACTGGGCGGGGGCAGGACTGTCATGTCTGAGGCCTTCAACCATGTCACCCACTTCCAGCCCCAGGCCACACCACCCCACAGGACCAGGGTCCACCCAGGATGGCAGGCTGGGCCAGGCCTCAGGATGCTGCAACTGGTCAGTGACTCAGGATGACAGGGGACAGGCAGAGGAAACTCCCCACCATCCTCAGCAACCCCCCCCCACAACCTTCTCACTCACTTTTCATACATGCCCTGGTGATGACACCCTCAGAAGAAGCTCCCTCCCCCATTTCCTCCCCCTGAGGCCACGTGTTTCTCTGCAGCTTGTTGAGGGTGGGGAAGGAAGGAACAGGAGGGTAGATATGCCCTGATCAGGGAGGCTGCAGATTGGGTAATAACGGCAGCTAACATTTCCTCAGCGTATACTCTGCACCAGGCCCTCTTCTAAGACAGTGTCGTCTTTTTATGGATGATGGAACTGAGGCACAGAGGAGTTAACTAACCTGCCCAAGGAAGTCGGGATTTGAACCCAAGAAGAATGGCTCCACCATTTTGCTCTCATCACTGGTAGACTAGTTCTGAGGCTCCCTACAGCTTGCTGTATGAACCTGGATGAATTCCTGCCTTTCTCAGCCTCAGTTTCCCCATCTGAAATAATAACAATAATAGTAAACCTTACGTTGTTGTTAGGTGCGATTGAGTCGAATCCGACACATAGCGACCCTATCTACAGCAGAACGAAACACTGCCCAGTCCCATGCCATCCTCACAATCGTTGCTATGTTTGAGCCCATTGTTACAGCCACCGTGTCAATCCGTCTCCTCAAGAGTCTTCCTCTTTTTCACTGATGCTCTACTTTACCAAGCATTTTCCCTCTCCAGGAACTGGTCCCTCCTGATAACATGACCAAAGTATGCGAGAAAAAGTCTCACCATCTTTGCTTCTAAGGAGCTGTACTTCTTCCAAGACAGATTTATTTGTTTTTCTGGCAGTCCATGGTATATTCAATATTCTTCCCCAATACCGTAATTCAAAGGCATCAATTCTTCTTAGGTCTTCCTTATTCATTGTCCAGGTTTCAAGTGCATATGAGGCGATCAAAACCACTATGGCTTGGGGTCAGGTGCACCTTAGTCCTTAATGCAACATCTTTGCTTTTTAATACTTTAAAGAAGTCTTTTGCAACAGATGTGCCCAATGCAATACCTCATTTGATTTCTTAACTGCTGCTTCCGTGGGTGTTGATTGTAGATTCAAGTAAAATGTGAGCTTCGACAACTTCAATATTTTTTCTGTTTATCATGATGTTGCTCATTGGTCCAGTTGTGAGGATTTTTGTTTTCTTTATGTTGAGGTGTAATCCATACTGAAGGCTGTGGTCTTTGATCTTCATTGGTAAGTGCTTCAAGGCCTCTTTACTTTCAGCAAGCAAGATTGTGTCATCTGCATAACACAGGCGGTTAATGAGTCTTCCTGCAATCATGGTGCCTTGTTATTCTTCATATAGAAAAAAACAAACAAAAACCAAACCCATTGCTGTCAGTTGATTCTGACTCATAATGACCCTGAAGGACAGAGTAGAACTGCCCCATAGGGTTTTCAAGGAGCGCCTGGTGGATTCGAACTGCCAACCTTTTGGTTAGCAGCCGTAGCTCTTAACCACTACACCTCTTCATATAGTGTAGCCCTCAGATCTCCACGGAAGCAGGGGCTTTGTTCACTGCCGCATCCCCCGTGCCCAGGACAGTGCCAGCACGTAGTTGGTGCTCAGCAAAAGGCTGCCTGCCACCTTCATTAATGTTTCAGCAGCTTCTTTCTAGAGGGAAGAGTCCCCAGGTGGTGCAAACAATTGAAGTGCTCAGCTGCTGACCAAAACGTTGGAGGTTCAAGTTCACCCAGAGACACCTCAAAAGAAAGGTCAGATGATCTATTTCCAAAAAATTAGCCACTGAAAACTCTGTGGAGCACAGTTCTACTCAGACATACATGAGGTCACTACGAATCAAAGTCAACTCAATGGCAACTGTTTTTTTCCTCTGAGGGCAGTGTGAGAAAGGCCTGGCTGCCTGCTGGGGCTAGCTTGAGGCTGCTGCACCAGGGCGGGGGGTGGTGCCCCAAAGCTGACTGAAGGCCCCCCTGGGGTAGCCTCTCCCTTGAAGACTGACGTCAACACAGGGGCCCTACCAGGCGGGACGCTCCGGGTTTATTACACGCTCACTCGTTCCGTTCACGGAGTCTGCCCTTACAGCCCAGACTCCGGGAGGCTGGGGTCGGTAGGGCCCTCAGAGGGCAGCGAGTTCGGGTTTCCGTGGCACCTGGCACATAGGCTCTACTCAAAACATGCTTGTTGGAACTGAACTCACTAGCCCTGTGGCAGCGCCTTGTGTCTTTGGATGCCTCAGCCTTTAGAAATCCTGCCATGTAAACCTGGCTTCGAGTGGAACAAATCTCCAGCCCATTTCCAGATAAGGCATTTGAGGGGCAGCAAGGCCAAGTGACCTTCAGGATCTTGCTCCAGGGCTCCATGAAGGAGGGGAGGAGGGCAGCCTTTCCCCTCTGAGGGTCAAGGGTGGTCAAAAAAGGGACAGGGATTGGGGCTACTGAGAGGGAACATTCTTGGTGTCATCCCACTGACCCCTGATCCCCAAGAAGCAGGAAGTACCACAAACCCCAAACAGCTGCTGACTCTCGAAGGTTCCAGTTGCATGTCTGGCCTAGTCTCTAATGAAAACTTGTTGGGAAGAGAGGCTGGGATCTGGCTGATGACTTCACCTGGGCCCCCAGCACCACCCTCTGTGCCTCAGGAAGGCCATGCTCAATTCCAAGTATTTGCTTCTGTTGCCAGTAACATGAAGATTATACAGGGACAGGAAAAAAGCACAAGGGGGCAGAGTGTGATGGGCTGGGGATATCTAGGAAGGCTTCCTAGAGGAAGTGACATTTGAGCTAAACCCTGAATAAAGAGCAAGAACAAGCCACATTCCATGATTCTGTTCAGACAGAAGACAAGAAACCATTTCTGACCACAATGTAGACCCAGGAGCCAAGGTCCGGGACCCAGGACCTCTGAGTTCCTGTCCAGACTTGGCAGCCCACCCATTATGTGAACCTGGACAGATCACGCCCCCTCTCTGGACCTCAGTTTTCTCATCTGTGCCAAAGGGAGTTGAGCCACACCTCAAAGGTTCCTGAAAGCCAAGAGTGTGCACTTCTGAGTATTTGGGTTCTGACTCACCCTCAACCTTTCACCATCTCACGTTGATGAGGGACTGCAGGAGGGCCTGTCTGGGCCCCTTAAGTCTGCCAGGAACAGTGAGGCAGCCCCAGTAGGACAGCATCCAGCACTCACCTCTCAGCCCGCAGCTGCTGGGCTTGGGTCATGGTGATCGGGGTCCAGGGGTACAGGTGGCAGAGGGTCTCGTCCCCCAGGCCCAGACTGAGTTAGCCTCTCACTTCCTCCAGCCACCCTGCGGCTTTACCCGTGGTCCTGGGAGTCCCCAGAAGCTGCCTTTGGGAAGGCCCCACCCCCGTGTCTCTCAATTTGAGAAGGGGCTCCTCCTCCAGGCTCTGTTCTAGCCTGTGGCCAGCACTTCCTCTTACCCCACCTCCCAGCTGCACAACAATTGGGTAAGTGTCTCCCTTGGGAGCTGAGTTTGCAGGAGTCCACTGACTTTGGGGCTTTGGGGATTTTCTCGGTGCTACTTTCTTGGTGCCAGGGCTCGGTGGGGTATCAGAAAGCCCTACTCCATCAGAGATAGGGTCCCCATGTTGACTCAGCCACCAAGGGGCTCTGAGACCTTGGTGGGTCATTTCCCTTCCTCACCAAGCCCACCCTGCACCCCCTTACTGCCAAGCCTTCATGCAAGCTGTTCCTTAGGCCTGGAAGGCTGGCCTCCTCCTTGCCTGCCATCCCTCATGGCTCCATGCAAATGCAACCTCCTCAAGGAAGCCTCCCTGGCGCTTTGACAGTTAGTGCTCTGGGAGAGTTAGTGCTCACAGGCACCTCCGTCGTAGGAGAGTGTGGAGGCTGGATTTTACCATCTTACCCTTACACTGCTGGTGTAGTGGTTAAGTGCTGCTAACCAAAGGGTCGGCAGGTTCGAATCTGCCAGGTGCTCCTTGGAAACTCTGTGGGGCTAGTTCTACTCTGTACTATAGGGTCGCTATGAGTCGGAATCGACTCAAAGGTGCCGGGTTTGATTTTTTTTTTTTGGTTTTACCCTTACCCTACAGCAGTGGCCTATGCTTTCCTCATCCCTAGGTCCCCGTACCCAGCGCGGGCTCAGCACAGCCATCTTCTCTACTGGGCTGCCAACCAGAGTGAACTCACAGTACACACCTGATCACACCCCTCCTTGCTTTAAACCCTTCCACTGCTCCATCCTGCACTTAGGAGGAAATCCAGACCCCTCGCCCTGCCTGCCTCCCGAAGCCCCCAAGGTCCTATTGGCTTCCCCAGCCTCCTCACCTGTGTGCTCTCCTTCCCACACTTACCTCTTTTCTGTTTCTAGGAGGCTCTAAGATGCCTTCCCCTCAAGGCCTTCGCACACGTTGTTCCCTCTGCTGGAATGCTCTTCCCTGCCTCTCTCAAGGCTCGGCTTGGAACTCACTTCTTTGCAGAGGCCTTCTCGACCCCTCCCTGTTATATTCTCTCACAGATTCCTGTACTTTTACTTCAGAGCACGAATAACTATTATAATTTCGTATTTATTTGTGCATTTATATTTTCAATGGCTGCCCCTCCCTCCCCACCCCCCAGCTACTGCAGTGCCCGGCACGATGCAAGTACTCAACCGATATTTGATGAACGAAAAAATGCTTCCAGTTGGTGTTTCTGTGGCTCCTCCTAATATATGCAGCTGTTCGATTCCAAGGGGAGCTCCCCAAAGAGAAGTCCACAAGGAAGAGGGCACAGCCATACCCAGTCACCCCCAACAGGCCACACACACACTCTCACATCTTACACTTATACATGCGTACATATTCACACTCATCACACTCACAGGCTCACACGTTCACGCTCACTCAGACTCACATATACACACTTTGCAGAAGCAAACAGAAAGACAGCAGAGGAAGGACATGATGAGGAGGCAACCACACCTTCAAGTCCATGGGCGCTGAGACAATGGACCTTTCTGACAGGCTCACGCCTCATTAAGAACCCCCAGGACTGGGTCAAAGGTCTACAAGGAAGAGCCAGCTGGATGAAACCTAGAGCCAGGGGTCCCACCCTGATCTCTGACTTCCCAGAAATGGCACCAGGAACAGCAGCCATTCTCAGGATCCTTAGGCCTGCCTGGCTCTGAGGAGAATGGAGAGTGGCCACAGGATCAGGTCCTTCCTCAGAATCTTGTCCCTGCTCCGCTCAGCCACCCTAAAGGATCTTCTGCGCCAAATAGAGCTTGGGGTGGATCCAGGGTCCCGAGGATGGGACATGTTCTGGACGCAGCCCCAGAGCCCCGGCCTAGTGAGGATCTCCCTTCTTTTATCCAGCTGGGCCAAGGTCGCAGCTCTTCAGAGCCCGGGATCCTCTATGGGCTCTGTGGGAGGTAGGGACAGAGCATGGTGCAAGACAGAGGAGGGGACAAGCAAAGGGAACAATGGAGAGAGACCATCAACAGCTATTTATTGAGCAAGGCATTTGGGATACGGAGACACATCAAGAACAGAAGAGGGTGGTCAGAAGCTGACTTTCCCATCCTGCTCCCAACGTATCAAAATGCTGAAAGATACATGTTTAAATATTTTGAACATTCCGAGCCAAGTTCAAAAGTGAAAAAGTGTGATTTGCGGTTCTAAGAGAGTAGACAGGAACTCATATCAGTGAGAGGGACTAGAACCCACAGCTCATGGGGAAACCAAGGGTGGATATGAGTTGTAGGGGCTGAGATTTTAATGCCTATACTTAGGGACTAGGTCCAGGCTACGGGACCTGCTGTTAACAGGGAGTTAAATATGAGCTCTCGGTGTAAAGCCAGGTGTCAGAACTGATTAGAATAGAATTTCTGAGCTGCCAGCCTGGTGTTACTGCAGGAATTGAGGGGCTGTCCCAGACCATGGGTGGAGCAAGGGACATGCACACCCAATCAGAGCCTCGAACCTGAAATACGGACTGGTGTGAGACCCAGATATAAGCTACCCACGTGGTACAGAAATCCCAAGCTGAAGCATTACACAAAAGTAGTCTGGAGTCAGTGAGTCTACAGGCGGAACAACAAAATTGCCCCATGAGCTTATAAACCAAAACCGTAAAACATGTAAGGAACGCCTACACTATGAAAGGCAGCTTACAGATGCAATATGCTGGAGAATTCACACCTGAAGAACTAGAAATAATAGAGATGAGGAATCTAACCCGGTTGTTGGTATCTCCAGGCTCCTACTCCAGAGGATGAAAATGTAAAGGGCAATTAAAGGAGAGGGTTAAATGTGTTAGACATGGCAGGTATGTACCAAGAAGTGCAAGCACCTGGCCACACTTTCTCACAACAATTTAAGTGAGAAAGTGTGTTGCAGTACTGCCATGTGACTTTGTGGGCAGCGTATCATATGCGTATAATTGAAAACACATATTTGTATATATAAACATGTATCTAAACACATACAACTACATGTAGACAAGTGTGTTTTCATGATTTTGTCTATAAATGTGTATGCGATGTGCAGGGTTGTGACACTATAAAAGAATATATTTAGTGCTCTTACAAGTGAACACATAATGAGGTTAAGCACGAATACATTTACAACTCGTGAACTTGGGGATACGGACAAGCTGTATGTCCTCTTTGATCTTTTCTTTACTCTTCTGTAAAACCACTACCACCACCAGTTGTCATCAAGTCAATTCCAACTCATGGTAACCCCATGGGTTTCAGATAGAAATATGCTCCACAGGGTTTTCAGTGGTAGATTTTTCAGAAGTAAACCACCAGGCCCTTCCTCTGAGGTGCCTCTAGGTAGACTCGAATCTCCAGTATTTCTCTCAGTAGCCGAGCGTGTTAAATGTTTTCACCACCCAGGAACCATCTGTAAAATAGGTATTCCTAACGCATGGAATTGACTCAGCAGCAACAAGTTTGGTTGTGTTTTGTTTGTTTGTTTGTTTTAATGGGGCTATAGTAAGAACTAATGAGAAAGTGTATGAAAAGTGCCTAGTACATGGGAATTTCTTGTTCTTATTCTTGTTTAGAGTTTTCAGTGTGTGTGTGTGAGAGAGAGAGAGATGTGGCAGGTTCTGTACATGCTGGTTCAGGTAGGCTGAGCCCTCAAGTTCACCTTTCCAGGTTTCTCCAGGTCTTACCTTCTCATACCACCACCGCTGCCACCAGAAGAAGCCTCCTATGGCCCCCACACAGTCACTGGCAGCCACATCTGCAGAGAAGGAACAGGGTGGCCACGGAGGGCCCCAGGTAGGGGATGGGGGGTTTCCCTTCCCCTCCTCCTTCTCTCCCCGCCTGTGATTCTGCTGAATAGGGCTACTTCTCGGGCTCCACATACACACAGAACACTGCTGCTAATTTTATGCCCGAGCTCTGAGACGGTATAATTTGAGGCCAGACACCCTGTCAGCAGTAGGCCGCCGAGTGCTGTGCTGAGGCCACTGCTGTGGCTGCTGCTGCCAGGGTTCCTGTCCTTCGAGCCCACCCCACCCCTACGCCCAGGCTCTGGCTGCTGCTGCAGATAGGGAGAACCAGGCAGGGGAATAGCCTGGAAGAGGAGCCAAAGTCTTCACACATTCGAGCAAGAACACACTCATTGAGCCTTCCCCAGGTAGATGGCAAAGAAACGCCTGAAGTGACCTCTTGAAAATGGAGGCCTGACTCTCCACAGCCTGGAAGGAAACACAAAAGCTGTTGAAGAGTCGGAATTGGTATTGCAAAGTCCAAGCATTAAAGCTCACGTACTTTATTCATAGAAGAAAGCAGTCGGGCTCTCACTTTCTGCCAGCTTACTTTGAGGGCAAATGCAAATTCAACGACCTCGATATTTGAAGCAGCAAATTAGGAGGCGGAAGAGAACGGCTAGAGGCAGTCAGAAGCAAAGGACATCAGTGACAACCTGACAGTGATGAAGAGGCTGGGATGGTGAGATAAAGAGACTCAAGCTCTCAAAAACAAATGCCAGAGGCCCTTCAGAGAAGGGGCACCACGTATTACCCAAGTTCACTAATTCCCTTCATAGCCGCATCCCCAAGAAAAGGTTTAGTAAGCTCAAGACCACACTGAGGGATCCCTGGGGCCTGAGTAAAGAATGGCTGTCAAAGTCACAACCTGCACAGCCGGTCTTGAACCTTCCCCATTCAGGCACTGGGGTGTACAAGATGAGACAGAAACCCTTGTCTTAGACAGGAGGAAGCCAGTTTACAAGTGGCCACGGGTCGTGGCTAGGAGCTCTGGCTGCAGAAACTGGAGGGAGGTGGCAGACAGGGTCTGGGAGGAGATGAGCATCTTCTGTGGGACCAGGAGATGGCCCAGGGAACTCAATATGGGAGCTCAGCACATGCCCGCTGCCTGAATCAGCAGCTCTCCTATGGTGGAGAAGGTAAATCCCAGATTAGGTTGAGCAAGCAAGATGCCTGGGGATCCCTCAAGCACTGAATGCCCCAATCCTGACCCACATGTGTCTCTCTTTATAATTTATGAGGGGAGCTTTGTTGGGCCTCCTTCCTGAGCCATAAATAGCAACCCCTGGCAGGCCCTTGGGGGTGGTATTTGAAGGCAGAGAGGGTGTGAGTGAGACCACTTAGATGGCAAGCTCCCCAAGGGTAGAGGGACCTGCCCTTCACTTACAGCCTGACTCACAGCAGAGCTGGTCTGGAACTCAGTGGCCCTGGCTCTGTTATGGACTAGCTGTGTGATCTTGGGGAAGTTACTTAACATCTCTGATCATCAGTTTCCTTGTTGTTTTTTATGCTGGAGATGATAATACTTTCCTCATTAGATTACTGTATATTTTTTGTTGTTCAAAATGCATTGAGTACCTACTACGTGTCAGGCAACTACTGTGTGCCAGGCTCTGCATGAAACGAAGACATTGTTCTCAAGACCCATACCTTCTATAAGTGTGTTAAATAAGGCAATGATGCTAAATGCTTAGTACAATACCTGGCATATAGCAGGTAGTCACTAAGTTACAGATGTTTATGTCGTTATCAGTGATAATTTCCCTGGTATGGCTAGTCCCTCCCTTCTTTAACTCCCCGTATACACAGTCTTCTTCTCTATTATATAACTCATTGCATTAAATACTTGCCCTCTCCCCCATCTCTGTCATACGTTCGCCTCTCAGGGGGCATGAATTGCACTGTACTTACTTTACATAGAGACAGCGCTAAGCTTATACAAAATGTTCAGGGGAATAGACCACCAGGGGGCGCCGTGTCTCGGCAACCCATGTTGCTACCGCTCTGCAGCGCCACCTAGAGGATGAATGTCGTAAACTGCAATAGTAGGACCCCTCCAACCGGAAGGTCAAATTGTGAGCTGGACAGCCAGAGCGCTACTTCCTGGGTCCGACTGCGCTCTCAAGAAGGCCCCATCAGTTAGAATCTGAGCGGAAAGACTAGGGGGAAGATGTCCCCAGGGGCTGAGGATCCTGAACCCTGTCTCCACAGACCATAAATCCAAAACCCAAGATGCACAAAGAGTTTACAGTGTAATCATCCCTACGCCATAAAATTGCAGGAAGGAGCATCTGAGTTAGCACTAGAAAAGCTGTTAGAAGACGGGCTGACTCACAATCCGCCCTCAGTACTTGTTGGCTCTGCTTGTTGTTACTTAATCCTAAACACCCCATTAAATAGATCGTATTCTTAGAAAAAAAAATTTTTTTTTTTTTTTTTTATTCTTATCCCTATTCTGGAGACGAGACGAAGCAGCAGTCTGGAAATGAAATGACGTATTGCGTTGGCCGAATCTGCTGCAAAAGGCCTCTTTACGGTTCAAAAGAAAAGATGTCACTTTGAGGACTAAGGTGCACCTGACCCAAGCCATGGTATTTTCCATTGCCTCATATACACGCAAAAGCTGAACAAGGATTAAGGAAGACCAAAGAAGAATAGATGCCTTAAGGTACAGTGATTTTCTTTTTCGTTTTTCTTTTCATTGTATTTTAGATGAAGGTTTACAGAACAAACTAGTTTCTCATTAAACAGTTATTACACACATTGTTTTATGACATTGGTTAACAACCCCATGACCTGTCAACACTCTCCTTTCTCATCCTTGGGTTCCCTATTACCAGCTCTCCTGTCCCCTCCTGCCTTCTAATCTTTGCCCCTGGGCTGGTGAGCCTCTTTAGTCTCATTTTGTTTTATGAGCCTGTCCAATCTTTGGCTGAAGGGTGAACCTCAGGAGGGACTTCATTACTGAGCTGAAAGGGTGTCCGGGGGCCATACTCTCAGGGTTTCTCCATTCTCTGTCAGGCCAGCAAGTCTGGTCTTTCTTTTTTGAGTTAGAATTTTGTTCTACGTTTTTCTCCAGCTCGGTCCAGGACCCTCTAAGGTGATCCCTGTCAGAGCAATTGTGAATTACGGTGTTGGTGAAGAATACTGAATATCCCATGGACTGCCAGAAGAACAAACAAGTCTGTCTTGGAAGAAATACAGCCAGAGTGCTCCTTGGAAGTGAAGATGGTGAGACTTCATCTCACGTACTTTGTACCTGTTAGGGGGACCCGTTCCTGGAGAAGGACATCATGCCTGATAAAGAAGAAGGTCAGTGAAAAAGAGGAAGACCCTCAAAGAGATGGATTGATACAGTGGCTGCAACAATGGGCTCAAACACAGCGACAATCATGAGGATGGCGTGGGACCAGGCAGTGTTTTGTTCTGTTGTACATAGGGTCGCTATGAGTCAGAACCGACTAGACAGCACCTAACAACAACAACAACATTCTGGATATGAGGAGACCGAGATGTTGTGCGATTAGGTGGCAAATCTAGCTGGTTCCCAAACCCACACTATTAATAACTGCACTATACTGGTCTCCACTCATCCACTTATTCATTCCACAACACTCTTATAGCATCCACTTTGCACCAAGTAGGAAGACCTAGTGGCGCAGTGGTTAAAGTGCTTTGTCTTTAACTAAAAGGTTGGCAATTCAAACCCATTAGCTGATCCACAGGAGGAAGATGCGGCAGTCAGCTTACCTAAAGATTGCAGCCTTGGAAACCTTGTGGGGCAGTTATACTCTGTTCTGTAGGGTTGCTATGAGTTGGAATCCGCTCCACACCAATGGGTTTGGTTTGGGTCTGCACCAAGTAAAAAGGATGCAGAGGTGAATCTGGCACAGTTGCTGCCCTCAAGGATCTCATGCACCTTTGTTGAGGCACACACACAAATATGCATGAATACATACACACATGCACACACACACATGCATACAAGACTGAGTACAGTGCAGGGAGAAATCAGAAGATACATGTTTAAAATCCAATTTCCTTGATTCCATCTCCAAGGCTGTCTTCAGTCCCTAGAGATTGTAAACACAAATGTCTCCAGGGGCCAGGCAGGTATTCCCATAGTTTCAGACAGAGTCAGGAGTGGGAAGGAAGGGGAGGCAGTCTAAGGGATAGGGTGTATCTCCCCATGCCAACACCTCCTGGCACAGAAATCCAAGGAGTTCAAGAACTGGACTGCCCTTCCAGGTCATCATGAAGGTATATTTGCCAAGGTAGGAGGATAGAGCTTGTTTTATTAGCAGTTTATTGACTTGATTTATAACTTTTACGTATTAGATACATGGTGTGTGGCCTCCGTTTGCTCTATGACTCCAGGCCCCACAAGTGTTGGCATGGGTAAGCCAGGCAGAAAGATCAGTAGGTCAAAGTGGTTCTGTGGATTCCATTCAAAGAGGAAAGAGAAGCTATTGTTGTTGTTAGGTGCCATCCAGTCAGTTCCAACTCATAGCGACCCTACGTACAACAGAACGAACGCTGCCTGATCTTGTGCCATCCTCACAATCCATCCATGCTTGAGCCCATCGCTGCAGCCACTGTGTCAGTCTATCTCATTGAGGGTCTTTCTCTTTTTCACTGACCCTCTTCTTTACCAAGCATGATGTCCCTCTTTTTTTTTTTCATTAACTTTTATTGAGCTTCAAGTGAACGTTTACAAATCAAGTCAGTCTGTCACATATAAGTTAATATACACCTTACTCCTTACTCCCACTTGCTCTCCCCCTAATGAGTCAGCCCTTCCAGTCTCTCCTTTCGTGAAAACTTTGGCAGCCTCCAACTCTCTCTATCCTCCCATCCCCCCTCCAGACAGGAGATGCCAACACAGTCTCAAGTGTCCACCTGATATAATTAGCTCACTCTTCATCAGCGTCTCTCCCACCCGCTGACCAGTCCCTTTCATGTCTGATGAATTGTCTTCGAGGATGGTTCCCGTCCTGTGCCAACAGAAGGTTTGGGGACCATGACCGCCGGGATTCCCCTAGTCTCAGTCAGACCATTAAGTATGGTCTTTTTATGAGAATTTGGGGTCTGCATCCCACTTATCTCCTGCTCCCTCAGAGGTTCTCTATTGTGCTCCCTGTGAGGGCAGTCATCGATTCTGGCCGGGCACCAAGTAGTTCTTCTGTTCTCAGGATAATGTAGGTCTCTGGTTCATGTGGCCCTCTCTGTCTCTTGGGCTCTTAGTTGTCCTGTGACCTTGGTGTTCTTCATTCTCCTTTGCTCCAGGTGGGTTGAGACCAGTTGATGCATCTTAGATGGCCACTTGTCAGCTTTTAAGACCCCAGACACCACATTTCAAAGTGGGATGCAGAATGTTTTCATAATAGAATTATTTTGCCAATTGACTTAGAAGTCCCCTTAAACCGTGGTTCCCAAACCCCTGCCCTTGCTCCGCTGACCTTTGAAGTATTCTGTTTATCCCGGAAGCTTCTTTGCTTTTGGTCCAGTCCAGTCCAGTTGAGCTGACCTTCCATGTATTGAGTGTTGTCCTTCCCTTCACCTAAAGCAGTTCTTTTCAGCTAATTAATCAGTAAAAAAACCCTCTCCCTCCCTCCCTCCCTCCCCCTCCTTGTAACCACAAAAGTATGTGTTCTTCTCAGTTTATACTATTTCTCAAGATCTTATAATAGTGGTCTTATACAATATTTGTCCTTTTGCCTCTGACTGATTTCGCTCAGCATAATGCCTTCCGGGTTCCTCCATGTTATGAAATGTTTCACAGATTCGTCACTGTTCTTTATCGATGCGTAGTATTCAATTGTGTGAATATACCACAATTTATTTGCCCATTCATCCGTTGATGGACACCTTGGTTGCTTCCAGCTTTTTGCTATTGTAAACAGAGCTGCAATAAGCATGGGTGTGCATATATCTGTTTGTGTGAAGGCTCTTGTTTCTCTAGGGTATATTCCGAGGAGTGGGATTTCTGGGTTGTATGGTAGTTCTATTTCTAACTGTTTAAGATAATGCCAGATAGATTTCCAAAGTGGTTGTACCATTTTACATTCCCACCAGCAGTGTATAAGAGTTCCAATCTCTCCGCAGCCTCTCCAACATTTATTATTTTGTGTTTTTTGGATTAATGCCAGCCTTGTTGGAGTGAGATGGAATCTCATCGTACTTTTAATCTGCATTTCTCTAATGGCTAATGATCGAGAGCATTTTCTCATGTATCTGTTGGCTGCCTGAATATCTTCTTTAGTGAAGTGTGTGTTCATATCCTTTGCCCACTTCTTGATTGGGTTGTTTGTCTTTTTGTGGTTGAGTTTTGACAGAATCATGTAGATTTTAGAGATCAGGCGCTGGTCGGAGATGTCATAGCTGAAAATTCTTTCCCAGTCTGTAGGTGGTCTTTTTACTCTTTTGGTGAAGTCTTTAGATGAGCATAGGTGTTTGATTTTTAGGAGCTCCCAGTTATCTGGTTTCTCTTCGTCATTTTTGGTAATGTTTTGTATTCTGTTTATGCCTTGTATTAGGGCTCCTAAGGTTGTCCCTATTTTTTCTTCCATGATCTTTATCGTTTTAGTCTTTATGTTTAGGTCTTTGATCCACTTGGAGTTAGTTTTTGTGCATAGTGTGAGGTATGGGTCCTGTTTCATTTTTTTGCAAATGGATATCCAGTTATGCCAGCACCATTTGTTAAAAAGACTATCTTTTCCCCAATTAACTGACACTGGGCCTTTGTCAAATATCAGCTGCTCATACGTGGATGGATCTATGTCTGGGTTCTCAATTCTGTTCCATTGGTCTGAAATCAGGTAGAGTGAGGCCTCCCACTTTCTTCTTCTTTTTCAGTAATGCTTTGCTTATCCGAGGCTTCTTTCCCTTGCACATGAAGTTGGTGATTTGTTTCTCTATCACCTTAAAAAATGACATTGGAATTTGGATCGGAAGTGCATTGTATGTATAGATGGCTTTTGGTAGAATAGACATTTTTACTATGTTAAGTCTTCCTATCCATGAGCAAGGTATGTTTTTCCACTTAAGCAAGTCCTTTTGAATTTCTTGTAGTAGAGCTTTGTAGTTTTCTTTGTATAGGTCTTTTACATTTTTGGTAAGATTTATTCCTAAGTATTTGATCTTCTTGGGGGCTACTGTGAATGGTATTGATTTGGTTATTTCCTCTTCGGTGTTCTTTTTGTTAATGTAGAGGAATCCAAGTGATTTTTGTATGTTTATTTTATAACCTGAGACTCTGCCAAACTCTTCTATTAGTTTCAGTAGTTTTCTGGAGGATTCCTTAGGGTTTTCTGTGTATAAGATCATGTCATCTGCAAATAGAGATAATTTTACTTCCTCCTTGCCAATCCGGATGCCTTTTATTTCTTTGTCTAGCCTAATTGCCCTGGCTAGGACTTCTAGCACGATGTTGAATAAGAGCGGTGATAAAGGGCATCCTTGTCTGGTTCCCGTTCTCAAGGGAAATGCTTTCAGGTTCCCTACATTTAGAGTGATGTTGGCTGTTGGCTTTGCAAAGATGCCCTTTATTATGTTGAGGGATTTTCCTTCAATTCCTATTTTGGTGAGAGTTTTTATCATAAATGGGTGTTGGACTTTGTCAAATGCATTTTCTGCATCAATTGATAAGATCATGTGGTTTTTGTCTTTTGTTTTATTTATGTGGTGGATTACATTAATGGTTTTTCTGATATTAAACCAGCCTTGCATACCTGGTATAAATCCCACTTGATCATGGTGAATTATTTTTTTGATACGTTGTTGAATTCTGTTGGCTAGAATTTTGTTGAGGATTTTTGCATCAATGTTCATGAGGGATATAGGTCTGTAATTTTCTCTTTTTGTAATGTCTTTACCTGGTTTTGGTATCAGGGATATGGTGGCTTCATAGAATGAGTTTGGTAGTATTCCATCCTTTTCTATGCTCTAAAATACCTTCAGAAGTAGTGGTGTTAACTCTTCTCTGAAAGTTTGGTAGAACTCTGCAGTGAAGCCATCCGGGCCAGGGCTTTTTTTTGTTGGGAGTTTTTGGATTACCGTTTCAATCTCTTTTTTTGTTATGGGTCTATTTAGTTGTTCTACTTCTGAATGTGTTAGTTTAGGTAGGTAGTGTTTTTCCAGGAATTCATCCATTTCTTCTAGGTTTGCAAATTTGTTAGAGTACAATTTTTTGTAATAATCTGATATGATTCTTTTAATTTCAGTTGGTTCTGTTGTGATGTGGTCCTTCTCGTTTCTTATTCGGGTTATTTGTTTCCTTTCCTGTATTTCTTTAGTCAGTCTAGCCAATGGTTTATCAATTTTGTTAATTTTTTCAAAGAACCAGCTTTTGGCTTTGTTAATTCTTTCAATTGTTTTTCTGTTCTCTAATTCATTTAGTTCAGCTCTAATTTTTATTATTTGTTTTCTTCTGGTGCCTGATGGATTCTTTTGTTGCTCAGTTTCTATTTGTTCAAGTTGTAGGGACAGTTCTCTGATTTTGGCTCTTTCTTCTTTTTGTATGTGTACATTTATTGATATAAATTGGCCTCTGAGCACTGCTTTTGCTGTGTCCCAGAGGTTTTGATAGGAAGTATTTTCATTCTCGTTGCATTCTATGAATTTCCTTATTCCCTCCTTGATGTCTTCTGTAACCCAGTCTTTTTTCAGGAGGGTATTGTTCATTTTCCAAGTATTTGATTTCTTTTCCCTCGTTTTTCTGTTATTGATTTCTAGTTTTATTGCCTTGTGGTCTGAGAAGATGCTTTGTAATATTTTGATGTTTTGGATTCTGCAGAGGTTTGTTTTATGACCTAATATTTGGTCTATTCTAGAGAATGTTCCATGTGTGCTAGAAAAAAAAGTATACTTTGCAGCAGTTGGGTGGAGAGTTCTGTATAAGTCAATGAGGTCAAGTTGGTTGATTGTTGTAAGTAGGTCTTCCGTGTCTCTATTGAGCTTCTTACTGGATGTCCTGTCCTTCTCCGAAAGTGGCGTGTTGAAGTCTCCTACTATAACTGTGGAGGTGTCTATCTCACTTTTCAGTTCTGTTAAAATTTGATTTATGTATCTTGCAGCCCTGTCATTGGGTGCGTAAATATTTAATATGGTTATGTCTTCCTGATCAATTGTCCCTTTTATCATTATGTAGTGTCCTTCTTTATCCTTTGTTGTGGATTTAAGTCTGAAGTCTATTTTGTCAGAAATTAATATTGCCACTCTTTTTTTGCTTATTATTTGCTTGATATATTTCTTTCCATCCTTTGAGTTTTAGTTTGTTTGTGTCTCTAAGTCTAAGGTGTGTCTCTTGTAGGCAGCATATAGACGGATCGTGTTTCTTTATCCAGTCCGAGACTCTCTGTCTCTTTATTGGTGCATTTAGTCCATTTACATTCAGCGTAATTATAGATAAATAAGTGTTTAGTGTTGTCATTTTGATGCCTTTTTATGTGTGTTGTTGACAATTTCATTTTTCCACATACTTTTTTGTGCTGAGACGTTCTTCTTAGTAAATTGTGAGAACCTCATTTTCGTAGTGTTTGACTTTATGTATGTTGAGTCGTTACGTTTTTCTTGGCTTTTATCTTGAGTTATGGAGTTGTTATACCTTTTTGTGGTTACCTTATTATTTACCCCTATTTTTCTAAGTAAAAACCTAACTTGTATTGTTCTGTGTCGCCTTGTATCACTCTCCATATGGCAGTTCTATGCCTCCTGTATTTAGTCCCTCTTTTTGATTATTGTGATCTTTTATCTATTGACTTCAATGATTCCCTGTTATGAGCATTTTTTTTTAATTAATCTTAATTTGTTTTTGTGATTTCCCTATTTGAGTTGATATCAGGATGTTCTGTTTTGTGACCTTATGTTGTGCTCGTATCTGATATTATTGGTTTTCTGACCAAACAATATCCTTTAGTATTTCTTGTAGCTTTGGTTTGTTTTTTGCAAATTCTCTAAACTTGTGTTTATCTGTAAATATCTTAATTTCTCCTTCATATTTCAGAGAGAGTTTTGCTGGATATATGATCCTTGGCTGGCAGTGTTTCTCCTTCACTGCTCTGTATATGTTGTCCCATTCCCTTCTTGCCTGCATGGTTTCTGCTGAGTAGTCTGAACTTATTCTTATTGATTCTCCCTTGAAGGAAACCTTTCTTTTCTCCCTGGCTGCTTTTAAAATTTTCTCTTTATCTTTGGTTTTGGCGAGTTTGATGATAATATGTCTTGGTGTTTTTCTTTTTGGATCAATCTTAAATGGGGTTCGATGAGCATCTTGGATAGATATCCTTTCGTCTTTCATGATGTCAGGGAAGTTTTCTGTCAGGAGATCTTCAACTATTTTCCCTGTGTTTTCTGTCCTCCCTCCCTGTTCTGGGACTCCAATCACAAGCAAGTTATCCTTCTTGATAGAGTCCCACATGATTCTTAGGGTTTCTTCATTTTTTTAAATTCTTTTATCTGATTTTTTTTCAGCTATGTTGGTGTTAATTCCCTGGTCCTCCAGATGTCCCAGTCTGCATTCTAATTGCTTGAGTCTGCTCCTCTGACTTCCTATTGCTTTGTCTAATTCTGTAATTTTATTGTTAATCTTTTGGATTTCTACATGCTGTCTCTCTATGGATTCTTGCAACTTATTAATTTTTCCACTATGTTCTTGAATAATCTTTTTGAGTTCTTCTACCATTTTGTCAGTGTGTTCCTTGGCTTTTTCTGCAGTTTGCCTTATTTCGTTTCTGATGTCTTGAAGCATTCTGTAAATTAGTTTTTTATATTCTGTATCTGATAATTCCAGAATTGTATCTTCATTTGGGAAAGATTTTGATTCTTTTGTTTGGGGGGGTTGTAGAAGCTGTCATGGTCTGCTTCTTTATGTGGTTTGATATGGACTGCTGTCTCCGAGCCATCACTGGGAAACTAGTTTTTCCAGAAAATCCGCTAAAAAAAAAATGCAGTCAGATCCCTATCAGAACTGCCTTTGGATTATAACCGCCACCTTGTTCCCTGTAAGGATGAAAGTCTGAGATTTGGATCATATATGCTTGGCTATAGCTGGTTCTGTGTTTTTAGTCCAATTAGGGGTGGATTTTTGGTCCCTGGGTTTTTTGTGTTTCCTTCTCTCAGGCTGGAAGAGTGGGTTAGGAAAAGACCAAAAGAAAAAAAAGGGGGGGGGGAAGCAAAGCCGCTGCGGAGCCAGAGCCGTTCTCCCTCTGGCTCAGGAAATTCCAATGTTAATGAAGCCGCCTGGGGAGGGTGGGGGAGGGATCAGAGAGATAGGAGAGTAGCACCTCAGAATATAGCCAGAGTTGCTAGTCTTGCTTGGAATGACTATTTTATCTGAGATTCCCGAGGGGCGTGTCGCCTATGTGTGCTGGCTGTGTGGAGATTGCCCCCGGGGATCTGGCCGACTGAAGCCGCAGTCAGATCCTCCGCTGCCAGTCCCACGCCCAACGTCAAGGTTCCCCTGCTGGGACGGTGCTTTCCTGACTCCAAAATCAGTCGCTGCCTCCCAGGGACTTCTCGTCCTGCCAGCCGCGTTGCCGCGCCGCCTCCGCGAACCAGCTGGGCCCCTCCCGGGGTTAGTTCAGGGGAGTGGAGCAGCTCTCTGTGCTTGCGCCGTGACAGTGCCCAGTCAAATGCCCGGCGGCAAGATTCCCCGGCTGGGACGCTGCCCTCCCGGCTCCAAAGTCAGTCGCTGCCTCCCGGAGACTTCTCGTCCCTCCCGCCGCGTCGTCGCGCCACTCCCGCGGACCGCTGGGCCCCCTCCCAGGGTTAGTTCAGGGGAGTGGAGCAGCTCTCCGTGCTTGCACCGTGACAGCGCCCAGTCAAAAGCCCGGCGGCAAGATTCCTCGGCTAGGACGCTGCTCTCCCAGCTCCAAGACCAGTCACTGCCTCCCGGGGACTTCTCCCACCGGGTGCATCGCCACGCCGCCCGCGCAGACCGGCTGGGCCCCCTCCCGGGGTGAGTTCAGGGGGGTAGGGCTGCACCCCTTGTTTGCACCATCAGCTCCCCTGGGCCCTGCCCTAAATCGGGCGCCAAAGGTTACCTGACTGGGACGCTGGCTCCAGGCTCCGAAAACAATCACTGCTTCCCCGTATTTGTTCGTTTTCCGTCTCTAAATCTGTGTTTGTTGTTCAGTGTTCGTAGATTGTTATGTGATCGATTCACTTGTTTTTCCGAGTCTTTGTTGCAAGAGGGATCCAAGGTAGCGTCTACCTAGTCCGCCATCTTGGCCCCATGATGTCCCTCTGAATAACATGTCTAAAGCATTCTGGCTGTACTTCCAAGACAGATTTGTTCATTCTCCTGGCAGTCCATAGTGTATTTGCTTCATATTCATGAGAAGGCTGGACAATGAATAAGGAAGACCAAAGAAGAATTGATGCCTTTGAATTACGGTGTTAGCAAAGAATATCAACTTCAATCTTTTCTCCATTTATCATGATGTTGCTTATTGGTTCAGTTGTAAGGATCTTTGTTTTCTTTATGTGGAGGTGTAATCCACACTGAAGGCTGTAGTCTTTGATCTTCATCAGTAAGTGCTTCAAGTCCTTTTCACTTTCAGCAACCAAGGTTGTGTCATCTGCATATTGCAGGTTGTTAATGAGTCTTCATCCAGTACTGATGCTGAGTTCTTCTTCATATGGTCCAGCTTCTCGAATTATCTGCTCAGCATACAGATTGAGTAAGTATGGTGAAAGGATAAAATCAGAAAAGGCACACACCTTTTCTGATTTTAAATCACACAGGTTTCCCTTTGTTCTGTGCGAACAAGTGCCTATTGGTCTAAGTACAGGTTCCCGCATGAGCACAATTAAGTGTTCTGGAATTTCCATTCTTTGTAATGTTATCCATAATTTGTTATGATTCAAACAGTCGAATGCCTTCGCACAGTCAAGAAAACACAGGTAAACATCTTTCTGGTATTCTCTGCTTTCAGCCAACATCCATCTGACATCAGCAATGATGTCCCTCCTTGCATTTCCTCTTCTGAATCCAGCTGGAATTTCTAGCAGTTCCCTGTCTATGTACTGCTGCAACTGTTTTTGAATGATCTTCCGCAAAATTTTACTTGCCTATATTATTATTGATATCGTTCGATAATTTCTGCATTCTATTAAAGCACCTTTCTTGGGAATGGGTGCAAATATGAATCTCTTTCAGTTAGTTGGCCAGGTAGCTGTCTTCCGAATTTCTTGGCATAGACTAGTGAGCACTTCCAGCACTGCATCTGTTTGTTGAAGCATCACTATTGGCATTCTGTCAATTCTTGGAACCTTGTTTTTCACCAATGCCTTCAGTGCAGCTTGGGCTTCTTCCTTCAGTACTATCAGTTTTTGATCATATGCTACCTCCTGAAATGGTTTAACATGAACCAACTTTTTTTTGTATATTGATTCTGTGTATTCCTTCCATCATCTTTTGATGCTTCCTGTATCATTCAATATTTTTTCTATAGAATCCTTCAATATCACAACTCAAGGCTTGAATTTTTTTCTTCCATTCTTTCAGCTTGAGAAATGCTGAGTATGTTCTTCCCTTTTGGTTTTCTAACTCCAAATCTTCCCACATTTCGCTATAATACTTTTCTTTACCTTCTTGAGCCGCCCTTTAACATCTTCCTTTCAGCTCTTTTACTTCATCATTTCTTCATTTCACTTTAGCTACTCTGTGTTCAAGAGCAAACTTTCAGAGTCTCTTCTGACATCCGTTTTTGTTTTTTCTTTCTTTCAGTGACCTTTTGCTTTCTTCATGTTTGATGTCCTTGATGTCATCCTACAACTCTTCTGGCCTTAGGTCATTAGCGTTTAATGCATCAAATCTAATCTTGAGATGGTCTCTAAATTCAGGTGGAACAACTCAGGGTTGTACTTTAGCTCTTATGGACTTGTTTTAATTTTCTTCAGCTTCAGCTTGAACTTTCATTTGAGCAGTTGATGGTCTGTTACACAGTCAGCCCCTGGCCTTGTTCTAACGGATGATATTGAGCTTCTCCATCACCTCTTTCGACATAGTCAATTTGATTCATGTGTATTCCAGCTTTGTGGTACATTTGTATAGTCATCATTTATGTAGTTGAAAAAAGGTATTTCCTATAAATAAGTCATTAGTCTTAGAAAATTCTATCTTGCCATCTTCAGCGTCATTTCTATCACCAAGGCCAAATTTTCCAACCACCAATTCTTCTTTCTTTCCAACTTTTGCATTCCACTCATCAATAGCTATCAATGTACCTCAATTGCATGATTGATCAATTTCAGACTGTAGAAGTTGGTAAAAATCTTCAATTTTTTTTCATTTTTGTCATTAGTGGTTTGTGCATAAATGTGAGTAATAGTCATATTAACTGGTCTTCCTTAAAAAAAAAAAAAAAAAAGGTGTATGGATATTATCCTATCCCTGACAGCATTGTACTTCAGGATAGATCTTGAAATGTCCTTTTTGATGATGAATGTGACACCATTCCTCTTCAATTTGTCGTTCCTGGCATAGTAGACCACATGATTGTCTGATTCAAAATGGCCAATACCAGCCCATTTCAACTCACTAACATCTAGGATATCGATCTTTATGCATTCCATTTCATTTTTCATGATTTCCAAATATTAGAATGTTTTAAATAAGGAGTGTTATAACCTGATTGATGTTTTTAAAAGACGCCTTTGTTGTTTGGAAAGCGGTACATAGGAGGGTGACATTGGAAACAAGTGCAGTAAATGCCCCTTTGAACAGCATTCTAGTTCAATTTTTTAGAATCAACTTTATCAAGGTATAATTTAGATCAATTAAATTAACCATATTTAAGTATGCAAATCAATAGGTTTTGACAAATGAATACAATTGTGCAACCACCACCATAATCACAACACAGGACATTTCCATTATCCCAAAAAGGCTCCTAATTCTCCTTTATAGCCAGTCTTCTTCTCCCACACCCACACCCTAGCAACCACTGACCTGCTTTCTATCATTCTATTTGGCCATTTCTGAAATTTTTTATAAGTGGAATCCTAGAGTACATGTGATTACGCAGCTAAAATTCATGAATGTTGTTGTGTACATCAGTAATTTATTCTTTTTATTGCCAACTAGCATTTTATTGAGGAGTCCCCGTGTGGCACAAATGGTTAAGCACTCAACTACTAGTCAAAAGGTTGGTGGTTTGAATCCACCCAGAGGTGCCTCAGGAGACAGGCCTGGTGATCTGCTTCTCAAAGGTCACAGCCTTGAAAACCCTATGGAGCAGTTCTACTCTGCACACATGGGATCACATGAGCCAGAATCAACTTGTAGGCAACTAACCACAACAGCATCCTATTATGTGGCTATAACACAATTTGTCATCCAATCACCAGCAGATGGGTCTTAGGGTTGTTTCAGCTAGGTGTTATTACGAACAAAACATCTACAAACATTCAAGGATAAGTCCTTGTGTAAACATATGTTTTTATTTCTCTTGGGTTAAGATCTAAGAATGGAATTGGTAGGTCATATGTTAGATGCATATTAACTTTATAAGAAAACTACTTTCAAAAGTGGTGACACTATTCTGCATTCTCACTAGCCATTGGATGAGAGTTCCAATTACTTTACTTTCTCACCAACATTTGGTATTGTCAGTCTTTTTAATTTTAGTTATTCTAATGGGTGTGCAGTCATTCAAGTTTTAAAATAAATACACTCCAGGTGAGTAAACAGATCGCCTACACAGTTCCCTTTTGGCCTGTGAGCTACCAATTTGCAACTCCAGCAAGGACTCCCATCCTCTTTCTTTTCCCCACCCTCTTCAGCCATAGCAGCCTGTCTGAGCCAATAATCCCTGGGCCCACGGATTACCTGGAGAAGCCCCGGTATCCTTCATGTGTAGAGTTCATAGCTCAGACGTGCCTAGTGTCCTCTCCTCCTCCCACCCAAGCAGTGCTAGTGCCAGTGTTCTCTACCCAGGGTCCTGAGTGGGCCATTTTGCACACACAGTTTTTGAGGCTCAGGGAAGAGAACTAGCTTGCCAGAGGCACACTTTGGGAACTGTGGAGCAGGTCTGCACGTCTCTGAGCATGAACTCTCAGCCAGCACATCACCCTGCTCGCTGGGGAGAGTCCTAGGCAACGACCAGCAGGGTGTGCAGAGAGCCCAACATGAAAGTCTATAGACCTGGGTGCTGGCCTCTAGGCTGCTGAGTGACTTTGCACAACTCTACTGGAAACCCTGGTGGCGTAGTGGTTAAGTGCTATGGCTGCTAACCAGAAGTTTGGCAGTTCAAATCCACCAGGCACTGCTTGGAAACTCTATGGGGCAATTCTACTCTGTCCTATAGGGTCACTATGAGTCGGAATCTACTCGACGGCAGTGGGTTTGTTTTTTTTTTTTTTTATATATAGGCTCTAGGTTCTGAAAAATAAAGGGATGGAAGAGCCGATCTCGAGTGCATCTTTAGGGCTAAGATTGTATCTACATATGACTCAGTGGATCAATAACCAGCTAGCCCCACCACAGTGCCACTCCTGACCACTGCCTCAGGCACACCGTCAGGGACTTCTCAGCCTGGGGACTCTGACACCAAGACAAAAGCTCCAACTAAAGGCAGAAGTGCTGTGCTAGCGTGGGGGCTGGGAGGTTGAGGCAGGTTTAATTTCAGGGAGGGAGGAAAGCAGGTGGGCAGGCATGCAGACCCTCAGCCTGGGCCCCCAGTCCCCGAAGCACCCCTATTGCTGGGCCAAGCCAGGGCCCTGACAACTGAGCTAATGCATTCCCTTCTCCTTGTGAGCACTAACCTCTGCATTAAGGGAGGAGCTTCCTCTCATCAACACCTACAATGTGGCAACATCTTAACTGCCAAGAGGACCCCGCCCCTCCCAAATTGTACCCAGAAACCACAGAGCTTTGCATCAAGGGGTCTTAGAAATTCTCTAACTGTCCCCCATCACCAAGCTCCTGAGTCTTCTCTTGCCAGGGTCACTAGTGGCCTCCTAATGCTGCCCTCAGTGAACTGCCCCACTCCTAACCCTCACCTGGCATATCTGATCTCCAGTCTAGCCTCTATTGTTGCTCAGGACACTCTCTCAGTTCCCCCAGCCAGAGGTGTAACTAAGGTACGGCAGGTAGGGTGCGTGCCCTGGGCGCTGCTTGAGGAAAGACACTAATGAGCAGTTTCTATTGGCCATCACAGTTTCCATCACCAGCTACGAAAGAACATTCAGCAATTTAAAACTAATAACATAGGTGTTCTTTTCCACAGATAGGTCCCTGCCCCCTGCACCACCTGCTCCTACATCTCTTCCTATGTGTCTGATGGCTCCTTCCTTGGCTTCCTTGCAGGCTTCTCAGCCAACTTTCTGCTCACCCTGGGCACTCTCTCTGAGTATGGTTTTCATCCACTCCGTGAATTCTATTGCCATGGATTGAATTGTGTCCCCAAAAAATATGTATTTCAATTTGGCTAGGCCATGATTCCCAGTACTGTGTGATTGTTCACCATTTTGTCATCTGATGTGATTTTCGTATGTGTTGTAAATCCTATCTCTGTGGTGTTAATGAGATGGGATTATTGCTGTCAGATGAAATGAAGTCGGCTCTAATTCATAGCGACCCTAAGCACAACTGAACGAAACACTGCCTGGTCCTGCACTATCCTCACAATTGTTTCTATGCTTAGACCCATTGTGGTAGCCACTGTGTCAATCCATCTCATTGAGGGTCCTCCTCTATTTTGCTAACCTAGTACTTTACCAAGCATGATGTCCTTTTCCAGGTACTGATGCTTCCTGACAATATGTCCAAAGTATGTGAGACCAAGTCTCGCCATCCTTGCTTCTAAGGAACATTCTGGTTGTACTTCTTCCAAGACAGATTTGTTTGTTCTTTCGTTAGCCATGGTATATTCAATATTCTTCACCAACACCACAATTCAAAGGCGTCAATTCTTCTTCGATCTTCCTTATTCATTGTCCAGCTTTCACAGGCATATGAGGCAATTGAAAATACCACAGCTTGGGTCAGGTGCACCTTAGTCTTCAAGGTGACATCCTTGCTTTTCGACACTTTAAAGAGGTCTTTTGCAACAGATGTGCCCAATGTGATACGTTGTTCCATTTCCTGACCGCCGCTCCCATCATTGTTGATTGTGGCCCCAAGTAAAATGAAATCCTTGAGAACCTCAATCTCCTCTCCATTTATCACGATGTGGCTTATTGGGCCACTTGTGAGGGCTTTTATTTTCTTCATGTTGAGGTGTAATCCATACTGAAGGCTGTTGTTTTTGCTCTTCATCAGTAAGTGCTTCAAGCCCTCTTCACTTTCAGCAAGCAAGGTTGAGTCATCTGCATAACGCAGGTTGTTAATGAGTCTTCCTCCAATCCTGATGCCCCGTTCTTCTTCATATAGTCCAGCTTCTCAGGTTATTTGCTCAGCACACAGATTGAATAGGTATGGTGAAAGGATACAACCCTGACATATACCTTTCCTGACTTTAAACCATGTAGTATCCCCTTGTTCTGTTTGAATGACTGCCTCTGGATCCATGTACAGATTCCTCATGAGTACAACTGAGTGTTCTGGAATTCTCATTCTCTGCAGTGTTATCCATAATTTGTTGTGATCCACACAGTTGAATGCCTTAGCATAGTCAATAAAACACAGGCAAACATCCTTCTGGTATTCTCTGCTTTCAGCCAGGATCCGTCTGACATCAGCAATGATATCCCTGGTTCCAGGTCCCTTTCTAAATCTGGCTTGAATTTCTGGCTGTTCCCTGTTGATACACTGCTGCAGCTGCTTTTGAATGACCTTTAGCAAAATTTTGCTTGCATATGGTATTAATGATATTGTTCGATAATTTCCACATTTGGTTGGATCACCTTTCTTGAGAATAGGCATAAATATGGACCTCCTTCAGCTGGTTAGCCAGGTAGCTCTCTTCCAAATTTCTTGGCATAGAGGAGTAAGCAATTCCAATGCTGGGATGGAATTTCGGCAATTATGTTAATGAAGTGGGACTCTATCTACAAGGCTAGATTGTGTCTTAAGCCAATTTTTTTTGAGATATAAAAGAGAGAAGTGAGCAGAGAGACAGGGGGATCTCACACCACCAAGAAACAAGAGCCAGGAGGATAACGTGTCCCTTGGACTTGGGGTCCCTGAGCTGAAAATCTCCTTGACTGGGAAGATTGATGACAGGGACCTTCCTCCAGAGCCGGCAGATAGAGAAAGCTTTCCCCTGGAGCTGACACCCTGAATTTGGACTTGTAGCCTGCTAGGCTGTGACAGAATAAACTTCTCTTTGTTAAAGCCATCCATTTGTGTTATTTCTGCTATAGCAGCACTAAATAACTAATCTCTCCCCTAGCTCCTGTGTGTCCTGACTGCCTCCTGGACACCCCACCTCCCACCCAGATGCCCACAGTCCCTCAAGCCTTCAGTTCTTTTCCTTCCATAGTGGTTCCTCCTCATACATTGCCTGTCTCCATCGTTCACTAAAGCCAGAAACCTGGGAGTCACCTTGATCTTCCCCTTCTCCTTCACCTGCCACATCCAATCCATCATTTTTTAGGACCTTCACATCTGCTGCCCTCTCTCTATTCCTACACCTCACATCTTCATTCAGACTTCTCTTGTCTCTTGTCCGAACTATTTCAATAGCTGCCTGTCTACCCCTCCTGCCTTATGTAAGCTCCCTGGTCTGTCATCCAGACTGGCCCCAGGGAGGCCTTTCCTAAATATAACTAACTCATAGGAAAAGAGTACTGAAAAGCCCCTGTCCCTCCCTTCGCCACCCAGAGCCACCTCCGAGAGGCGCTGCTTAAACTCATTCTGTCATTTCCCATTTTTGATTGATTGATTGCCTTTTAGATATTATCTTATTGGCCTCCTATTAGGGTAAATGAGAACTGAACACTCTTTCACCCACATACGTACACACACAACAATATTTCTCCATCTTCCATCTTTCCAAGATATATATATCACTACTTTTAGTTAAAACAATAATTCTAGTGTGCATTTTTATGACCATTTATGTTGTTCACTTAGGAGTCATCATGCGTTGCTGTTGTCATTAGGTGCCCTAGAGTTGGTTCTGATTCATACCGACCCTATGCAACAGAAGAAAACACTGCCCAGTCCTGTACCATCATCACAATCATTGCTATGTTTGATCCTATTGTTGCAGCCAGTGTGTCAATCCATCTCATTGAAAGTCTTTCTCTTTTCCACTAACCGTTTACTTTGCCAAACAAGATATCCTTCTCCAGGGACTGGTCCCTCCTGATAACATGTCCAAAGTACCTGAGACAAAGTCTTTCCATCCTCCCTTCTAAGGAGCATTCTAGTTGTACTTCTTCCTCTTCTTGTACTTCTTGGCTTTCAGCCGAGGCCCATCTGACATTGGCAATGATATTCCTCGTCCCACATCTTCTTCTGAATCCATCATCATATGGATTATGATTAATTTCCTCTCTTGGGCAACTTCTGTTTTTCCATGAGTTAATAATTCCTTTGACTTCTTACTCACCCAAATGTTCCAAATATATGGTTCTTCTAAATATTCTTTCCAGATGCTCCATCTCATTACCTAGCACATCGTCTACTGTATTGAATATGCTTTTTTGTCAAAGCCCTCTGGCTGCCAACTCAAGTCCTGACTGGTTGTTCTGTAGGCCTTCCCACTCCTTTTGTGGGCTTTTCTTAGTCATTCTCATCCTTCTGAGTTGGATTCATTGTTTCCTGGATGCCATGTCTTTCTCTTTTTTTGGTCTACGCCATCATTTTGCTGGAACACCCCCTCTGGTATCTTCTTAAGAATGGATGCATTGAAACAAAACAACCAGAACAGAAACAATGAGAATGTTCACACATAGTGAAGAACGTAACCAATGTCACTGAACAGCTTGTGTAGAAATTGTTGAATGGGAACCTAACTTGCTATGTAAACCTTCACCAAAAACACAATGAAATATTATTTTTTTAAAAAATGGATGCATTGGAGGTAATACATTCAGAGTCCTTGCATGTCTAAAAATGTCTTTATTCTACACTCACACTTGGTTGAGGTTAGCTGCTGTCTTAGTCTCCTAGTGCTACTGTAACGAAAAACAAACAAACAAAATACCACAAGTGGGTACCTTTAAAGAACAGAAATGTATTGCCTCACAGTTTAGGGGGCTAAAAGTCCAAATTCAGGCCATGACTCTAAGGGGAGGAACTTCTTTGTCTATTTCAGGCTCTGTTGTTGTTGCTAGTTGCTGTTGAGAAAATTCCAACTCATGGCGACCCCGTGTGTACAGAGGAGAACTGCTCCACAGAGGAGACCTGAAAGCAGATCTCCAGGCCTGTCTTCTGAGGCAGCTGGCCATACCTGGAGTTCCTAGACTTGTAAATGCATCTGCTGTGTGTGTGTCTCTTCATATGGTATCTCCCCCTGTGCGTCTCTATTCTATCCTTTTAGTGATTAGGTTTAGGACCCACTCTACCCTGGTATGACTTCACTAACATAATAATAGAAACCTCTGTTTCCCAACAGGCATATTTACAGGTACAAGAGTTAGGATTTCAACACATATTTGGGGAGCTAGGGGAAAAGGGGAGGGCACAATTAATAACATCCGGGTATCGACTTATCTGCTGAAAATAATTTATCTCAGAATTTTGATGTCAGATCTTTATTGCTTTGTAGCAACCTATGTAGATACTGCGAAAACCAAAAATACTAATAGTAATCCCATTCTTATTCTTGTTTAATTATGTCAAACCTTCCCCTCTCTGTCTCTGGAAGTTTTGGGGACCTTCTCTTTATTCCTGGTCTTCTGGAATTACGTGATGATGTGTGTTGGGGCAGATGATTCCTTATTCATTTAAGAGAGTCATTGTAACCAAAACCAGCTCTGTCAAGTCAGCTCTAACTCATGGCAACCCCTGTGTGCCAGAGTAGACCTGTGCCCCATAGGGTGTTCAGTGACTGATTTTTCATAAGTAGGTCACCAGGATTTTCTTCCAAGTTGCCTCTGGGTGGACTCAAACCTCCAGCTTTTCAGCTGGCAGTTCGGCATGTTAACCATTTGTACCACCCAGGGACTCCATTGTAGGCACCCTTAATGTGCAGGCTTGTGATCTTTAGTTCCGGTAAGTTTTATTCAAATTTGTGTGTGTGCGTGTGTATACATATATATAGGAAACCCTGGTGGTGTAGTGGTTAAGTGCTACAGCTACTAACCAAGAGGTCAGCAGTTCAAATCCACCAGGCACTCCTTGGAAACTGTATGGGCAGTTCTACTCCATCCTATAGGGTCACTATGAGTCGGAATCAACTCAACGGCAGTGGATTTGGTTTTTGGTTTTTTATATATATGTATATAATTTCCTCTTCTTAATTTTCTTTATTCTTTCTCTCTTCCTCCCCTTTAAAAAATTCTTCTACATCAAATGTTAAACCTCCTGGATTATTTTTCTAAGTCTGTTTTTTCCCCTCTTGTATTTTCCATCTCCTTTTCTTCCTGTTCTATCTTTAAAGAGATTTCTGTGACTTATTTTCCAAAACTGTTACTGAAATTCTTACTTTAGCTACCTTATACTGAATTTCCAAGATCTCTTTCTTGTTCTGATTGTTCAGTTTCATGGCATTTTTCTTTTTTCTCTTGTTTTACAGTTTGTATCAGTCAGCTTTTGCTCTTTTACTGAGTAACAAACAACCACAAAAGCCACTGTGGCGAACAACAATAAGCAATTTATTCTTGCACATATATCTGTGGGTTGGCAAGAGTTGCTCTAAGTGCCTCATTCTTAGGTTCAATTCAGAGGAACAGTGACTATCTGGGTATATTTTTCCCGTGGAAATGGCAGAAGGGCAATGTTTCAAGCCTAGTCATGAAAATACATTTCAATCTTCTGCTTGTGTCACATCTGCTCACATCCCATTGGCCAAAGCAAGTCACTTGGTCAAGCCCAAAGTCAACAGGTGGGGAAGTAAACACGGCCAATCATAAGGCCATAACAAAGATATATTACTGCTACAGGGGAATGAAGATTTGAGACCATAATTCAATATACCAAGTGGACACAATATTGTGTCTTTGTGAGACTTAGTAATTGTAAACCTTTTTCCTGTTCCCTGCTTTATCTCTATTTAGGTTTTTTTCTTTACCTTTTTATTTTGGTCTCTCATGTTGAGGACTTTCCTCATGTGCCCAGTGAACTTTGGTTGTTCATTAATATAGTTGATTAACATAAATTAAGTTGATCAGTAGCTCTACAAGTGTGGGTAAGACCTTGTGGACTGACAAGTGTCCATTTGGGTGTTCCGGCAGGAAGGAGCAATTTATTGGGAACCCCACAAATGATAAGATGTGTAAGTATTTTTCTGTAGTAAATTTTCCAGTAACTTGTATGGCAGTTGACATGCTGTGCTTAGGATATAGAAAGGGGCTGGGGCTGGCGCTGGTGCGCATTTGTGGTGGTGGGAAGGGATGAGGAAATGTTCTGACCATTGGAAATGCAGACTTGCAATTAATACCCTGTTTTTTATCCCTGTGCCCTGTCCCTGCCCTCTACTGTGCAGGTGTCCTAGTGCCCTGAGTGTTTCCCTTCCACTGTCTCTAACGAAAAATCTTCTTGCAGGAAGCTCAAGGGTAAAATCTTGGCTGCTGGCCTTCAACTCACCCCCATCACCCCTCCCACCTCGTCAGGATTCTAGACGCGCATTAGTTTTCTTCTTGCTGGTATGTCCCTCTGTTTTATGGTTTCTTTGTCATTCTAGATATATTACCATTTCTCCAAACAAATCCTACCTTTCCAAAATGCATTGAAATATCTCATCTGTTGATGCTTGTTTTCTATTCTCTTTGTTGTTGTGGGCTTCTACCTTTTATATTTTTTCTCTATACAGTCAGGGGTCATATTCAAAATCTTCAGCCACAATTGTTAGGTTCCACAGCAGGGTCCTACAGGCCCCCTGCTGTGCCAGGCATTAAGGCTTCATTTGCTGGATCATGAGGAGGTTTTAGGGGTCTAGGGGGAGGGTCTGGGGTAGGCAGAGGCATTGAGACGACTGTGCTTTTTAACCAACTGGTGCAGAAGCATGTCAACATTTTTAGCAATTGTGACAGCAGTGCCTTTGTCCCCAAGAGGCTCTCTTTCCATTCCCGGGCGCTGCTCCCCTCCTCTCTGCCCCCAGCTTCCCAGGCCTTGACCTGTTACTCTGTACTACCCACCTCCAGCTCATCACCATTTGAACGCTTTTATTTTGAAGCCTGCCTAGGGTTCGAGTGACCCATTTTTTTCCAGATTTTGTCCACAGGGCTTGGAAAGCCTCCCTCACCACATGCCACTGTGGACACCCATCTGGCCTGGCTCTTTTGCCTAAAGACCCCTCACCCCTGAGGCCCTCATGCTCAGGATGGGGACATGGAGCTCCCAACTTGCTCTCCTATCTTTCCCGGCATGTACTAAACAAACAGCATGGGGGTGGCATGCAAAATCATGTTTTGCCATCTGAGACCTTCATCCAAATAGGTTTGCAAAATGGATTAGCCTTTGAGACAACAGTTTGGTAAGCACGTTAAAAAATGACATCAGTGCCTCTGGCTCACAAGCACTCACTGACATGCATTATCCCACTGGAGCCTATACCCAAAAATGTTTACAAAGCCCCTGCGGTATGCCGGGCACTGTGCTAGGCCCTGGGGGACCAAAGAGAAAGCAGGCCCAGCTCAAAGTCAGGTGCAGCCAGAGGCCTGGGAGTTGCTTTGTTTGCTGAAAACAGAGCAGGAGAGAGAAGGAGGAGAGATGAGGCAGAGAGCTCAGGAGGCGACAGACGCAGGAGGGCCTTATCACTTAAGCGAAGGAGCTGGAACCTTACCTGGACACAAGTCAGGAGCACCACAGAAGGGATCTGAGGGATCAGATTTGTGTTTAACTGAGAGCTGGGGAAGCCAAAGTGAAGATGAGTTGGAGCAGGGCAAAACTGGAGCTGGTAGGCTGAAGCGTGGGCTGAGCCTGCGTCCAGGGAAGGTTAATCAGTTCTGAGGAGAGTGGCCAGGGAGACGGACACTCAGAAGGCAGGATCACAGGATCAGTAGCCGAGTCTACACAACTACACCATGTAGTGAGCAAGGTACAATAGTCATCCCCATCTGAAAGACTGGGAACGATAAGACCGTAGAATAATAAAAGTGAATCCGTTGCCATCAAGTCGACTCTGGCTCATGGCAACCTCATGTGTGGCAGGGAAGAACTGTGCCCCACAGGGTTTTCTTTTTATTTTTTATATTTTATTTCATTTTTGTTGTTGAGAATATACACAGCAGAACATACACCAATTCGACAATTTCTACGCGTAGAATTCAGTGACACCGATTACATTCAATGTAATTCTCATCCTCCTTTTCCGAATTCTGCCTCCCCCATTAACATAAACTCACTGCGCGCTCTAGGTCTCCCATCTAATGTTTTGTGTTGCCGTGGTCATTTTGAGCCCAAATAAATAGATCTTAAAAGAACACAATGCTCAAGGCAGACATTCTTCATTAAGCTAAACCACTGTTTGGTTTTAAGAAGACTGACTTCAGGGGATATTTTTGGTTTGAGTTGTAAAGATTATCTCTGGGCAATAGTTTTGGGCATTCATCTGCCTTCATGGCTCCAAGAAGTCTGGAGTCCCTGAGAATTTGAAATTCTGTCCTTGATTTTCTCCCTTTGGATCAGGATTTTCTATAGAATCTTTGATCAAAGTGTTCAGTGATGGTAGCTGGGCTCCATCCAGTTCTTTTGGTCTCATGGCAAAGGAGGCAGTTTTTCATGGAGACAATCAACCGCACATTCCATTTCTTCCTCTCAGTCCTGTCTCTCCTTCTTCCTCTGTTGCTCCAGGTGAGCAGAGACCAATTGATGTGTCTTGGATGGCCGCTTGCAGGTTTGAAGAGCCAGGCACTACGCAACAGACTAGGAGGTAAAACAGAAACACTAAACATGATATTAGGCCAGTTAACTGGGATGTCCAATGAAACCATGACTCTAAACCTCTAAATCAAGAAACCAAATCCCGTTAGGTGTTTGGTTGTACATTAGCAGCTTCAACAGCTACTCCTTTTTTTTGTCATTGTAAATATATTATCACACAACTTTTGCCAGTTCAGCTTTTTGTAGGTGCACAACTTCCTCCACAGGGTTTTTAATGGCTTGTTTTTCAGAAGTAGATCACCAGCCCTTTCTTTCAAGGCACCTCTGGGTAGACTTGAGCTGCCAACCTTTTGGTTAGCAGATGAATATGTTAACCATTTGTACTACTCAGGGACTTCTATAATAAAAGTTGTTGTTGTTGTTGTTAGGTGCCATTGCGCTGGTTCCGACTCATAGCAACCCTATGCACAACAGAACGAAACACTGCCCAGTCCTGCTCCATCCTTTCAATCTTTGTTATGCTTGAGCTCATTGTTGCAGCCACTGTGTCAGTCTACCTCATTGAGGGTCTTCCTCTTTTCCGCTGACCCTGTACTTTGCCAAGCATGATGTCCTTCTCCAGGGACTGATCCCTCCTGACAACAGGTCCAAAGTATGTAAGACGCAGTCTTGCCATCCTTGCTTCTAAGGAGCATTCTGGTTGTACTTCCCCCCACGTGTCTGTCAGTTTGTCGTACTGTGGCAGCTTGCGTGTTGCTGTGATGCTGGATCCTATGCCACCGGTATTCAGATACCAGCAGGGTCACCTATGGAGGACAGGTTTCAGCTGAGCTTCCAGACTAAGACAGACTAGGAAGAAGGACCCGGCAACCTACTTCTGAAAAGCATTAGCCAGTGAAAACCTTATGAATAATAAAAGTAGCCCACCTTTATTGAATGTGCTCTGTGTGTCCAGCTCTGCTCTAGGGCTTTACATGCAAAGTACCTATGATTCCCATTTTATAGATGAAGAAACTGAGGCAAAGAGTGGTAAGCCACTGGTGCAAGACCACACTGCTAGTAAGTGGTGAACCAGATGAACCCAGGCAATCTAAGAAGAGGAGAAAATTCAGAAAGAGACTCATGCTGGCTTTGAAGAAAAGCAGATTTATCCTGTGTGTCTTTACGAGAAAATTCCAGAAACGGGAAGAAGTGACTAGAAGGGAGTGCCGGCTCAATGTGAAGGATTTTCTAACTATCCCAGCTGCCATGTGAAGCACTGAGCTCTTGGTCAACGGAGGTATGAAAGAGGAAGGCCATACCCCTGCAGAGTGAACCACCTGGAAAAGAGGGGTGTCTCTGAGAAAGAAGAACAGAGAGGTTTGGGCAAGAGGGGAGCTCTGGGTCCAGACTGGATTCAAAGCCTAGTATGCTACTTACCAGCTGAGTGACTTGTGGAAAGTTACTTAGCTTCTCTGTGGCTCAGTTTCATCTTCTGTATACGGGACTAAGAATAGTGTCTGTCTGACAGGTGGCCGTAAGGATTAAATGAGCTAATATGCAAATTAACTCGCTATTACCATCATCTTCCTGGTCACTAGAAGGATCAGGAAGTCAAGCAGACACGCCTGAGGGTGGGTGACAGAATAGTCCTGGTCAAAGGGAAGAAGGCCTAGAGCTAGCCAGCCAGGGGCCCAGGAAAAAACCTTTTGGATTCTCTTGAGGGACAGGCTGCAAGAAGTTTCTAAATACTGAATGGCCTGCTGGGCCCTCTTTGTGTTTACTTCCCTGTGGTCTGTAGCGTTTGGTAAAGTCTTTTGACAGTTTCAGTCTGATTCAGCCATTCTAAGAATAAATCTGAGAAGGAGTTTGTGGCACTGGTTGAGCCAAAACATTAAAGGGATAGCAGTGTCCCCATCCTCGCCCCGAAGGTTGGGTAGAGGTGTCGAAAGGGGTCAAATCCAGACTCTAAAGAAAAGCATGTTCCATTGCCCACTGGGGCCCACCTTTATCTCATTATAATCACACCCTTTCCTGTTATGATTGTAAAAGGAGAAAACAAAAACAGACAGGAAGGAAATAGCTATGTGAGTCACATGAGAAAATTCGACTCATCTTTTTCATGGTCGAGTCTTTTTGTCTGACATAGAATGGTGCTAGACAGCCTGATCCTCCGTGTGTGTGTGTGTGTGTGTGTGTGTGTGTGTGTTTCCCCTCCAAAAGTAGGGTCTGAAGGATGGCTACTGCCAAAAATCTAATTTATCTGTGCATCTTTCAAAACCCGTTGCCACTGAGTTGATTCTGAGTCATGGCGGCCTCAAGTGTATCGGAGTAGAACTGTGCTCCACAGAGTTTTCAATGGCTGTGATCTCATGGAAGTAGATCAGGGCTTTCTTTCCTGGCACCATAGGGTGGATTCGAACCGCCAACCTTTCTCAGTTAGTAGCCAAGCACAGACTGTTTGCACCACCCAGGGACCTGTGAGTCAATCAAAGTCCGGTCAAAAACCAGAAAGCGCACCAGTCACTTTAACAGGGAGAATTGATTATAGGGAATTGACTGAGCAGTTCCTGGAGGACTGAAAAGGCAAAAGAGAACACTTAGATAACTGGAGACAGTAACTTCAGGAACAATCTCAGGGCTGTCAGAACAAAGAGGGAGAGGTGGCAGTTCCCAGAATCTAGAAGTTCAGAGAAGGGACCCCACAGACTGCTGAGGAGGGAGCACTCCCCAGCCGGTCCTGGATTCTGAGGGAATGTGATGGGTCTGGGTTGGGGAGTGCTAGAACTACCTGGAGACTGGAGCCAAGTGCTCCTACCTGCGTGAAGGCCAGGCTGGGCTGAAGAAGCCCAGCTGGAGCTGCACTCACAGGAAGAGCAAGCAGAAAGGAAAGCACCTCACAGTCTCTCTCTAGCTCCCACTATTGGCAGAGCCTCACAGGAGCCAGCTGGCAGAGCAGAAATGTGGCTGGGGAATCCCAGCCCCAGCACCACTGGGCAGAACACAGAAGGCTGGGTTTGGGGCTGGGTTAGCTAAATAACTGGCACACCCAGAAGGAACCAAACCAAACCAGCTGCAGTTGAGTCGGTTCCATCTAATGGCAACACCATGAGTATCAGAGTAAAACTGTGTTCCCTAGGGTTGTCGATGGCCAATTTTTTGGAAGTAGATCACCAGACCTTTCTTCCAAGGTACCTCTGGGTGGTCTAGAACTACCAACCTTTATTAGTAGCCTAGCGCTTAACTTTTTGTACTACCTAGGGATTCTACCCAGAACGAAGACAATATTTATCAGTGGGGACTTTCAAAGAAATGGGCCACAGGCCTGGAGCAACTCCCAAAGCATAATTTAAAGGGATAAATACTCTTTTAGAAAGAAATTCTGGCTTATCTAACTTTTATTATGCATCTATTATGTGCCAAGCACTAATTTGGGTGCTATGGGGAAGTTTGGAGCTAAAAATAAATTTTCAGAGTTGAATGTTCAAATGCTGTCTCTCTATTCTTGTAGAGTCACAATACTTGATTCATCACGTATTGACTTCTATTTCCTCCATCATAAAATGCAGATGGGGACGGCCACCTTCTATGTAGACCTTGTGGTTTAATTAGAACAATGGAGCAGGCTAATAAATGCAAAGTGCTTGGCATGCAGTGGGCGTCCAGTTGGTCTTTCTCTTTCTCCCCACCTTTGCCTTCTCTTCGTCTTGGTGCTCCCCTCCTAGTTTTCCCTTTCTTACCTCCTCCTCTTCCATCATCCTCATTCTCCTCCTCATCATCACTTCTTGGGGAACAATTATTTAGATGGGTGTCCCTGGGTGGTACAAACAGTTAATGCACTTGGCTGCTAACCGAAAGGTTAGAAGTTCCAGTCCACCCGGAAGTGCCCCAGAAGAAAGGCCTGGCAATCTATTTCTGAAAAATCAGCCATTGACAACCCTATGGAGCACAGTTCTATTCAGACACACGTGGGGTCACCTTGAGTCAGAACTGGCTCCACAGCGACTGGTTTTTATTGAGACTGTATTAAAGGTTTTACCTGCTTTTATTTACTCCCCACAACAATCCTATAAAGTAAATAATATTATTATCCATATTTTATAGATAAAAAGCCTGGAGGCGTAGGGAAGTAAAATTACTTGCCCAAACTCACAATACAAAATAGGAATCATAATTCTCGTTTTAAAAAAATAAAAACCACTGAGGTCCAGAGAAGTTAAATGACTTATCCTAAGTCATAACACAACTTAATGGGTGGCGAGGCTGCATTTGTGTGGGCCCTTCAGACTGCCTGTCTGCATTCAGCTTGCCGAACACCAGTTGAAGCTTTTTGTATTTTGCTTTATATTATTTTAATAGGGTTTTGTTTTTTACAGCAGAAAAGAAAAATGGGTTAATCACCCCACAACCCAGATCACCCCATAAACATTGTTTTTAATGAAAATCTATCACGTACCTGATAAAACAAATTCCACAGTACATTTCATTGTATGGCTATCTGTAAGTGTCTCCCATTCTTAGAAGTTTGTATTATTTATAATTTATTTTAGGAGCCTGCATGGTACAAGCGGTTTGCAATCAGCTGCTAACCTAAAGGTTGGCAGTTTGAACTCACCCAGAAGCTCTGTGGAAGAGAGGCCTGGCAAACTGCCTCTGTAACGATTACAGCTAAAAAAAAAAACCTCTATGGAGTAGTTCTACTCTGTAACACATGGGGTTGCCATGAGTTAGGGGCTGGCTCGACAGCAGGTAACGACAATAACATAGTTTAATTTTTGCTATTACCAAAGTCTTTTGAAATGAATTATTTCTTTGAGAGAATATTCCTAAGTGTCTAAAAGGTAACCACCTAGCAATAGAATCGCTGTGTCAAAGGGCATGAATTTTTTTTTAAAATAATCTTTATTGTGCTTTAAGTGAAAGTTTACAAATCAAGTCAGTCTCTCACACAAAAACCCATATATGCCTTGCTACACACTCCCAGTTACTCTCCCCCTAACTAGTCAGTCCACTCTCTCCCTCCACTCTCTCCTTTTGTGTCCATTTTGCCAGCTTCTAACCCCCTCTGCCCTCTCATCTCCTCTCCAGGCAGGAGATGCCAACATAGTCTCAAGTATCCACCTGATCCAAGAAGCTCACTCCTCACTAGCATCCCTCTCCAACCCATTGTCCAGTCCAATCCATGTCTGAAGAGTTGGCTTCGGGAATGGTTCCTGTCCTGGGGCAACAGAAGGTCTGGGGGCCATGACCACCGGGGTCCTTCCAGTCTCAGTCAGACCATTAAGTTTGGTCTTATGAGAATTTGGGGTCTGCATTCCACTGCTCTCCTCCTCCCTCAGGGGTTCTCTGTTGTGTTGCCTGTCAGGGCAGTCATTGGTTGTAGCCGGGCACCATCTAGTTCTTCTGGTCTCAGGATGATGTACTCTCTGGTTCATGTGGCCCTTTCTGTCTCTTGGGCTCATAGTTACCTTGTGTCCTTGGTGTTCTTCATTCTCCTTTGATCCAGGTGGGCTGAGACCAATTGATGAATTTTAGATGGCCGCTTGCTATCTTTTAAGACCCCAGACACCACTCTTCAAAGTGGGATGCAGAATGCTTTCTTAATAGATTTTATTATGCCAATTGACTTACATGTACCCTGAAAACCATGGTCCCCAGACCCCTGCCCCTGCTACTCTGACCTTCAAAGCATTCCGTTTATTCAGGAAACTTCTTCGCTTTTTGTTTAGTCCAATTGTGCTGACCTCCCCTGTATTGTGTGCTGTCTTTCCCTTCACCTAAAGTAGTTCTTATCTGCTAATTAGGGAATGCCCCTCTCCCACCCTCCCTCCCTCCCCCCTCTTGTAACCACAAAAGAATGTTTTCTTCTCTGTTTAAACTATTTCTCAAGTTCTTATAATAGTGGTCTTATACAATATTTGTCCTTTTGCAACTAATTTCACTCAGCATAATGCCTTGCAGGTTCCTCCATGTTATGAAATGTTTCACAGATTCCTCACTGTTCTTTATCGATGTGTAGTATTCCATTGTGTGAATATACCATAATTTATTTATCCATTCACCCGTTGATGGGCACCTTGGTTGCTTCCATCTTTTTGCTATTGTAAACAGTGCTGCAATAAACATGGGTTTGCATATATCTGTTTGTGTAAAGGCTCTTATTTCTCCAGGATATATTCTGAGGAGTGGGATTGCTGGATTGTATGGTAGTTCTATTTCTAGCTTTTTAAGGAAGCGCCAAATAGATTTCCAAAGTGGTTGTACCATTTGACATTCCCACCAGCAGTGTAGAAGTGTTCCAATCTCTCCACAGCCTCTCCAACATTTATTATTTTGTGTTTTTTGGATTAATGCCAGCCTTGTTGGAGTGAGATGAAATCTCATTGTAGTTTTGATCTGCATTTCTCTAATGGCTAATGATCGTGAACAATTCCTCATATATCTGTTAGTTACCTGAATGTCTTCTTTAGTGAAGTGTCTATTCATATCTTTTGCCCATTTTTTAATTGGGTTATTTGTCTTTTTGCAATTGAGTTTTTGCAGTATCATATAGATTTTAGAGATCAGGCCCTGATCAGAAATGTCATAGCTAAAAACTTTTTCCTAGTCTGTAGGTAGCCTTTTTACTCTTTTGGTGAAGTCTTTTTTTTTTTTTTGGATGAGCATAGGTGTTTGATTTTTAGGAGCTCCCGGTTATCTAGTTTTTCTTCTGCATTGTTAGTAATGTTTTGTATACTGTTTATGCCACGTATTAGGGCTCCTAACGTTGCCCCTGTTTTTTCTTCCATGATCTTTATCGTTTTAGATTTTATATTTAGGTCTTTGATCCATTTTGAGTTAGTTTTTGTGCATGGAGTGAGGTATGGGTCTTGTTTCATTTTTTTGCAGATGGATATCCAGTTATGCCAGCACCATCTGTCTTTTCCCCATTTAACTGTTTTGGGGCCTTTGTCAAATATCAACTGGCATGAGCATTTTTAATTTGGATCAAAATCACCAAACTTCCTGAGTGGAGTCTGGGGTCTTAAAAGCTAACAAGGAGCCATCTAAGATGCATCAATTGGCTCCAACCCACCTGGAGCAAAGGAGAATGAAGAACACCAAAGACACAAGGAAAATATGAACCCAAGAGACAGAAAAGACCACATACACCAGAGACTCCATCAGCCTGAGACCAGAAGAACTAGATGGTACCCAGCTACCACCGATGTCTGCCCTGACAGGGAACACAACAGAGAGTCCCTGATGGAGCAGGAGAAAAGTAGGGTGCGGAACTCAAATTCTAGTAAGAAGACCAGACTTAATGGTCTGATGGAGAATGGAGGGACCCCAGAAGACATGGCTCCCAGACTCTCTATTAGCTCCAAACTAAAACCATTCCCAAAGCCAACTCTTCAGACAAAGATTAGACTGGACTATAAGACATAAAATGATACTGGTGAGGAGTGTGCTTCTTAGCTCAAGTAGACATGAGACTAAGTGGGCAGCTCCTGTCTGGAGGTGAGATGAGAAGGCAGAGGGGACAGGAGCTGGCCGGATGGACACAGGGTAGAGAAGAGGAGTGTGCTGTCTCATTAGGGGGAGAGCAACTAGGGTCACATAGCCACGTATGCATAAGTTTTTATATAAGAAACTGATTTGAATTGTAAAGTGTCACTGAAAGCACAATTTAAAAAATCACCAAACTTCCCCCACTGACCTCACTGGATGTGGTCATACCTCACCATTTTTGCCCACTTGACGACTTAAACAAGTACCCCCTTCTGATTGGTGTTATTTTGATGAGGTCGACCCCAAGCATATTTTCATATGCTTATTGGCCATTTGTATTTCTTTTCCTCTTCTCCTCTGGTCTATGTCCCTTGGCCTCCCTTTTCTCAATTGAATTGTTCACCTTTTTCTCATTGTTTATGAGCTCTCTGTAAATCAAGAACACTAGCTCTTTTTCTATCAAATAGTTTCCTTCCCAGTCCATTGTTTGCTTTTGACTTTGTGATGGTGTTGTATTGCCTTGTAGAAGTTGTACGTTTTCATACAGTGGCCTTTGCCAATCTGTTTATGGTTTCTAGGTGTCCTCATGGCTTTACAGCTGTCCCTCTTCTCATTTGTAGGTGGGAGAGATTTTTCGCGTGGCTTACCAGCTGGCCGTCTCCCTCGGCTTGCCCTCCGCCACCCCCACACAGAGGTACCCCCCTCAGAAGACTCAGTGGTCCCTTGACCTGCCTGAGAGGGCTGCTGCCTCACCTTTCACAGGCAACTCTAGGATGCACTTCGCTGTGGTTCTCCCCCGGCCTCCAGCTCCTTTCAAGGAGCTATGCATCTTAAACGTTCCTTAATCCTCCAACTAAATTTACCAGCTATTGCTTGCAGCCAAGACATCAGCTAAATTAAACTTTGGAGTTGTGGACACAGCGTATCATATGTTTCTCGGTGGGGAGAGGTGGTGGGAGCAGCCACACCCCATCTGTCCTGGTGCTGGGGGTCAAGCTGTCCCTCCTGCTCTCAGAATCCCACAGTAACGACACCTTCCTTCACTCAGAGACACCACTGTCCCGCCATCTCAAGCATGCATTTGTTCTACTCAGCAAGCGTTTACTGATGCTTCATCTTGCCAGGCGCTGTTCTGGGGGTAAGGTCCCCAGACGGTGGGAAAGATTTACATTTATCTATTAACCTGAAGGCTGGCCATTCGAACTTAACCGCTGGTGCCGGAGAAGAAAGACCTGGTGATCTGCGTCTGTAAAGATTACAGCTAAGAAAACGCCGTGGAGCAGTTCTACCCTGTAACTCACGGGGTCACCATGAGTTGGAATTGACTGGTTTGTTGGTTTGTTCTGGGGGCTGGGAAATATGTGCGCTTTCCTTTCCAATGGGGGAGACAGGTGATGAGCAAAGAAGCAGGTAAAGAGAGAGAGAGACAAGTAGAGGGGAAGGGTGGATGACTCTTTAAACATGGCGTCCCAGGAAGGCCTCTCCAAGACGGCAACATCACGCAGAGGCCACGCGGATGTCTGGGGGGAGCAGGTTCCAGGCAGAGAGAGGAGCAGATGTAAAGGCCCCGAGGTGAGAACATCCTTGGGGTGTCCCAGGACGAGCAGGGACACCAGGCCACTGGAGCGTGCAGCAGAGGAGGAGGGGTGGGAGGGAGGTCAGAGAGCAGGGCGGGGTGGGTCGCAGAGCCTCGTAGTTCTTGGGAAGGGGTTGGGACTGTGTTCCAGGGGAGCGGGGGAAACCAAGGGGGTGCTGAGAATTGGGAGCAAAGTGACCTAACCTCCATCTTAAGTGGATTCAGTTCACGTTCCCCTTCTGTGGTGGCCTGTTGTTCTTGGGTGCCCTTGAGTTGATTCCAACTCCTAGTGACCCATGTGACAAAGAGCTGTCCCATAGGGTTTCCTAGGCTGTAATCTTTACAGGAGCAGATTGCCACGTCTTTTCTCCTGTGGGTTCGAAGCTCTGATTTTTCGGTTAGCAGCCGAGTGCTTAACTACCGCGCCACCAGGGCTCCTCTGTGGCAACCTTTGGGCACGAAAGGCCAGAACGCCATTTGCGCATTTCCGTCAACTGAGGATGGCTAAACAAACTGAGGCATAGCCATACAAGAGAATAGCATCCAGCCATGAAAAGAAAGCAAGTACTGAGTCAGGCTGCAAGGCAGACGGGCCTCGGAAACATTCTATTAGTCAGTGATAGAAGCCACACAGAAAAAGCCACATGTCCAAAGGTTCCCCTTGTATGAAACTCTCAAAACCAGTGAATTCACAGAGACAGAACGCAGATTGGTGGCTGTAGGGGCTGCAGAGAGGGAGGGATGGAGAACAACTGCTTAATGGGTACGGAGTTTCCTTTTGAGGTGAGGAAAACGTCTGGGAAGGAGATCGAGTTGGTGGTTACACACGCTGTGAATGGACTTAAATGCCATGATTCGTTTGCTTTAAAATGGTTAATTTTATGTGAATTTCACCTCAATAAAAAAACTTTTTAATTAAAATAAAAATCTCAGCACGCGAAGGGGCCACTGAGTGGCAGCGATGTGGAAACTCCAATGATGGTGCCTCAGCACCCGAGAGCAGCTCCTGGGACTGATTTCAGTGGGCACAGCCGGCGTTCCAGATACATGTCACCTCTTGGGGATGTGGGCAAGGCCCTCCCTGCTCTGGGCACAAAGTCACCACGCGGGAAGGTCTGGCTGGGCCCCAACCTACATCCCTCGCATCTACAAAGAGAAAGCCACCCCCCTCCCCGGCCATGGAGACTCAGGTCCAGCAAGATCCTTGATGGGGTCCAGCTGTGACCCTGTATCCAGGTGGAGGCCCTGCTGCTCAGGTCTGGCCCCGAGGGAGGGGCAGAAGCAGCTGGCGATGACCTCCAGGTGCAGACACCACAGACTGGGCCGGCCCTCAGCTCAAACGGCTCCAGAGCTGCATTCGCCAATGCAAGAAGCTCAGCCAAGTGTACCCTTGGCCAGCTTATTGGGAGGTTCGCTGGAGGGACAATTACAGAACACCTGATGGACAGCAAGGGTTGGAGAGATACCAGCTCCCTCCCCTGCTCCCTCTCAGTGCCACCGTACAGGCTCAGAGTCAGCACTACAGCAGGTGAGAGACATGGACCACCCTACTGCCCCCGAAACAGGAGGAGCCCAGCTGCAGTTTGCCGGATTGACAACAACCTCTCTCTCTCTCACACACACTCACACACACACACACACAGACACACACACACACACACACACACACACACACACAGCCTGCTCATGATCCATTTCTACAGAGTGAGGGCCCCGGGCCCGACTATTTCCCCATTATTCTATTGTTCAGCCCCAAATTCAGCCATTAAGGAGCACCTGGGCCGGCAAACTCTGCACATACATAACCATGGTCCGCCACCCTCATTCTGACTTTCATTGATCATACAGGACGGTATAGATTTCACTAAAAATGCCTCTCAGTAATTTGCAGCGTTCCAATTAATTGGTAGAATATAGGTAGAAATTTTGGCAGTCAGAGAAGATATTGCCTTTCTGGGATAAATCACCAAAGCTTCATGTCTAGGTCCTACCATGGGACCAGAAAAAAAAAACCCAAGTCCATTGTCGTCAAGTCAATGACGACTCATAGCGACCCTATAGGACAGAGTAGAACTGCCCCATGGTGTTCCAAGGCTGAAAATCTTTAGGGAAGCAGATTGCTACATCTTTCTCCCGCGGAGCAGCTGGTGGGTTTGAACTACCCACCTTTCTGTTCGCTGCCGAGCGCTTTAACCACTGCACCACCAGGGCTTCTCCCTACCAAGGGAGCGTCTGCAAATGTCCTGTAAGCAAACACTACTTGATGGTCAATTAACAAACGGACACGGCTCCTGCTTCTCCAGACACACTGCATATGAGCCTTCCTCCAAACGAAATGAAAATTCACTTTCCAAAGAGAAAAGAGCATTTTTTTACCATTTCTACTTCAAGTGAATTTTTTTTGTTTTTTTCTTTCCAAAGAGTGATGGCAAACATGGAGGGAAGCCTCTGGGAGCTGGGGGGATAGCTCAGCACTGCCTGCACGTTCTGAATGTAATCAGAGAAGCCAGGTAGAAACATCGAGTGACACGGAAAAGCCTGTCCTGTCAGGGGCATAGCAGCAAGTCTGAGCAGATTGCTTCCTTCTGGTAGAAAATACTCCATCTGATCACAAAGAACTCCAGGAAACCACAGAACTGTTACAACACAGGAGCTGAGCAGCAAATCACAACCTCGATGGTGACAAAAAGGAGAGAAAGGGGACAGTCCTGGATTCAACTTTCCCTTTCTTGTTGCAGGGGGTTGAAGAGCATCCCCTCAAAATTCACGTCCACTCGGAACCACAGAATATGACCTCGTTTGGGACTAGGTCTTTCCAGGAGTGATAAGATGAAGTCATACTGGATTAATTGATGCTGTGGTTGTTGCTAGGTGCTGTCAGGGTCGGATGACCCAGTAAGTATGCGACGAAACCCCTGTGAAATTGGTCACTACAGATTAGTAAGTAAGCCTGTGCTTACCTTGCTTACTGGGTCATCCCTCCCTGTCAGGATTTGTAAATTTGACAAGAGGCTTTGAATCTGTAGGATGGTGCCGTGGGGTTGGGAGAGACACAGATGCCAGCCATACCTAGAGGCACAATCTTTGATATGGTGAAAAAATGATTTGGTAAGCGAGGAAAGCACTGCGCTTACCTTGTCTATTGGACATTCCACCCCTGGGTTCTGTGGAGTTGATTTCCAACTCAGTGACCCCATGTGTAGAACTACCCTGTAGGGTTTTCTAGCCTGTCATCTTTGTGTGTGTGGTGTGTTTTAGGTAAAAATTTACAGCGCAAATTAGTTTTTCATTAAAAAATTTATACACCAATTATTTTGTGACATTGGTTGCAATCCCTGCAGTAGGCTGCAACATTTATGGGAGCAGATCACCAGGTCTTCTCTTTCAGATCCACTGGGTGGGTTTGAACTGTCAACCTTTCTGTTAGCAGCTGAGCACTTAACGATTGTGCCACCAGGATGAGCCCTAAACCCAATGATTGCTGTCCTTGTAAGAAGATCGTGTGGAGACACGAAGGAGGCCTTGTGAAGCCAGAGGCAGAGATAGGAGTGAAGGAGCTGCAAAGCAAGGCACGCCAAGGATTGCTGGGGGCCACCAGAATTTAAGAAGCAGCAAGGAAGGAGGGTTCTTCCCTAGAACCTTCGGAGGGAACACGGCCCTGCCGGCACCTTGATTTCATGCTTCTAGCCTCCAGAACTGTGAGAATGTCTTTTGTTGTTGTTGTTGTTGTTATTTTAGGCCACCTGGTTCATGATAGTTTGTTTTGGCTACTCTGGAAAATTTGTACACCTGTCATCCTTAAAAAGCTAAATTTCTAACTCTCTGCCTCACCTCCCCCAGGGAACTTCAAACCCTCACACCTTGGTATGAATTAGACTGCTTACAACCAATGGGCAGCCAGCCAGATAACTCTAGGGAGGGAAGAGGGCAGAAAGGTCAAAGAGAAGGAACGGGATCCAGACCTTCTGACTGGCTCCACTGTGCTTTCCTGAAGGTTCTCTATCTTTTGCATCAGGCAACAAGAGTTTCCAAATATGTTCCGTGGAACACCAGTCACATAAGGTGCTCTAGGAGGAAGGGTTCCAGGATGCTTTAGGAAAACAGCATTCTGTAGGCCTTTTCTTGCCCCCTCAGAGCAAAGGCTGCAATTAAAGAATCTTATTTAACTTCTGTTTTGCCATTGTGTGTTTCTCAAATTTATAGGGTCATGGAATGCCCTATTTATTAAACCCTTATATATATATTTTAACATGCTACTACAAAAAAAAATTTGTAGCATGTTAAAATATATATATTTCTGTCTAACTTTTAGCTAAGGGCCCGATACAAGAGCTAACAACTGCTCCCACGTTCTATAGGGTCTCGCAAATTTTCTCTTAATGGGACAGATAGGAAATACTTCAGGCTTTGTGGGCCAAGAGGCAAAATTAAGACTATTATGTAGGAACTTATATAACCATTTAAGATGTAATCATTTAAAATTTTCAAACCATTCTTAGCTCTCAGCTGTAACTAAACAAAGAAACAAGTAAACAAACAAACCCACAAAAAACAAAACAAAACAAAAAACCCAAGTGGTTGGCTGGGCTTGGCCTACAGCCTGCAATTTGCTAACCCTTGTTCTAGACTCTTTACTCTGGATTTGGGAATGAGAGAGCATAAAATGGTGACTCTTGGCTTTTCATCCACTGGAAGGCATAAAAGGGTTAAAGCTGGAGAGACAGAGAAGTCAAAGAGTGCCATGAGCCCCATCTGCAAAGGGAAATCATTGGAATGTGTTTCAATTATCTATTATATTTGGAGTAGAAAACCACTCCAAAACTGAATCTCAAACGATATGTCATGTCTCATGATTCTTTGGGTTGGCTGGGCTCAGCTGAGCAGTTCTTCTGCTCCATGTAGTGTCCAAAAAAAAAAAAAACAACCAAACCCAGTGCCATCGAGTCGATTCCAACTCATAGCGACCCTATAGGACAGAGTAGAACTGCCCCATAGAGTTTCCAAGGTATGCCCGGCAGATTCGAACTGCTGACCCTTTGGTTAGCAGCTGTAGCACTTAACCACTACACCACCAGGGTTTCCACCATGTGGTGTCATCTGGGGTTATTCATGTGGCTGCATTCAAGCTGGGATTTTGGCTGCAACTAGAAGCTCAAGGAGCCCTGGTAGTGTAGTGGTTAAGAGTTTGTCTGCCAACCAAAAGGTTGGCAGTTTGAATTCACCCGTCCCTCCTTGGAAACCCTATGGGGCAGTTCTACTCTGTCCTATAGGGTCACTACGAGTCAGAATCAACTCGATGGCAACAGGTCGGTTGGTTGGTAGAAGCCCAAGGTGGCTTTACTCTCAATTTTGGCATACCAGGTGAGGTGGGCTGGAGGGGCTGGAGGCTGGCTGGGCCTCTCTCTCTCCATATGGACTTATACATACAAGGATGGAGGAATTGTTCATAGCCATCTTTAGAGATAATCCACCACAGTCTGTCCTCTGACAATAAAAGTTTACAATTTTCCCACAGGCAAACTATGCCCCACTCCCTCCCATGACTCCTAAAAGTATCACCCAATTACAGTTTCTACTCAAAATCCAGTATCTCCTAACTGTATCAAGTCCAGATGCAAATGAGTTTCCTTGGGTGCATCTCTTCTTAGGGAGACCTAAGAGTTAAAAACATAATTTATTTGTCCTTCCCAAACCCAGCATATTATGTTGAAACAGGGAGAAGATAAATGCAATGGACACTTCCATTCAAAGAAGAAAACAGAAGACACATAACAGTCACTCCAAATCAAAACCAATCCCGTTACCGTCGAGTCGATTCAGACTTATGGCAACCCTATAGAAGACAGTAGAACTACCCAATAGGGTTTCCAAGGAGCAGCTGGTGGATTCAAACTGCTGACCTTTTGCTTAGCAGCTGTAGCTTTTAACCACTGTGCCACCAGGGCTCCTAACAGTCACTAGTCCAGAGCAATCTGAGATCCAGCTAGGCACATATCACCAGTAGATTCCATATATGCACGGGTTCAAATCCCACTTCTGCTACCAATTTCTGTCCTAGTCTTCTATTGCCAAGCAAATATTAAGCTTTAAATGTTGTCTTAAAACAACAACCATTTATTTGCTCATGATTCTGCAACTTGGGCAAGACTTGGCTGGGAGCGGCTCATCTCTACTCCGTGTAGCGTTGGCTAAGTTGGTTCAGCTAGGGCTAGAGGATCCAAAATGGCTTTGATAATAATGTGTCTAGCATCTCATGAGAGTGACTGGAATGGCTGGGGGCAGTTGGGATTCTCTCTCACCCTTTCTTGTCTTTCATCCTCTGGTGTCACCCTCTCCAAGTGGCCTCGCTCACCTACAGGGTAGTCAGACTTGTCAACATGGTGGCTAGTTTTCTGGCACGTTGTGTTGGTCAAAACAAGTCACAGGACCAGCCCATGTGCAAGGAGAAGGGCAGGAGACTCCACCTCTTGATGAAAGGGAGTCCTTGTGTGGTGCTGCTAACCAATAGGTTGATGGTTGGGTCTACTCAGAGATGCCTTGAAAGAAAGGCCTGGTGATCTACTTCCAAAAAATCAGCCATTGAAAATCCTATGGAGCACAGTTCTACTCTGACACACATGCAAGTTCCATGAGTTGGAATTAACTCAATAGCAACTGCTACGGTATGGTGTGGTGCGGTGCGGTGCGGTGCGGTGCGGTGTGGTGTGGTGTGGTATTGGTCAAAGTAAGTTACAAGCTCATCTCTACCCGTCAAAGCGGTGGAGGAATAGACTCCACCTCTTGATGAAAGGAACAGCATGCACATACAGGTAGGGAGAATTCTTGGTGGCCATTTCTGCATATTAATCCACCATGAAGTGCTTAAGAAGCTCCAAGCACACCAATGGAAAAGGTTGACACAGTTACCTTTATAATTATGGCCGAGTGGGATGATGCCTGGTACATGATGAGAAATCTCAAGGACATATGGATGGCTGAAGTGACTTGGGGCAGCAGAGTTCAAGGTTTCAGTTAGGAAGTAATGGTACTCCCAGCATCAGAAAGTCGAATGCACCCAAGGAGCATATTTTCTGTGGATGTGACCACGCAAGAGAGCAAACCAGCATAAATTTTTCTTAGATCCTGCCCTTGAGGGGTGTCTTAGTTATCTAGTGCTGCTGTAACAGAAATACTACAAGTGGGTGGCTTTAACAAACAGAAATTTATTTCGTCACAGTTAGGAGACTAGTAGTCCAAATTCAGGGTGCTGGCTCTAAGGGCCAGCACCCTGAATTTGGAGTGCTAGTCTCCTAACTATGACGAAATAGATTTCTGTTTGTTAAACCCTGGTGGCGTAGTGGTTAAGTGCTATGGCTGCTAACTAAAGGGTCAGCAGCTCTAATCCGCCACGCGCTCCTTGGAAACTCTGTGGGGCAGTTCTACTCTGTCCTATAGCATCGCTATACGGTTGCTATGAGTTGGAATCGACTCGACGACACTGGGTTTGGTTTTTTGGTTTTGGCTCTAAGGGAAGGCTTTCTTTTTTGCCTCTGGAGAAAGGTCCTTGTCTCTTTTGAGCTTCTGTTCCTGGGTGATCTTCATGTGGCTTGGCATCTATCTGCCCCATCTCTGCTTGCTAGCTTGTTTATTTAATCTCTTTTATATTTCAAAAGAGATTGACTCAAGATACGCCCTATACTAATCCTGCCTCAGTAACATGACAAGAACAACCCACTCCCGAATGGAATCATAGCCACAGGCATAGAGGTTAGGATGTATGACACATATTTTTTTTGGGGGGGGGATACAATTCAATCCATAACATTCCACCCTTTGGCCCAAATTCATGTCCTTGCCACATGTAAAACACATTCACCCCATCACATCATCTCAAAAGTCTTAAATTCATTCCAAGTCCAAAATCTCATATTCTGAATCATCTAAATCAAATATGAGTGAGACATTAGGGGTAATTCATCCCGGGGCGAAATTCCTCTTCATCTGTGAACCTGTGAAATTTAGACCACAAGTTATCTGTTTCCAAACTACAATGGTGGAACAGGCACAAAGTAGGTATTTCCATTACAAATTGGGGAAATTGGAGGGAAAGAATGGATAATGGGCGCCAAGAAAGTCCAAAACCCAGTAAAATAATTTGTATTAGCTCTCAAGACTTGAGAATAATCCTCTGTTCTTTGGGACCATCTGGGCAATGGCTCTGCCCTTCAGACTCTGGGTGTTGGCCCTGCTGTCTGGTCTCTAAGTGGAGGCCCCTTGGCCTTGGCCTTCAGCTCTGCATTCCAGGCCCACTGGGACAGGAACTCTGTTCCTTCAGTTTTGGGTGGCCCCATTCTCCTAGTCCATCTGAATGGTAACCCCACCCCCTCCTGTTCTTCTGCCCCTTGGGCATAACAGCCCCACCCCCTCAGCTTTGGGCTGTCCCATCCGCCTGGCAGCCCCACACTCCAGAATTGAGTTGGTGAAGATCTGACTTTTTTAAACCTAGGGAGCCGTGAGTCCACCCTTTGAAAGCAATGGAGCCCTGGTTCCCGTGCTCCTTCCAGCAGTTCTACTGATCTCCGAGCCACTCCAGGATTGGTCTTTTTGTTTTCTTAGAAGACAACAGCTATATCTCCTTTGGCCTGTTTCCTACCTGTAGAATTCCAAGAGGCAGACAGCGGTATTTCCTTTTGTTCTTTCTCTGTCCTCTTCAGTCTCAGCTGATCAGTTTTCTCCTGTGGTGGTTGGTTAGATCCATCAGTCACAGGCTTAATCTCTTTAACAAAGACTATGTAGCCTTGCCCTTGGTGAAAATTCTGGGACTAGTGTCCTTACTTTGTACAACAGAATTTTCCAAATCTTTCAAGTTTTGTTTTCATTTTGCACAGTTCATTTTTAAGTCCATCTCTTTCCTCTTATATTTTACTATAAGTGGCAAAGAGAAACCATGCAGCCCCTTTAAAATCTGGCTTAGAAATGTCCTTAGCCAAATATCCAAGTTCATCACTTACAAGTTCTACCTTCCACCAATCATTTGAACATAATTCAGACAAGTTCTTTGCCACTGCATAAAAAGCATCACCCTTCATCCATTGCCCAATCACTTGTTCATTACTTTCTTTTAAAGCCTCACCAGAAGCACATTTAACATCCACATTTCTAGTAACATTCTGTTGCTGGCACTTGTATATATTCTCTAAGATGATAGAGACTTTCTCTATAGTTCTCCTTACTTCCTTCTGAGCCCTCACCAAAGTTACCTTTGAGTCCATAATTCTACCAACAGTTTCTTCAAGTCAATCTAGGCTTTTGCTATTAGGTACCTTAAAAGTCTTCCAGCCTCTCCCATCAGCCAAATCCAAAACCACTTCTATATTTATATATTTGTTAGAGCAGCACCCCACTCCAGGTACCAATTCTGTCAGTTACTTAGTGCTGCTATAACAGAAATACCACAAGTGGGTGGCTTTAACAAACAGAAATTTAGTTCCTCACAATTAGGAGACTAGAAGTCCAAATTCAAGATGTTAACTCTAGGGAAAGTCTTTCTTTCATGGTCAGCTCTGGAAGAAGGTCTTTGTCTCTTCTGAGCTTCTGCTCCTGAGTGATCTTCATGTGGCTTGGCATCTGTCTTCCCCCATCTCTGCTTGCTAGCTTGCTTGTTTAATCTCTTTTATATCTCAAAAGAGATTAACTCAAGGTACATCTTACACTAATCCTGCCTCATTAACATAACAAGGACAACTCATTCCCAAATGGGAGTATAACCACAGGCATAGAGGTTAGTTAGGATTTACAACGTGTATTTTGGGCGGGCACAATTCAGTCCGTAATGAAGGGTGAAGAGACCTCAGCAGAAAGCTACTAGAGGGGTAAATCTGGACGATTAGGGTTAGGAAAGGAGTCTTAAGGGAAAGTCCTTCCCAAGAAGGCATCAGCCACACTTCACATATAAGGGTGAGAAGTCCCTAGAAATAGGGCCTCCAAGAATCCACATAAATGGCCTCATGAAAGAGTCAGCTTCACATACCTGCCAAACACAGAAAACGCTTACACCAGGTCCCAACGTTGTTGTTGCTGTTGGCGGCCATCGAGTTGGCCCCCAAATCATGGTGACACCATGCACAATGGGATTGGACTCTTGTGATCCATAGGGTTTTCATTGGTTTGTTTTCAGAAGTAGATCTCCAGGTCTTTCTTCCTAGTATTAGTGTGAAAGTTCCACAGAAACCTGTTCAGCATCATAGCAGCACACAAGCCTCCATGGACAGACAGGTAATGACTGTGCTTGAGGCGCATTGACTGGGAATCAAATCCAGGTGTCTCACGTGAAAGTTGAAAATTCTATCACTGAACCACCGCTGTCCCCAGCTCCCAGTTGTACCAGAGAAATAAGAACTTTCCTTCCTCCTTACAATCAACCCTTAGCAAGCTGGGGAATGGTGATGAAAGTGAAAGGTAAGGAACAAGGAAAGTGGGGCTATACCCCTCTATCCCACTGTGGGCTCCCCCTCCAGCAGCAGACTCCAGCTAGGAGAGTCAACGCTTTATTTCTGAATCGAGTTTGGAGTTTTGATTATTAAACAAGACTGGACATGCTAGTTACTGAATGGAGAGATCTGTGGTGGTGGCTACCAGGCAGTTGTAGTTCGGTGGTAGAATTCTCAGCTTCCATGCAGGAGACCAGGTTTGATTCCTGGCCAAGGCACCTCATGCGCAGCCACCACCCATCTGCCAGTGGAAGCTTGAGTGTGGCTACGATGCTGAGCAGGTTTAAGCAGAGCTTCCAGTCTAAGATAGACTAGGTCTGGCAGTCTACTGGTGAAAGTCAGCCAAGGAAACCCGCATGGATCACAACAGGCCGATCTGCAACCAATCACGGGGTTCCATTTTGCGTGGGGTCACCATGAGTTGGGGGCTGTTGACTTGATGACAACTAACAACAGCTAGGGCAAAAGGGTTTCTTATTACCTAAGAATGAACAGATTTCCTCAAGGAGGAGGGGAGGAACTAGCCCCTTAGCATCAGAGGTAGGGAGGGTAAAACTGCTTTCTGGCCATACCTGCTTCCTCGATGTGACAGCTACATATCTGTTTCCGTCCCCGGAGGCATTGTTTGGAAAACTCTGTCTTAGAGAACATTAGCAGGAGGACGTGATGGAGCCTCATGAGCCCAGCAGGGCTGATTGACGCAGCACTGCACAAGCTCTCGTTTCTGGCTTCATTTATAAGGCTCTGTCCCCACCCTCCATGGACAAGATACCAGTACATCTCACCCACCCCACATGCCTGTGTTACAACGTGCTGGCTCAGAACATGGGGTTTGGAGTAAAAAAAAAAAAAGCACAGTTCAAATCCTAATGCTGCCACTCATCGTCCATGGGGATAATTTACTTAATTTCTCAGCGCTTCCATTTTCTCGTTCATAAAATAGGGGATAAAAATCCCTCCCTCAGAAGGTTATTATGAGGATTAAATGAGATTATGGGTAACCATAAGCGAGTGCAGAGCAAATTGTCAGCTCAGGCTAGTGTGTGGGGTTCTAAACCAGTTGTAGTCAACGCCAACTCAGGGTGACCCCACGTGTCACAGTAGAACTGTGCTCCATAGGCTTTTGATGGTTGATTTTTTGGAAGTAGATTGCCAGGACTTTCTTCCAAGTTGTCTCTGGGTGAATTCAAAGCTCCAACCTCTCGGTTAGCAACCTAGCACATTAACCTTTTGCACTACCTGGGACTCCGTGCAGTGTGCTATGACCCAATTTAAAAAAAAAAAAAATAGGGGAAGGCTATATCTGTATGGATTTGCCATGCAGACACAGAATACCTCTTGAAGGAAACATAAAAAGCTGATAAATGTTGGCTGCTCTGGGGAGGGAACACGGTGATTGGGGACAGGGAAGGAGGAGACTTTTCACTATTTAACTTTTTGACCCTTTTGAATTTTGAAGTATGAAACCCTGGTGGCATAGTGGTTAAGTGCTACAGCTGCTAACCAAAAGGTTGGCAGTTTGAATCTACCAGGTGCTCCTTGGAAACTCTATGGGTCAGTTCTATGAGTCGGGATTGACTTGATGGCAACGGCTTTGGTTTTTGTGTTTTGGGTAAATGTATTAACTATTCTAAAAGTAAATTTAAAGTGAAAAATTTCATTATGAAAATGTTCAAACATACAGAAAAGTTGAAAGAATTTTATAGCATATACCATATACCCACTGCCAAGAATTTACCATCACTGGTTTATTACACTGGCTTTATCACATATCTCCACCACCCATCTGTCAGTTTGTTGTGCTGTGGTTGCTTGTGTGTTGCTATAATGCTGGAAGCTATGCCACAGGTATTTCAAATACAAGCAAGGTCACCAATGGCAGACAGGTTTCAGCAGAGCTTTCGGATTAGACAGACTAGGATGAAAGGCTTGGCAATCTACTTCCAAAGATTAACCAATGAAAACTCTATGGATCACAACAGAATTTCGTCTGACATAGTGCTGAAAACGAGGCCGCGAGGTTGGAAGGCAGTATACAATGGCCACAACAATGGATTCAACATGCCAATGATGATGAAGATGGTGCAGGACTGGGCAGCATTTTGTACATGGGGCTGCCTTGAGTTGGAGCCCACCTGACAGCAACTAACAACAATAACAACACCATGGGTTGGGGCCAAGATGGCAGAGTAGCCAGATGCTTCCTGTGATCCCTCTTACAACAAAGACCCAAAAAACAAGTGAAAGGATTATATATATGACAAGCTAGGAGCCCTGAACATCAAAGGCAAAGTTAGAAAATGGACTGAGCAGTAGGAGTAGGGATCAGAAGCAGGAAGGAGTTGCCAGACCTCATTCAGCAGGAACCCTCAGGCACTATTCCCTGGAGTGACCATGATGGGGCTGGTGATAGCATTCCGGACATGGTTTCCTCAGGGAGGGACAGTGAGCTGCACAGCCTACACACACCTCCGGAACTAGAGAAGAATGGTGCTTTTGGTAATACCCAAGTACTTGTGTTTATTTTACCATGCCCCCAGCCACCAAGCTGGCTTCAGTGGTTGTCAATTTCCCTGGGCCTGAGCTAGGTTAAGCTGCACATGCTGAGCCATTCTCCCAGCCTTACAGAAGGAAAAAATTCACAACTGGGGAAGAAGATAATCTGCTAGCTCCACTAAGCTGGGTAGCTCAGGACAGAAGTGGCTTCTGTCCAGGCATAAACAGTCCGTGGGCTTTAAATACCTTTCACCCCTGCGTGGACCTGTCTGGGCCGTGTTCAGGAGAATCAGCCCTTGTTGGCAGACTACAACTGTTTCAGCTGTGTGGTGGAGAGATAGGTTTTTGATGTTTGACACTGCTTTGCATATTAAACAGAGCCCTCACCTACCCATATCAGGGGCCTAAAGACTGGTGGCTCCACCCATGTCACTTAGTCACCCTTGACAGGGGTCTAAGGATAAGTGGTACCTCCCAGACCTTACAACCAAAAGCATTGGGTGCCCATGGTCCAGTTGCAGAATCCACCCACCTGCGCACTATAGGGAACAGGGAGGTGCTTTCCTCACAGACACTCAGGGGACAGTTGTCAGCCCCCTGCCTTGTTCAGAGTGTGACCCCCTGCTGAAACCTGATACCTGCACCTACACCAATCACCCCTGGCCCTCTAAGACTGTAGGTCAGAGCCTGTACCACACACTTGATGACCAACCACCTGCACACCTGAGCTGAATCCATACAAGAAAAGTAAATGAGCTCCTAGACTCATATAACTGGTAACAGCTCTAACCATCTGGTGACAGGATGTTAGAGCTTCAAAGGTGAAAATAATCAATCTAGCTCACTTAAGCAGCCTATTTGGGCATATCAAAACAAAACAAACAAGAAGCTAGGATAACAGTAAGCAAATATAAATTAATATAATAACTTATATGCTGGTTGGAGCCAACAGTCAATATCAAATGCATAAAGAAGCAGACCATGATCACTCCAACAAGCTCTCAAAAAAAAAGAAGTAAGGAATCTTCCAGATGAAGGTGTATTCCTGGAATTACCAGCTGTAGAATACAAAAGATTAATTTACAGAACTCTTCAAGAGATCAGGAAGGATATCAGACAAAATGCAGAACAAGCCAAGGAACACACAGATAAAGCAGTTGAAGAAATTAAAAGGTTATTCAAGAATATAATGAAAAATTTAATAGGCTTTAAGGATCCTTAGACAGCAATCAGAAACTCAGAAGATTAACAATAAAATTACAGAATTAAACAACCCAATAGAAAGTCAGAGGAGCAGAATTGAGCAAGTTGAAGGCAGAATTAGTGAGACTGAAGGTAAAACACTTGACACCAACATATTTGAAGAAAAATCAGATAAAAGTATTAAAAAATGAAGAAACCCTAAGAATCATGTGGGACTCTATCAAGAGAAATAACCTACGAGTGATTGGAGTACCAGAACAGGGAGGGATAGCAGAAAACACAGAGAGAACTGTGGAAGATTTGTTGGCAGAAAACATACCTGATATTGTGAATTGATGAGAAGATATCTATCCAAGATGCTCATCGAACTCCACATAAGGAAGATCTTAAAAGAAAGTCACCAAGGCATATCATACTTAAACTTGCCAAAACCAAAGATAAAGAGAGAATTTTAAGAGCAGCTAGGGATAAACAAAAAATCACCTACAAAAGAAAGTCAATAAGAATAAGCTCAGACTACACAGCAGAAACCATGCAGGCAAGAAGGCAACGGGGTGACTTATATAAAGCATTGAAGGAAAAAAGCTGCCAACCAAGAATCATATATCCAGCAAAAATGTCTCTCAAATATGAAGGCAAAACTAGGATATTTCCAGATAAACAGAAGTTTAGGGAATTTGTAAATATCAAACCAAAACTACAGGAAATATTAAAGTGAGTTCTCTGGTTAGAAAATCAATAATATCAAACATCAACCCAAGACTAGAACACAGGACAGAGCAACCAGATGTCAACTCAGATAGGGAAATCACAAAAATTAATCACAATAAAAAACACTTAAAACAGGGAAACAGTAATGTCATTATGTAAAAGATGACAACATTAAAACAATGAAGAGGGACTAAAAACGTGGTCATAAATCTTTCACATGGGGAGGAATTCAAGGTGATATAAAGAAATTAAAGTTAGGTTTATACTTAGAAAAACAGGGGTAAATATTAAGGTAACCACAAAGGGGACTAACAATCCTACTCAAAAAATAAAATAAGAGAAAAAAATAAAGACTCAGCAAAAACAAAATCAACAACAACGAATAAGAGGAAAAGACAATACATGAAGATAAACTACTCAGCACAAAAAATTAAGTGGGAAAAAGAAACTGTCAACAACACACAAAAAAAGACATCAAAATGATAGCACTAAATTCATACCTATCCATAACTATGCTGAGTGTAAATGGACTAAATGCACCAATAAAGAGACAGAGAGTGGCAGAATGGATTAAAAAACTCGATCCGTCTATGTGCTGCCTACAAGAGACACAATTAGGCTTAAAGACACAAACAAGCTAAAACTCAAAGGATGGGAAAAAAATATATCAGGCAAACAACAATCAGAAAAGAGCAGGAGTGGCAATATTAATTTCTGACCAAATAGACTTTAAAGTTAAATCCATCAGAAAGGATAAAAAAGGAGATGATATAATGATTAAAGGGACAATAAACCAGGAGGATATAACCATTTTAAATATTCATGCACCCAATGACAGGGCTTCAAGATGCATAAAACAAACTCCAATAGCAATGAGAAGTGAGGTAGACAGCTCCACAATAATAGTAGAAGACTTCAACGCGCCACTTTCAGTGAAGGACAGAACATCTAGAAAGAAGCTCAATAAAGACACAGAAGACCTAAATGTCACAATCAACTGACTTGACCTCATAGACATATACAGAACACTCAACCCAATAGCAGCCAAGTATACTTTCTTTTCCAGCACACATGGAACATTCTGTAGAATAGACCACATATTAGGTCATAAAGCAAGCCTTAACAGAATCGAAAACATTACAAAGCATCTTCCCTGACCATAAGGCCGTGAAAGTAGAAATCAATAACAGGAAAAGCAGGGAAAAGAAACCAAATACATGGAAACTGAACAATACCCTGCTCAAAAATGACTGGGTTATAGAAGAAATTAAAAAAAAAAAAAAATAAGAACAGAATAAAGAAATCCATAGAATCCAATGAGAGTGAAAACACTTCCTATTAGAACCTTTGGCACACAGAGAAACCAATGCTCAGAGGTCAATTTATATGAATAAATGCACAAATCCAAAAAGAAGAAAGGGTCAAAATCAAAGAATTATCCCTACAACTTGAACAAATAGAAAGAGAACAACAAAAGAAACCCTCAGGCACCAGAAGAAAGCAAATAATAAAAATCAGAGCAGAATTAAATGAAATAGAGAACAGAAAAACAATTGAAAGAGTTAACAAGACCAAAAGCTGGGTTTTTTTGTTTTGTTTTGTTTTTGGGTTTTTTTTTATTAACTTTTATTGAGCTTCAAGTGAACGTTTACAAATCAAGTCAGACTGTCACATATAAGTTTATATACACCTTACCCCGTACTCCCACTTGCTCTCCCCCTAATGAGTCAGCCCTTCCAGTCTCTCCTTTCGTGACAATTTTGGCAGCTTCCAACTCTCTCTATCCTCCCATCCCCCCTCCAGACAGGAGATGCCAACACAGTCTCAAGTGACCACTTGATATAAATAGCTCACTCTTCATCAGCATCTCTCACCTACCCACTGTCCAGTCCCTTTCATGTCTGATGAGTTGTCTTCGGGGATGGTTCCTGTCCTGTGCCAACAGAAGGTTTGGGGACCATGACCGCCGGGATTCCTCTAGTCTCAGTCAGACCATTAAGTATGGTCTTTTTATGCGAATTTGGGGTCTGCATCCCACTGATCTCCTGCTCCCTCAGGGGTTCTCTGTTGTGCTCCCTGTCAGGGAAGTCATCGATTGTGGCCGGGCACCAACTAGTTTTTCTGGTCTCAGGATGATGTAGGTCTCTGGTTCATGTGGCCCTTTCTGTCTCTTGGGCTCTTAGTTGTCCTGTGACCTTGGTGTTCTTCATTCTCCTTTGATCCAGGTGGGTTGAGACAAACTGATGCATCTTAGATGGCCGCTTGTTAGCATTTAAGACCCCAGACGCCACATTTCAAAGTGGGATGCAGAATGTTTTCATAATAGAATTATTTTGCCAATTGACTTAGAAGTCCCCTTAAACCATGGTCCCCAAACCCCCGCCCTTGCTCTGCTGAACTTTGAAGCATTCATTTTATCCCGGAAACTTCTTTGCTTTTGGTCCAGTCCAATTGAGCTGACCTTCCATGTATTGAGTATTGTCCTTCCATTCACCTAAAGCAGTTCTTATCTACTAATTAATCAGTAAAAAACCCTCTCCCACCCTCCCTCCCTCCCCCCCTCGTAACCACAAAAGTATGTGTTCTTCTCAGTTTATACTATTTCTCAAGATCTTATAATAGTGGTCTTATCCAATATTTGTCCTTTTGCCTCTGACTAATTTCGCTCAGCATAATGCCTTCCAGGTTCCTCCATGTTATGAAATGTTTCACAGATTCATCACTGTTCTTTATCGATGCGTAGTATTCCATTGTGTGAATATACCACAATTTATTTAACCATTCATCCGTTGATGGACACCTTGGTTGGTTCCAGCCAAAAGCTGGTTTTTTTAAAAAAATTAACAAAATTGATAACCACTGGCCAAACTGACAAAAGGAAAACAGGAGAGGAAGCCAATAACCCAAGTAAGAAACGAGATGGATGATATCACAACAGACCCAGTTGAAATTTTAAAATTCATATCAGGTTACTACGAAAAATTATACTCTGACAAATTTGAAAACCAAAAAGAAATGGATGAATTTCTAGAAATATACTACCTACATAAACTAACACAAACGGAGGTAGACCAACTAAATAGACCCATAACAAAAGAAGAGATTGAAAACGTAATTTAAAAACTCCCAACAAAGAAAAAAGCCCTGGCCTGGAAGGCTTCACTGGAGAGTTCTACCAAACTTTCAGAGAAGAGTTAACACCACAACTACTAAAGGTATTTCAGAACATAGAAAAGGATGGAATACTCCCTGACTCATTCTATGAAGCCAGCATATCCCTGATACCAAATCAGGTAAAGACACCACAAAAAAAAAAAAAAGAAAGAAAGAAAATTACAGACCTATATCCCTCATGAACTTAGATGCAAAAATCCTCAACAAAATTCTAGCCAATAGAATTCCAACAACATATCAAAAAAAAAGAATTCACCATGACCAAATGGGATTTATACCAGGTAGGCAGGGATGGTTCAACATTAGAAAAACAATCAATGTAATCCATCATGTAAAAGACAAGAACCTCATGATCTAATCAATTAATGCAGAAAAGGCATCTGACAAAGTCCAACACTAATTCATGACAAAAACTCTCAGCAAAATAGGAAAATCCCTCCACATAATAAAGGGCATTTATACAAAGCCAACAGCCAACATCATCCTAAATGGCGTGAGTCTGAAAGCATTCCCCTTGAGAACGGGAACCAGACAAGGATGCCCTTTATCACCACTCTTATTCAACATTGTGCTGGAGGTCCTAGTCAGAGCAATTAGGCTAGATAAAGAAATAAAGGGCATCCAGATTGGTAAGAAAGAACTAAAAGTATCTCTATTTGCAGATGACATGATCTTATACACAGAAAACCCTAAGGAATCCTCAAGAAAACTACTGAAACTAATAGAAGAGTTCAGCAGAGTATCAAGATTCAAGAAAAATATACAAAAATTAGTTGGATTCCTCTACACCAACAAAGAGAACATCGAAGACGAAATCACCAAATCAATACCATTTGCAGTAGCCCCAGAGAAGATAAAACACTTAGGAATAAATCTAACTGGAAACATAAAAGACCTATACAAAGAGAACTACAAGACACTGCTGCAAGAAACCAAAAGAGACCTACATAAGTGGAAAAACATACCTTGGTCATGGATAGGAAGACTTAACATTATAAAAATGTCTATTCTACCAAAAGTGGTCTATAGGTACAAGGCAATTCCGATCCAAATTCCAAAGACGTTTTTTAATGAGATGGAGAAACAAATCACCAGCTTCATATGGAAAGGAAAGAGGCCCCGGATAAGTACAGCATTATTGAAAAAGAATAACAAAGTGGGAGGCCTCAGGCCCTGATTTTAGAACATATTATACTGCCACAGTAGTCAAAGCAGCCTGGTACTGGCACAACAACAGATACACAGGTCAGTGGAATAGAATTGGGAATCCAGACATAAATCCAACCACATATGAGCAGCTGATATTTGACAAAGGCCCAAAGTCAGTTAAATGGGGAAAAGACAGTCTCTTTAACAAATGGTGCTGGCATAACTGGATATCCATCTGCAAAAACAAATGAAACAAGACCCATACCTCACACCATGCACAAAAACTAACTCAAAATGGATCAAAGCCCTAAATAAAAAATTTAAAATGATAAAGATCATGGAAGAAAAAAATAGGGACAACGCTAGAAGCCCTATTACATGCCATAAACAGCATACAAAACATTACTAACAATGCATAAACACCAGAAGAGAAACTAGATAACTGGGACCGCCTAAAAATCAAACACCTGTGCTCCTCCAAAGACTTCACCAAAAGAATAAAAAGATTACCTACAGACTGGGAAAAAGTTTTTAGCTATGATATTTCCCATCAGCGCCTGATCTCTAAAATCTATATGATACTGCAAAAACTCAGCTACAAAAAGACAAATAACCCAGTTTAAAAATGGGCAAAGGATATGAACAGGCACTTCACCAAAGAAGACATTCAGGCAGCTAACAGATACATGAGGAAATGTTCTCGATCATTAGCAATTAGAGAAATGCAAATCAAAACTGCAATGAGATACCATCTCACCTCAACAAGGCTGGCATTAATCCAAAAAACACAAGATAATAAATGTTGGAGAGAAGAAAATATTCTTTGATGGTTATAAGGGTTGGGAGGGAGAGGGGTATTCACTAGATAGTAGATAAAAACTATTTTAGGTGAAGGGAAAGACAACACACAATACGGGAGAGGACAGCACAACTGGACTAAACCAAAAGCAAAGAAGTTTCCTGAATAAACCGAATACTTCAAGGCTAGGGTAACAGGGACAGGGGTCTGGGGACCATGGTTTCATGGGACATCTAGGTCAATTGGCATAATAAAATCAATTAAGGACAAAAAAAAAAAGCTTACAGCCTAGGAAACCCTATGGGGCATTTCTGCTCTGTCCTATAGGGTTGTTATGAGTCAGAATCAACTTAATGACACACAACAGCAACAGCCAAAGTAGAACTATTGGCATGTTTGGTTGGAAATTATGTTGATACCTGGAAGATGTTTTATGCTAACAAAGACTAAGAGCCTCTGACCTACAATGCTTGTTACAAAGGGGCCACTCATGAGGTTGATCTAGAGGAAGTCAGAGAGCCAGCCCAAGGGGTTTTGCTGCCCTCCCTGAAACAACAGGAGGCCCCTGGCAGGTTCTAAGTAGGAGAATGGTGGATTCAGGGTGCACGGAGGGTGGCTGGATGGGCTAAGACTGCAGGCAGGGGCACAGATCAGAGGTGAGCAGTCTGCTGTTGGAGCCAGACTTCCTGGGTTCAAATACCATTTCTACCACTTACCTGCTGTGTGACCTTGGACAAGTTACTTAACTTTTCTGATGCCTTAGCATTCCTATCTGTAAAGCAGTGATTATAAGAGCTTTTTTAAAATAAATGAGTTTCAGTATGTAGCGGTTAGGATTATGTCAGAGTTTAGCACCATATAAGAATATTACCACCTCTTGTGTGTGTATGTCTCTATGAGTACTACTATTATGGTCCAAGAAAAGATATTACAGTGGACTAGGGCAGTGTCACGGGGAATAAAGCCTGCAGACCTAGTGAACAAATACTTGGAGATATGCACATACTTAAATGCATCTACTATTCAAATGGGTCCCTGAATGGTAGCAAAAGGCTAATGCTCTTGGCTGCTAACCAAAAGGTTGGAGGTTCAAGTCCACCCAGAGGCACCTCAAAAGAGAGAATTAACAATCTGTTTCCAAAAAATCAGCCATTGAAAACCCTGTGGAGCACGGCTCTACTCTAACACACATAGGGTCTCCATGAGTTGGAATGGACTTAATGGCGACAGATTTTTTTTTACTATTCTAGTACTTTGTACACTATCTTATATATAGTTAGGAGGTTTAAACACATCTACAAATTTATATATGCTCCATCTACATGTGGAGCTCTGGTGGCACAGTGGTTAAGTGCTCGGTTGCTAACTAAAAGTTTGGCAGTTTGAATTCACCAGTTGCTCCATGGAGAAAAGGTGTGACAATCTGTTTCTGTAAAGATTTGCAGCCTTGGAGACCCTATAGGGCAGTTCTACTCTGTCCTATAATGGTCACTGTGGGTTGGACTTGACAGCAGAGGGGTTTTTTTAGTTTGTTTTCTGATATCTATATGTACTATATATCAAAAGTGTGGTGAAACCTATGTGAAATTGGTCACTACAGATTAGTAAGTAAGCATACGTAAGCCCATGCTTACTCTGCTTAATGAGTAATCTGCCCCTGTGTCCAATGCAGTGAATGTGGACTTGGAGAAGGACCAAGACTCCTTTCTTCAGCCGGGGATGGGCTAGCAGCCCACCGACCTCTGGGGGAGCTTCACAGGAGACAGGCCAGGATTCAGTCAGAGCTTGGATCTCTTGTTTTCCTGGAGCTAGCAAGCCCAGGAGCAGTGGGAGCAGACCCAGGAGAGCAGCAAGGAAGGGATGAGGCTGCTCTGGACACCTCTGCTGCTCCCCCAGCACTTGGCACTCCTGAGGCTCAGAGATGGCTAAGGAGCCCCACCGCTGCTCGTGCAGCCCCCAGGCTTTCCTCAGCCTCTGCCATTTTCCAGATGAGGAAACTGAGGCTGAAGAGAAAGGATTCCGCCCAAGGTGTGAGAGAGAAGCAGGCGTTTGAACTGGTTCGTTCTGGTTAGACCTCCTGTTGAGAATTTGCATTTCCACCCCAGATATACTGAATCAGGACCTACAGTTTAATAAGATCCCCAGGTGATTCTTATGTATGATATTTTGAGACCCACTGCTCTACTAGCAGAAACCCTGGTGGTGTAGTGGTTAAGTGCTACATCTGCTAACCAAAGGTTGGCAGTTAGAATCCACCAGGCACTCCTTGGAAACTCTGTGGGCAGTTTTACTCTGTCCTAAAGGGGCCACTATGAGTCGGAAACGACTCGAAGGCAGTGGGTTAATGGGACTCTACTAGGGGTGCTAAGATTGGTCCCTAACCAGAAGTATTAGAATCGCCTGGGAACTTGTTAGAAATGCAAGTTCTCAGCAGGGGTTCAAAGCTGGCCAAAGCAGTTGGAAGCCTGGGAGAAAAGTAAAAGGAGCAGCATCGTCTGAGCGTGTGGGTACCAGGACCCGTGTCCGGCCTTAACCTACTGGACGTCAGACAGGAATCAGCTGAAGGGAGTGTGATTACGCCCTTTTGACAGATGAGAAAACCGAGCTCCAGCGGTTGGGGCATTTCCTGGAGTTCGGAGGCAGGTTAGAATTTGTAGTTTAGTGTCTGCCTGTGCTTTTCCTCCCATCGTAATAGGAAAGAGGGAAGCAAGAGGACGGAATTCCGGAACAGCCCAAGTTTTGATGAGTTTTTTTTTTAGTTGCTTTAATTTTGCTCCCACCCTGGACTTTGAAGTCCTCAGGAAGCTGCTTGCCCTGGCCTCCTTGGCCTGAGAGTGTGGCCCCCACCAGCCTCCTTTCTTCAAGGCCACACAGCTATGGAATTTGGCCCTGGAGATTAATCCTTGTCACTCTCCTGGCCTCTCCCTCTCTCCCACTAAAAGTGAAGGGGTCTTGGCCATGGTCTGTAGGCCTGCCTGAAATCTAGTGGGGACACCACTTCCTGCCCCTAGCCTCCCCCAGCCCTAACCCACTCACCCCTTGGCTGTAAGACCAAGCAGTGGCCATGTCAACAGGACTGGAATTCTCCTTTCTTGCTTGCTCTCAAATCATTTTAAGGATCTTGGTAGCAATTTGGTATCCTTGAAAGCTCACTTAATGAGGAATCTGTTCAGAATTCAGCAAAGATTTGAATACATTTGTATTTATGTCACATACAGCGTGCATCACACAGGCTAACAGTTGTGGTGGTATGTTTATAGTCACTGAGTGCTTCCAATGAACCAATCTCTTCTTTAGGTCGTCCCATCCATGTGTTCATGTCACCCTTACAACACTCAAGGGAAGCACCTGTATGAGTCCTGATTTACAGAAGAGGAAACTGAGGCTCAGAGAAATCAAGACTCTGGCCACATCCACAGTGAGATTCAGAGCTAGGAAAAAATCAAACCCATTGCCTTCGAGTTGGTTCTGACGCATGGCCCATATGACAGAGTAAAGTTGTTCCATATGGTTTTCCTGGCTGTGATCTTTATGGAAGCAGATTGGTGGGCTTTTCTTCCACAGAGTCACAGGATGGGTCTGAACCGCCAACTTCTCAGTTAGTAGCTGAGAGCAAATTGTTTGGGCCACCCAGGGACCTTTTAGAGCCTAAATATCCTTTCCTCTCTACCATGCAAAGACAGCAGGCTTCATTCTCCCCAAACACTCAACCCCTCTCTGTCTCAGCTCCCTTAGCTCCCAGCCTCCTGCACAAGCGGACACCAGGTTGCCCCACAGCCAAGGTCTTCTGACCATTCTATTGCCCATAGAGTCAGTAAGAGAGTTAGACAGTATTCAGAAAGGGCTGCTATTACAGGAATAACAAAAACAATATAATAATAATAGGTATAAAAGTCAAGGAGTCTCTGGGTGGTGCAAATGGCTAACCCACTCAGCTGCTAACCGAAAGGTTGGAGGATCAAGGCCACCCAGTGGTGCCTCAGAAGAAAGGCCTGGCAATCTACTTCCAAAAAAAATCAGCCATTGAAAACTGTGTGGAGCACAGTTGTACTCCGATACACATGGGTTCCCCGTGAATCAAAATCGACTTTACAACACATGGTTTTTAATAAAATTCAGCAGTTCCACAAGGGATGAAGTTATACATCCCACATGGCTTTGGCACAGCTCTGTGAGGAAACTATAATTATCTTTATTCTCCAGATGTGAAAACTGATGTTGCTAAAACGGAAGAACCTTGCCCAAGGTCACACAGCTAGTGTGTTGGCAGAGCCAGGTTTTAAACTCAGGTCCACGTGGCACCAAGATCTATGTAATTTCCTCTCCACTTTCTGCCTCTACTAAGTCCCTGACCTCAGCGAGTTCCCATTTGGGGAGCAGACAAGTAAATGGTTAATGGCCCCACAGCAATAATCATAGTAAACGCAGGGTACCAGGAGGAGCGTGTAATCAGGGAAAGGAATCCAGGAGGGCTTCTGGAAAGAGGTGGTACCTGACCTAAATCATATGGGATGAGGAATAACAGACCTGCAGGAGTTGCAGCTGGAAAATATCCAGAGAAGATCATCCACTCCCACTTCCAGGCTTTACTACAGGTCATTCATTGTTACAGGGGTCTGTGTTATCCTTCAAGGCAAACTGAAGGTAATTCCTCCTCTGAGTGCAACCATGACTATAGCAGTAAAAACGCTCATCACCTGATGTTGTATACCTTTTCTACTTGGGTTCCTGAAAGCGGAGCCCAGACCACTTATAAAGACGGCACGTCCTCTCATGCCCGGGCCTGGGCTCTCTCTCCCACACACCCACGCCGTCTTCCTAACACATGAACTAGCCACTTTCAGGGGCCCAGAAATTGGATCCGCAGGCCTGGGTGTGAGTCCTGGCTCTGCCACTTGGCCCTGCCACTTCCTTGGGCACTGTATGACTCCCTGTGCCTCAGGCTTTCCTCTGTAAAATGAGATGGTTTCATTGGCCTCTAAGAGCTCTCCAACTCTGCAGACCTATGAGACCAAGGCGAGTCCCTGGTGGTGCAAATGGTTAACATGGTCAGCTGCTAACTGAAAGGTTGGCGGTTCAAGTCCAGCCAGGGGTGCCTAGGAAGAAAGGCCTGGTGACCTACTTCCAAAAAAATTACCCACCGAAAACCCTATGAAGCACAGTTCTACTTGGACACATATGGGGCCACTGTGAGTCGAAACTGATTCGACAGTACCTGGTGGCGGGGTGTGAGACAAGGACTCACGACTGAGAACCCAGGAGAAGAAAGGACAGCCAAGGAGGCAGAAAGGAAAGGAGCAATCTAGTCTCCAAAGAGGGGTGGGGGAGAGAAAGGGCAGTCCTGCTCTCTCAGCCCGTCCCTTCTCCGCCTCACTTTGCCTATTTGTCTATTTCCCAACTCTCAGCCATTGGCCCTCTTCAGACCTCAGTCCTAATCTCCAACATGGTCTGTGGGCCAGACTGCAACACCGAAGTGAGATGGGAGCCATTAAGTTTTCAAACGGATCCAGGTTCTGTAATTTCAAAAGAAAAAAACGTCAATAGGATTTGACCCAGAATCAAGATGAAAGCAATAAATATTTGTGAGAAAGAAAAATGGTTCAATCATTCCCTTAAAACAATTTGGTTGTGTCACCTAGGAATTTTACACTAAGTTTTTTTACCAGGTCTTTCTCGCATTGGCTGAAGGGCCACCAAGAGGTAGAGTGACCACACATTCCGGATTTACTTAGCCTGGTTTCAAATATTCAGTTCCTTGTTCCCCAAAGCACCTCTCTTATCAGAATATGAGCTGCCATTTTGGATTAGAAAGAGGCCTGTATGTAATATGTGGCTTTAACCCCCAGGAAAGACACAGTTTCCAAAAGACTAAGTACACACTAGCAATTACCCCTCAAACACAGGTGAATAAATGGATGTAGACAGCATTCTAAGCAGGAATCCAAGAATGTTTTCGAGAACAACCACTGCACACACGCAGCCAAAAATAAAGCTGTCAGTTTGATTTATTCTCCTTGGAGTGCCTCCTGGAGAGAAGCTGGACACTGGCGTTGGTGCCTCAAACTGCCAATTAGAAAGGTAGCTGGAAACAGAGGGAACAAGTAGAGTAACGGGGCCAAGACCACAAGACGGTGATCAAGGCCAGTGCAAGGTGCTAGGAGGGGCATGAGGTCAGAGGGAAGAAACCAAGGAGGACTTCTTGTAAGAGGTGACGCCTAGGCTAAGTCATGAAGGATGATCAGCAGGCGGAGGGTCAGCAGGAGTGAGAAGGCCAAAAGTCTCCAGAAAGTAAATGATAACAACTGTATTTTTTTTTTTTTGTACTTGGGTAGCAATGGTTATGGGTGGCTCCCTCCCCCTTCTAACCTTTCTATTTTATATTGTTTCTTTCAAGAGTATATGTCATTTTTGTAATAATATTTTTTAAAAATAAAAAGAATAACTGTTTCAAAGGATTTGCAGAGTTTTTGTGTCTGTGTCGTGATCATGGGAATGGAGACCTTTCCCTTCTCCTTCCTCCGGCAGCCTCTCTCTGTGGCTGGTGCAGATAAGCGGTTAGAGGTAAATCCTTTCTTTCCCTTCATTGCTATGAGAGAGTTCAGAACGTTAGTACTTGCCAATTTTGATACAAATTTGCTGGGTGCTGGAGAGCACACATAAGTGGTCTACTCAGGCCCGGAAATGGGCTCAAACATACCAAACAGTCTTGATGATAGACTGGACCAGGCAACTTTTTGTTGTGTTATACATAAGGTCACCAGAAGGTGGAGACAACACGACACCAACACCAACAACAACTCAGGCTGGGATATCACGGTGCCTCAGCCCACCTGGGTGAAGTGCTGGGCACTGGGCACCCCAACAAGAAGTCAGGAGCACTGCATGGGATCCTGAAAAAATATGGAAATTCCTCACCACCAGCACAACCACCACACATACGAGTGTCCTAACTTTGCTGTGGGCTGTGGGCTGCTATGGTGGGGTGGGGGCAAGGGACAGAGGTAGAAGTGGGCTGATCAAGAGATGATAACGTGAGAAAGGACGTTGCCTTTATAATCCAGGGACACCTTATCGATCTGAGCTGGGCTCCAGACATCACACTCTCTGCCCCTCTGAGGCTACCAGGCCTCCTGGAGCCAGTAGCATTCTCCAGGACTCTGCAGGCTGGGCCTCTGTCTGCTTCTCCACTCGCATTGCTCAGCACAACCCAAAGAGAGAGGATCCCAGAGACTGCACATTACCAATATCAACCCCAACTTCTAGCTTCCACAGCCACGACAGGGATGACCTGCTCCCCTTTATAAATCCAGGCCACACAGGGGCCAAACCCAGTCCCTGGTTTCCACTGAGAGCGGATGGTGTTGTTAGCGGCCACTGAGTCAGCCCCCGATTCATGGTGACCCCAGGCACAATGGAACAAAAGCTGCCTGGTCCTGTACTATTCCCATGATCAGTTGCAGATGGGACCATTACGATCCATAGGGTTTTCACTGGCTGATTTTCAGAAGTATATGGCTACACCTTTCTTCTAGTCTTAGTCTGGAAGCTCCGCTGAAGCCTGTTCATCATCATAGCAACAAGCAAGCCTCCACTGACGGTGGCCGGGAATGGAACCTGGGTCTCCAACATGGAAGGCAAGAATTCTACCACTGAACCACCACGGGCCCTGAGGTTTTCGATAGAAGAACATGAATCTAGGGGGGCAAGAGCCATAATTACCTTGGTTTATACAGCCCCAACCTCAACTCACTTTCCAGAATCCCAGCCCCTTCTAGGACCACCCCAGTCCCACCCCCATCCACCTTTCCCATTCTCCAGCTCCACATTCCCCCAGCCTGAGCACTGAATCCTGGCCTCAGACATCCCCGTGTTAAAGCAAGTGGTGGCCAGGGCCGTCTCTCCTTGGGTCTCCAAATTTCCATTCATAAAACAATTCTCAGGAGTCCTGTCATTCCATGCCAGGGCAGGATCAAGGGTAAGTTTCTCACAATGATACCCCATTGCATCGATTCCAACTCATAGCGACCCTATAGGACAGAGTAGAACTGTCCCATAGTGTTTCCAAGGAGTGGTTGGTGTATTTGAACCACCAACTTTTTGGTTAGCAGCCGAGCTCTTAACCACAGCTCCACCAGGGCTTCTCAGAAGGATAACCACCCTGATTATCATTTGTGTGGGGCTACATAGCCTCCAGCCCCTTACTGTGACATGATCTCATTTAGTATGCACACAGCTTCCTCTTCAGCTCCATCTCACAGATGGAGAGACTGAGGCCCAGAGAGGTGAAGCCACTGGCTCAAGGTCACACAGTGGGTAAGTGGCAGAGCCAGGGCTGGGCCCCAGAGCTGTCTACTTACGTGCCCTTACCACCTTTGGGCTCTCTCTCAGTGGTAAAATTGTGTTTCAGTTTGGGTGAGGGGAGGGAGGGGGAAGAAAGGCCACAGGCTCAGGATCTGGCTCTCAGGAATGGGGTCAAAATTCCTTCAAGTTAATACACAGCATCCCAGACGACTGACCTCATAAATATCACTAGATCCCGCAGCCTCCACCCAGTCCACCAGGGCCCTGGACATGAGGAACTCTGTATCCTGTTCCCGGCTGCAGCAGGTGGAAATAGTGTGAACTAATGAAATATTGCCAGCGAAGCTAACAGCTGCATTCCTATCTCCTGGCAGACAGTACCTGGAGACTACTGACCCACACTCACTGGCCTCCTCCCTCCACCAGCTGGAAGGCCAGAGTGAGACTTAGGAGAGCTCTGAACATGGGTGGAGGCAGCAGACCAGGCTTTGGTACCAAGGCTAGCTGTGTGACCTTGGGCGAGTGACTTGACATCTCTGAACTTCAGTTTCTTCACCTGTAAAAAGGGGATAATGGGACCCACTTCAGGAGCTATGGATAAAACACAGTAGCCTATATGTGGAAGTGTCTAGCTGGAGACCAGTTACAGTGTTGGGGGCCTAGGAGACAGAATGGGGGTTAGTGTGGGAATGTAACACCCATCCATCTACCCACATGCCTGGTCCCTGTTCAGAGTACAAAACTCAAAGCCAGAGGAAAATCCCAGTGGACACTGCTACTGCCTTTAAACAGAGGTCTCGGGGGCTGGGAGTAAGCTGCCTGTTAGGCCCCACAGGGGTGGGACGCAGACCTTAAGCCAAGAAAGGCAACTTTGGTTCCCCAGAGTGAATCACTGTCTAGAAGTTAGCTGCACGCTCTCATCAAGTTCACCAGGAAGTCAGTGCCTGGCCTGCTTGGGCACCCCAGAGACCCGCCTCAATGAATAATGTGGGATTTTGTCCATGGGCTTTGGCTGCCTAGAATCCCTTCCCTCTGTCCAGCAACAGGCCCCTGCCCAGGCAGCTCCACTGGTGTTGACACCCCGTCCCACCCCCAGTTTAAGGTAAGGGTGGCTTGTGAACTAGACCAGGCAACCCATGCGCTCCCCTTGTGATCCACAGAGCCTGGTTCAGGGATGAATGTATGCTCAAGCAGAGCTAATCCCAGCCAGTGAAGCTGGATCAAGCCACACCTGAACCCTCCTGGCTTTTCAGTTGCATGAGTCAGTAAATTCCACTTTTTGTCTTAAGTCAGCCTGAGTCAGGCTTTCTGTCACTTGCAATCTAAACAGGCCTGACAGATAACCCATTTCTGACATCAAGGCCCTTGTAAAACCAAATTCATAAAGTGAAGGCTGCTTCATTGGCACAGATTCAGAGCAAAAGGAACTGGGTAATGTTTCAAGACATCCTACTCAGGCTTTAGGACATCCTTACCCTGGTTCAAGTGCTGTGGAAAAAATGCTTCAGAATCCGAAAGGCCTGAGTTTAAATCCCAGCTCTACCACTTACTAGCTGTGTGACCTTGGGCAAGTCATTAAACCTCTCTGAGATTCTATTTCTTCAAATAGAAGAGGGCTATTAAAAAAAAAAAAACATTGCTGTCAAGTCAATTCTGACTCATAGTGACCCTACAGGACAGGGTAGAACTGTCCCATGGAGTTTCCAATGCTGTAATTTTTTACAGGACCAGACTGCCACATCTTTTTTCAGTGGACCGGCTGGTAGATTTGAACCAACAATCTTTTGGTTAGAAGCTGAGCGCTCAACCACTGAGCCACCAGGGCTGAGGGTAAAATGAGATAATGTTCATTAAGCACCAGGCACACAGTAGGCACTCAATAAATGCATCCCCACAGACCATTTCAAAAAACCAACCAAACCCATTGCCGTCCAGTCATTCCAACTCGTAGCAATCTTACAGGACAGAATAGAACTGCCCCACAGGGTTTCCAAGGAGCGGTTGGTGAATTTGAACTGCCGACATTTTTGGTTAGCAGCCATAGCTCCCTGGAGCTCTTAACCACTGTGCGACCAGGACCTCTAAAAAAAAAACCTGCTTAATTGCAGATACATGAAGAAGACATGGGGACAGCGAGGAGGCATCCTGGTTTCCAAGAATTCACTCATGGGGAGCCCTGCCCCCAATGTATATCTTCTGTCCATCTTCACAAGAAGCAGGATAGTGGTGGTCGTTAGGTGCTTTCGAGTTGGCTCTGACTCAGAGCAACCCTGTGTACAACAGAACAAAACACTGCCCAGTCCTGCGCCATCCTCACCATCGTTGTTCTGCTTGAGCCCAAAGTTGCAGCCACTGTGTCATCTTATTGGGGTCTTCTTTTTTTTGGCTGACCCCCTACTTTACCAAGCATGATGTCCTTCTCCAGAGACTGATCCCTCCTGAAACCATGTCCAAGGTATGTGAGAGGTACAAAGGATAGTGGAGTACAAAGGAAAAAAGGATATTCGTGCCAGAGAGACCTGAGTTTAAATCCTACCTATGCTCTGAGACCTTTGGCAAGTTACCTAACCTTTCTGAGCCTTGTTCTCCCATCAGTAAAACGGGGATGGCAATGCCTACCTACCTTGTAGACGGGGCGTAAGGATGAAAGCGTGATGCTGTGTGTGTAGATAGTACCCAGCACAGGGTTCAACAAACGTGGTTATTCTCCCAGCCTGTAGCCAGGGATCTTCTTCAATGGCTGGTCCCCAAGACTACCAATTTCCCTCTCTCTGAGCTCAACCATTCTCATGTTTCAACTCCTTAGCCTCCCTGGTAACCACCGGCCCTGATTTCTCTCAGAATTCAGGTCTTCCGGGCATCTCCAGGGCATCCCCTAGGCATCCCAGACCCAACTCAAGGCCCTGGTTCCTCCAGTACTTGCTATGTGATTTGGGGCAGGTCACCTTGGCATTGGTCCCTCCACCTGTCAAATGAGCAGCTTACAGTAGCTAACTACAGAGACTGCCCCAGCCCTAACGCCCTAGGGTTCTCAATTCTGCTGAATCATCTCCCCATCGAGGCTTCACCTTCCCAGACTCACCACCTTCAAACGGTGCTACCATTCTTCAACCAACCCAGGCTTGAAAATGTGGAGTCAACTTGGATTTGTCCAAGCTGGATTTGCCCCCGCGTCTGAGATACTCGCCTGTCTACACATTCCTCTCTATCATCACTACCATTATCCTAGTCCGGGCCCAGCACTACACATCCAGGCTACAGCTACAGCCTCCCCCATCCGGCCCACTCCTCCACTCTTTTCACCCTCAGAGCCAATGGGCAATAGAAAACTAGAGTGTCAACCTCCCAGCAACCTTTGCATGGAAGCTGGGCCTCCTCATGTCACCGTCAAGAACTGAAATCTAATATTGACAACTTCAGCATCCTGGAGATCTTTTTAAGGTGAATGGGGCCGGGGGGAGACCTTTCATGTTGTTCAGACTAGACACTCAATAAATATTTGTTAAACTCATTCATTCATTCATGCTTTTAAAAACACACCCATTGTACTGTCATCTCCAGCCTAAGACAGGTGTCATGCAAATCTCATGAAACCTATGGCCCTTTGCTCCACAAAAGGGTATTTGCATGGGACATTGTGCGTGTATTTTCAGGGGGATTTTAGTCCCCCCAGCCCATCTGCAGAGCACAGGTTGGCCCTGATGGAGATCGTTTTACTGACAGGGAGACTTGAGACACAAAGAGAGGAAGAGACTTGTCAGAGAACATGCTGAGCGTGCCTTTCCACCAGGCATGAGATCATCAAATCAAAGTGCTGGGGCCACTGCCAGCTCTACCACTTCCCAGGTCTGTGGCTTTAAGCAGCAAGTCACAAAACATCTTTGTGCCTTGGTGTCCTTCTCTGTATGGTGACTGTGCCTGTGTTGCAGTGTCGTAGGAAAAAGATCAGGAATGTTTAGGAACTTCGCCCAGTCCTAAGAAGACAATCCCTGCTCCATTCCCTTCCATGCTTTTTTTCTTTCTTTCTTGACAGGAGTTTGGAGAAAGGATATGTTGCTGCCATCTGAGGTGGTCTTGGAAGGCTTCCTGGAGAGGGTGAGACCTGCCTGGGACTCAGTTTCAGGTGTTAGAGGGAGGCAGGGGCCAAGGATTATTAATAGGCCTGGCTCAATGGGCTCAGGGAGAGTGAATGTGATACAGACGGTTGGGAAGTACCTGACGCTGGAAGGGGAGGGGGACAGGGACTGGGGGGTGCGCCACCTCCCAAAATAGCCAACGCAGAAGCCTATATAGGTGGCCATCCCACCACCAGGCTCACTTTCCAACAGGACTCCCACCAGCCCCATCTTTCAGTACAGGCTTTGGCCCTCCACCCCTAACCAGGTGAGTGGTAGCTCCTGGCCTGGAGGGATGCAGTAGGGAGGGGCCGGCTGGAAGGGACAGCATCTCCCCTTCCCCCAGCCACCCAGGGGGTGGGGTGGGGGTGCTGAGAGGTAGGAGTATGGACTTTTGCGTTCTTTCTCCATCCTGCCTTCTGGGGTGACCTGCGCCAATCCCTCCCCTGTCTGGGCCCCAGGTTCCCCATCTATAGAACAAGAGAGGTGGAGCCAGATATTGTAGCCTCTGGCAATGCCATCAGAGGGGGTCCCCGAGTGGGCAGAGGAGGCAGGACGGTGTGTGGAGGATGGACGGGCTGATCAACATCAAGGGCAGAGCTGAAAGGGAATCAGCTGATGCTCCAGCAGGGGGTCTGGGCCCAGAGAGTGTATCTAGCTGGTCAGGGAGAGGTGGAGGAAGGAGAGGAAGAAGGGTGGGCCCCTGTTGAGGCTCCAGCCTTCAGCTTGGGGTTCAGTGCTTGGGTTTGCTCCAGGAGACATGTGAGACTCAGATAGGGCTGAGTGTGAAACTTGATAAGGTTGGGTCCCAGGTACTGGGGAGGGGCATTGGAACAATTGGTGACCTCGAATTAGCAGACCCTGAGTGGTCCCTGCTTGACCACTCCTCACTGTGTGTCTCTAGGCCACTCGCTGACTCTCTCCAGCCTCAGTTTCCCCACCAGGATAGCATAAGTGTCCTTTGGCTGGGAAAACAGATTCTCCAACTAGGCTGAGCCTGCGGCTAACAGGATAGCATGGAAGCTCCGATAGTCCGAGTTAGCAGCCCAGCTGGGGTGGGGTCAGAAATGGTGGGGCAGCAGCAGGGACAGCAGGGACCACAGCATCTGAGGAGGGTCCAGGGGAAAGGCCTCGAGCCAAGGGATACCAGGTAGGGAGCTGCAGTCTTGGTCCCTTTTAAGCTAACTGGTGGGCTATGTATGGCCTGAAGGAGCTAACTCACAGGGAGGGCACCCCAGGAGTCAGTGGCTTCCTTAGGGTTCCAGGAAAGGCAGGGGTCCAGGGCCAAGCACAGGAGACAGTGTTGACAGGGAGTGTGAGGGAATCTGAGCCAGTGGCAGCTGGGCAGCCCTCCTCCCACCCTGGGCAACACTACCAGGGGCCACTCCAGCCCCAGTCCCTCCCCACCAGAAGGGACCACCACCACCATCCAATACAACTCCACTGACAAAAGTCCAGAGAGGGGGGAGGACACAGCCCAAGGTCACACAGGAGATAGCATAGCCTCAGATTTGGGGCCCAGGCCTCCTGACCCCGGTGTTCCTTCTGCATGCCCTGCAGGCAGCTGGTGACAGCCTGGATCCTTGAGAGACTGTGGAAAAGGATGCAACTGGTCTCTGGTTGCAACTAATTAGGGAGTGTCACGTTTCCAAACAGATGAAGTTTGGTGCACAAAACCAGCTGGAGCTTATCTAGAAAGTGTGCTCCCAAGGCGCCACCTCTCTCCCATGCATACACAGGGCCCCTGGTCTCCTAGTGGGGGAAGGTGCATAGAGGTTCCAAGTAGCCTCCTCCACTCTATCCTCCCCCACAAAAGGCTTGTGGGGGAGGGAGAGAGGGTGGACCAAGTCGACAAGGGGACCAGGGAAGCAAGGGGGGGGGAGGTCTGAGAAGAGCTCTTTGAAAAGCCAGGCTAGCAAAAACAAAACAAAAATCAGGTTTCAAAGCGCACATCCCTTGCCAGATGTGAGATGGAGTGCCCACCGAGGGCCCAAGCAGTGCCCGCCTGTCCCAGCCACCCCTTCACTGTGTCCTTGGGTCAGGTTTGGAGACCTCAACGCTCAGATTTTGCAGCATAGATTTGCATCCAGGGTAGACAGGAGGTGAGGCTGAGGTAGGGGCGAAGAGAGAGAAGGAACAGAGCTGAGGGGCCACAGGGATAGAGGCCTGGCTTCTGCAGGTTCAGTATCCTGTCAAAGTGGCCTACAGCTTTCCAGGTGCACAGGCCGAAGCTTCTGTGCTGCACCAAGCCCGCGCCTATTGCATGTCCTTGACGGCTGGCGAACTCGGCCCGACCCGGCTAGTAGCTCGAGCGCCCACTAAATTCCAGAGGCCGCCCGTTGCCCTCGCACTGGCCACAGCCCCTGGAATCTCTCGGACCCCAGCGGGGCGGTCCAGGAGCTGAGGGCGCCGGTCCGGGGCTGGCCGAGCTGCTCGGTGGCGCAGCTGCACTGAGTAGCTCTAGCCTCGCGCCCCGCCCGGCGCCCCCGGCGCTGTGCCAGGGCGGGCGGGCGTTCGCCCAGCGCGCAGCACTGCAGCGCTGGTCATATGAGCAGAAATGATGAGAAAAGCACTTTTTAATCTTTTCGCACTTGCTCTGCCCGCTCAAACAGTTGCAGGATGTCGATGGCAGACTTGCTCAACGCCGAGGACATCAAGAAGGCAGTGGGAGCCTTTGCCGGTGAGCAGCGCGCTCCCCTGCGCATTTCCTTCCCTAATCCACCACCCTCTCCCCTGTACCCCGCGGGCCACACTGCAGGCCAGTCCTCCCAGCACTTTTCTGCCCACTCATCCCGCGGGGCGCTGGTGGCGGGGGTCCTTGGCATTTCCCAAGCTCCGTCCGGGCGGAGCTTGGCGCAGGCATCTGGCAGGGAGGTCAGGCGTCCCGCCTGAGCGACCGAAACTTGCCGGCGCTGTGGCCGATGGCCACGAGCTGCAAGGACTCAGGTGTTCAGGGCCAAGGGCGAAGTCCAGGGCCAGAGGCGGGACCTCTGAGTTCTCTGGTCGCGCTCGGGACTTCTCCTTCAAGGCACATGGAGGGGCCGCAAGCGCGCACGCCTTCTCACCCCTTTCCCCAACCCCGGCTGTGCACAGGACTCTTCCCACCCGGCGGCGGCCGTTGCTGGCTCCCAGTCTATCCGAGCCCCTTCCCATAGCTCAGCGTCCCCCGCCTCCAGCGGACCCGAAAGCGAGGTGACCTTCCCGGAGCTGGCGCTCCGCTCTGCCCAGCCTTGAGCGGAGCATCCCCGGAGCTTCCAACTACCAGCCCAAGAGGGCGGCGGGAGGGCTGCAGGAGGGAGGGGAGCCGGCAGCTTCACCTCTCGGAGCCACCCCGACTTTAGCGCTTGGCTGCCCCAACTGAGACTCGGAGAGGGCAAGGGACTTGCCCAAGGTCACCAAATGTGGCAGAAGGGGGTTAGAACTGGGGTCCCCACTGCACCTCTAGGACTTGGTCCATCACCCCAGTGTCAAAGGGAGCAACTTTTCTTCCCTCTGGCCCTGGGCAGAGGAGAGGAAAGGAGCCCGACTCCCGTAGGACAGTCCAACCCCCCACCTCCCGCCCCAGGTTACCTGGTCTAACTTTGTACCCTTTCCAGGGCGTTGTAAGAGAGGAACTTAAGACAGAAAATTGGAAGGCTCCCATTTCGTTTCTGCTTGGGGTCCCCTCCCCTGGGCACGGAGAAGCTCTGGGCAGGCAATGATCACTTTGCCTTGAGTCACCTTGCTACTTCTGTGGAGAAATGTAGCTGAGATCCTCAGGAGCCTGGCAGCCCTCCCCAACTGGCACAAGAATGGGTTTCTGAGGCAAAGCCAGGACTTTTGGGTCCTGCCCTCCACACAGCCTCCTCCCAGCCACTGTGTGACCTTGAGAGGAAAAGTTGTCCTCTCTGTGCTGATTTTCCTGGCAACACCATTTGTGGCCACAAAGAGGGTGGGCTATCCTCCCTCACCTCCCCCCCCCCCACACTCTGGTTATCCCTCTCACCACCCTTGGGCACCCCTCAGCAACCGCCTCTTCATAGAAACAAGGTTCTCATAGGACCGGAAGTCTTGGTTGGGTTCTAAGATGAGCTTCTTCTACAGAAAGCCCCCCTTTGCCTCCACCATCAGCACAGGGTGCAGTGGATAGAGGGGCCGGTTTGGGGGCTAGCAAGATCTGGGTGTGAGCCCCCCCACCTCTTCCCCCACCAGCTGTGTGACCTCGCCTAGGCTCAGCCCTCAGGTGGAGGCCTGTTCCCTGGAGTCCCCCTCCCAAGGCTGGCAGGTGGGAGTCAGTCAGCCAATGTGATGCCCGCCGCCATTCTCCCACCCTTCCCTACGCCTCTTCTGTGTCCTCATTTTAACCCACTCCTCCCCCACAGCTACCGACTCCTTCGACCACAAAAGGTTCTTCCAAATGCTGGGCCTGAAGAAGAAGTCCCCGGATGACGTGAGGAAGGTGTTCCACATTCTGGACAAAGACAAGAGTGGCTTCATTGAGGAGGAGGAGCTGGGGTAAACTGAGTCTCCTGGGGGGATGCCCATCCTGAGGCTCAGGGAGAGGAGGTGGGCTTGGGACTCTTGCTTCCAGGTTCCCGTCAGCACCCCCCTTCGCCCCCCCGCCGCCCTTATCTCTGCTCCCGTCACGGAAGATGGAGGATAAACGTGCGTGACCACAGAGCTCAGACCCGGGGAGCCAGGGGAGAAATGCCCCTGGTGCTGTTGCTTCCGGAAGAATAAAACCCTCAGCAGAAAGCGCAACTAACTGGGTTCAATTACAGCCACTTAATATTGCTAATGGAATGCTACTACTTAATAATTTAATACAAATGAAGAGGTAGTTTTTTCTGGTTGGCTCGTACCATAGGCAAGGCAGAGGACGTTGGCTTTAGCATTTTCATTTGTCTAAAGGCACCTTCCACCATCCTGCAGACCCCCACTCCTGTCCTAGGGTGACTAGACATGGTTCAGGGAAATTCAGGGGGTGCAGAGCCAGCTTTAGGGGTTCAGGAGTCCTTGGAGCAAAGCAGAGGAGGAGAAGGCTATAACCAGGAAAATGGCAAACTGAGTGGGCCAAGAACCTTCCCATCATAAATCCCTGGCCCACATATGCCAGCCCAGCTGTGTCTGATGTCACCCTCCAGCCAAAGCTGCCTTGAATTTTGTCATAAGGAGGAAGGAGAGGGTGTGGGGAGGGGCTGTTCAACTGGGGACCCCCCCACCCACCCATCCTGTCTCTCCTCTAAACCGTCCCACAAAGGTTCTATTTATCTGGAAATTTCTTCTACCCAGCCATGCCAACACATGCACACACAAGTGTGCTTGCACACACATACTCAGGCTAACTTCTACCTATGCTCCAGTCACCACCTCCTCCAGGAAGCCTTCGGAGATCTTCCCCTTCCCTCAGGTGGAATGAATGCACCTTCTCTACGCCCCTTTCTGCTCCCCGTCGTTGCATCCATCGCCCCGTGCATTCTCTCTCTAAGTCCTTGACCTCCTCCCCAATCTTATTAGGTGGTTTGCTAAGATCCTCTCTGTATCCCTAGTATCCAGTATAGGCCAGGAGAGAGAAGGCACTTAATGCAGGTTGAAAAAACAACAAATGTAGGTGCTGAAGTGGGGTCAACCCTTGGATGAGGCCAACTGCCCTTCCTGCACATTCACCCACAAAAGCATAGCCCAGCCCGGGCTGCCTGGCCTGGCATGGCTGCATGCATTACATGCCCACTGTGCTGCCTGTCCCAGCTGCATGTGTCCCCTGTGCAGATGCCAGCCCACCAGCCATTCGGAGCAAGGTGACCTCATCTGACTCCCTCCCTGCTCTCACCCTTTCCTCCCTCAGGTTCATCCTAAAGGGCTTCTCCTCAGATGCCAGAGACCTGACTGCTAAAGAAACCAAGATGCTGCTGGCTGCTGGAGACAAGGATGGGGACGGCAAAATTGGGGCCGAAGGTGGGTCACTATGACTAGGGTCTGGCACAGTGTGGATCGTTGGGATGTTGAAAAGCAAAAAAAAAAAAAAAAAATCCATAAAGCTATGCTGGTTACAGGGAAGGGGAAGAAGGGGCTCCGTCACACCCCAAGATTAGGAAAAAAAGGTGGCGGGGGGGCAATCCATTAGGTCTGAGAGCTCGGTCACATGAGCCAGGCCAAAAAAAAAAAAAAACTGGTATATTTAACTAAATTTAAACAACTCAGAAAGAATGGATTCTCTTTTCCCCTATTGGATAGAGAGCCCAGGAGAATTTGGGATTTTGCTGGAACTTTTCCTGAACTTTTCCCTGGGTTCCAGTCCCTGCTCTGCCCAAGCTCACTGTGTGACCTTGGGCAGTCTCTCCCCTTCTCTGGGCCTCAGTCTCCTATCTGTAACCCGAGGAGATGAGGCCAACTGATCTCCAAGGACCCTTCCAGCTCTCACATGCTCAGATTCCAGGGATGGAAATTCCTTCCCTCCCAGCCTCCTCGGCACCTCGTCCTGGTGTTCCGTAACCTTGAGTCCCAGAAAATGTGCTTGGTTTCATTCAGACGTACCATTCCAGCTTTGCAGGAGAGCCAGGGAAAGAGCCAGCCAGGTGTCGTGTGGGAATCAGGAAAAGAAATATCTGGCCTTGCCTTACTTTTCAAGCTGTGATCTTATCACAGGCAAGTGACTGGCAGGCCACCGCCCCACTCCTCCATTCAGATCCAACTAGTAGTCACGGAATACATCTTAGCATCGGTGCTGTCACAGGTTTAGCTCTCCTAGACATCACAGCATCCTTGGGAAGTATCTCCATTTTGCAGATGTGCAAACTGAGGTTCAAGCGGCTTAACTTAGTTCAAAGAGCTAGGACATAAGTGGTGGAGCACGGATTTACAGCCAAGTCTGCAGAACTCCAAACCAGGCCTCTTTGCAGTGTGCTGTGCTGTATTATTCACTCCTGTGTCTGTAGGTACATGGGCTTGGCCTGGGCTCTCCACATTCAAATCTCCACATACCACTTTCTAGTCGTATGACCCTGGGCAATTCAGGGTACTACTCTGGACCTCAGTTTCCTCATCTATGAACTGAAGGTATTGATAGTTTTTATCTCATAAGGTTGTCATGAGGATTAGATGTGTTAATACGTAAAGTGTCTGGCACATCAGGAAAAGAAAAACCAGACCCGTTGCCGTCAAGTTGATTCTGACTCACAGCAAGCCTATGAACTGCCCCATAAGGTTTCCAACGAATGGCTGGTAGATTGAACTGCCGATGTTTATGGTTAGCAACCGAGCTCTAAATCACTACATCACCGGAGCTAAAAAAAAAAACGAAAAATCCATTGCCGTCGAGTCAATTCTGACTCATATTGACCTTATAGAACAGAGTAGAACTGCCCCATAGAGTTTCCAAGGAGAGCCTTGTGGATTTGAACTGCTGACCTTTTGGTTAGCAGCTGTAGCTCTTAACCACTGGCCCACCAGGGCTCCACCTGATACAAAGCAGGCACTTAATTAACCCAGACCCCCGTGCCATGCTTCCCTCTCTGTCCCCATCAGCTGTGATCTTGGTCATATCACCTTTCCATACCTAGGTCCTCTTGTTGGCAAATGCAGTGCACAATTTTATCCTAAAACTGGCTTGGGCTCATTGTGAATATTAAGTGGCTGTAGACACCAAATTGCTTTGGGAAGTTACAAGGACTCTGCAAATGGGAGTTGGGTTTATTAAAGTTTTATGCCAGAGACAAGAATGCGCCATCTCTAGCAAGGTCAGACACAGCGAGTCCCCTGGCCTTCGATGCCAGCTGTCCTTCTCATGGCTGGGAAGGGGGAGGTGGTTTTAAAGGAGCCGAGTGGAGGGTGTCAGAGAGACCTTGGTGGCTTTTCTTGGGTGATTCCAGTGGGCGGCAGGTCCTTCCGCACACCCCATCCTCACTGAGCCACCTATCAGTCAGCTGCATCCCAAGCCCTGGTCCTTACCGTGACCCCAACCCAGGCCTTCTGGCTTGCCTCCCCATTTTTATTTGCGGCTAATATGCCATAGCTCAGAAGCTCTGGGCAGGGTCTTCATGGCTGGCTGCTCACCGACAACCTAAATGATGAAGGAAAACCAGGGCAGGCTCTGGCCTGGTTCCCCGCCTGCCTCCCTGCCTCCCCCCTGCCGTACTTGGCTCTTAAAGAGCTAAATTCTTCCATAAAACCAGCAGAGATTTACCGAGTAGCAAGTCCGTGCCCAGCAGTGAGGGATAAGAAAAGATGAATCAGGCCCAGCTCTTGGTGTCACCATTTCCTGGCCGGGTGACTCTGAACAGCGGCGCATTTACTCTGAGCTTCAGTTTCCTCATCTGTGAACTGGGCGTGATAATAAGTATCTCACTGGGATTATGTGAGGGTTCTGTGCCGTAATGTACATGCATGTTGAGCGCAGGGCCTAGCACATAGTAAGTGCTCAATAAATGGCAGCTGCGATATTATTTGTAGTCTATCCACGCCTTGCTTGCAGTTCTAAGCATCTATACAGAAGTGAAGAACCGTATCAGGCAGAGAGAGAGAGGTGGAGGCCGAGATCTGTGTGGAGGGACACAGCATGGAATCGAGCGGAAAGGGGAGGTCCAGGCCCAGGCATTGGCATCAGCAAAGGCACGGGGGCTGGAAAGTTGAGGGCATGTTTAGAAAAGAGCAAGATTGGTTTGCCGGGAATAGGAGGAGAGAGAGAAGTATTACCGGGATGTGTAATATGTGCCCAGCCCCGTGCGGGGCTCCGTACAAATATCACCTCATTTGACCTTGGGATGATAGTGGATATAGGTAGAGATGCAGAAGGGGCAGTTCAGGGGGTCCGAGGTCACACAGCCCCCAAGTGCCAGAAACAGGATTCAAACCCAGGGCTATCTGACCACAGGATCCAGGCTTTTCCCACCTGTGCTGCCTCCCACTGGAATTTTGAGGTCAGGACAGAGCCAATGGTTGGGGGAAGAGATGAAACGGGCAACCAGTGCCGACTGCGCTCCATGCAACACCTTCCCGCCTCCCACTGCCCAAGCCCGTACGCCTTCTGGAGGGGGATGGGAAGAGTGGGTGTGATGATGCCCAACAGGGCAGTGAGGTGGGAGGGAGAGCCCCTTATGAGGCCCCAGCAGGTTCCGTTTCACGTGCTCTGCTGCTTCTGACTGCCAGCGGGTCCCAGCCCTGCCCCCACCGCGGGAGGATGCCTTCCACTCCCCGTATGATCTAGGGCAAATCACAAAACCTCTCTGACCTTCATGTGCCTGGTCTGTACAATCAGGGATCCGATCACTAGCCAATCACTGGGATCCCTTCTAGCTCTAGGACTCCACAGATATCACGGTGGATAAACCTCTCAACAGAGGACCAACTTGGCACTTGGGCTCAGCTGTGTGTCCTTGAATAAGGATGGTGATAGCACCTACTTCATGGAGCCCCTATTGTGTGTGAGGCACAGTGCTTAGCACTGCACTCATGTAATCTTCCTAACTACTCTTAGAGGTGGATCCTAGGAGTGTCCCATTTTCGAGCTGAAAACATGGAGGCTTACAGTAGCTAAGGGTTTGGCTAAAGTCCCATAGTTAGGAAGAGACAAGATCAAGACCTGAGCTCCAAAGCACATGCCCTGTACTGCCACCATCATTCATTCATTCAAGGCCTAGTGAGCATCTATGGTAAGATTATTTCATTGATTGACTTATTGCTTGCTTCTCTCTCCCACTAGGATGTTAGCCGCATGAGAGCAGAAACTTTGTTTTGTCCACTTGTGAATCCCCAGTACCTGGAATGGGAACTGGCACATAGTAGGGGCCCAAGAAATGTTTGCTTATTACATGAATGAATGAATATATATGTGTGCGGGGATGAGGAAGCACGGTGGCTGCCTGTAGGGGGAGGCAGTCTGCCGGCCAAGGCTGGAGACCTGTGTGGGCTGGAGGCTGGCATGCAGCAGTGGCTGGGGGAGCCCAGAGGCAGGTATCACCCCGTCCCCAGCTCTGTTTGTCCTTCTGAAGGTGATATTCATCAAGTTCTTTAAGATCCCAGTTTGAAGGGGGAGAGTCGAGAGACAAAGTTCTAATAATAACCCTTTGCATTCCTGTCTCTGGGACAACTCCTTCCAGGAAGCTCAAAGACTTTTATAGCTGTGGTCGATTGATCGTTGGAGACCAGTGCCATGCTGGCAAGGGGGGTTTTAAGGGGGAAAAAGAGAGAGAAGCTAGAAAGGGAGGTAGGTGCCAAAACCCCAGTTGCAACTGCAAAATGCAAGGACGCACAGCAGGTGGGACTCACTACGTGACATGTACCTTTCCCAGCACTTTGCCTTCCCAACAGTGGACCTCAAACTTGAGCTTGCACTGGAGAGACCTGGAGGGCTCAGGAAAGCACTGGTGGCCAGGCCCATCCCCAGGATTTCTGATTCCTTAGGCCTGGGATGGGTTCCAAGCTTTTGCATTTCTAACGAGTTCTCAGGTGATGCTGATGGTCTGGGGAAAACACTCTGAGGACCACTGCTTTACAACCCCCATTTTACAAACAAGAAAACAGAGGCACTGAGAGGTTAAGCAAAATGCCCTCACTCAGCTGCCAGGTGGCAGAGCCAGGATTGAGGCACAGTGGTCTGGCCAGGCTTGTATCCCCTCTGCCTTCCTGCCTGTCACATGGGCATGTGTCCCCGGCCGGGGCACTCCACCTGTGACACTTGCTTGCTGGGACCTTACAGATTGGCAGAAATAGTGGTTACCATCCATTCAGCACTTCCTGTGTGCCTGGTACTGCACATGGACCTTACTTCTATAGCTCTTTCAGTCCTCACAACAGTTCCCCAAAGTAGCTCCGTGACCCTCACTGTGCAGACGAGGAAACTGAGGACCAAAGAAGTGGAGCAACTTGCTCAAGACCACACAGCTCATATGTGTTCGAGCCCCACTTCGAACCCAGACGTTTGCGCTCATCACCACTTACTTGGATAAGACACATACAACCCACATACATACCACACACACATGCAATCCTAGTGCGTTTCCTGAAACTCGTCCATGGGTCCAGTTTCCATGCTTCCAACCTGTTCAAACTCAAGAGCCCATGCTTTGCTTTTCCCCTTCATTTGCTGCAAAATTTCCAGTCAAAATTATTTCCTGACCATTGCCGTCTCCGCTCACCTGCCTGAAGGCGTTTGCCTTTTCTGCTTCCTTCTGGCAAAATCTGTTCTCTTTTATCCTTAGGTAGTCTATTTAGCAAGGGAGGTGGAGTGACGGAGTAAGTCCTCAGGCTATGACAGCACACCTGAAGTCAGACAGAAAATACTAAACCCGTTGCTGTCAAGTCAACTCCAGACTCATGGAGACCCCATGTGTGTCAGAGTAGAACTGTGCTCAGTTGCTGAGTTTTTCTAAGTAGATCCCCAGGCCTTTCTTCTGAGGTACCTCTGGGTGGACTTGAACTGCCAATCTTTTGGTTAGCAGCCGAGCACACCATTAACTGTTTGCGCCACCCAGGGACTCCCAGACAGAAAATAGAACTCGCCAGCTGTGAGCGTGCCCAAGCCTTTGCCTCTCTTTGGACACACATTTCCTCATCTGTAAAGTGGGAATAAAAACAGTCACCTAACAGAGTTGTTGCTCACATTAAGTGAGATTGTTCTGGAAATGACTGAGTGATACTTTTTTCTCTCTTATTTTATATATTTATTAGAATGTATATTTCGTTTATGGAAACCCTGGTGGTGCAGTGGTTAAGAGCTTGGCTGCTAACCAAAAGGTCACCAGTTCGAATCCACCAGGTACTCCTTGGAAACCCTTTGGGGCAGTTCTACTCTGTCCTATAGGGTCGCTATGAGTGGGAATCGACTAGACGGCCATGGGTTTAGTTTTTGGTTTTATATTTCATTTGTTAGCCGCCTCAAAACCCCTTGGAAGCAGTGCAAAACAAATCCTCAAATGATATGAAATAGAGTCTAAGACAGGAGAAACGGGAGAAGGATTCAAGGAGACTCTCACCTGCCTCCCTGTAATTCCAGCCTTTTTTTTTAGCCAGTGTGGGATTTGATTCCCCAGGAAGGCAGGACGTGAGTACCAGGGCCAGGTCCTGGCCGCCCGGCCCCAAGGTGGCCACTGCTTTGTCCGCGTCTCATATTACGCTCACATCAGCCAATAGGGTCAGGCGGGCAGAGGCTGTGACCCCCACTTGAAAGATGTGGAAACTGAGGCCCAGAGGACATTAAGTGGCCAAAGTCACGTAGCAAATCCTTGGCAGAAATGGAACTTGGGTCTCCTGACTCCGCTACTCTCTCCAACTAGGCTGCATGGAGATATCCAGGTTATAAATGGTTCCTGTGCTTAGCAAGCTGCTCGTTTTTATTCCCAGGTGGACCTCGCCTGACTCCGGCCTTATGCTGCACTAGATAAGATTGAGCAGAGGGAGCAGAGGCAGCACTTACATAATTGCCCTCAGTAAAGAGGAGCAGTAGTCAGGGCAGAAAAAGACCTTCACTTTCCGTTTATCCCTCTCCTCCCTGGGTGGTGCAAACAGCTAATGTGCTCGGCTGCTAACAGAAAGGTTGGAGGTCTGAGGTGCCTCAGAAGAAAGGCCTGGCAATCTACTTCCAAAAAGTCAGCCACCGAAGACCCTGTGCAGCACAGTTCTACTCTGACACACATAGGGTGGCCACGAGTCGGAGTCGACTCAGTGGTAACTGGTTCTGGTTTTTCTGTCTGTAGGATATCAGAACGCTGTCAAGTCAGTTCTGACTCACGGCCACCCCATGTGTCTCAGAGCAGAACTGCTCCATAGGGTTTTCAAGGCTGTGACCTTTAAGAAACAGATCGTCATGCCTGTCCTCTGAGGTGCCTCTAGGTGGGTTTGAACCACCAACATTTCGGCTAGTAGTCAAGCGCTTAACCATTTGCGCTACGCAGGGACTCCTGAGTCAGAATGCAGGGCCACTCAACTCCATCCTTTGAGAAAGGGATCCACTCTGGCGTGAGCTGTGCCTGAGTTAGAATCTTCCTCACTGAGTGACTTTCAGCCTCAGTGTTGCCGGAAGTAAAATGGAGATACGAAAGCTCGAGGATGAGACGGGCTAATACACAGGGCAGTGCCTGGCACAGAGCAGGCCCCCAGAACTGTTGACGCTGCCTCCTCGCGGCTGTCTGGCGTGACCCCGGATGACTCTGCCTCCGTTCTCTAGGATGGGAACGTGATCCTTGTTTGCAATACCAATTTTAAGAAACCCAGCCCAGGATCTATTTAGGGGCAAGGTGATAAACCAGGAGGCCGGTTCCTTCGTCTTGGCCATCACAACAGAGGGGAGGAGAGAGCCTTCCAGCTGCTGACTCAAAGTCCTTCTCAGTTTCACTTGAGGCTATCAGCCTGTGCCGTTCTCACCTGTCAATACTTTCTAAATTTGTCCAATCCCCACAGCAGCCCGGACTGGGCAGACCTAATTAGGCTAATTTCAGTTTCCTGAAGGAGAGGAGGCCAGCGTCCTCCCAGTCTCTGAATCTCCATCTGCTGCCTGCCCAGCCCCCACCCTTCCCTGCCTGCCTGGTCGCTTTCTGATTGAACGTTGAAGGTATCAGCAAGCTAGCCTCAGAGGGCCTTCCAGGAGGCTTGAGACTCAGAAGTTAGTGCTATAATTGCACGTCTTATTGGAGGAAGAACTTTCTGAATCCTTCCAAAACAGCACTCTCCCTCACACCTCAGCAATAAGAATTGATTTAATTAAGCTCCCACTTGGTGCCAGGCACTGTACTAGGCACTTCTGGTCCATTATCTCAAGCGTACCTCACCATAACCCTGTGAGGAGATACGCTCAGTATCCCTATTTTACAGATGAGGAAACTGAGGGTCAGAGACTGAGGTCCCACGGATGGGCATGCTGCAGGTGGGATTCCGGTCTGGATTGTTCTGATAGAGCCGGAAATTTGTATCAGGGCAGCTGGTTGCTATTTAGGCTTCCTGTCTCCTCTGTCTGTTTATGTCCTGCTTGTGCTTCTTAGTTTCAGAATCTTTGTGGTTGTTATTTCAAAGTTCCAGTTCGTGTCAGTTTCCCTGGGAAGATCCAAGGGAGGTGGGACTAGTGTTTATTGACCACCTATAATGTGCCAGGCACTGTTCTGAGATATTTCAATTGTATGTTTTCTGCTGGTCTTCCCAATAGCCTTGCAAGTAGGCATTATTAAACCCACTTTGTAGATGAGAAAACTGAGGCTTAGAGAGGTAAAATAGTGACCTAAGGCCAACTAGCCGGGAAATGATGGCACGTGATTCCGACCCAGCTCCAGAGTTGCTAGAAGTTGTAGGCAGGTGCCAGGGCAGAGGCAGGAAACGGTAGGGGTAACGGAGGCAAACGATGACAACAGCAACAGTGATGATAACAAAGGTCCCAGTGCCATCTACAGAGTCCCTGCTAAGTCACAGGCAGTAGCCCGGCATTTCAAGGCTTGGCTTTAATGGATTGATTTCTAGAAGCCTCTTGATAACAACAGCTGCCAATTGCTTGAGTGCGTGCTATGTGTCAGGCTCTGTGACGAAGCCAAGGGCTTTAATGCTGGTTCCTCAGGACACCCCGAGGAGGCAGGTACTCTCATGAGCTCCATTTTACAGGAGAGGAAACAAGCACAATGAGGTGAGGAATCCAGTCGAAGCCACAGAAGCAAGAAGCTGGGGAGCTGGGGGTTGAGCCCTTATCTGTTGCTCCAAACGCTGTGTGAGAGCTGGAAGGGAATTTTCTAGGCTTGTCACAGCAAGGTAAAGAAACCAAAACCTGGAAGGGTGAGGTGTCTTGTCCAAGGACACAGTGGTTGGTGGAACCAAAACTTGTACCCCAACTTCTGCACCCCACCCCTCAATCAGGATCTTCCCACAAAGTCAGACTTTACAGTGTCTCTGTTTGCTCGTTTGTTTTTCTTCAAGGAGAGCCCTGAACATTTCGGAGGAGACCTTTTGATAGGAGGCTGTTGGTTAATTGGTTGGTTCGTAAGCGTTCTGCCCTGAGCGAGACCCACAAGACACAGAGAGGCGGCCTCTGCCCTCTATTTGTCTACTAAGAGCCCTCTCAAGGTTCTGAAAGGATAATTAGAATCCTGTGTTCTCTGCAAAAAGCCAGGCACGTGGCCATGGTGAAGCCCTGGCTGCTTCAGAGCGGACCCCAGAGCAAGCAGGGGTCTGACAGACAAGCTCTGGAAAACCCTGCAGGTCCCAAATACCTCCCATAGTTGTTGGTAGGGCCAGCGAGTTGGCTCTCACTCACAGCGACCCCATGTACGATGGAACGAAACACTGCCCAGTCCTGCGCCATCCTTATAATCGTTGCTATGTTGAGCCCATTGTTGCAGCCACTGTGTCAATCCATCTCGGTTGAAGGTCTTCCTCTTTTTCGCTGACCCTCCAGTTTACCAACCAGGATGTCCTTCTCCAGAGACTGGTCCCTCTTGATAACATGTCCAAAGTATTTGAGATGAAGTTTCGCCATTCTTGCTTCCACGGATCTCTCTGGCTGTACTTTTTCCAAGACAGATTTGTTCGTTCTTCTGGCAGTCCACGGTATATTCAATAGTCTTCGCCAACACCACAATTCAAAGGCATCAACTCTTCTTCAGTCTTCCTTATTCGTTGTCCAGCTTTCACACGCATATGAGGCGATTGAAAATACCGTGGCTTGGGTCGGGCGCACCTTTGTCCTCGAAGTGACATCTTTGCTTTTGAGTATTTTAGAGAGGTTCTTTGCAGCAGATTTGCCTAATGCAATATATCGTTTGATTTCCTGACTGCTGCTTCCATGGGCGTTGATTGTGGATCTAAGTAAAATGAAATCCTTGACAGCTTCAATCTTTTCTCATTGCTTATGGGTCCAGTTGGAAGAATTTTTGTTTTCTTTATAATGAGGAGTAATCCATACTGAAAGCTGTGGGCTTTGATGTTCATCGTTCATTAGTTAGTACTTCAAGTCCTCTTCACTTTCAGCAAGCAAGGTGGTGTCCTCTGTATATTGCGGGTTGTTGATGAGTCTTCCCCCAATCCTGATGCCCCGTTCTTCTTCATATAGTCCAGCTTCTAAGATTATTTGCTCAGCATACAGAATGAATAGGTATGGTGAAAGGGTACAGCCCTGATGCGCACCTTTCCTGACTTTAAACCAATCAGTATCCCCTTGTTCTTTCCGAACAACTGCCTCTTGATCTATGTAAAGGCTCCTCATGAGCACAATTTACTGTTCTGGAATTCCCATTCTTCGCAGTGTTATCCATAATTTGTTATGATCCACACAGTCGAATGCCTTAGCATAGTCAATAAAACACAGGTAAACATCCTTCTGGTATTCCCTGCTTTCAGCCAAGATCCATTTGACATCAGCAGTGTTATCCCTCGTTCTACATCCTTTTCTGAATCCAGCTTGAACTTCTGGCAGTTCCCTGTTGAGGTACTGCTGCAACCACTTTTGAATGATTTTCAGCATAATTTTACTTGCATGTGATATTAATGATATTGTTCAATAATTTCTGCGTTCTGTTGGGCCGCCTTTCTCTGGAGTGGGTACACGTATGGATCTCTTCCAATCGGTTGGCCAGGCAGCTGTCCTCCAAATTTCTTGACATAGACAAATGAAAGAAAAGACCTCCCATAGTTTGGCTAAAAAATGCCAGGCCTCCTGCTTCTGGAGAGACCCTCAGCTGGCGTTCACGGTCCTCCGCAACCGACTGCCCCCAGGCCCATCTGGTGTAAAGGTGATTAACAGGCTCTTTGCTCATGGGTGCCACAAACAGTTAGGTATTCAACTACTGACTGAAAGGTTGGCAGTTCGAATCCACCCAGAGGTGCCTCAGAAGAAAGGCTGGGTGATCTACTTCTGAAAGGTCACAGCCATTGAAAACCCTATGGAGCACCATTCTGCTAACACACATGGGGTCGCCATGAGCCAGAGTAGACTCAGTGGCAACTGGCTGCTGGTTCCCGATAAGCAGCCTGAGAGTCCTTCATTTCCGGGGAGGGAGGAAGAGAGGTTGGTGTGGCATGGGAAGCAGTAAAGACTGGCGTCCCCTATTGATCATCTCTGCAAGTACAGGCCTTGGAGGAAGGACTCAGGCCTCCTTTATTCTAGGACAGAGCAACTCAGGGCCCAAACCAGGAATTAAATGGCAGATTGAAGCTGGAGAGAGTTCAACCTTCCACCCCAGCTGGACTCCAGCCCTACCAGGAACGTTGCTGTTAGGTGCTGTTGAGTCGGTACCCTGTGTACCACAGAGCGAAACACCGCCTGGTCCTGTGCCATGCTCCCAATCGTTGTTATGCTTGTGCCCATCATTGCAGCCACTGTATCAATCCATCTCATTGAGGGTCTTCCTCTTTTCGGCTGACTCTCTACTTTACCAAGCATGATGGCCTTCTCCAGGGACTGATCCCTCCTGACAACGTGTCCAAAGTATGTAAGATGCAGTCTCGCCATCCTTGCTTCTAAGGAGCGTTCTGGTTGTACTTCTTCCAAGACAGATTTGTTCGTTTTTTGGGGGAGTCCGTACCAGCAATTGCTTCTCCATATTCAGGTAGGGGAAATTCTTGAGACCAGGGGCCAAGTCCTGGCTCTTCCTCTTATTTTCCACATGACCTTGACACTTCACCTCTCCAGGCCTCTGTGTCCCCATCTATAAAAATGGGAATCTTCCCATTTACCTCCCAGGGCTGTCATGAGAATTCTGTGAGTTAAGTTAGTACTTGCTGAATCCTAAGGAGGATCCTTGAGCCATTCATTCATTTGGCATTCATTTATTAGCTTCTGCTGTGTGCCTTCCATCTTCTTTTGATGCTTCCTGGAAGGAATACACACAGTCATTATATCAAAAAGAATTAGTCAATATTCAACCATTTCAAGAGGTGGCATATTATCAGGAACCAATGGTACTGACGGAAGAGATCCAAGCTGCACTGAGGGCATTGGCGAAAAACAAGGCTCCAGGAGTTGATGGAATATCAATTGAGATGTTTCAACAAACAGATGCAGCACTGGAGGTGCTCACTTGTCTATGCCAAGAAATATGGAAGACAGCTTCCTGGCCAACTGACTGGAAGAGATCCATATTTATGCCTATTCCCAAGAAAGGTGATCCAACAGAATGTGGAAATTATAGAACAATATCATTAACATCACACGCAAGCAAAATTTTGCTGAAGATCATTCAAAAGTGGCTGCAGCAGTATATCAACAGGGAACTGCCAGAAATTCAGGCCAGTTTCAGAAGAGGATGTGGAACCAGGAATATCGTTGCTGATGTCAGATGGATCCTGGCTGAAAGCAGAGAATACCAGAAGGATGTTTACCTGTGTTTTATTGACTATGCTAAGGCATTCGACTGTGTGGATCATAACAAATTATGGATAACATTGCAAAGAATGGGAATTCCAGAACAGTAAATTGTGCTCATGAGGAGCCTTTACATAGATCAAGAGGCAGTTGTTCGGACAGGACAAGGGGATACTGATTGGTTTAAAGTCAGGAAAGGTGCGCATCAGGGCTGTATCCTTTCACCATACCTATTCATTCTGTATGCTGAGCAAATAATCTTAGAAGCTGGACTATATGAAGAGGAACGGGGCATCAGGATTGGAGGAAGACTCATTAACAACCTGCGTTATGCAGATGACACAACCTTCGTTGCTGGAAGTGAAAACGACTTGGAGCACTTACTAATGAAGATCAAAAACCATAGCCTTCAGTATGGATTACACCTCAACATAAAGAAAACAAAAATCCTCACGACTGGACCTATGATCAACATCATGATAAACGGAGAAAAGATTGAAGTTGTCAAGGATTTCATTTTACTTGGATCCACAATCAACAGCCATGGAAGCAGCAGTCAAGAAATCAAACGATGCATTGCATTGGGTAGATCTGCTGCAAAGGACCTCTTTAATGTGTTGAAAATCAGGGATGTCACCTTGAAGACTGAGGTGCGCCTGACCCAAAAAAACAAGCCGTGGTATTTTCAATCCCCTCATATGCACGCAAAAGCTGGACAATGAATAAGGAGGACCGAAGAAGAATTGACGCCTTTGAATTATGGTGTTGGCAAAGAATATTGAATATACCATGGACTGCCAAAAGAACGAACAAATCTGTCTCGGAAGAAGTAAAACCAGAATGCTCCTTAGAAGCAGGGATGGCGAGACTTTGTCTTACATACTTTAGACATGTTGTCACAAGGGATCAGTCCCTGGAGAAGGACATCATGCTTGGCAGAGTGCAGGGTCAGGGGAAAAGAGGAAGACACTCAACGAGGTGGATTGACACAGTGGCTGCAGCAATGAGCTCAAGCATAACAACTGTAAGGATTGCTCAGGACCGGGCAGTGTTTCGTTCTGTTGTGCATAGGGTCACTATGAGTCGGAACCAACTCAACGGCACCTAACAACAGCTGTGTGCCAGGCCTTTTCTAGCTGCTAGAAGAGTGGTGAGCAAGACAAAGTTCCTTGCCCTCCTGGATTTACATTCAAGTGGGGGAAGACTGACAAAAATAAGATCATTTCAGAAAGTGCTAAGTACTGTGAAGTAAATTAAAAAGGGCCAACGTGACAGAGTCATGGGGCAGTGACATTCAAGCTGGGACACGTGTCACTTTATACCTAGGTCTCAACAGGTCAGAAACCTCCAGGTTAAAGAAGGCAACCTAAGAGGGTGGCTTGAGTCATGCCCGCTGTGTGACTTTGGTCAAGCTATTTAACTCTTGGGCCTCAGTTTCCCCACATGTAAAATACAGACCAAGGTATCTCCCCCATGGGATAGTCATGAGAATTCAACGAGATCATGTATGCAAAATTTCTCTTACCTAGGCATTCAATAAATGTTAGTTACTTACTATATGGAGTCCCTGGGCGGGAAAAATGGTTAACGTGCTCGGCTGCCAACAGAAAGTTTAGAGTCCACCCAGAGGTGTCTCGGAAGAGAGGTCTGGTGACCTACTTTCAAAAAACCAGATGCCGAAAACTCTATGGAGTACAGTTCTATTCTGACACACATGGGGTTGCCATGAGTCAGAATCGACTTGACAGCAACTATTTTTTACTAATTATATAAACAGACAATATTAATAAAAGTACTAACAGTAAAAGACTTCTCAAAAGAGTCATCTCCCCACCAAGGTGGGCAGGACCATAGAGACTCATGGCTCATGGCTGAGAAAGTGAGTGCTTTGATACCTGATGGGTGGGGGAGATTTTTTGAGGGTGTTTGTTGCTCAGTTATTTATTTGGGATTCCACTCGTGTCACTCACTATTAGTACTCAGCCTGAGAGCCTGGGGGCTTTTAGGACCAGGTGGTAGACCCTCCCTCTCTCCCACCTGCAGCCTCCTTGAACGGTTGCCCAGATCCCAAATCCTGGTCATCCGTCTTTCTTGTCCTCAAGGGACAGCTTGGGGACAGGACAGGGTAGTGTCCATTTCCCAGGTCAAGCTCCAGAAAGGTGAGGAGCCCAGGTAAGTGTCCCTCTACCAGTGCCAGGTTATTTCCATGGTGATAACACGCCTGGATTTTGTTGTTTCTTGTTGAGTTTGTGTTTTGATACAATTTGAGCCTTATAGAAGAATTGCAGAGGTAGTACAGAGAGTTCCATATATCCCTCACCCAGCTTCTGCAAATGGTAATATCTCATGTAACAATGGTACAGTTATGAAAACTAAGGAATGACGTTGATAGGCTTTTACATCTGCATTTCATATAAAGTCCGGGAAGGGTGGGGCTTACCTCAAGGAAGCCCAGATGCTTGCTTTGGCCTTTTGGGAGCCATTTCACATGCAGTTCTTCATTTGCTCCTGGAGAGAATTACTAGTGCCCCCACCCTTCACCACCCTTCACCACAGGGGCAGACGAGGGAACTGAAGCCCACAGAGAGGCATTTTCCAGCAAATAGGGCCAGGCTAGGACTGCAGCCCCTGACCCTTGATCCCCAACCTGTGCCCTCCCCACTCACGATGCTCCACTTCCTAGAGGCAATGGAGACTGGCTGACCTGGGGTCCTGCATGCCCTGGCAGCCCGGGACATGGCATCTCAGGACCACATGGTGGTACGTGGTGGCAAACTCCTTCTTGCCTGCTCTCATCTGGAGAAAAAAACGCCAGAGAAGACATTCCCTGGACCCCCTTTATTCCAGAGAAAGCTGAAGTCTTGGCTGCTGAACCATACCCCTTTTGACCCTTGTAGGGAGGACCTCACAGTTGAGGGGCATGGAAATCAGTGGGGGCTAAGGACCTTCCATGTGCCAAGCACCTGACATACCTGTTATCTCTTTTGACCACCTCCACTCCAGGAAGCTGACCAAACCAGTAGTCCTCAAGTTGGTTCTGACTCATGGTGACCCTATGTGCTCCACAGAGTTTCAATGGCTGATTTTTTAGAAGGAGAACACCAGGCCTTTCTTTTGAGATATCTCTGGGTGGACTCAAACCCCTAACCTTTGACTTAGCAGATGAGCACATTAGCAGTTTGTACCACCCGAGGACTCCAACTTTTATTCCTTTTATGGATGATGACAATGAGCTCAGAAAGGTTAGGTGCCTTATCTGAAGTCACACAGTCCATGAGCGGTAGAGCCAGATTGGAGGCCAGGCCTCTTCGGCTGTATTTGTCCTATCATACACAACTCTAGCCCAGCACAGCTGCTGGGTCTTCCCAAATACCCCTGGTGTTTCCTGCCCTCCTAGGCTTTGACTGGAGGTATCCCTTCTCCTCCATCTGCTTTTTCCTGTAGGACTCCTGCCCCTTCCTAAAGTGCTCAGAGGCACCTTCCCTCTTGAAGGTTTTCCTGCTACCTTAAATAGAAGACACCGCTTCTCCCTTTGAGACTTGAAGCCTCGTACCTCTCTCATCCTTTCACAGACATTATTGCCCCTCAGTGTCAGGCACTGCGCCCGTGTGGGGAGACAGCAGGCTCCCTGCCTCCCTCCCCGGCGTTTATGCTCCAACGCAGAAAACAAACAAGTCAGCAAGTATAAACTCAAAAATCTTCTGGAGGTGGTCAGTGCTGGGGAGCTAGTAAGACGTGGTGATAGCAAAGAGGATCACAGTGGTGGACAGGGATCACTGCTTTCACCAGGGTGGCCAGAGAAGGCCACTTGAGGAGTGACAGTGGAGCCAAGACCAGGTGAGTGAGAAGGAACTAGTGTGAGAAAAGTGGGCCGGCTGAGTGAGCCAGGTGGAGAGAACAGCAGGGGTAAAGGCCTCAGGTGGAGATGCCCCTGCGTGCTGGAGATTTAGAGAAAAAGTGGCAACACAGAGCACTTCTTGCCTGTCTTGTTTCCCAACTTGACCAGAAGCTTCTGTCACCTTGGGTCTCCCTTCACCTGTTTGGGGCTGCCCTTTTGTTAGTTTCCATAGAATTGGATTCAGTGGCGGGACCTTTGATCGCCCCCTAGTGCTGACATCAGTCACTGACACCAATAATTAATACCCGCAGAAGCATGGAGGAAAACCCTGGTGGCCTAGTGGTTAAGTGCTACAGCTGCTAACCAAAAGGTAGGCAGTTTGAATCCACCAGGTGCTCCTTGGAAACTCTATGGGGCAGTTCTACTCTGTGCTATAGAGTCGCTAGGAGTCAGAGTTGACTCGACCATGATGGGTTTGTTTTTGGTTTTTGGAGCATGGAAGCCTGGCATTGCCAGGAGGGAGGGGCAGGTGAGCCCACGGTAAACTTGAAGGTAAGCAGATGTGATGGGGGTGAAGGAGGACCTTGGACAGGGGAATTTGAATGCTGGCTTAGACCTGGAAGCTCTGAAAAGTCACTTCTCTCTGGGGCTCAGTTTTCCCTTCTGTAAAATGGAAATAATAGCCCCCAGTTTCCCAGGTGTTTGTGGGGTTTAAATAATGAGCTATGAGAGGCAGAGCCCGGCCTACTCCGAGGACCTGTACCTGTTCACATCTCTGTGCTTCGTGGAGATGATACCGTGTTTAGACTCACTGGAAACCCTGGTTGCATAGTGGTTAAGTGCTAGAGCTGCTCACCAAAAGTCAGCAGTTTGAATCCACCAGGCACTCCTTGGAAACCCTGTGGGGCAGTTCTACTCTGCCCTATAGGGTTGCTCTGAGTCAGAATCGACTCGACAGCAACAGGTTTTTTTGGGTTAGGGTCATGCTGGAGCATGCAGTGGTTAGAGCTTGGCTGCTAACCAAAAGGTCAGCAGTTCGAATCCACCAGCTTCTCCTTGGAAACTCTACAGGGCAGGGGCCATGCTTGGTCTTCCCAGGAAGGTGGCAAGACAAGCATGGTGGCTTTTGAACCTGACTGCTCATCAGGATCATGGCAACTTGCTTCTCACCCCAGACCTCCTAAATCAGAAATTCCAGGGTGGGGGCTTGGGAATCTGCATCTTTTTAAATTCTGCAGTTGATCCTGGTGGGTGGTTTGGGAACAACTAGCCAAATAGTTGAGAAAGAGCTCGGATCCAGAGTCAGGCTGACCTGGGTTTGGCTCCTGGCTCTGCCTTTTCGTAGCTGTGTGGTCTTGTAAAAACTGCTGAACTCGGTGCCTCAGCTTCCGAATGGGAATAATGGTAATACGCACCTTACAGGATTATTGCCGGTGTCAAGTAAGATACTGTATATAAAGTACTTAGAATAGTGCCTGGGGTATGATAAACATTCACAAAAATTTTATTGTTATTATTATGAATAATATGATGAGCCCTGGTGGCACAATGGTTAAAGCACTCAGCTACTAACCAAAAGGTCAGCGGTTCAAACCCACCAGCCGCCCCATGAGAGAAAGATGTAGTTATCTGCTTCCATAAGGATTTACAGCCTTGGAAATTCCACGGGGCAGTTCTACTCTATCCTATAGGGTCGCTATTAGTCGGAATCGACTTGACGGCAATGGGACTTTTTTAGGTTTATTATGAATAATAGTTTGTGAGTGGCATGATATCATGAGGCAAAAGATATGGTAGGCCCACCATTTCCCATCTCACTTCATTCATTCATTCATTCCCCCACTCACTCACTCACTCCATCACCCCAGGCCTCCTGCAACGGATACAAGAACCGAAAGAAAGCTGTGTACTTAGAGTGTGACCAGCCTCCTTTGACCTCTCCACCTCTGATTCACCTTCCTTTGTCACTTTCTCTTGCAGAATTCTCCTCTCTGGTGGCTGAATGCTAAGAGGCACTGACTGCCCTGGCCTTCCACCTTTCTGCCCCAAACAGCTGACCTCAACCCCTCTTGCTGCCCTCCTGCGTTCTGTTCAGTTTATGTTATTTTTTACTCCTCCCATCCCCTGCAGCCTTCAAATAACACCATTCTTCTGGAAAATGCTGGAGAAATAATAAAGGCTGTACCAACCAGACTCTGCCTGCTCAAAAGGCAATAGGCTTTGTTTTCTCAGACATACCTGGGTAGGTAGGGGCGGCAGAATTCAGACAGAAAAGATGGTGGTGGGGGTGGGATTTACCAACTCCTCTTCTGCATTTTGATCCTGAGCGTGATAGTGATACTCTGTACAGGTTGTCCACTTAACCTTGAAACCATCCCATAAGGTGGGTAATGAAACTCCCATTCTACAGATAAAGACTCTAAGTCTTAGGTAAAGTGCTGCGTCTAAGCCACACAGCTAGGACTTGGAACTGAGACTTGAACTCAGGCCTGTGGATGGCTGGATGGCTGGATGGGGGGGTGGGTGGATAGATGGATGGATGGATGGATGGATGGATGGATGGATGGATGGATGGATGGATGGATGGATGGGGGGGTGGATGGGTGGATGGGTGGGGGGGTGGATGGGTGGATGGGTGTGGGTGGATGGGTGGATGGGTGGATGGGTGGGGGGATGGATGGGTGGATGGGTGGGGGGGTGGATGGGTGGATGGGTGGGGGGGTGGGGGGGGTGAATGGATATTTGCTGAAACTCTTTTGTTACAAATGACAGAATCCCAATTCAAAGTAACTTAATCAATAAAAGAATGGATTAATTGGCTTAGGTGCCTGAGTAGTCCAGGAGTCGGTCTTCAGGAAGGTCCCTGAGCGGTGCAAACCATTTGCACTGGACTACTGACCTAAAAGAGCCCTGGTGGTACAGTGGTTAAGAACTCAGGCTGCTAACCAAAAGGTTGGCAATTTGAATCCACCAGCTGCTCCTTGGAAACCCCATAGGGCAGTTCTACTCTGTCCTATAGGGTCACTATCAATCAGAATTGACTCGACAGCAACAGGTTTGTTTTTGAGTTTTTCGTTTTTTGACTAACTTAAAAGTTGGCAGTTAGAACCCACCCAGCAGCCCCACAGAAGAAAGGTCTGGAGATCTGCTTCCATAAAGATTACAGCCAAGAAAACCCTATGGAGCAACCCTACTCTGTCACGCATAAGGTGGCCATGAGTCAGAATCAACTCGGCGGCAATGAGTGTGGCTTGCTGCTGAGGTCACAGGAACAGCTGGGTCAGTGCAAAGGAAAGTGGTGCGGGGGCATCTCTGAGCACTGCTTTCTTTTGTGCTGGGTTCATTGTCAGGCAGGCTCTCCCTTCATGATAGCAAGATTTCCCCAGCAGCTCAACGTGTACATTCAGCAACACCAGGAAAAAAAAAAAAGAAAAAAGCTTCTCTTTCCCACTAGCTCCATGAATTTTAGTAGCTAACATTTATTGACCACTTACTGTGTGTCGAACTCTGTGCTAAACCCTTTACGTGATTCTGTGTGTACAACAGCTCTGTGGACTGGGTAGTCTTATTATCCCATCATGCAGGCGAGGGAACTATGACACTGAGAAGTGAAATAGTTTGCCCAGGGTCACACACAGCCTTGCGGTCAACCCCAGAGCCAGTGGCCCTCCCTGAATCGATCACGGTGGCCAGAAGGATGGGAGCCCTGACTGGATCGTACCCGTCTGCAGGGACAGGTGGACGGGGTCACACAGCAAGCTCACAGTCTGGGAGTCGGGGAGGCATATCCCAGTGGAAGTTAGAAAGTGCTAGAAGGATGCTGGGCAGGCCTGGGGAAAGGGTTATTTTAGAGTCCCTGGTGTAGGAACTGGCACAGTGTTCTCTTTCTCATGTTGTAAGCCACCAACCCTTTCACTGGGCTCTGAGGTATCACTCTGGGCAGGCTATCAGGGAAGGTTTTCACTGAGAGCAGCACCTGGGCAGGATCCAGGCTGAGGTGCAGGATGGACAGGCCACCTACCAGGATGTCAGCCAGGCATAGCAGGCAAGGGCCCCGACCTGAGAGGGGACTTGGGACCAGAACCAGGAATTGGGCCAAAGCAGCAAGGCCCTGGAGGGCCACCCTCCTGTGGGCTCAGCCAAGCATTCCCAAAGTCTGCTCCTGAAGGCTGCAAGTGAGCCAGAGTGAGTGGGAGTGGGCCAGGTGAGTGGGAATGCGTGAGTGTGTATGAGCAAGAGATGGCATGCCTCATCATGTGTGCCTGTATGCATGCATGAGGACACGTGCACATGTGCTCACAACAGTCAGGACAGGCCCAGGTTTTCATGTGGGGTTTGAGGGGTCCCAACTTTGGACATCAAGGACAGGTGGGAGTAGGGAAGATGAAGTGTGCCCTGGAGTGTCCTGGAGTGTGCCCTAAACTGGGCCCATGTGGAATACAGAAGGACGGGCAGGAGCCGGGGACCAGGAACATCCCATCCAGAATCCAGGACAGGCAGGCCCGGACACCAGCTACCACTGCCTGCTGGCCTGGAGTGACCCTCAGGGGCCCACAGTACCTCTGCCCTCATACCCAAATGACAGCCCACACATTCAGACTCAGGGCAGTGAACAGTGCAGCAGCAGCCAAGCCAGGCGTTTGAGAGCAGGACCATTTGACCCCTTTAGGGGACTCAGGATAATGCCCCAGGGCCCTTGTTTTAAAAGGATTTACCTGGAACCTGGGCAGGACAAGGAAGAAATGGCTTCCCCTGGCTGACAGGGAAAGGCCTGAGGCTCCTGCGCAGCGGTTAAGTGCTTGGCTGCTAACCTAAAGGTCAGAGCTTCAAACCTGCCAGCCACTCCAGGGGAAAAAGATGTGGCAGGCTGCTTCTGTAAAGATTACAGCTTGGAAACCCCACAGGGCAATTCTACTCTGTCCTGTAGAGTCACCGTGAGTGGGAATGTACTCAACAACAATAGGTCTTAAAGTATACCATCTCATTTTCTTCTCTTAACAACTGTGTGGAGACGCCCGAGTGGCCCTAATGATTAAGCACTTGATTACTAACTGGAAGGTTGGTGGTTCAAACCCACCTCAGAAAATAGGCCTGGTGATCTGCTTCTGAGAGGCCACAGCCTTGGAAACCCTGTGAGACACAGCTCTACTGTGCACACAGGGGGTTGCCGTGAGCCAGGATTGACTCCACAGGAACTAACGTGATGGTAGTAGGTAGAGTCCCTGGATGGTGCAAATAGTTAAGGAGCTCTTCTGCTGACCAAACAGTTGGAGGTTTGAGTGCACCCAGAGGCACCTCAGAGAAAAGGCCTGGCAATCTAGTTCCAAAAGATCACAGCCATTGAACTATAGAGCACAGTTCTACTTTGACACATATGGGGTCACTATGAATCAGAGTTGACTCAATGGTTGTAGTTACAATTATTACCCCTTGTCTTGGTCATCTAGTGCTGCTACAGCAGAAATACCACAAGTGGATGGCTTTAACAAAGAGAAATTTATTCTCCCACAGTCCAGTAGGCTACAAGTCCAAATTTAAGGCATCAGCTCCAGGGGAAAGCTTTCTCCCTCTGTTGGCTCTGAAGGAAGGTCCTTGTCGTCAATCTTCCTCTGGACTAGGAGCATCTCAGAGCAGGAACCTCAGGCCCAAAGGACGTGCTCTTCTCCCGGCACTGCTTTCTTTGTGGTATGAGGTCCCCATGGCTTTCTGCTCACTTCTCTCTTCTATATCTCAAAAGAGATTGGCTTAAGACACCATCTAATCTTGTAGACTCACCAATATAACTGCCACTAATCCATCTCACTAACATCATAGTGATAGGATTTACAACACATAAGGATATCGAATCAGATGACAAAATGGTAGACAATCATACAATACTGGGAATCATGACCTAGCCAACTTGACAGACTTTGGGGGGGCACACAATTCAATCCATGACACCCCCTTTTACAGAACACATTTGCGTTTGACTACTAACTTAAAGGTTGGCGGTTTGAGCTCACCCAGGGGTGCGGTGGAAGAAGGTCCTGGTGATCAGCTTCTGTAAGATCACATCTCAGCAAACCCTACAGAGCAACTCTACTCTGTCACACGTGCCATCAGCATGAGTCAGAATTGGCTCAACAGCAGCTGGTTTGATTTACAGATAAGAAAACCAAGGTCCTCTGGGGACACACAGCCTGTAAGTGGCAGAGCTGGAATGAAATGCGGGGCCTAATGACCCAGAGTCAGGATCCTCACCAGCTGCTGTGCACCCCACGGTGTGACAGGAGGGACACCTTTCCCTGGGGCACAGAAGACCATGGTGGTCAGGGAAGGCGTAATAACCAGGTGATACCTAAGGGGACACCGGTGGTCATATGCCACGCCCTGTACTCTGACCCCTACCCAGTTCTTGGTCTGGCCATTCTTCTGCCCTCTCTGCCTCTACCTGAACCCAGAGCCCCATCATACACGCAGAGGTTGGGGCGTGACGTGGTACGGCCAGGTTGCCTGGGTCTCACAGGCAGGAAGAGCTTCAAATTCAGACTTTGGGCATCTCTTCAATTGAGGCTAAACCTCCAGTCACTGTAACTCAGTGTCTTAGTTCTGTTGTAACTGAAATACCACAAGTGGATGGCTTTAACAAAGAGGAGTTTATTCACTCCAGTCGGGTAGGCTAGAAGTCTGAATTCAGGGAGCCAACTCCAGAGAAAGGCTTTCTCTCTCTAGGCTCTGGAGGAAGGTCCTTTTGTCAATACTCCCTTGGTCTGGGGCATCTCAGCACAGGAGCCCCAGGTCCAAAGGGTGTGTTCTACTCCCAGCACTGTTTTCTTGGTGGTATGAGGTCCCCGTGTCTCTCTGCTGGCTTCTCTCTTTTATGTCTCAAAAGAGATTGGCTTAAGACACTATCTAATCTTGTAGATCTCATCAATACAACTGCCACTAATCCCCCTCATTACATCATAGTGATAGGACTTACAGCACATAGGGAAATCACATCAGATGACAAAATGGTAGGCAATCATACAATCAGGTTTGGCAGTTTTATATACTGGGACCTTCACCATATGGAGGTGGCCTCAGATACTTGTACACACCCCACAGCTGCCCCCTAGCCAGTCCCCTGGCCCCTCATCCCTCCCCAATTCACTCCCCACACACAGCCCGAGGCCTGTCCCCAAAACCTAGATCAGATCACACGTCACTCTCTTTCCTAAAATGATTTGGTGGCTGCCTGTTGTATAGAATAAAGCCCTGGACCGAGCTCAGCCTCCCCACCGTGGGGAAGGCCTCGGCATCCCTCCCAAACCCCTCCATCATGGCTCTCCCCATCCTCCTCCATCGTGGCCCTCCCTCATCCCCCTCCACCTTGGCCCTCCCCCACCCCCCTCCACCTTGGCCCTCCCCCACCCCCCTCCACCTTGGCCCTCCCCCACCCCCCTCCATCATGGCCCTTTCCCATCCCCCTCCATCTTGGCTCTCTCCCATCCTCCTCCACCTTGGCCCTCCCCCATTCCCCTCTACTTTAGCCCACCCATCCCCCTCCATCATGGCCCTTTCCCATCTGTCTCCATCATGGCCCTTCCCAATCCCCTTCCATCTTGGCCCTTTCCCATTCCCCTCCATCTTGGCCCTCTTCCTCAGCCCCTCAGTGCTCCCTCCAGGCTTCCTCCACACTGTCCCTCATCCTGGACCATTCAGCTCTCCTGACCTCCCCAGACCCTTCCACCTCGTTCGATCCTACCCCTCCTCAGCAAAACCACCTGGTAGACACTCCCAGCCAAGTCAGAGCACCTGAGGACACCCTTGCCAGTGTAGACCACAGTTGAAATAATAAAATGATTTTTTTTTTTAAAGATTTTTTGCGATGACTTGATCACGTCCACCTCTCCTCAGATTTTAAGCTGCCTGAGGGCATGGCCATGTCTGCTGGCTCTGGCTGGATCCCCAGGGCCTGTCACACACAATGATGCAGAATGAATGCATGCAGACCAAGATGCATAGAGTGTAGGGAGGGGTGAGCCCACCCATCATGAAACAAATGTGACCACTGAGGCCCAACATGGCCGGTGACCACTCATGGCTACATAGAGAGCTCAGAGCAGAATGGGAACTTGAGCCCACTCTGCTGTTTCCCTACCCTCAGGGCAGTGCCTCGTCCAGAGAGACCTAACTCAACAAGGAATGAGAGGCAAGGGCAGAGGTGGGTGCAGGAGGAGGCGAGCTTTTCCTGCCCAATACCCCCTTTGCCGGCTCTGTCACTACATCCAACATCCGCTGGCCCCAGCTGCTTAACCCCTAAAGCCGTGTCACCACCACGCTCTGCACTCCCCCTCCTGGTTTTCTCATCAGCTGAACAAGACTCCTTGCCTTCACCTTCCTCATTGTTATGCTCAGAGGAGCCTCTCTCATTATCTCTGTCCCCTTTCTGTCTGGGAGAGGCTGGGCACAGGAGGGGAGATGAAGGCCCGGGAGGTGGAGCAGGCAAATCGTTTCCTAAGTGGCTTTTGATAAGCACTGAGGTGGCAGCATGGTGGCCAGGTGAGGAATGATCAATTGCTGGCTCCCCAGGTGGACCCAGTGTCCTGGAGCAGAGGGGTATGTAGAGAAGGGGAGGCAGGAAGTAAAAGGGTAGTCAGGACAGGACCAGAGGTGGGCTGGCTGGACAGGAAAGTTGGGACTAGGAACTTCGTCCTCTCTCAGCCATGGGTTTGGAGAAGATGACCATTTGGGCTTCAGCTTTGGGCCTCCTGGGTTCAATTCTGCTTCTTCCTCTTTTGAGCATCTACAGTGTGCCAAATACTTTGTGTACTGTCATCGTTGCTGTTGGATGCCATCGAGTTGATTCCGACTCAAAGCTACCCCATATGACAGAGTAGAACTGCTCCATAAGGTTTTCTTGGTTTATAATCTTTGCAGAAGCAGATGGCCATGTCTTTCTCCTGGCCATCTCTCTAGAGCCACTGCGTGGGTTCGAACCAGCAGCTGGGTGCTGAACCATTGTGCCACTAGGGCTCCTTTGTACATGTTGCTGCTGTTGTGTGTCATTGACTCAATTCTGACTTATAGCAAACCTGTATCTCTTTCTCTTCATCCAGCCCTCCAAGGAAGAGAACAGTCTATTTTACAAATGGAAAGAATGAACCAAGAAAAAAAACCTTAAGATTTAGAGAGGTTAGGTTGATTTGTCCAAAGCACACAGCTAACAAGAATGAAAATAGCAAACATGTATTCATTCTGCCAACAAAGCACTTTTGAGTGCTGCTAAGCACTTTAGAGGTATTACCTCGTTGAATAGTCATAGGAGCTGCAGAAGTCTTCCAAAGCTTCAGTCTGCTACTGGCTCTGCCTCCCACAGCAAAGACCCCCCTGCCCCTGCTGCCACCCTAGAGACAGGTACTCCAGGAAGTTCGAATTGGATGAATCTGACAATCGGGTTTATTCAGAAATCTTGAGGCTATTTACAAGGAGAGCTTCAGCCCGCATAGGATGGAAGCCTGGGGCTCCCTGCCCACCCCGTGTCCCCTTCCATCCACCCGGCCGGAGAAGGGCCTGGGCAGCCAACCTGGATCCCGAGCCATGTCACAAAGGGCCCTCACCTGACTGACCTCAATTTCTACTCTTCCGGGACCTTCTCAGGGGAGTCATTACACGGATGTGGTGGAGGAATATGTGTCTGCATTTGGGACCTTATAAAGGTCAGATTTGGGGACCCACATGGGCACAGGGCAGGCTGCCCCATGCATTATGGCGCTCAAACCAGAAGACTCATTATTCCTATTTTGCAGATTAGGAAATGGAGCTTAAGTAGCTTGGCTGAGACCCCAGAGCCCATTTGTTTGACCCCACTCTTCTGCCTGGTAGAGAACAGAGCCAGGATTACCACTGCGAGGAGCCTGGATCCTAAGCCCACATTTATCTCCTTCTGCTTCTCCCACATCCTCTGCAGGTGCTCAGCCATGAACTCTTCAATTCTTTGTGCCTCCTCATCCCAGGAAGGCCCAAACTCCTTAACAGCCCACAGGGACCTTTGCGTTTGGCCCCTTCCGGCTTCCGCATTGTGCTTTCTCACTGTTCTGCCTGCATGCTCCTCCCTCCCGACTCCCACTCAACCCCCCAACCTTACATTCCTGGAATTCTCTGTTCCAACTAGAAAGAATGCACCCTTTCTCAAAACTGCCATGTCCTCTCTCATCTCTGGGTCTTTGCATGGGCTGTTCCTTCGCCTGGAACACTATTCCCTCCCCTCCTGGCTAATTCCTAGGAAAATCTCAGGCCTCGGCCTAAATGGTGCTACCTCTCCACGCCCACCGAACCCCCAAGTTTAGTTGCTCATTCGTACTTTCAACAAATCTTTATTGATCACCTACTACGTGCCAGGCACAGTGGTGCTTCCGCTCTCCGGGCACTTCCATCCTGCTGGACTCCCGTTTTGTTCTCTCTTCAGCACTCACTCCACTTTATGCTGACTGCTTCCTGAATAATCTTTCTCCCCCGTTTGGTTGTGAACACCGCCAGAATCATGGCTGTCTGGCTCACCATTGTAACCCCAGCACCTAACCCAGCCCCTGGCACAAAGGAGGCTCTTGGTACATCTTTGCTGAGAAATAAATGCATTAAACAAAGAGAAGCGTATTCACAAGGAAGAAAATAAAGCAATGCATCAGCATCAGGGGGATGGTCAGCCTTTCCGTAATTAAAGGCATGGACTGCAGCCTGAAGAGGAAGTAGGTTTCTTTTGTGTCATTACATGGACACAAAATCAGGACCAACAAGGGGGATTTACAAAGCAGCCGCTCTTGACTCAACTTAGGGAAGACCTGTCTACCTTTAGAGCAGTTAGATGGCCTGTCCTGTGAGACAGTAAGCCTCCTGTCACAAGAGGCATGCAAATGGAGACCAGGGAACTCATCAAGGGAATCCACACATCAGCAGGTGAGTTCCCCTAGCCAGCAATTTCCCTCCAATTCTGAGATCTGCCATCTGAGCCAGCTTACAGGCCATTAAAATTCCATTTGCACTCCTGCTGGCTCCCTGCTACCTTGTTAAATCACTTACCAGATATGTATTGAGCACAGGTGTCACATGGATAGATACAAAGATGGTGCCCTGTCCTAATGAGGTAGAGAAGTTTCCAGATTGTTCTTCTTTTCTCCTTTCTGACCTGACCCAGTGTCCAGAGCTCCCGCCCCAGGAAGGCTCTGATAAGCTGATGTCACCTGGGTTCAGAGGAGATTAGTTTGTATTTAATTTCCCTCCTGCCAGCGCTCTCCTCCTCGGCTGTCCCTGCGGCGCGCTTACCACCTCCTGGCTCCGCGCTGGCTCCTATTGGCAGCGTCGGCTCCAGCTGCTGTTCCTGCTGTGCCTACGTTGGCTTACTGGGCTCACCTTTAATTCCTATGTCGAGGCCCCGCTCGCTCTCAGAGTGGAGGCCGCCACAACTCAGGAAGGGATGAGGTTGAGAAGTTATGGGACATCCACAAATAAACGGTAGTGTGTCCCTTAAAATAGTCGTTTTGGATGTTCTACAGCAATACAGGGAGATATCTGTGATGCGTAATTTGAATTTTCTCATGTTGTCGTTAGTTGCCTTTGAGTTGGCTCCAACTCATGGAGACCCCATGTACGACAGAGTGGAACGTTGCCTGGTCCTGAGCCATCTTTATCATTGTTGCTATGTTCGAGTCCATCGTTACAGCTCTTCTAGTGACTTCCAACCTATGGGGTTCATCTTCCAGCACTGTATTGGATAATATTCTGTTGTGATGCATAGAATTTCCACTGGCTGATTTTTGGAAGTAGATCACCAGGCTTTTCTTCCTAGTCTGAGTTAGTTTGGAAGCTCTGGTGAAATGTATCCACCGTGGATGACCCTGCTGGTCTTTGAAATACCAGTGGATAGCTTCTAGTATCCTGGCAACATGAAAGCCACCACAGTATGACAAACTGACAAGTGGTGAAACTTTTTCGTAGGTGACATTTATGATAGTTCCTTGTCTTAGTTTCTTGAGGCTGCTATAACAGAAATACCACAAGTGTGCGGCTTTAACAAACAGAAATATATTTCCTCACAGTTTAGGAGGCTAGAATCTGAATTCAGGGCTCTGGCTCTAGGGGAAGGCTTGCTCTGTACATTCTGGGGGAAAATCCTTGTCCCTTTCAGCTTGTCTTCCTCTGTTCCTCGATGATCTCCACATGGCATCAGTCTTTCCCCACGTGTGCTTCCCTGCTGCTGTGCCAAAAAGCCATGGTGGCACAGTCGTTAAGCACGTGGCTGCTAACCGAAAGATCAGTGGTTCAAACCTACCAGCTCCTCCGTGGGACCAAGGACCTGGTGATCTGCTTCCATAAAGATTACAGCCTTGGAAACCCTATGGGGCAGCTCTACTCTGTCCAGTAGGGTCGCTGTGAGTCGGAATTGACTCAATGGCAACAGGTTTGGATTTTGGGGGGGTTTGTTTGGTTTTTTTTTTGCTTTTGTGCCTAATCTACTCCTTTTATATGTCAAAAGTGACTGATTTAAGATACACCCTACACAGATATGGTCTCACTGACATAACAAAGAAAGTCCTGTTCCCAGATGGGATTGAATCCATAGGATTTATAGCACACATCTTTGGTCAGTACATCACAAGCCTACTCATCACCCGTCCTCAGCTCTTTCTATCACAACCCCACTTAGGGGCAGGGCAGCAATGCACCCTGTGAAAAATACTTGCCTGACCAGGGACCCCAGTTTTGGTCTAGGAGATATAAGCATACAACCCTGGATGGGGCTTCCAGGAAAGCTTCTGAGGTAGCAACCCCCTTAGCCGTTGGCCTCTGCCTTCCCCCTCCACCCTAGGGGAAGGCTTCACTCTAGGATGCAGCCTCAGGACCTAAAGATGGAGCTGCCATCTTGCAACCATGGAAATAAAGACACCTGCTAATGAAGGCCCTACTACAAAGCTAGGAAAAGCCGGGGTCCCTGGTAACTCCTTGAAGATGTCATTCCAGCCCAGGAGCTGCCAACTTTGGGAGTGCTTTCGACAGGGGAGAAACAAACGCTTATTTGGTTAAGTCGCTGTGGTTAGCACATGAAGCAAACACAATTCTAACTAATACCACAGTGATCTAAGAAACTTTACATAAGGCAGTAGTGGGTTGAACAGGCTCCCCAAAAAGATATGTCCACCGTAGACTCCGAATGTAACCTTTTTTGGAATAAGGGTCTGCAAGTATAAAGATCTCGAGAAGAATTCATCCTGAGCTAAGGTGAGCCCTAAATCCAATGACGGGTGTCCTTGTAAGGGACAGAAAAGAGGAGACACACAGAAGCACAGGGAAGGAGGCCAGTGAAGGCAGGGGCAGAGATAGGAGTGATGTGTCTACAAGCCAAGGGATGCCAGGACTCACCAGAAACACAGAGGCAAGGAAGGATCCTCCCCTAGAGCCTTTGGAGGGAGCGTGGCCCTGCCAACACCTGGATTTCAGACTTCTGGGCTCCAGAACTATGAGAGAATAGATGTCTCTTGTTTTAAGCCATCTGGTTTGTGGTCATTTGTTACAGCAGCTCTAGGAGGCTAATACACACAGAAAAGTAGGTGTCATAGAAGATTTAAGCTGGGCATTTCAAGGATAAATAGGGGTTCTTGGGTTAAAAAAGGGAAGGGCCTTCCAAGCGGAAGGGTAGGAAACTATCAAAGCAATAAAACAAAACTAGTGGCTGTGGAGTCGGTTTTGACTCCCAGAGACCCCAGGTGTTTCAGAGTAGAAAACTGTGCTCCGTGGGGTTTGCAATGGCTATGATCTTTTGGAAGCAGATTGCCAGGTCTTTCTTTCAAGGCACCTGTGAGTGGATGCAAACCACCAACCTTTAGGTTAGTAGCTGAGATCTTAATTATTTGTACCACCCAGGAACTCTTTTATTGAACATTCCCTGTATCTTGGGCACTCTGCTGAGTGCTTTACACAGCCCTCCTCCAACCCCTATGGCAAGCCCGTGTGGTGGCTACCACTCACTATTGGAGCAGATCAGGAGAATGAGGCAGAGAGAAGTTAAACGACAGTGCTATAGGAGTGGTTGAAACAGATTAGGGTGGGGGGCAGGGGAGGCAAAGATATCCTTCCCCCAAGCTCCCAGCATTCACCTCTTCATACTTCATTCACCGTCAAGACCCCCAACTTGCTGTCCAAGGGCTTTTGTTTCCTGACTGTGGCTACCCGCGCAGCCCCTGTACAGAGCTAGACAGAAGTACCCTAGTGTTGAACTTCGTTACCTGTGGGTCCTGTGTTCACAAATTTGCTGATTTGCTAAAAATGCTAGTGGCCCTTACACAGTCATTTGCAAATGTGCACACGCACAGAACTGCAAAAAATTCCCCAGCTGAGGGTGAACCAGGCTGGTTCCTGCATTCGGTAATCCAGTGTCTGTGAGCACTCCGGAGACAGTTGTAAATGCCCTGGGCAGCCCTTAACCAGTGCCGGATGGTGAGTTGGATATGAACAGGCCAGCTTCCTTGCCCCTCCCCCAGGGTGACTCTGAGTTGTGTTCCATGCAGTCTCCTGGCATTCCCCAGCAGGGCTGAGCTCCTGTCGCCCACGTGATAGTTGGCTTAACAGTGCACCCTCCTGACTTCTCTCATTCCCTGTCTCACTTCCCCACTCCCCTAGAGGTGCTTCCTGGAATAAATAAATAAATAAACCACTTGTACCCAAAGCCTTGCCTGGGGTCTGCTTCTGGGGAAGCCCCACACCAAAACAGTATTGGGGTCAGGATTCATCCCAAAGTTTATTTGACCCAAGGGCCCACGCTACTACCCAATTAAACTCCTCTTTTACCCTGTGGGGTTATGTGTGTAACAACCCCAAGGTGCGTCCCATATTCAGGACACAAATTAGAAAGTAGCTCATTTTCTGTAACCAAACATCCCTGAGTGGCGCAAACAGTCTGCGTTTGTTAACTAATCTTAAGGCTGGTGGTTCAAACTCACCCAGCAACACTGCGGAAGACAGTCCTGGCAAACCACTTCCATGAAGATGAGAGCCAAGAAAACCCTCGTAGCACGTGGGGTCACCATGAGTCAAAATCAACTTGATGGTAGTGGATTTGGGTGTAGTTTTGTTTTGTTATCCAAAGCCAAAGGCTGGATGCAGCAGGAAGTATCAGCCAAGAGACCAGTGTAGAAGAGACCAGCCAAGAGCCGCCTGATTACGGAGGCTTTTGAATGTCACACTATGGAGACAGAAAAAGGCCTGCCTGATGGGTCTGTATTCCTCACCACACGGTGAGGTGACTTGGCCGTGCTCCAGCGAGAAGCCTGCTCCTCTCTCACCACCACAGCTCCTCCAGGTCTCGGGCCACTTGTCACCCTCTCCTCTAATGCTCACGTCTGCTAACTCAAGAAGCGTGCAGAGGGCAATCAGTTCAGTGGAGTGCTTCTGAGACGATTCTGGAACGGCTGCGAAACTTGCTGGGCCAGCCAGCACCAGATGAGAAATTGCTACGCCGGGGCAGTTTTACAAAATTCAAAGCTTTTTCACTGGGGCGGAGGGTCAGTTAGTGGATGGTTTCTTACCTAGTCATCACAAAACACCACCTTGTCAGCATCGCCACAGAGGTCACCGTGGAAAGGCTTCTCTGGGGCCAGCCCTTTCTCTGCTTTTGGAAAGATTCTTCGAGAATGGGAATAACACAGAGGAAGTGAGCCCCAATTCTTCCGCCACAATAAACTGCTTCAGTCAGCCGTTTATTTCCATCTAAAGAAAATTGCCTTCGTTTCTTGAGTTTCTTGCAAGAAAAGCTTCCTGGCCCCAGTAGACGGGAGGAGTAGATTGAAGTTATTAATTCATTCATTTGTTCATGCATTTAACAACAACATGCCTAGAGTAATAGTGTTGCTGTTAATGCCCTCAAGCAGCCCCCGACTCATGGCGACCCCCATGCACAACGGAATGAAACACTGCCCAGTCCTGTGCCATGCCCACGATGGGTTGCGAACTGGACCGTTGTGATCCATAGGGTTTTCACTGGCTGATTTTCAGAAGTTGATCTCCAGGCTTTTCTTTCTATTCTGGAAGCTCCACTGAAACCTAGTCAGCGTCATAGCAATATCCAAGCCTCCATTGGTGGACAGGTGGTGGCTGCCCACGAGGTGAATTGGCTGGGAATCGAACCTGGGTCCCTCACATGAAAAACGGGGATTCTACCACTGAACCACCAATGCCTCACCACTATCATATGACCCAGCAATTCCACTCCTAGGTATGTACCCAGAAGAACTGAAAGAAGGGACACAAGCAGATGCTTGAACACCAATGTCCACTGCAGCACTGTTTACAATAGCCAAAAGGCGGAAACGACCCAAGTGTTCATCAACTAATGAATGGATAAACAAAATGTGGTATAGACACAAAATGGAATATTATACGCCACGAAAAGGAACAGATTCTAATACATGCTATTAACATGGATGAATGTGGAAAATATTACACTAAGTGAAACAAGCTACTCAAAAAAGTACAAGTATTGTAATTTAAGAAAACAAAACTCCTCACAACTGGATCCATAAGAAACATCATGATAAACAGAAAAAATGTTGAAGTTATCAAGGGTTTCATTTTACTCGGATCCACAATCAACACCCATTGAAGCAGCAGTCAAGAAATCAAACGATGTATTGCATTGGGCGAGTCTGCTACAAAAGACCTCTTTAAAGTGTTAAAAAGCAAAGATGTCACTTTAAATTCACTAAGTAGATAGTAGACAAGAACTATTTTAGGTGAGGGGAAAGACAACACACAATATGGGAAAGGTCAGCACAACTAGACTAAAACAAAAGCAAAGAAGTTTCCTGAATAAACTGATGCTTTGAAGGCCAGAGTAGCAGGGATGGGGGTCTGGAGACCATGGTTTCCGGGGACATCCAGGTCAATTGGCATAACAAAATGTATTAAGAAAAAGTTCTGCATCCCTCTTTGGTGAGTGGCCTCTGGGGCCTTAAATGCTAGCAAGTGGCCACGTAAGATGCATCAATTAGTCTCAACCCACCTGGAGCAAAGGAGAATGAAGAACACCAAAGACATAAGGTAAAGATGAGCTCAAGAGACAGAAAGGGCCACATAAATGAAAGACTACATCACCCTAAGACCAGAAAAACTAGGCAGTACCTGGCTACAACCAACCACTGCCCTGACAGGGAACACAACAGAGAATTGGTGGAGCAGGAGAACAGTGGGATGCAGACCTCAAATTCTCGTAAAAAGACCTGACATAATGGTCTGACTCAGACTGGAGGGACCCCAGAGGTCATGGTCCCCGGACCCTTTGTTAGCCCAAGGCTGCAACCATTCCCGAAGCCAACTCTTCAGATAGGGATTGGACTGGACTATAAAACAGAACATGATACTGGTGAGGAGTGAGCTTCTTGGTTCAAATAGACACATGAGACTATGTGGACAGCTCCTGTCTGGAGGTGAGATGAGAAGGCAGAGGGGACAGGAGCTGGCTGAATGGACACGGGGAATACAAGGTGGAGAGGAGGAACGTGCTGTCTCATTAGGGGGAGAGCAGGTAGGAGTACATAGCAAGGTGTATAAGTTTTTGTATGAGAGACTCACTTGATTTGTAAACCTTCACTTAAAGCACAATGAAAAAAAAAAAAAAGATGTCACTTTAAGGATTAAGGTGCCCCTGACCCAAGTCATTGTATTTTCAATCACCTCATATGCATGCGAAAGCTGGACAATGAATAAGGAAGACCAAAGAAGAACTGACGCCTTTGAATTACAGTGTTGGCAAAGAATATTGAATATACTATGGACTGCCAAAAGAACGAACAAATCTCTCTTGGAAGAAGTATAACCAGAATGCTCCTTAGAAGTATATCACATACTTCGGACATGTTATCAGGAGGGACCAGTTCCCGGAAAAGGACATCACGCTTGGTAAAGTAGAGGGTCAGCAAAAAAGAGGAAGACGCTCAACTAGATAGACTGACACAGCGGCTGTAACAATGAGCTCAAACATAGCAACAATTGTGAGGATGGGGCAGGACCAAGCAGTGTATACAGGGTCGCTAGGAGTCGGAATCAACTCTACAGCACCTAACAACAACAGGGCCTGTGTCTTAGCTTCCTAGTGCTGCTATAACAGAAATACCACAAGTGGGCGGCTCTGTAGAACAGACATTTATTTTCTCACCGTTCAGGAAGCTAGAAGTCCAAATTCAGGGCACTAGCTCTAGAGGGAGTCTCCAGCACTCTCTCTCTCTCTGGGCTCTGGGGGAAGATCCTTGTCTTTTTCAGCTTACCTGAGTTCCTTGGTGATCTTCACGTGGCCTCTACCTTTCCACCTTTGTGCTTGCTCCTGTGTTTAGTCTCTTTATAACTCAGGAGTGTTTAGGTTGAGGACACACCCCATGCTGATAGGACCTGGCTACAATAACATAACAAAGAAACCCAATTCCCCAGTGGATAACATCCAGGGTATAAGGGTTAGGATCCCAACACCTATTTTGGGGTACACAATTCAACCCCTAACAGGCTGGGAGAAAGGGAGCATGGAGTCCTTGCTTCATGGGTACAGAGTTTGTTTGGGGTGATGAACAATTTTTTGGAAATCGATGCTGGTGATGGTTGCACAACACTGTGAATATAATGAATGCCACTGAATTGTACACTTAAAAATAGTCGAAATGGCTAACTTTATATATATTTTACTGCAATTAAAATAATTTTTTTTAAAAAAAATGTTGAAGGTTCTACTATTGCTCCCACTCCATGTAGGAGGAAGGTGAGGTAGAGAGGTATGGTAGGTATGGCCACACAGCTAGGAACTGGCAGAGTGGAGATTTGAACCCTGGGAATCTGGCTCTCGAGCCTATAACTTAAAAACTGTGTGTACTGCCAGTAACTACAAACGGTGGTCCAGGTTATGTGCAGGACCCTGGAGCAGTGGTAGAGGCCACTGGAGCTGGTGATGTTTGAGCTGGGGACAACACACACAGGAGGCGCTAACTAGGCTCAAAGGGTAGGGCCTTCCAGGTAAAGGAGACAGCAGGGCAAAAGCCCTGAATCAGGACAGGGCAGGTCAGACTTGGGGACCCAGGCAGCCAGCTTGCCTGAGGCCTAGAAAGTGAGATGAAGCTAGAGACCAGGGGTGGGTGGGGAGAAGGCAGACTCTACCCCGAGGACAGCAGGAAGTCTGGGGGATTTTTCTATGGAAATATGACAAGACTTAGAAAGATCACCCTCTGCAAGTGAGCACAACACAGCCATTAAAAAAAAAAGCATGGGGGCATTTTGGTCACTGACATGGATGGAACCCCACCACGTATAATCGATTGCTGTTGAGCCAACTTCAACTTATGGCAACCCCGTGTGTGTCAGAGTAGAGCTGTGCTCCATAAGGCTTTCAGTGGCTGATTTTTTGGGAAGTAGATCCCCAGGCCTTTCTTCCAAGTTGCCTCTGGGTAGACTCAAACCTCTAACCTTTTGCTTAGCAGCCAAGCATGTTAACACCATTTGCACCACTCAGGGTCTTTTACTCTCTCTCCCTACACATACACACACACAAACACACACACACACACAATTAATTTGCTGGAACGTAGACAAAATATCTCTGCAAGGGCATACGGGATACTGTTGAGTGGTGGCCCTTGGGGAGGAGAACTGCGTGCCTGGGTCAGTGGTGGGAGGAGCTGTTTCTCTGTATATTTTTTTCTACTTTTCAAATCTGAAGCCTAGGGAGGAAATCGCTTATTCAAAATTAAAATTCTAGAAAGAGAACACTGGCTATCAAGTGGAAAATGGATTGGAGGCGGTCAAGAGTGGATCCAGGGAAATAATGAGAGGACAGAGACTCTGGACTGTTAGGTTTTTATGCAGCTGTTGGGGGAGGGGGTTACGGAGAACAAGCTAAGACAGGGCCTGAACATTGCAGGCTGCTTGGGGCAGGATGGCCTGCAGACACGCGGGACAAAGGCTCCAGGGGTTTTATGTGGGGTGGGGGGAAGAGAAGGGGGAAAGAGAAGCCGGGCGACAGGAACACTATTCACTTTGCCTCCAGCGGAATTTGACCTAGGCTTGGACTGAGCTGTTTGGAATTGGTTGTCCCCTACTTAAAATACAGTGACACGAGCTTTATGCACAGGGCCCTGAAAGCGAACAGTGACAGGAAACTCTGGGCAGGCCCCAAGGTAAGAACTGCAACCTCTGGGATGTCAGTCAAAGCACTGAGCCTCTGGGGGTGAGAGCCAGGTAAGTGATTAGCCCACCTGCCCACTGCTCTGTTCTCAGTCAGCTGAGCAAATGGGCGGAGATATGCTGAACACGGATTGTTCTGGAAAAGCAGCTCTGGGCTCCCCTGCTGTTTAAGGAGGCCTCCACGGCTCTGGAGCGATGATTTGCTCAACTTTAAATAAAGGCAGCAGCAAAGTAAATCAAACAGGCCCCAGCCCTTGGCTCCCCGCGCTGCAGCAGGCGTTTTCCTGTCGGCTACTGCCCCCTGGTGACCGAGGCTGGACATTACAGCCTCTGTGCAATTCAGGGGCCTCCGCTCAGGGCTCAGGGCTCTGCTTTGTATTCCCGACGCACAGAAGGTGAATCAGTCATATTTCCTCTGCCCTTTATAGAGATGGCCACCACCAAGCACTGCATGAGGGGAGGCATAAACAACCAAGCCCACGTGAACAGTGAAAAATCCAACCGCAAAGATCATTACCACATGCCTGGACTCAGAGAAGGCGGTGTACCCAATGCCACACTGCCTTGTAGGAAATTATAAAACAGAACACCACCGCCGGGCTATAAGTCATCCTCAGGGCATTCATCGTGATCCCAATGGCTGTTAATAAGAGCTGACGTTTACCGAGCCCTACCACTTACTTGCCAGGCGCTGTTCCAGACCCTTTACACACATTAACTAGTTCGATCTTTGCAGCACCCATCTGAGACAGAGAGGCTAAGTGGCAAAGCCCAAATTCAAACCCAGGAGTCTGAGTCCCAAGGCCCTGCAGATTTCAATTTTAAATTCAATATTCCTTACTCTTTAAGTTCATACATCTAAACCGGTGATCCTCACACATGGGTGATTTTGTCCTCCAGGGAACCACTGGCAATGTGTGGAGACAATGTCTGGGGAAGGGTGTCTAGTGGGTAGAGGCCAGTGATGCTCCTAAACATCCTGCAATGCAGAGGACAGCCACCCGTAATGAGGAATTCCCTGGTCCAAAACCCCAACAGTGCCAAGGTGGAGAAACCCTGATCGAAATACGTAAAATTATTACCAATCTACTAGCCCTCTCTTTTTTGAACTACCCTCTGACATGAGGACATTTGCATGAATCTGTGTTAATGTGCAAAGGTTTCCCACCCCGCCTCAGGGCTCAAGCAAAATAATTCTCAAGAGGTGTTTCCCCCCTAAGTTCCCCTAAAATCTCTTATTTACCCGAACAGATGGTTTTGCATCTAGCAATCCTGCTAATATACCCTACTGGTGATGGGGCTCTGAGGAGAGGCCCCAGCAGAGGGAGACACCCCTCCCCCGCAGCTGTCACAGTGTGGTGGCAGAGGGGCTGGCACGCTGCAGTGGGCACCATCAACCCTGGTGCTATGCATACAGTACTGTGGCTGTCCCCGGCACTAAGTCACAGCTCGTGAGCATGCTTCTTGTCAGGGCTGTCAGGAGGCATTCAGCCCCAGGTGACTGAACAGTCCCTGGGAACCACTTGTCAGCAGCTGCCCCTCTGCTCCTCACCCAAGCCCTTGCTTCTTGATAAGCCTAAAGAGCCCAGTTGCTGGCTTTGGGGAGCAGGGCTGTTAACCCCTTCTCCTCCACCAACCATTTAGGTCCAGCCAGGGGCAGGGGGGAACCCTGGTGGTGTAGTGGTTAAGTGCTACAGCTGCTAACCAGAGGGTCAGCAGTTTGAATCCGCCAGGCACTCCTTGGAAACTCTATGGGGCGATTCTACTCTGTCCTATAGGGTCGCTATGAGTTGGAATCGACTCGACGGCACTGGGTTTGGTTTTTTGGGTTAGGGGCAGGGGGGAGCCCTGGTGAAACAGTGGCTAAGAGCTTGGCTGCTAACCAAAAGGTCAGCAGTTTGAATCCACCAGGCACTCCTTGGAAACCCTATGGGGCTGTTCTACTCTCTCCTATAGGGTCGCTAGGAGTCAGAATTGACTTAATGGCAATGGGTTTGGCTTTTTTCTTTTTTTTTTTTTTAGGGGCAGGGGTGAGTGGGAGACACAGGCATCAGGCTGTCCCCATCTGAATGGTCATTGCGCCCCTCCCAGCAATAAACCTGTGACCAGCACATAGGAGGTGTTCAAGAATTGCCTGTTGATTGAAAGAATGAATGAATGACCAGAAGGGTAAATCCTACAAGATTCATTCATCCATTCAAAAATATTTACTGAGTGTCTCACCAGGCTAGCCACTACCTAGATGATGGGAGAACAAAAGAAACCAAGTCTCTGTTCCTGTGAAGCTTACCTTCTATTGGAGAGAGACAGACACTATACAAATAAACAACTAGATGCAGAATGTAATGGCCCTTAGGAATGAGTGCTAGGAAGAAAGCAAAGTAAAGCAAGGAGACTGAGAGTGACAGAGCGAAGCGATTCTCTGAATGGAGGGCCTCTCAGACAAGATGACATTTGAGCCGAAATCTGAAGGTCAGGAAGTTGCCATGCAGCCATGTTCACTCCGTTTGGGAACAGTAAGTACAAAGGCCCTGAAGTAGGAGTGGTCTTGGGGCGTTCAAGAAACAGTAAAACAGCCAGTTAAAGTAGATGAAGGAGGGTCTTTGACATTACCTCAGAGCAGTGATTCTCACACATGAGCATGAATCCGAATCACCGGGAGGGTTTATGGAAGGTTGGAGACCTACTCCCAGTGTCTCTGATTCAGTCAGTCTCGGGTAGGGTCTGAGAGTATGTATTTCTAACAAGTTCATGGGTGATGCTGATGCTGCTGGTCCAGAGACCACAGTGTAGGGTACTTGTTCTCACCGCATCAAATTCTTTCCTACTTGATAATACCTGCCATCATGGATAATCAGTGCTGTTTACCACCTACCTCCTCCACTGGACTCGAAGCTCCATGAGAACAGCAGCTGTAGCCAGTGGACTGCCAAAAGAGTAACCAAATCAGGCTTAGAAGACATACAACCAGAATGTTCTTTAGAAGTGAGGATGGCATGACTGCGACTCACTTACTTTGGACACATCATCAGGAATGACCAGTCTCTAGAAAAGGACATCATGTTCGGTAAAGTAGAGGGCCGGTGAAAATGAGGCAAACCCTCAATGAGATGGGTTGACCCAGTAGCCACAACAATGGACTCAAACATGTCAATGATCACAAAGATGGCACGGGACAAGGCAACATTTGTTCTGCTGTACATAAGGTCACCCAGAGTTGGAGCCAACTCGATGACAGCTAGCAACAAAACAATGTAGGCACTCAATAAAATATTTGTTGAATGAATAAATGAATTCCTCAAAGAAGGATTCTGTTCTGGGCCTTGTCTCCCTTTCTTTTGCCTCTATTTCACTCCAAGCAGATGCTTGGTTCAAAACTTACTTTTCTAGACCCCTCTCTTACCTTTCTCATTCACACCTAAGCAAAGAGTGGCACCTGCCACATGCCTAATACACAATGCACCCCTACAACTCCGTGCCTTTGCCTGTGCTGGTCCCCCTACCCAGAATGCTCTTTTCCCTGTGTCCTCCTCACAAATTCCTACCCATTCTTGCTGTGGTCATCTAGTGCTGCTATAACAGAAATACCACAAGTGGATTGCTTTAACAAACAGACGTTTATTCTCCCATAGTCTGGTAGGCTAGAAGTCCAAATTCAGGGCACCAGCTCCAAGGGAAGGCTTTCTCTCTCTGTTGGCTCTGGAGGAAGGTCCTTGTCATCAATCTTCCCTTGGTCTGGGAGCATCTCAGCTCAGGAACCTCAGGTCCAAAGGACACGCTCTGCTCTGGGCTCTGCTTTCTTGGTGATATGAGGTCCCTTCTCTCTGCTTTCTTCCCTTTCCTTTTTCTCTCTTGAGAGATAAAAGGTGGTGCAGGCCACACCCCAGGGAAACTCCCTTTACATTAGATCAGGGATGGGACCTGGGTAAGGGTGTTATGATCCCACCCTAATCTGCTTTAACATGAAATTACAATCACAAAATGGAGGAAAACCACACAATAATGGGACTCATGGCCCAGCCAAATTGATACACAGATTTTTGGGGGACATAATTCAATCTGTAACACCATTTTTTAAGGCTTTCCCCCAGCATATCTGTCTCAACTCCTCCTCTACCCATCCAGAATTAGGAGACGGCGCCTCAGGGGCTGTGAGTCCTGTTTCTATTCATGTCCCATGGTATGTTCACACATTTGTCTCTCATTTCAAGCTGAAGTTCACAAGTGGGCAGCCCCCAGATGGCACCCACTAACAGACGTGTTCTAGTGTGGCTGGTGCTTTCAATTTCAATCCATTGCCAAATGTGAAGGTCAGGGAATTTCACATAAAAATACAGATTCCTTGGGGTCTTAAAAGCTAGGAAGCAGCTGTCTAAGATGGATTAATTGGTCTCAACCCACCTGGAGCAAAGGAGAATGAAGAACATCAAAGACATATGGAAAATATGAGCCCAAGAGACAGAAAGGGCCACATAAACCAGAGACTCCACCAACCTGAGACCAGAAGAAATAGATGGTGCCCAGCAACCACCAATGACTGCCCTGACAGGGAACACAACAGAGAATCCCTTATGTAGCAGGAGAAAAGTGGGATGCAGACCTCAAATTCTAGTAAAAAGACCAGACTCAATGGTCTGACTGAGACTGGAGGGACCCCAGAGGTCATGGCCCCTGGACTTTCTGTTAGCTCAAAAATAAAACCATTCCTGAAGCCAACTCTTCAGACAAAGATTAGACTAGACTATAAGACATAAAATGATACTGGTGAGGAGTGTGCTTCTTGGCTCAAGTAGACACATGAGACAACGTGGACAGCTCCTGTCTGGAGGCAGGATGAGAAGACAGAGGGGGGACAGGAGCTGGCTGAAGGCATACGGGAAATATAGGGTGGAGAGAAGGAGTGTGCTGTCACATTGTAGGGAGAGCAACTAGGGTCACATAACAATGTGTGTATAAGTTTTTGTATGAGAAACTGGCTTGAATTGTAAACTTTCACTTAGAGCACAATTAAAAAAAAAAAATACAGATTCCTGGCTTCTCTAGAAAAGTCAGTGACCTGCCACACTGGGTCTGCATCCCCAGGCAGCCACGTCCTCAGGCCTGGGACTCTGTTATCCTCTCTTCTGTGGCCCCTGCAGCCAACACCATGCCTGACCCATAGCAGGCACTCAGTAAAAGCTTGTGAATGAAGCCAGGAAGTCCCTGGGTGGTACAAACATTGAATGTGCTCGGATACTAGCCAAAAGATTGGTAGGTTGAGTCTACACAAGGGCACCTCGAAAGAAAGTCCTGGCAATCTGCTTCTGAAAAATCAACCCTTGAAAATCCTGTGGAGCAGAGCTCTACTCTGACATACGTGGGGTCGCCATGAGTCAGAGTCGATCTGATGGCCACCGGTTAAAAAAGAGAGAGAGAGACTACATCTGGTGGTAGAAGAAACATCAGTCCCAAGAGTCAGGAGACCTGGTGGCTGGTTCTGATGCTACCTGACTTGCATGACCTTGGACTCTCTCTGGACCTCAGTTTCCCTGTCTATTAAATTGAAGTCATGATAGTTTCAACTTCTCACAGACTCACATCAAACAAGACAGAGGAGGTGAAGGGCTTCACACGGGCCGGGCATATAATGTTCAATCAATTGAGCTATTACTGCACGGAACTCAGTCGATGTTTACTCTCTTGGTTGGGGAGAAATATGAGAGGAGTTAGAGGCAGGAGCAATCCCTGTCGGGGCTACTGTTGCTTGCAGTTGAGTCAGCTCTGACTCACGGCCACCTTAAGTATAACAGAATGAAATACTGAGTCCACCGTTGCACAGCCTAGGGGGATCACCTTCCAGTACTATATCAGGCAATAGTCTGTTGGGGTTCATAAGGTTTTCATTGACTGATTTTCTGAAATAAATCACCAGGCCTTTCTTCCTAGTCTGTCTTAGTCTGGAAGCTCCACTGAATCCTATCCACCATGGGTGACCCTGCTGGTGTTTGAAATACGAGTGGCATAGTTTCCAGTATCATAGCAACATATAAGCCACCACGGTACAACCAACCGACAGGCAGGTGATTGTGTTAGGGCTGGGGAGTCGAGGGGGTTAATAGCTGCCTTCATTCATGTCCCAGCTCTGCCATTCACTAGCTGTGTGACCTTGGGTATTCAATTTAACTTCATTTGGGCCTCGGCTTCGCCACCTGTCAAATGGGCATTACACAAGCTTCACAGGGATTATTGTGAATATCAAATATGAACACAAATATTAATTAAACCTTTAAAGCACTTAAGACAGTATACAGTATGTGTTCAACATAGGCCAGCTCTTACTGTTACCAAAAAAAAAAACAAAAACAAAGCCATTGCCATCCAGTCCATTCCTACTCATAGCAACCCTGTAGGACAGAATAGAACTGTCTCGCAGGGTTTCCGAGGCTGTAATCTTTATGGAAGCAGACTGTCACATCTTTCTCCCACAGAGTGGCTGCTAAGTTCCAATCACTGACCTTTCGGGTAACAGCCGAGTGCTTTAACCTCTGCACCACTAGGGCTCCTCTTACAGTTACAGTTGCTTAAAAAGTCTGGGGATTTTCAAGGGCCCTCATGGCTCCAAAATTCTCTGGCCACCTTAAGCCCAGTGATTCTTAGTCACGCGGCTGTCATTTAGTCATCAAGAACGTATGAAGGAGCACGGGGCAAAATTCACCATCTCCAATGGCTGTTACAACGGTACTGACGAAAATTGCTCAGCTTAGCAGCAAGGCAAGGGAGAGAGTGGATGCGGTGCCCTGATTCCCTCCCAAGAGACTAAGAGGGAGGTGCAGTCATTACCCCACTTGCAGATGAGGAAACTGAGGCTCGAGGAGGCCACCGGCAGATGCATCTCAGTGTCTCAGCTACACGGAGCTGCCTTAGGAGGGTGACTCACTCAGAGGGGTCTCTGAAGGGATTAATGGGGTCACAGTGAACAGAATGGCTGGGGTTGGGTGGGTGGGAGGGAGGGAGGCAGGGAGACGAGGCAGAGGTTTTCTGGCTCACTCAGGCCTGAGGTGTCTGAGACACACTTGAATGATATCTCCTAAGAAGTCAGCTAGGTGGGGGAATGAAGAAGCAGGTCTTAACCGTAATACTAGGAATGAATCCCGAGGAAAGAAAATTCTAGACTTGAATTGAGTCTGCAACCTTCACACCCATTAGCAGAGTGTGTGTGTGCGCGCGTGCACGCGCGTGCATACGCACATGCGTGCATGCACTCCCCTGCACAAGGCTGGTAGCCACCCTAGGACACAGAACATTGACAGAATGTTCCGGGTACTGAGGAGAACGTGAGGGGAGGTCCCCAGCACAGGCATCTTCGTCGAAGGGCTGTTCTTCCTCCTCAGCACCAGCCAGCAAAGATCTCAGGGGCCCCAACAGAGTGAGAAACCATCAGAACCACTTGTCCTGGAATAGATTTTGACTCTTGGCAACCCCACGTGTGTCAGAGTAGAACTGTGCTCTGCATGGCTTTCAATGGTTGACCTTTCAGAAGTAGAGCACCAGGCCTTTCTTCCAAGGTTTCTCTGTGTAGACTCGAACCTCTAACCTTTAGGTTACCAGCCACGCACACTAGCTGTTTGCACCACCCAGGGACTCCAGAGTGAGAAAAGGGGTTGTGTTTGGCCAACCTAGACCGTGATGATAAACCAAAAGTCTGCCCAGATGAATTTCTTCTCATTCATCCACTCACCAATCAACTAATGAACCCCTACTCTATTCCAACCATTTAGATTCTCTCACTTGTTTAATCCTCACAACGGCCCATGAGGTGGGTTCTTTGAGGCCCATCTTTAAAGATGAAGAAACGGGCTCAGGGACAAGGTTGTTACCAGACAAAGGTTCTTCCCTCTCACTGGTCAAGAATGAGCAGGTAAAAAAAAAAAAAAGGCATGCACAATTTTCTACGAGCAAAGCTTTGTCGAAGAGGTTTGCAAGCAGAGATGAGGAGGGCCTAAGCAAACGCATACCCCCTGTCTCACAGAACAAAAGATAGGCCTGGGTTTTTAAAAGTTCTTGGGCAGGAAAAGATTCATGTTTATTCACAGGCACAGGTGGGGATATGTTAACTAAGGTGCGTGGCAGTCTCTCCCACCCCAGGTTGGATTCCCTGGCTGTTGCCAGCAGCCCCTCAAGCCCTGGTGGAAGGTCACAGGGCCGTCACAGGTGGATGTTCTGTGCATATCCCCGGGCTGGTTTTCTCCAGCTGCTTCTGAAAGACAACTTGAAAGAAGTTTGCAGGCTATTTTCTGATACCTTGCCCTGTTGTTCTGGGGAATGGCTTTGTTTCTGTGCCCTGGACCATTTCATGTTACTTTGTTTGCAGATTTGGGGGCACCTCTGGTCTCTGTCTTAAGGTGACTGCCCTAGGTCAGGATGAGGCCCCCCCGCCCCCAAAGTTAACGAGTATTTTCTAGAACTCTCTCTGGGACAGCCGATGTCCTCAGCCACGTGCTTTCATAGGCTAGGAAGTCTACAAACCACTCTCCATCTCACCACTGAGGAAAGGGGCTCAGAGGCAGTATGACTTCAAATCCGAGTCCAATCGCTCACCCACCCTCATCAGAGTTTCTTTAGTTCTCCCCTTTGTTCACAGACACCACTCTAAATAAAGGCTCTCATATTTTAGATTTAAGAGCTCACATCATCCTTAAGTTTTAAAATCAAATTTCGCTGAGATGCGGCACAATGACTGAATTTCTGGAGGCACCTCACAGCCGCGATGCCCCGCACTCGGGGAAGCAACACAACCCCCCGTGAAGTCAAGAGGCTCAAGGACCCGGCTTTAGCAATTGCGGTCCCGTCTACTGCACAAGCGCGGTTTCTGAGTCCCGCGGGCCTGGCAGGCACGCTCGTAGGCGAAACCATTTCCAGTAGGGCGGGGGGGGGTGTGGTGCGGCAAATCCTCCCGAAAGATGGTGCAGGCCAGCCTCTAGCCAATCAGAAAACTTCTTTTATCGCCGCTTCTGACGACGAGATGTTAAAGCTTCTTTTCCCGGGACTTTCCGCCGGGGGGGGCGGGAGAGAACAATGATTGATGTCTCTCCTTCAACCATTTGCCAAGCGGGATGAGCTTGAAGAGCAGATACCACTACGAATTGCCTCACAAGAAAAGGCTGCACGCCCCGCCCTCCTCCTCCCACTGGCTCTCCTAGAGGACATCGGGGGTGGGAGCTTTTGGTAGCAGCCAATCAAGGGCCAGGGGGCGGGGCAGGTGGGCGACGCTAGTCGGGCTAGCGCGTCCGGCTCAGTGCTTGGGGCGGGAGCGGCGGCTTGGTGGCTTTTGCCCCTCTGCCCTGCCAGGGCTTGGGCTGAGGGGCTGGGCTGGGGGCCGGAGCCGCGTCGCCTCCCTTGCACCTTTCACCCTGCCTTCCGAGGCATTGAACTGGGTCCCATCGGGATCTCTAGCCCCCTTCTCCATATCACCCACCGGACCGTAGCGCCCGATAGCCGCCCCCAGCCCAGCCAGGAGGTCCAGGCCCCATCTGTCCCCATCCGCACCGCAGTCACAGGTCCTCTGAGTCAGCTCTATCCCCTGCCTTTTGTCTGGTCGCCCCGAAGCCCTCGAAGCCACCTCACCAACCCTTGTAGCAGCCGCTCTTCCCTTGTCTGGTCGTTGGTGGTTGGTTACCATGGTGAAGCTAGCAGCCAAATGCATCCTGGCAGGTGAGTCGGAAAACTTGCGGTGATCTCCGGAGTCTACATGCTGCGTCGTGTAGCGAGAGCTTTTGTTCACGTAATTGTCTACCCATTTCTTTTTCTCGCTCCCAAACGTGACTTAATGTAATTACTGATAGAGTCAATTCCATTAGGGATGGAAGAATTAGCTTCCAGTGCACACGTGTCGCTCCAGTAGATCCACCTGGTCCCCGTCATACGCGGAGACCGCCTTCACCAGTTCGAGCTGTCCTCAGGAGAAGCAGACTTGTTAAGAAATCAGGCTAAGTGAATAAAGCATGCTTCAACTAAATCCAGTTACGGGTGGAGTGGATTCCTTCTCAGGGCGACCCCATGTGTGCAGAGTAGAACTGCATTCCAGGGTTTTCAAGGCTGTGACTTTTGGGAACAGATTGCCAGGCCTTTCTTCTGAGGTGCCTCTGGGTTGGTTTGAACCTCCAACCCTTCGGTTAGGAGTTGAGCCCTTAACCAACCGTTTGCACCACCCAGGGACTTATTGTACCCACAGTTAGGCACCAATGACTTTGATAGTCTTATGATATTTTTCCTAACCCCGCCCCCTCTGATAGACAGGATTGTGGTTGTTACTAGCTGCTGTCCAGTCGATTTTGTCTCACGGTGACCCCATCTGTTCAGAGTAGAACTGTTACGTAGGGTTTTCAAGGCTGTGACCTTTTGGCTAGTAGTTGAGCACTTAACCTTTTGTGCTACCCAAGGACTCCTAATAGCAGGGTTAGGAGACAGAAATGTAGAGCCGACCAGGGTGTTTGGTAAAGGCTCGTCTATGTTACCTTTACGACTTAAAGACACAGTGCTGCCCCACTCTCAGAGGACAGAAATGAGTCCCCCAAGGGCAGAGTTCTCTGTTTTGTTGATTGATACATTCCAAGCACCCAGAACAATGCCTGGAACATAGTAGGTGCTCAATAAATATTTGTAGGATGAATGGCTATGCCATTCACATTTGTAATGCCCCTCCCCCGCTTTGTCATTCTGCACAGCTGTCTGGATTATAGATTTATAACCACAGAACATGGACATATACATGCCATATACACGCCAGACACATGTATGTCATTTAACCCTTTCACCATAGCACGCTGGGATAGGTGCACTGAGATGTGAAGTCTCCTGCTCAGGGTCACCCACTAGTGAAGGTCAGAGTCAGGATTTCAACCCTCAGATCTGCCTAACTCCGAAACTCTTCACCCGAGTTAATATTGAAACCTGTGACCTAGGTAGGGTTTCTTGACCAGCTCAGTAAAAGCAGCAGCCAGAGGCCATGTAGAGAAAAAGAGACTGCTTTTTGGCATTGTCCTCTCTTCCAGATTGAAAATAGATGCTAATACTGTTAATGACTTTTCTAATGTGAAAATAAAAGGGCCACACAGAAGGATGACTGACAGCAGTAGCTCAGATCATATTGGAACAGAAGAAATTCAAGGGCCCCAGGAGACCGCTAGTTCGCAGAGTGCGGGGGCGGGGAGGCAGTATTGTGTAGCGGAAATTCTTCAAGCTGTCCCTCTTCTTGGCTGTGTCATCTTGGACAAAGCACTTCTCGGAGCCTCAGTTTCCTCACAGATAACGTGGGAAAGCTTTTCATTTGTGAAGTTAGATTTTTTTTTAAAACGGGCTTCTCCTTCGCTCTCTTTAATTCAGCTCTCCACTATAGGGCTAACTTACTGAACAGTTAAACTCTGGACACAGATCACCTCACTGAATCTTCACGACAGCCCTATGGGTTTACAGATGAGGTGTCTAAGGCCCAGAGAGGTTAGGACACTTGCAGCCAGTCACACAGCCAGAAACAGAAACAGCAGAGCTGGGATGCAGAGCCGGGTGACTGGATTTCCAGGGCTTTGTTCTTAGCCCCGTGGTGTACTGGCCTGGAACCTGCCCTTCTTTACATCCACTCCCTCGGGTATGTGTTTCATCTGATTTCAGCCACGGCCTGAGTAGGTGATTCCTGAACTCCAGCTTGCTTCTCAGTCTGTAGCCTCTTTCCAAGGCCTCAAGGACATCTCCTCTTGGAAGTTTCCAGGGATCAAAAGACCTCAGCCTAGCGGATCATCAGCCCCAACCATCTTCCGTCTCCCATGTCCCAATGCTTGTTCTCCACACTGTCCCCACCACACACACCCTCCACTCATTGTGTTTTTCCTTCCACCCCTCACAGGCCTGCTGCTTAAATTGAGTTTAAGCTGTCTGTCGTTCCTCTCACATAACTAGCACGTGAGGAACCTGATATTCAAGTGTTTGTTCGTTTAACACACATTTATTGAGCACTTGCTTTGTGTGAGTCACACTGGGAATACCAGGGTGAACGGGCCCAGGCTAAAGCAAGGAAGCGGTGAGATGTATGTTGTAAGTTGTAATGTGGCAAACACGAATTGAGTGCTCTTTGTGTGCCAGATACCAGACAAGTACCTCAAGGCACAGCTGCTAATTGTTTGGCTAAAGAAAGAAAACAATTGACCTTTGTCTGTGTCTTATTTACTTAATAAACACCTAAATGCCAAAACCAAACCCACTGCCATCAGTCGATTCTGACTCATAGCGACCCCATAGGGTTTCCAAGGCCATAAATCTCACAGAAGCAGACTGCCATATATTTTTCCCGCACAGCCACAGGTTCAAACCGCCATCCTTTTGGTTAGCAGTCGATGCTTTCACCACTGTGCCACCAGGGCTCCTTAAACACCTAAATAGTGCTTACTATACGGAAACCCTGGTGGCGTAGTGGGTAAGTGCTGTGGCTGCTGTCCAAAAGGCTGGCAGTTTGAATCCACCAGGCACTCCTTAAAAACTATGGGACAGTTCTTCTGTGTCCTATAGGGTCTCTAGGAATTGAAATCAACTCAACAGCAATGGGTTTGGTTTTTTTTTTTTTTTATGCCAGGCGCAGTGGTTAAGCGCTTGGCTACTAACTGAATGGTCAACGGTGGGAACCCACCAGCCACTCTGCAGGAAAAAGATGTGGCAGTCTGCTTCTGTAAAGATTTATAGCCTTGGAAACCCTGTGGGGCAGCAGTGAGTCGACATTGAATCCATGGCAATGGGATACAAATTAACTCCTTAAATCTTCATAATAATTCTACGAAATCTGTGCTGTTATTATCCCCATTTTACAGATGTGGCAACTGAGGCACAGAGAGATTAAGTAACTTAGCTAAGTCACACAGCTAGTAAGTGGTGGAGCTGGAGTCTGGCTCCAGAGCCTGCGCCCTTAAGTATTATGATATATGGTTTCTCAGCATACGTGGGGATAACAGTGGTTTCTCCTTGTAAGACAGCTCTGACATCAAATGTCATGCTACGTGCAGTGAGCCGCATCAGCCATACAGGTAAAGGCAAAGATGAAGAGAGGCTGTGCAGGACAGACACTGTTTGGGCTTTGCCTGGCAGAGAATGCGCAGGATTTGGACTTGGAAGGAGGTGGTCTCAAGGAATCTTCAAAGACCGAGAGAATAGGAGTGGAGCACCCAGATTTTGAGTAAGGGGTAGTTGGAGAGAGAGTTGGAAGGTGGGCTGGGGTTGACTGTGGAAAGGGGCAGGCAATGGAAGGGATTGTTGATGGGTTTGTGGGAGAGCCTGGCAGGGGGAAAGCACTGTTTTATGAAGGCCCACCTGGTATCGAGCAGAGAGAGCTAAGTCTTCTCAGTCAAGAAAGCAGAAAATGCTTTAGTCATTTCAACAGAGAAAGTCTAGTGTGTGGAATTGGTCTAACAGGTGTTGGAAAACTAAAAAAGCAAGAAGGAAACATTGAGAGGACACAGAAGTGGTAGATGGAGGTTGGCAATGTCAAAAACTTAGAGGAGAGCCCACAGAGCCAGGACCCATACCTCTGAGGATTGGTGCTGCCAGCTGCTGCTGGAACCTCAGGAGCTGCGAACTGGCACGTGATGCCACCACATGCCCCAGATCACTGGCAGGAAGCTCAGCCCTGTGTTCCAAATCCACACCTTCTTCAAGGGTCAGCATTTTAAGACCACTTCTGGGACCAAGTACTGCATAAGTCAGGGTCCGGGTGAAAAACAGAAGCTACACTAGGTATCTCAACAGTGAGAATTGAATACAAGGTATTAATTAAGCAAGTATTAGAGGACTGAAGAGACAAAAGGGGACATTAAGACAGCAAGCACAGTTAGTAACTGCAGGAAAGAGTATCACCCCACAGAGGGAACAGGTGGGGTTATCAGAACCTAGAAGCTGAGAAACAGATTTCTGAGAAGGGGACACTGCCTACCTGGTGAGTAGGCATGATAAGGCTGGTCTTGTTGGGTGCCATTGAGTTGATTCCAACTCATGGCAACCACATATGACAGAGTAGAACCGCCCCATAAGGTTTTCTTGGCTATAATCTTTTACGCGAGCAGATCGCTAGGTCTTTCTCCCTCAGAGCTGCTGGGTGGGTTTTAACCTCCAGCCTTTCAGTTAGCAGCCAAGCAATTAACCATCTGCACCACCAGGGCTCCTTAAGGCTAGCCTGGGAATGCAAAAGGAAAAAAAAAACAACTAGAGACAAAAACCAATTGCTGCTGTGAGGTGAAGGCCTTAGCTAGGATAACAGGAAGAGAAGCATCAAACAAACAGGAAGAAGCAAGTCCCCCGCCCCTTCCAGCCTTCTGGTCGTCCTCTAGAACCTCCATGGGCAGAGCCTACCAGGAAGCCCCTGGCAAGGGAGAAACTGAGTTTCTAAACCCTGGCCCTGGCATCGTGAAGCAGTGCAGAGAGGGAGTGGGTTTGGGGCTAAGAAAGAGCCCTGGGTCTGAGGCAGTGTCAGCAGAGAGAACGAAGGAGCTGTACGCTTGAGATACAGCAGAGGTATAAAGAATGGGAAGGAGACCCGAGGATCCGGGCAGGAAGGAGAAGGAGCAGTCAGAGGGTCGGAGGTGACTGCAGCGTGTCCCTGAAGTCCGGGATCAGGGAGAATGATGGCAGCGTTAGGAACTAGAAAGGTGAGATAGGTCGCCAGCACCTCTTAGGACTGGGCACGGCAGGAGCCCTCTGTAGACCGAGTTTGGGTGAAGGCCTTCGTTCCAGTGGAAATGTCCATCAGATGTTGAAATACGGAAAAAGCTTGGGAAAGGAGCCTGGCTCAAGAAGCAACAGCCCAGGTAATGAGGGAAATTGGGACAGAGTGGAGTGGGAACAGGGAGCCCTGGTGGTGCAACAGTTAAGCGCTCAGCAGCTAACTGAACAGTCAACAGTTCAAACCCACCAGCAGCTCTGCAGGAGAAAAGACCTGGCAATCTACTCCCATAATGATACAGCCTAGGAAGTCCTATGGGGCAGTTCTGCTCTGTCACATGGGGTCGCGATGAGTCAGATTCAATATAACGGCACCTAACAGCAACAAGGAGTGGGGACAAGGGACCAAGCCAGACCCTCAGCAATGCCCATTTGGGAGGCAGAGAAGGACGAGGTGTACCTACCATCCATGGCGGCAAGAGGAGCAGGCAGAGTGACTGGAGAGCCAGGCCAGCTCAAGGCTGTGTGGCCACGGGGACAGAGGGCTGAGGCAGGTGGGCCGTTCCAGGGTGGCTCACAGCCTTCAGAGAGTCAGGGAGGATGAAAATGGAGGAGACTGTTGGACTTGGCCATTATGAGGCCACTCTTGACCCTCCTGCATCATATTTGTGCGGGCGTCATCCCCTCTGCTGTCAGCCCAGGGTTCAGCCCCTGTCCCTGGGGATGCGTCTACCATGCTGGTCCTCCCGCCAGTTCATTTTTTCCCTCAACACTCCCTCCGATGCTTGGGTTCTCAGCTTGTGCTATTTGAATTTGCACTTGTCATCTTGTTGCTCCGCAAACGTGTTTATCGGTTATTTCGCCTCCCTGTGCTCGGCTCACTCCTTGTAGCCAGCACAGGAGGTTTGCCATAAGTGTCGGTGGCACTGACTGACAGTCGGAGAAAAGATTTATGAAATTAGCCAGAACAAATTTGTGGGGGATTTCACAAGTGGGAAGAGCCAATTGCCAACCAGATTCAGCAGCAAAATTGAAGTCAGGAGGGTGGATGTAGTCATGGCACCAAAAGGGAAAGCGTGTGCTCCTTTTGCCCTGCAAGAGCTGTGCACCCGGCCCAAGTCAGGCTGTGGTGGCCCCAGATATCAAGGAGGCTGCAGTAATGGAAGTGAACCAGAGTGGTCACTGCGCTCTGGGAGGGGATGGGAGAGAGCATGATGCTGGAACCCTCGGCAGCTCACCCAGCTTCTCTGAACCTCGGTCTCTTCATCTGTCACACAAGGTTAATGATACTGACCTTAGGCAAGTGGTGTGGGAAGGGATGAATGAGATGGTGGGAAGCTTCCCTTCTATGGAAAAGCAAGACCTAACTGGCTCACTCAGACCTGGAGGAGTTAACATCCCATGAAATACCGCGAGCAGCCAAATCATTGTTCTCAAGAGAAAATGATGGGTGGGAAAAGTCAAAACTGACAAGTGATCAGAGTGGCAGACTATCGAGAAGGCAAGGGAAGCGAAGTGTTGACACCGACTGTAAAATAGGGAGCGGAGGTGAAGAACTTGTATCAGTGATGCCAGGAGAAGGGACGCAGCTTACGGAGGGGGTTGTGCTGAGGACCCGGAGGGTGGGAGAGAAAACAGGCGTGCTGTCAGGGGGCCGACTGATGAGTGCAAATCAGCGTAAGACTCTCAAAGTGGAAAAGAGATTGCATCCAAAGAAGGCCGAGCCTGCGGCAGCAAGGCAGGAAGGGCACAGGGATTTAAAGATGGCCACAGGGAACCTCCAGCGCTGTCTATGATGGGAGGCCCCGGAGGAACCCCAGATAAACTCCCTCCCGACAGGCTTCTGAAAGGTCCAGATCTCAGACTGGAAACTGTGACCTAAACCTTTAGTTTTGAGGTACTAATTTATGGGGCTGTGTAAATGAGTGGAGTCCTGGTGGCACGGTGGTTAGGAGCTCCACTGCTAACCAAAAGATCAGCAGTTCAGATCCACCAGCCACTCTTTGGAGACCCTGTAGGGCAGTTCTCCTCAGCTGCTCTGAGTCAGAATTGAAAGCAACAAGTTTTTTTACGGGAACAAAGGGAAGCTGAGAAGATAAACCCAGGAGGTGTAAGATGAGCTCGGAGGAAATAATCGCTATTAAAAGTCGCGTTGGTGGAGAGGCCCCCAGGAGGACTAGGAAGGCGCTTCTCCATGTCATAGATGGGCTCACCAAGGTACGGGTGGAGAACACTGCTGGGAACTGGATTTCAGGGTGGTGAATGTAGCCTCTGACTTACTGCTTCCCAGAAGTGCAGAACTGGAAACCTTCCCAAGCCCTTTAGCATTACCCCCCTCCGCGCCCAAAAATATATATATTCAGGTGGAAGCTCCAAACTCATATTGCCTCAATTGATCAAGTGAGTCTCCAACTGCCTATGCCTGGTCATACCTCTTCACCTTCAAGACTTCAAAGTAAATTCAAGTTAAAAGTGGCAGGCCACAGGGCGTGCTTTAGCCTACGAGTGTCAGTTCTGTTCCCAGCTCTCTAAAGCCCTCCTTAAGCTCTGGTTACCTTCTAGATCGATTCTTTTGGATGAAAGGATTAGCCTTGAAGAAATGCAGCTCCAGCCATCGTGGTCGGCCTCATAGATGCGTTGCCCTGCCAGTGACCTCAGAGCATGTTCCTGTGAGAGCCAGGCCCGTTTCCTCTGTAAACTTGTTGAAGTGACTGGTTTCTAGATCAGTGTGCTATAGTGGGAGGGTCTCCAGTCTGATCAGGACTGATGTCGTGTTCTCTTCTTCTTTGACCTCGCAGGAGACCCAACGGTGGGCAAGACCGCCCTGGCACAGATCTTCCGCAGTGACGGAGCCCATTTCCAGAAGAGCTACACCCTGGTGAGATCTGGGGCTGGTAGGCCTAGTCTCGGCTTACAGAGAAGGGCCCAGGATTCCTTGAAGAATCCTAAGAGACCTGATGGGAGGCCAGGAGGCTGCTGGAATGGCCAAGAGGAGGTCATTCTCCTGTGAGCCATGTGGGGACTATCTGCAGGGCGCATCCACTGGTACCCGACACGTGGTCACCATATGTGGCCACTCTCCTGTGGGTAGGGGCAGGACAAGCTTAGATGGTGCTCTCTGACTTCTGCAGTCAGAGCTACTTTTCATCAGAAGTGGGTGTAGAAGACAAACGCTTAGGCTGTGGTTACTCCCCTGAGGGCTGGAGTGTCCACTGTACCCTCCTATAACGCCCCCTCGGAGCCCTCTGATGGCCAATCTCTGGTTTTCCTCGGCAGACAACAGGTGTGGATTTGGTGGTAAAGACGGTGCCAGTTCCTGACACAGGCGACAGCGTGGTAAGTGGTGCCCGTCACCTGCGGGAACACAGTGCTACTCCAGCTGGGCCCCAGGGTCCCCATGGTCCCATCATCCTCCTATGGTAGGTGGCACAAGGACTCACTGAGATGAATCTGAGCGTTTGGAAACAGAGTCACTGAGCGCAGGGAGCATTCTAGGGAGGAGCCAGGTGTTGGGGAGAAATAACGAAGACCAGACCAGGATGGGGCCTTGCCCTCAAGGAACTTATCATCTGGTATCAAGGTTTTTAAGTGGGTAGGAATACAGGAACTCTTGAAATTGATTTGCAGGATGCATGTTTGTGTGTACTTTCCTGGAGAAGAGTTTACAGCTTTCACCAGATTCTTAAAGAGGTCCGTGATGAAGAAAATTTAAGCCCCCTGATGTGTTGAGAAGGGTTAAGACAAGGGCACAGATGACCAGTGTGCCAAGCAGACCATGGAGCTGATGCTCAGACAGTGTGTCCCAGGGTCTGAGTGTCAGAAACCAGCAGAGGGAATCCCAGTCAGGGAGGGCACTCGGGGTGAGATTAGGGAAGACGAGGAGGGGCCTCCACGTGGGCTGGCAAGGCATGGACGGGCAGGGAGGAGCTTCTGCGCCCTCTGTCAGGCCACCCCTCCGCCATCCTGGAACGATGACAGACTGCCCTACTTTAACCACCTTCCCTGGGCCTGTGCGCTGACCTCCTTAAAAAGAATGGTTTTACGATTTGAAAATCAATTTGGTTAGCAAGGTGCCAAATGACCTTTTGGAAACCAGAGCACTTGTCAGCCTGTTGAGCCTTCTGTTCTGCCAGGTGGGAAGGCAGCCTGCTCCTGGTATTCTGATCTCGGGGTTAGGAGAGATGAGACACCTCGGACGGTGCTGGGTTATGGGGGAGACCATCGCTGCACCGCAGAGACTCGAGAACTCATTCCTTCCCCATCATCTTTCCCATGCCTTGGGGAAAGAGAGTGTCGGGAAACTGTGCACACCTGCATGCCTGTGTACACACGTGTGTCTGCTATGAGAGTGTTATGACAACGCAGCCAGTGGTTTCCCTATGTGTAGATTTTCTTGGGACATGTCTTCCTTTTCTCTTTTTAAACTCTTGATCAATATTTATAGCATTGGCAACCTTACTTTGTCTTATTGTGGTAAGTATATATATAAGAAAACATTTGCCATTTTGGCCTTTTTACACGTGTAATTCAGTTACATTAATTATGTTTGTCGTGTTGTGCAGCCATCACCGCTGTCCATCTCCAAGTTTTTCCTTCCCCTGGGACATGCCTTTCTGATTCCAGGAACTCTTCATTTTTGACTCTGCTGGCAAGGAGCTGTTTTCTGAAATGCTGGATAAACTGGCAAGTAGCGTACAGTCTTTTTCCTAACCTCCTCTCCCCACCTCCCGCCATGTGCCCCATACACTCAGAGAAATGTCCCTACACTGTGGCAGTCGAGAGAAGCTACCATGGCAGGATTCCTGGAGGGGCATTGCTCCCAGCCTTGGGACTGGTGGCCGCTTGGCAAGTAGGGGTGGCTATGCACATGAGCCCTCCCCGCCACCAGGTCTGGAATGGCCAGGTTCCAAATATGCCGGAACCTGCGGAGCTCAGGCCTTGCACCCCCTCCCGGTCTGGAGCTGCTCTTCTGAGTACCCCCTCCGATGGTGCTCCTTCGGCACCATCCTAGGACAGTACCCAGTGTCCTCTCCCCTCCGGGAGCAGCTAAACCAAAACACCCAACCAGTGCTGTCAGGTCGATCCTGACTCATGGCACCCCCATGTGTATCACTGTAGGACTGTGCTCCAAAGGGTTTGCGATTGGTCATTTTTCATAGTAGACCAGGTCTTTCTTCCAAGGCACCCCTGGGGAGACTCAAGCCTCCAACCTTGTGGTTAGCTGCTGAGCACCTAACTGTTTGGGCCACCCAGGGACTCCTAGGAGTGCTCCAGAGGTGCCGTAATGAGGCTCACTTCTTGGCCCACCCCTTTGGTTGGGGTTACCAGAGCTTCCATGGGGACGTCCCACTCGGGCTTGCTCAGGAAATGCTCCCTGTGCTGCCCAGGGCGCATCGTGCCCTTGTCCTCGCACCTCCTGCCCAGCCACCTCAGGACCCAGTGTACTGTCCCTTCCAAGGGAACAGTCTGGCTAATCTGGGCAGTGAGCTCATTAGAAGGTTGAGTTCTCCAGAGCCTGCCCCTCCTCTCCAAGAAGAACTCCATTTGCATCGAAATTGTTTTCTGCTCTTTCTGGTTGTCTCATTCAGAGAAATAGCTCTAACCATGGTCATTGCACACAGGGCTTGCCCTCCTGCGTAGATTCATGATGATAACAAAGTGCCTACTGTGTGCACAGCCTGGCACTAGGTGCTGCCATGCCCAGTGGGAGAGGGTGGATGGGCAGTAAGGGCCCCCACTGCCCGTCAGCTCACACCTGCCTCCAGCTGGCCTGTCTCTGGACTTTCCTGCTCCGGTCCTGGCTTGGTCCCAGGCAAATCCTGGGTCTTCTCCACAGGGTGGGAGAAGGGGGCTCATTGGCTTTATGCCCCACAAAGACACCTCCTGTGTGCAGTAAACGAGTTCAGCGTGGCTGTGGCGGGGAAGTGTGAGGTGTGGGGTTGAATCCCGGCTTCTCTTCCTGAACTCCTCTGGAAGCCAGTGTAACTTGAGTGGGTGGGGACCAAGCCCTCCAGAGCCAGTCCTGGGTTGGCCTTCCAGGGACAACTGGAAGGAAAAGGAGTCTTCCCCACGCCCTGGGAAGTTACTAAAAAACTAAAAGAAACCCACTGTCTTCGAGGTGATTCTGACGCATGGCCACAGCAGGTATTATACGGGTTTTCTTGGCTGTAAACTTTACGGAAGCAGTTCACCAGGCCTTTCTTCCATGGCGCAGCTGGGTGGGTTGAACCACCAACCTTTCAGTTAGGAGCTGATCATAAGGCTGTCTGGGAAGTTACCAACACCCCAGAAGTAAGCCACACGTTAATTGTGTGGGATGGGGCTGCCCAGAGACCAGGGCCTGGCTAGGAGGAGTCCCAGATACCAGGTGAACAACCACAGCCTGCGCAGTACCCCCCCCGCCCCGCCGCCCCACCACCTCCCCCGGGTAGCTGCAGAACAGCCCCTGAGAGCGTAGCCAGAGGTAATTGGTCTCGTTTGGGTTAGGGCAGCACAGACCCGACAGGAAGGCCATGCAGTGCTGTTTGCGTTAGGAAAATCCAACCCTGTGGGGCAGTTCTACTCTGTCCTGTAGTGTTGCTATGAGTCAGAATCGACTCGACAGCAGCGGTTGGTTTTGTTATTAAGAAGACGCAAGCAAAGGAGCTCCCAAAGACAGAGGAATGGAAGAAAGAATCATCTTTCAGGCCTGCAAACCAGAAAAGCATAGCACCCGGCACTGTAGTAGGCTCTTAACAAAAATGAAGGGAAGAGTGAATTTGTGAAACCAAACGGCAGAGGAAAGCAATCTGGGCAGAGAAGAGCCTAGGTCCTACCCCTGTCTCTGTTTTGTTTGTTTAGATACCTTCTCTGCACTCAGCTTCTTCAGCTACAAAGTAGAGATCTTTAACTGCAAAGTTGTGAGGTTTCACAGCTTCCTGAATGGAAGCCCCCAGCAGAGAGCCTGGTGCATGGTGCAGACCGGAGCTCGCACCCTCATGTAGCTGCACCCAGCCTCCCACTACTGAGCCCGGCCTCCCATTCACTCCTTGGGCTGAATTGCTTCACATCTGTGGGTGTGGTTCAGTTCGCTGACTCATGGCCCCTTTACAGTTTTTTTTTTTTTACCACCCACGTACCCCTTCCTGTGGAAGGCCAAATTGTCTTTCTTCTTGGAAGTCACTGTCACTGTTACTGACACACGCTCATCCTGTCCTTCTGTGCAGTGGGAGAGTCCCAACGTCTTGTGTCTCGTCTATGATGTGACCAATGAGCAGTCCTTCAACAACTGCAGCAAATGGCTGGAGAAGGCTCGGTCACAGGCCCCAGGCAGCTACCTCCCAGGTAGGCATTGTGGATGTCTGGGCTTCCCAGTAGCACCTCTGCCCTTCCAGAGCAAGAGGTCATTGCAGAGGCCACTGTGGGTGCAAAACGGGGCATCCGAGGCTTTGAGTGTGATGGCCTGGGTTATACGCTGCCTTAGCATCTTAGGAGCCACGCAAACCTCAGCGAATTGCCACAAGTCTCCAAGTCTAAAATGGGAATAATGCCACCCACCTTGGCAGGGTTGAGGGGAGTCTCAAGATAATGAGGGGGAAGGTGCTATCATCTGAGTTACTTCCAGAAAAGTGGCCCAGGGAAGAGTTCCCCATTTTCTCATGTGTGTGGGATACAAGGAAACCTTCAAGTCCTGTTGTCACTTCTGAATGCGTTAAATCAGTTTATTTTTTCATCCCCGTGTGCGATCAACAAATTTTCCTCGTTACCACCAGAGAACTCGATCTCCAGAGACAGACAGAAAATTAGCTGCAGCTGAGGCAGCTGGGAGCAGAGCAAAATTGTCTCCTGAGTCCCTGACTTTCAGTCCAGGCCTCAGATTAGTACTAATGGCCATTTTTGAAGTTTGCTCCATGTGCTAGGAATTACCGCAAATGCTCACGGAAAGGGGGCCCTCGCTGTCACTAGCTTGCAGCCTGAAGGAGACAAGGCAGACAGGCACACGTGAAGTCTGGAAAAAAGGCTGAGCAAAAAAGTTGTGTGTTAAGAGCACAGCCCCTCTGTCCTCTCTGTGGCCCTTGGGGGCCAGCATGGGGTCCACCTCGCGTCAGATAGCCTATGTCACGTGATGCTTCACTCCCCTAATGCTTCGCGCCCCCAAAACTCGTGTGCCTGCTCTTCTGTCACTCCAGCTGCACCCCCCAGACTGCCACAGTTAAATGTGATGCTTTCAGTGGTTTCTTTTGAGTAGGTGTTTTAGTGGGGAATAAAACCGACCTGGCCGGCAGACGAGTGGTGGAGTCGTCACAGGCCCAGGCGTGGGCACTGGGCCAAGGCCTGGAATGTTTTGAAACATCCGTGGTAAGTACCTCCACTTGCTCCGGTGCCAAGTCTGGAGTGGGCCTCTGCTGGCAGTGGCTTTTCACGCGACCTCACATGCATCCGCCATGTTTCCTTTGGAACCAGTGTTTACGTTCTTAGCCCAAGGTATTTTCCCAACATAGCAAGAGCCACTCAACACATGCAGCTCATTCAGCCAGCCCTGGGGAAGGTTTGTCTCCATTAGTAAGAAATGCGAGTGTATCGTGTTCAATTATAGTAGCCCTTGGCATTGGCGTGAGATATTATAGGCTACGGTGGGTTTGAACCTTATCTCATTGGACCCCCACATCAGTCCTGGAACCAGATGTTGGCCCCATCATCCTCACTTCAGTGTTGAGGTGGTCAAGTGACTTGCCCGCAGTCACGTGGCCAGTGAAGGGGGCAGCCAGGACGAGGATCCATGTTTTCTAATTCCCACCGGGGCTCCTGTCCCCAGCTTGCTGCTACCCCAGGTGACTCCAGGCCACTGAATGCCCTCCAGTAGAGTCAGTGGGACACTTCATGAAGTGCAGAAATCAGAGGAATTTGTCACCAAAACAAAAAACCAAACATGTTGTCAATCGATTCTGACCCATGATGACCCATGTGTGTCAGAGTAGGACTGTGCTCCGTAGGGTTTGCAGTGGCTGATTATTTGGAAGTTGATCAAGAGAACTTTCTTCCAAGGCACCTCTGGGTGGACTCAGCGCCACCCTTTCAGTTAGCAGCCAAGAGCTTAACTGTTCGTGCCACCCAGGGACATGTAAGTCACGATTTTTGTCTGCCCAGTGCTAACGATCCTATGTTTGGAGTTGTCAAGTCCCAGCCTCCCTGAAGCCAGGGTGCAGCCATGCAACCCAGGCTCTACCCAGCAGATGTGCTCATGGGAGACTGCACCATGGAAGCCAGCCAAGCGAAGGTTGGCCCCTGCAGAAGCAGCGGGGCGCCCCTCCCCGGGGTGCTGGGATGACCTGCCAGGCCTGTTCCACTGGAATGGCTGTGGTTGTAACACGGCCCTTGCTCCTGGCTTTGTGGCCTCCAGACCTGGTTCTCGGGCCTCCAAAAGAGTTAGTGGGCTAACTAATACCCTGGAGGGCCTTTTTGACTTCAACTCTCCTTCAGCTACAGCGGCTTCTGCAGTGGCCACAGCTACGAACCTGGACCGATGATGCTGTCCAATTGCTTATATGCATGTGATAGAGTCCCTGGGTGGCGCAGATGGTTAGGCACTCAACAACTAGGCAGAAGGTTGATAGTTTGAACCAGGGCTTCAGACTGATTCATTCCGATTCAGACCCCTGCTGAGAACATGCATTTCCACCCCCAGATGTACTGAATCAGAATGTTTTAACAAGAATCTCAGGTGATTCTCATGTATACATATCATAAGATTCTTATGTATATGTAAGGTAGCAAGATCACCTGAGATTCTTGTTAAAATGTAGATTCCGATTCAGTAGATCTGGAGTAGAAATGCAGACCCTCAGCAGGGGTTCAAACTGGAATGAACCAGTTCAAAGCCCTGGTTTGAACCAGTCCAGGGGTACCTCAGAAGACAGGCGGGGTAATATGCTTCTGAAAGGTCACAGTCTTGAAAACCCAGGGGGTCACCATGAGTTGGAATTGACTCGATGGCAACTAGCAACAACAACTATACCAACGTGGATGTGAACTTTTTAAATCCCCTCAAAGCTGCGTGCTTCCTTTAGAAGAACGTGTAGTGGTTAAAAGCAAGTGCTGGACCTCCAATGGTGAGTAGCAGGACCAGCTCTGGGACCTCACCGTGTTGCTTAACCTGTTGGTGCCTCAGGCTCCTCATCTGTAAAATGGGGAGAATAAAATACAGCCCTCATTGAGTAATAAATGTGAGAATTAAATAAGATGGCCAATAGAAAAACATCTAGCTGGTGCATATAAAAAGCCTGGGGCACAGCAAACGTTTGCTTTCTTTTAAGTATAAATGCTCCCCCAAGTGATTTTGGGTGTACTCTTATTACTTATTTTTAATACTCATAGATTGTACAAAGATAAATGTCACCCTTGCCTCTGGCCCAATTATCACAAACGCTAAATTGATGAACTTCAAATTAGTGAGCTTTTACTGTAGAGAGGATTCTTCATCTTTTATACAGTACGCCTTTGAGCAAAGCAGTAAGCCCTCCTACCACCACCAACAGGATTTCAGTATTCCCTCTACCGCCATTCATATTGGAGAAATTGTCCCCTCACCCCAACATCCCACAGTTCCCAGCCCTCTTGATGGAACTCGAGAATTAAAACCCAGCCCAACCCATCAGTCAGCACAGGCCTCCGGGCCGCGTGTTTAAACCCTGCTCAGGTGTTGCTATGCTGTTGAAACGAGCAGGTATAAATTATGCTCGAGGAGGCTGAGGCTGCAGTTAAGTACTTGGTATTAACTGTGCAAGTTAACTAGTCCCCCCTGAGCTGGTGCTAACAGAAGCACCACTGGCAGCTCGGTTAAGAAAGCTGTAATTAAAAAGGAAATATAACCAAATGCTGCTTGAGGCGCAGCCAAGTCTCCATGCCAGGCCCATCTCCTCCCTTCTGACTCAGTGCAGAAAGGCAGTCTTCATGCTCACCTAGAGAAGGTATCCGTGTGGCTCTCTAACTTCCGAACCCTTTGCTGTTTGGACATTTCGGGCAAAAAAAAAAAAAAAAGTATTTCTTGAAACAGTTAAAGTTAATAAAGTAAAACAGTGTTCCTCACTGTAAGAAGTTGGGTAATACAAATACAAACCAGTTTAGGGAAAATCCACATGGCTCACTCTCCTCAAGGGGAGGTGAGGGGGAAGGGAGCTAACATGTGCTGAGTGCCAGCTGTGCACCAGGTGTTTTGCAGGCATTGTCTGTTTCGTCTTACAGCCCTACCAAGCAGCTGCTCCTGTCCCAGAGGTTATGTTGCCTTCCCTGGTTGTACAACCGATGAGGGTTAGAACCGGGGCTGGAGCTCAGGCCTGCCCAGCTTCAGATCCTGGGCCTTCTGGAAGGGGTGCTCTGGGTGGCATCGCTGGGGTGGGGGCACAGCACTGGCCTCCCACAGAGCTACTTTGAGACACTCAGGGACAGAATTCTAGTTTGGTCCAAGTGCTCATCTGTGCCTGCTCTCAGTTTACCTCACTCTGAGCAAACCCCCTCTAGAGGTTTCCAAAGTATGCAGGTGAGATTACGTTTAGTTCTTGAAGAAAAGGGTTCCTGTGATTGGCAAGCCCTCTGAATGCATCTAGAAAATGGCTCGGTTGACATGTGCTATTTCAGGAGCACTCCTAGGGGTATACTGAGGCTCACCTGCGTTGAATCCCTTACTTTTTATGTTGTATTCTACCAAGATCTCGCTTTCAAGAGCTTTAGAATTCAATTAGAAATCTTCGTGTGCGTGCTGTTTAAGCCTCATTCTCTTTTCATTCAGCGTTTAACTGTACTTCCGACTGATGTAGCCTTTTACCATTGGACATTGGTGTTGCTGAGGGCATTATGCCCTTGCAAACCCAAGTGCCTGGCAGATAGGACAGTGACTCGCCTTATGTCTGGCTGGAGGGTAACAGTCTCAAGCCCTCTGCAGTCGTGAGCTTGTACAGATACTGCTCTCAGCTATAAGCTGACCCTCACTCCTGAGCACAGGGTCAGCATTACCACACCTGTTTCTGCTCTTGGCCAGCTGGTTTCCTTTGCCTTGGGGTTTCTCTTGTTGGAAAGTTCAGGTAATTTTCTCCCCAGGAACAGGTTTCCTTTCACATTATCTACCCTCCTGGCTGGCAGAGTGAGAAGGTTGGCTTTTCTTGAATGGGGGATCTGGATTCTAGGCTGGGCGCGCTGCCACTTTGCCCTCTGGTCCCCAGGTTGTTTTTGTTGTTGTTAGTTGCCATCAGGTCGATTCCACCTCCCAGCGACCCCGTGTGTGCAGAGTAATACTGCTCCCCAGGGCTTTCAAGGCTGTGAACTTTCTGAAGCCAATCGCCAAGACCGCCTGTCCATACACCGCTAGGTGGGTCCGAACCTCCAACCTTTCAGCTAGTAGTCGGGTGCTTAACCATTTGTGCCACTCAGGGGCTTGGGCCCCAGGTTACTCATCTGCGAAATGAAGGCGCTGAACTTGATGGCTTCGTGGCCTTCCTCAGTTGGGAAAGCGCTCTGTGTTCATGGGGACATTTCTCTGTCTCCTGTCGGGGCTGCCCTTTCACAGCTGCCACAGATGATTTCAAAACAGTTTCTTTTCCATTCAGAGCTTGAGCTCTGTCTTGAAAGTAGCACATCCTTCTGCCAACTTATTTCTTAAAACACAATTTAAATACACACACGCACACGCATACACAGAGAACGGGAGAACAATAGCTGTTAGATTGAGAGCCGCAGGATTTTCTTTACCCTAAGCCTGTCCCTGCTCACCCTGTCCTTACTCAGCCACCCCCTTAGATGAAACCCAGGGCAAGTTCCCTAACTTTCCTGATTGCTCTCAGATAACGAGAAGTCCTTTGGGCACCTTTAGTCATAAAATTCATTATTTCAGTTATTAAAATGCCTGGTCCTGGGTAATTGTCAAAATTCCAAGTTTGATTTAAAGTCAGAGGTGCTTCTCTCTCTAACCTGCAGCTGTGGAAAAGCCAGGCCAGGCTGGCTTCCGCGTTTCTCCACCACCCTCTTTCCCCCAGCTTGTGGTCTAGGGGCAGGGGAGGGATGCGGAGCAAGGGGTGCAGTATTTTTGTGGGGATCAGCTTTGGCCTCTCTGGACTCATGGCATATCCTCAGAGGTGCAGTGTCCCTGTTGCACGTGATCCCTCCTTGGGCCTCAGCTCACCCCTCCTGCAGCCTGGGTTCCAGTCCTACCTGTGGGGATCCATCACCCTCTTGGAGGCTGGCCGCCAAGCCCCTTTAAGGGAGGTCCAGGCTGGCGCTCCCACTTGGCCGGTGACTGGGCTGGGCAAGGGCTGCAGCCTTTGAGTGGGATAGACAGAGGGGCAGTGCAGGCCGCTGGTAGCAGCCCTCTTCTGGCTGGCTTCCACATTCTTTCCAGCCTGGGCCCCTCAGGCCTCAGGCTTTCTCTTGAACCCTTCTACTGAGCTCAAGATGAGGGAGAGGTGCCTCTCCCTGGGAAAGACGCCCTCACACTAAACAGCACTAACCACTTTCTCAAAGACATTCTCTCTGGTCTCTTCACCCCCCACCCTTTATGCCCTTGATGGGGGTCGGGGGGGTGGGGTGGTGAGCTAACTCTTGTCTGGCGCTCCTTCTTCAATGCAGGGGACCCTTGCCATCTGTTACGTTGTTTTGGCCTTCGGGGCCTCAATTAAAACTAAGCGAGGAAGAGTCTCATTTTAACATCGCGCCACCCATCTAGTGAGAGTGATTAAAGTACAGGCCCTGTAGAAACAGACCAAGTTAACTTAATCTCTCCCTACCTCAGTTTCCTTCTTGTGAAATTAGCTTAATGACAGTCGTGAGCCCCAGATGTCATGAAGGTGAAATGAGGCAAATTGCATGTAGCACCTGCGAAGCGTTGGGCGAGAGCTGGCCTTCTTTGATGATGATAAAAATAACACAACCCACTTCTTAAACTTCTCTCCACAGAAGGAGATGGAAAACTATGAGGCCCCTTTCAACTGTCTGGCCAAGCAGTTCCTCCACCTGTACCGGGAGAAGGTGGAAGTTTTCCACGCCTTGGTGTGAAGGGGCTGAGCGCCTTGTTCCTTGTGACGGTGCAGCAGGGACCACTGTGAAGCTGGCAGGGGCTCTGTCTCCTTGGAAGCTGAGAGGAGATGGAATTGCTTCTGTACTTCCAATACATCATGACAGCTTTAAATAAAATTGGATGAAATGTAGCAGCAGCAGCTGCTTCCATTCTTGGCTGGGGCAGCCCTGGTTCCAGTTTGCACTTTGGCAGCTACAGCACAACTGGGTCCAGAACAGCCCGTGAGCCAGGCTTAGAACATTCTGTGTGGACAGGCCCTCGGGGGGAGCATCCCTGGGCTGGTGCTACAGTCCGTCTCCTTGTTAGAGTGGGTGGTCCTACCCGCTCTCCACCGCAGGGTGGGCCGGGCTCCCTGAAGGGCTGGGACTGCCCAGGGCCTTCCACGGACAAGGCACATCCTGCAGCGGGCCTACAAGGGCCTGGAGCAGCCTTTGCTTACAGTTTGCCACAGATGAAATACTCGGCTTGGAACTTGCCCCATGGCTGAGATGGGGCCCATGTCCCTCTCCTTTCCCCATCGCTAACAGACAGGTTCCTTTCTGCTAACTGTCCAGATGCCAGAGCTCCCCTGTGGTGGCCACTGTCGCTGACAACACAGCGCCCTCTGCCGGCCCCCCTGGCACCGCTTTCTTAATGAGGGGCCCAGCCTCTCCCAGCTGCCGGGGACCCTGGGTACACAGGGGGCCAAGAACCACTCTCTTTAATGACCGTCCTCTGGCGAGCCTGGCAGGAGTCGTCACTCTGCACTGAGCTTCACTGTCCCATCCTGTCCACTGCTGCCAGAGTAATCTTCCTAAAACACCACTCCTCCTTGCTTTCCCTGATTAAAGACCCACGGAGGCTCCTTGCCACCTTTCCGTCAGGGCTGCAGGCCACCTGGCAGCTGAGGCCTTCTCTACTGTCACCCTTACCCATGGGCCGGCTCCCCCAGCCCCGGGGCCCCAGAGGCCTCCTGCTCAGAGGGTGGGGATGTCCTGAAAGGACCACCAGCTTTGGGACAGACCCCTGGGTTTGTCCCCATGATAATGATAGCAACAGAATCACTTGGGATCCCGTGTCTGACCTGCCGGGTCTGCATGTGCTAGCCACGTGATGCGTATGAGCTCATTTAATCCTCGAAACGTAGTGTCTGTGATCCCACTTCTACAAATGAGGAAACAGAGGTAGAGGGTTAAGTAACCTGGCCAAGTTCCTGCACAGGGTGGCAGAGCCAGGATAATGGACACAGAGCTCAGCTCATGGCCACCACCCTCTTCTGCCTCCTGGAGAGCCTGGCCAAGAGCAGGGGGAGACCTTATCACCTGCAAAGGGCCATGATGAGGCTGCCTTCCACAGTGCTGTAAGAAGTGAAATAGCACATGGAAGCATCCTGGCACACTGCGCCCTCGCTGTCGGCCCGCACTCCCTCGTCCTCTTCCTGTTACTTCTCAACACAAACTCACCGTGGCCCTGACAGTCTTACTGAGCCATGCTTTCAGGAGACATTGACCAAGGCCTCACCGTGGGCATTGTTCTAGGCACTGGGGACGTGGCGGTCAGCAACGCTAAGCTGCCAGCCTGTCACATGTTCCAATACGCAGCCAAGTGGACGTGGAGGGGATGTTTCCGGTTGCCCTAGAACTGGTAACTAGGGCCCCACAGCTGTGGACAAAAAGAGATGCTAAGTAACCCACTTCTAAAAGAGATCACAAAAAGTTGGGGCCAGATACCTTCCCCGGGGCTAAATAGGAGATGGCAGGACTGGCCTGCTGCCACCACCCATCCCAACCCCTTTGCTCCTCAGGGTTCTGTTTGTAGGATAAAATAGGTGGGAAAGTGAGGAGGGGAGGGCAGGGGGGATGCAGTGTTGGGAGGTGTGTGTCCCTGCCTCCCCAGCTCCACCCCCAGGACTAAGCGAAGGAGACCCCCAAGAGAGCCCCCCTGAGTCTGAGGATGCTGCCAAGGAAGGAGGCTGGCACTGCACTCCCCGGCGGGCCACTCACCTAACTGCTGGAGCCTGGTGCCAACTGCAGGCACAGGGTGGCCAGGGAGTCCTTGGGGGAGCAGTGCCTGCCCCCTTCTATGAAAACCAGAGGCTTCAGTGTGGAGAGGCTTGGGGAGAAGCCTGCACTGCCAGCAGGGAGAGCAAGGGCAGCCACATAGTGTGCCCAGAAAGGTGTCATGCAGGTGTCCCACTTTAGTTCCTCGTGACCCTCGGTTTGCCTCAGGATGGATGCCTGTGACTCCACGTGGGAGGAGTCAGCAGGCTGCCCCCTCCACCTGGAAAAGCACTGGGACTGTCCCACCTGCAGGCCTGACGGGAGATTGGCTCACGGGCATCAGAGGAGGCTCAGTCCCCAACAAGCAGCAAAAATCACCACTCCATCGGGTGGAGCTAGACCAAGCCCCGGGCCTTTTAGGGCACCACAGAGGCCCATCCCTGGCCCTCCATTCCAAGGCACCCAGAATGAGGAAGAGAAAGGGCTTGCTCCCCTCCCCACTCTCTAGGAAGGAGATTTGAACAAGCTTTGGGGTTCTGGGCTGGACCGGTGTGAGTTCTAGTAACCCGAGGACCTGTCACACGGGCCCAGCAGGAGGGGGAGTTGGCAGAGTGTGAGAGAATGCAGCAATTAGAGTAAAATGTTCAGGTTTGTAGCCCACTGTGTCGAGATTCCCCAGTAAACTGCCCCCACCCGTAAATTAATGATCAGAGTTGTTTCAGACGGTGCTAATTCAGACAGTAAAACAGAGCTGGGGTAGGTGGTGATTTGTGGGTAAGGTGGGCAAGGAAGGACTCTGAGGAGAAGGGGCATTTGAGCTGAGATCTGAAGGTTATGAAAGAGCTGGTCACGTGACTGGGGGAAGAGCCAGCCAGGCAGTAAGTGCAAGGGCCCTGAGGTACAAACAAGCTTAGAACGCTGAGAAACTTAGGGCTGGTAAAGATGTAGCCGGGTGTGTGCCAGGAAAAGCAGCAGGAGGTTAGGTAGGCAGGGGCCACGCTGGGAGGAATTTGGGTTTTTTCCAAAGGCAGCAGGAAGCCAGTGGAAGACAGGCATCCTAGCTTGTATATCCTCATAGCTCCCAGGACTAGTTTGGGAGCCTAGTAAGCAGGGCTTCCAATGGGTTCGGTCCAGTCCGAACCCCTGCTGAGAATTTGCATTTCTAACAAGTTCCCTGTTGAGAATTTGCATTTCTACCCCAGATATACCAAATCGGGATTTACATTGTAGCAAGATCTCCAGGTGATTCTTACATATAACTTCCTGGAAACTTGTTAGAAATGCAAATTCTCAGTAGGGATTCAAACCAGAACAAACCGGTTCGAAGCCCAGCTAGTCAGTGTTTAGGAGCCATGGTGGCACCCTGGTTAAGCACTTGGCTGCTAACCAAAATGTTAGTGGTTTAAACCCACCCAGTGGTTCTGTGGTAGAGAGACCTGGCAATCTGTTTCTGTAAAGATTACAGCCTAGAAAGCCCTAGGGGACAGTTCGACTCTGTCGTCTGAAGTCTCTGTGAGTTGAAAATCAGCTCGATGGACACAACAGTAAGCGGTTATTAACTACTCCACTTGCCTAAGACATGCTGTGTCTGCAGATTTCTTTCATTCCACGGCATTTATTGAGCGTCACTATGTGCCAGTCCCTGTTCTAGGCCCTGCAGATTTACCAGTGAGTAAAACAGGTGACCACCACCTGTCATCCGTTTGTGGTACTACAGTGACTTGTGTGTTGCTGTGATGCTGGAAGCTATGCCACCGGTATTTCAAATACCAGCAGAGTCACCCATAGTGGCCAGGTTTTAGCGGAGGTTCCAGACTAAGACAGACTAGGAAAATAGGGTTGGCGAGCTACTTCTGAAAATTAGCCAGTGAAGATCTTATGGCTTGCAACAGAACAATGCCCGACTCACTTGCTTTGGACATGTCAGCAAGAAGAATCAATGCTGGAGGAGGACATTGTATTTGATGAAGAAAAGGGCCAACAAGGTCAAGGGAAGCACTCAGTGAAATGGATTGGCCCAATAGCTGCAACGATGGATTCATCATGCTGGTGATGAGGAGGATGGTGCAGGACCGGGCAACATTTTGTTCAGTTGTGCATAAGGTCACCATGAATTGGAGTCGACTTAATGGCAACTATCTATCTGTCTATCTATCTAAAACAGACAGAAATCCCTATCCTCAGGGAGCTTACGTTCTAGTTGGGTGGAAGAGATATTCAATTAAACAGGTAAAATCTATAGTTTGCCAGATGGTAATAGAGCAAGGAAGGGCAGAGGGCGTGCAGGAAGGGGGGGGGGTTGCAATATACAGTAGAGAGATCAGGGAAGACCTCACTGAGAAGATGACATTCAAGCAAGTTTTGAAAGAGGTCGAGGTGACTGGTGCCTCCAGGCATGGCTGGCTCATTGGTCCCCTCAGAGATGGTGTTTGATGTCTTTGGCCCATTGTCCACTCTCCTTCCCCAGAGCCCAACACCAGCCTTAGTCAAAGGAGCACAGGATGTGGTATGGGCACTTGGGGGATCCCAAGTTGAACAGGACTTGGACCCTCGAATTGCCTGTAATCCACGGAAGAGAAAGATGAGCCAACCCTTGACTTCTCTACCCACATGAACCCAAACAGTACCCCAGCCCCAAATGATGCAGGGAGGCAGGGCACCAAGCCCTTCCCCCTCTGCTTCCTTTGGGATGATGAGGAAGGTTCTGTTCATTTCCTCCACAGCTTCCTTCTTCCTGTGAAGCATGGTCTGGGGCTGGGCTGGCCTCTCTGTGTGTCCTCATCCCCAGCTCAGGGAAGCTGACAGTTCTGTAGCATCCTTTGCTCCTGATGACATTGCTTGGGTTCACCCACCTGGAGGGCTGGGAAACTGGGTAAGGTGGAGAGGGGAGCACACAGCTGCATTTTAGGGTGGACATTCAGAAACCCAGGAGTCTCTGGGTGCTGCAAGCAGTTAACGTGCTCAGCTGCTAACCAGAAGGTGCCTCAGATAAAAGACCTGGCTATCTACTTACGAAAAATCAGCCATCGAAAACCCTATGAAGCACAGTTCTACTCTCACAGACTTGGGGTCACCATGAGTCCCAGTCAACTCAACAGTAACTGGTTGGCTCAAAAACATTAAACGGTTCCCTCAGTTCAAAAAAATGCCTTAGTGGCATCCAGGCCCTTTCCCGGCTGAGTTCCTTGTTGGGGTTAGGCTACAGGAAGGGTCCCCCATTCAGATGTGGGTGGTGTGGGAGACAGTCCCCCACTGAGGGGCTTCTCTGGAACCAGGGCAGGGAAGCGTTCACAGTAACATTGCTTGTGCTGTGAGAAACCTGGCAGAGTGGGGTTTGTTAAATTGTCTTCCACGAGGAGACCCGGGGCCAGGAGGCAACCTGCTGCAGCATCTGTGAATCAAATGCATTCATTTGGGGGCTAAAAGGTTTGTTTTTTAAAAAAATGGAGCAAAACCAAAAATTTGTTGGCCCTAACTGGGGAGGCAGTAAGCATAGAATCCACTGAGCCCTGGGTGGGAACTGAGGACTGTACTACCCCCACATCTGTCAGGGGGTGTTTGCTCATCCTGGAGATGTAGAGAGAAGCCTTGCTTTTGCACCTGCACCTCCCATTCCTCTGGTCCTCTCTGCTGCATACTGGGGATTGGAGGTGACTGAGGCTATGCCCCAAGGAGCTCCCAGTCCAGTGGGCAGGGACAACTTCCAGGGACCTTGCATGGCAAAGGGTATTTCAGACCAAGGGAACAGCACATTCAAAGGCCCTGTCATGGACTGGATTGTCTCTCCCAAAAATATGTGTCAATTTGTTAAGGCCATGATTCCTAGTATTGTGTGATTGTCCACCATTTCGTCATCTGATGTGATTTCCTTATGTGTTGTAAATCCTATCACTATGATGTAATGAGATGGATTAGTGGCAGTTATATTAATGAGATCTACAAGATTAGATGGGGTCTTAAGCCAATCTCTTGAGATATAAAAGAGAGAAGCCAGCAGAGAGACATGGGGGCTTCATACCACCAAGAAAGCAGTGCCGGGAGCAGACCGTGTCCTTTGGACCTGAGGTTCCTGCGCTGAGATGCTCCCAGCCCAAGGGAAGACTGACAAATCACAAGGACCTTCCTCCAGAGCCGACAGAGAGAGAAGGCCTTCCCCTGGAGCTGGCTCCCTGAACCCTTCAGACTTCTAGCCTACTGCACTGTGAGAGAATAAACTTCTCTTCATTAAAGCCATCCGCCTGTGGCATTTCTGTTATAGTACCACTAGGTGACTAAGACAGGCCCTGAGGCACGAAGCTGGGGTTCCTTTTGGGGAGTTGCACTTGTAATGCAGGGTTTGGGGAGAGATGTTGGAGCAGGTAAGAAGTTGGAGAGGATGAAGTCAGAACTTGGGGCTTTTGGTACACAGAGAAGGGGTGTTGGACTTTGTCTAAGTGGAAGCCATTGGTGGGTTTTAACAGAAGTGACTTGTCTGGATTTCTGCTTTAGAAGGATTGACCTGGGGGAATTGGAAGATGGAGTGGAGCGGAAGTTTCTGGAAATGGGAGACCAGGCAAGAGACGATTGCAGTACTCCAGCTGAGAGCTGATGGGGGTGAGGTGGAGGCGAGGCCATAGCTTTATCCATCTCCAACATGAGCCAAATACGTGGGAAATGTATTTTCAGCCCAACTTAGTGTTGTCATCCTCCCCCCTTTTCCTCAGAACACCAAATGATTTTTTTTTTAATGTGTTATCCTTTATTTACTTTAGAGACAGAGAAAACAGAGCAAGAGAGACTTCTTTGAGCTGCAAATTGTTAGTGATAGAGCCAGGATTAAGAACTCAGGCTTGCCAGCTCTCTGTGGATTTTATGATATTTATGTATACGATACCCGTTCGCTCTTCCGCTCTGCCAGTAAACAGAGCTGATAAATATGAACAGGACAGCAGTGGAGAGCTTGCTTCCATCCTAAAAAGGCAAGAAGGCTGAGAAAGCTCATTAGGAGAAAATATTGAATGGACTATTTTAGAGATTCACCTGTGATGTGCGGGGAAAAGTGCCTTTTCACCAAAGCCATTATGTAACTGGTCCTGGGGGGAAGGGAGTGACCCCGGGATGCACAACAACAACAACATACACAAGGTGGCATCCTAGGTGGCAGGAGACCCCAAAGGCAAGGACAGTATTGATTTCTTGAGGGTAGGGGCTACTTCTTATACTCCTCGTAGGTCTTCTAGAAGCAGCTGGGTTTTAATGGAAAGAGCACTGGCTTCATGTCAGAAGAGCAGGATTAGAATTGCTGCTGTGTGTCCTTAGGTGGGGTACTCACCCTCTCTGATCCTGCCTCCCCATTTATCAAACAGAAATAACACCACCAACCTTACCAATATTTTGGGGGGGGGGTGAGACTAAATAAGATATGTGAAACCTCATGGTATATAATAAATGTTCAATGCATAGTAGGTGCCTTACAATTTTTCCACAGTAAGTTTATTGCTTTTTTATGGGCATAAAAGTAATATATGCTTATTGAAAAAAATAAATCAGAAACTACTGAAAGGTATAGGAAAGAAAAAGGAAATTGCTCAAATCCATCCACCCAGAGATAACCATTAACGTTCTGGTGTGTGTACTTCCAACCTTATTCCCCTGCATATAAAAATATTTTAAAAGCAAAAATGCGATCATGCCGTTTGTACCTTTCGCAACTTTTTACTTAACATCTTGTGACCATTACTCAGAAAAAAGTACAGATCTGCGTAATCGCTTTATTTCTTTTTAACTTGTGAAAATTTTAAAACGTACACAAAAATAGAACAGCAAAATGAACGCTGATTTACCCGTCAGCCAGATTCAGAACTTTCAAGATTTTGCCACACTGGCTCCCTCTGAGTCCCTCGTTCTGTTATTGCTAATGCTGCAATATTTTAAATCAAATACCAACCCTCACATCAGATGTCTCAAGTAATCACAAGACTTGAACACCCAGTAAAACTGACAGTAACTCCTTAGACGCATCTAATACCCAATCTTAGCAGCGACCGTGAAGGTGGCACAGGACCAGAAAACATTTTCTTCTATTATCCCTAAGGGAGCACCCTGGGTGCCACACACTGTTAAACGCTCAGCAGCTAGCCAAAAGGTTGTTAGTTTGAACCCACCCAGAGGCGCCTGGGAATACAGACCTTGTGATCTGCTTCTTAAAGGTCACAGCCTTGAAACCCCTATGAAGCAGTTCTACTCTGCACACGTGGGGTCACCATGAGTCAGAATCGACTCGACGACAACTAACAAGAGCAACACCAGTCTACGTTCCAATTTCCCCGACTAATTCCAAAAGGTTCTTTTTTGGTTGGCTCGGTAATCCCCCTTCCAAAAAAAAAAACCCATACCCACTGCCATCTAGTTGATTCCGACTCATAGCCACCCCATAGAACAGAGTAGAGCTGCCCCATGGCGTTTCCAAGGCTATAAGTCTTTATGCAAGAAGGCTGCCACATCTTTCTTTCACAGACCAGCTGGTAGGTTCCAACAGCCAACCTTTCAGTTAGCAGCCGAGTGCTTTGATCACTGTGCCACCAGGGCTGCCTTTTGATTGGCTTGGTACATGATCATTTTTAAGGATCCCCTGTTGCTAGATACCAGGTTATTCCCAAATTGTCACGCTTATAAAGCACTGAGGGCAGAGTCTTTGGCACAGAAATGTGGACCCCTGTCCCATTATTTCTAGAGGACAAATTCCTAGAAGGGGACTTTCCAGGTCACAGCCTATGTACTTTTTAAAGGCTTTTAATAGCATGTGACAAATTGCCCTCCCGAGAAATCATACCAATTTACATTCTCACCAGTAGGGGCTGAGAGGACTGGCACCCTGGACAGCCTTGGGCTGTTAATGAAAGGAAATTAAAGAGAGAGATAGCAGGTGGGGAGACTAAGAGACCAGGAAGAGGAGTCTGGAGTGAGAGGGTGCAGGATGGAGCGCGGAGCCAGTAATGTCGTCCCAGGGTGCCAGCTGCCTGAGCTGAGCCCCTGAGAACCCCAGCCCCCCATGACTGCAACCCACTTAAGTCCTAAAGCAGTGATTCAGTCGAGACCGAGAACAAAGCTGGAGCAGGCTCTTCGATCCATTCTAATTAGGAGCTGCCTTTCCAGAGAAATCAGGAGCGAGCTGCCATGGCTGAAGGCAAAAGAGGAAAGAAATACTGCAGCCCAGCTGTGCTCCAAGGTTTGTTTTTCTAAAATCCTGGGGAAGAGCTTCGTCCACTGCACCCACAGTCCAGGGCACCAGGTTCTGAGGGTTATTGGATCGGACTCGGGGTCTGGATCTCCACCACCAAGACCAGGTGCTCTCTGTTCTTGAGTTCTGTTAAGAGCAGTGAGAGGAGAGCTGAGAGGGAGGACAACTCATGGTAGGAACCCACCTTGTTTATTATTGTTGTTGTTGTTGTGTGCCCTCAAGTCGATTCTGACTCATAGTGACCCGAGGTGACAGAGTAGGAGTGCCCCATAGGGTTTTCCAGGCTGCAATCTTTACTGAAGCAGATCACCAGGCCTTTTCTCCCGTAGGAGCCCCTTTAGGTTAGCAGCCAAGGCCTTAACTGTTGCAATGCCAGGGTAAATACTAGTAACATATTAATAATAATTATACATAATAATATATATGATTATTATATGCACATGTACCATGTATAATAATATATTACATTTATTATGGCACAGGACCGGGCAGTGTTTCGTTCTGTTATACGTAGGATCACTATGAGTTGGAGCTGGTTCAACAGTACCTAACAACAACAGCATATATTATTTATATATTTATTTTTTGCTACAGCTTAAAAACTGAAATTTATTTCAGGTTTCTGAACAGTAAATGAAATTAAGATACATTTTAGGCCCAGCTACGCACATACACCTCACAGCAATGGCGAGCAGGCTGTTCTGGTTTCTGCAGCCTGGGGAGGTAGGAGGCTCGTTCTGTGGTGGACACCACATGCCTTGCTTGGCTTTGACTTGCCCTCTCCAGTGTTGCTCTATCACAGTCACAGTTGCGCTTGAGTACAAGTCGCCAAAGAAGAACAAGTCCGAGGGTAACAGTTATCCACTCTTCAATGGACAATGCCATTCCAACAGTGAGCATCGGATATCCTAGCAGGAGGACCGCGCTGAGTCCATGGTGCAGATCCCGAAGTCCTTCAGGTGCCATGACATTCATAAGATGGTATTTAAGTAAAGAGCATACAGGACCCAGGTCATGGTGGATTCTTGCTGGTATAAAAGGAAGTTTACAAGCAAAGATAGAGAAGCAGTTTCATAAACAGTTTCTTGTATCCTATTATAAAGTAAATAAGTGTACACACACACACACATACATACATATATGGAGCTCTGATGGCACAGTGGTTAGGAGCTCTGCTGCTAACCAAGAGGTCAGCAGTTCAAATCCACTAGCCACTCCTTGGAAACCTTACAGGGCAGTTCTCCTCTGTCCTTTAGGGTCGCTATATAGATACAGATGGATATAGGAGCCCTGGTGGTGGAATTGTTACGTGCTCGGCTGCTAACTTTAAGTTTGGCGGTTCAAACCTACCAGCAGCTCTTTGGGAGAAAAGACCTGGCAATATGCTCCCTATGGGGCAGTTCCACTCTGTCACACTGGGTTGCTATATGTTGGAATCAACTCAACAGAACCTAACAACAGCGTATATACACACACACAGGGACTCACATGCACGCACATATCAGCAGCTCACACATCTTATCTCAATTCTATCTTCAATTACATCTCCTTGAAATGGGTGTTTTGCATCCAATCACAGAAGAGCAGACTGAGCCCTACACAGGTAAAGTGACTCACCCACCTAGTAGGAATCCAGATTTGAACTTGGCTTCCCTCTGACTCAGGCCCCTTTCCATGACCTCAGGCTGCCCTCTCAGCATCTGGGAACCCTTTTTGTTCCCCATCCTTTGCCTCCAACAGTAGCTTCCTTCCTCAGAATGTTGAGGGCCCAGGAGTTGAGTGGAAGGCATGGTAGGGGTACTGAACCCCAGCGAGCCCCTCGTTGTGCCCAGGTCTCTGCAAGGCCCTCTCGAGCGAGTTTCCTCTCACTGGACCTTCACAGAAACCCTCAGGGTTAGTGCCTGTCCAAAGAGAAGGTCCCCAAACATCTGTAGTGGAAAGGAGGGCAGGGATGAGCAGAGGAAGGAAACTGCTTTGAGCCCAGCTCCACCACTGCCACTTAAACCAGCCTGCCTGGGCACCAGTTCGCTTCCTCTGGAATGAAGGAAGGAGCCAGACACACTTGGGGCTTTCCTTGGCCAAGCCTGTCTGAACCTCAGTTTCCTTCCTCACCTCTAAAATAAGACGATCGTTCCTCCTTGCTGGGCTGGAATGAGGGTGAGAGCTGCCGTGGAGTGTGTGGGCACACAGTGGGGACCCGGCCAGTGTGGCTGCTCTGGCTGCGATTCTGGGAGATGGTGCTCTGTAGCAGCCCCAATGCCTCTGCAGGAGACCTCCACAGAGCCCCTTCCCCTGCCCTGACTCTCCTGGGGTTTGCACACGCTCCTTCTTCTTGAGGCTTTGAGACACCCCCACTCAGAGTAGCAGACACCAGGATGTGAGGAGCTCCCCATGGCTAAGCCTCAAGCTAAGGTGGGAGTCCCAGCTTTTGCCCATCCAACCTCGGCAGCCCCAGGGCCCCATGCAGGACTGACCCAGCCCCAGACCTGCCCATGGGCTGCAAAACCAGAGCTAAGGCCTGAAGGAGGCCTCCCCCACCCTCAGAGGGCAGAGACGGAGTGAGAGCTACTCAGGCAGGGGTCAGGAGTGGCTCAGAGACCCTGGGCTGGCAGAGCCAGCTGGTGGGGCGGCGCCTTCAGCTCCCAAACCTCTCCTGAAAAAAAGTGGGTGAGAAAATCCAGGCTGAGATGTCCCACGCACAGCCCTTCAGCTCACACACCGCTTCGCCTTTCCTTCTCCCCTGCCTATCCCCTCCCTGTGACAGACAACTGTTCTTATCATCCCCATTGCAGGGCTGAGGGACCTAAGGCTCAGAGAGGTGGAAGGACTTCCCGGCCACACAGCAAACTGAGGGAAGGCAGCTGAGCCCCCAGACATCTTACATCCTTTGTCTCTCTTAACCCTCACAATACCCTTCCAGGTGGGCATGATTTTGCCCGTTTTACAGACAAGGAAACTGAGGCTCAGAGAGTGAAGCCAATTACTCAAGTTCATGAAAGGAGTAGGACCTGCCTAGCACCTATGCTCATTGAGTTACAAAGAAGCAGCCCAGGGAGGTAAGCAGGTACCCAGGAAGGACGGTAGAAACATTTGGGATGGACCTGCTGGGAGGCAGCTGTCCTGGAAGACATTTCACAGAGGTGAAATAAAAATAGCATAGTGAACACAGTGACTTCGGGAAGCTGGAGCCCCAGGCTGGGGGACTGAGGAAGAGCCCCCCAGGAGGGTGGAGTTAGTTGGGGAGGGGCAGGTAAGAACACACAGAGGGCTGGGCACAGGGTAGACCCTCAGCATGTGCAAGTCCCTTACCCCTCCTCTGTGGGGACCCACTGAAGGCCCCACCCCCGGCATGAGTCACCCAAGGAGAGGCTTACTGCACATAGTCAGGGGCTTACTGAGGCAATGCAGGGTGACCATCCCACTCCCCCTCCCTTGCTCCCCTCCACACCTCCAGTCCCTCCTCAGCAGTGCCAGCCCCCCATCCATGTCCCAGGCGTGTCCTACACTGCCAGAGCCCTGTGCCACGCCACGCCATGCCATACTACACCACGCAGAGCTTGCTGGCCCCTCCAGGCAAGCAGGCAAGGGCAATGGAGCCCAGCAAGGCAGAGGAGAAGGTGGGGCAGACCCTCCTGACCCCATTCAGTGGCACTCACTCACAAGGCCATCTGCTCTGGCGGGAAGGCGGGTGCTGGGCACTGGGGCAGAAACAGCCAGCACCCAGCTGGCCACGTGCTTGCCTCCCAGGCCTGCTTGGCTCAGGAGGCCTGGCTGGCCTTCCTACTGCAGCTGCCGGCCCGCAGCCCCTGCCAGACAGAGGTCCTGGGGTGGACTCTGTGTTCAAGGAGGGCAGGAGAGGGGTTGTGGGGAGGGAGGGGCAAAGGCAGGCCGTGTGTATGTGTTTGTGTTCACGTGGTGTTTGTGTGGTGTGTGTGTATGTTTGTGTGGTATGTGTGTGTGTAGCTTGTGTGGTGTGTGTGTAGTTTGTATGGTGCGTGTGTGGTAAATGGTGTGTATTGTGGGGTATGTGGTGTGGTGTGTGTATGTGGTATTTGTGTGTGTGTGTATATGTGTGGTGTGTGTGGTGTATGTGTACACACACATGTTTGTGTGTGTGGTGTGTTTATGTGTGTGGGGGGGTGTGTGTGTATGTCTGGTATGTGCGTTTGTCATCTTGTGAAAGAAAGGCCTGGCGATCAGCTTCTGTAAAGATTACAGCCAAAAAAACCCTATGGGGGAGTTCTATTCTGTAACACATGGGGTAGCTATGAGTCGGAATTGACTGGACAGTAATGGGTTTGGTTTTGAGTTTTTTTATGCTTCCTCACACCCCAGGGCCTTTACCCAGGCTGTTCCCACTGCCTGGCATACTCTCTCTGCCCATTCTCCCTCCACAGGGTTAAGGTCTGTTTATGCTTCAGCCCCCAGCCCAAACAACACCTCCTCAGGGAAGCTTTCCCTGAACCACTGGATCAGATCAGGCATCTCCCTATAGGGCCACCCTGAGTCGGGATCGACTCTACGGCAATGGGTTTTATCTCTCTTATACATGCTTAGAGCACCTTCTCTGCCCCTTTACTTCCAGAGCATTTAATCACCATTGCCACTTTAAATGTATTTGCATGATTGCAATTCTTTGCTTATTGCCTGTGTCTCTCACTGGACTGCAAGCTTCCCGAGGACGCAAACTAGGCTGTTTTGGTCTGCAGACCTAACACGGTGTTAGAGCGTGGAAGGTAAGGTGCCTGAAAAGAATACAGTGGAGCGAAGAGAGGAATCTGAGGACTAGTGGGTGAAGCAGGCACGAAGTGAGTATAACGCAATGAGGAAAATTCCAGATAAAAAGTATTTACGAAGTACTCCAGGAGCATAGATGAAAGACCAATTAATTCCTTTCTTCAGTAATTATTTTTGCAATATCTATTCTGTGTTGCGCATGGGCAGGCAGGGATAAACGAAATGGGAGCAGTCTCTGCCTTTACGGAACTTTCCATCCCATAGGGGCGTTAGTGAAGGAGTGTGGTGGAGAAGAGGACCTGGGAAAAGAGAAACAAACTCAAGGACAAAAGGTGTGGAGCAGCAAGGCTCTGTATGGACCAAACTGCTTCATTTCCTCCTGAGCACCAGGGAGACTACATTTCCCAGCCTCCCTGCAGGTCAGTGGGATCACATGACTAGCTTCACCAAAGGGATGTGAGAGGAAGTGATGGACACCACTTCCAGGCCTGGCCCAAAGAAACCTCCCATCAATCCTCCACTCTCTCTTCTTAGGTCTACAGAGCCCTACAGCAGGGGTCAGCACACTTTTTCTGTAAAGGCCACAGAGTAAATATTTTACACTTCACAGGCCGTACGGTCTTTTTCACAACTCCTCAACTCTGCCCTTGGAGTGCTAAAGCAGTTATAGACCATATGTAACTGAATGGGCATGACTGTGTTCTAATAAAACTTTATTGACAAAAGCAGGTCATAGTTTGCCAGTGCCTGTTCTAAAAGATGATGGAGCCATTGGAAAGGAGCCTGAGCCCCTGTACAACTGTGTGGAACAAAGACTACCTAACTCACCTCAGCCAACTTTCATTTAATTGTGTTCTGAGTGAGAAATACTCTTGTTGTGTTAATCCACTGAGGTTTGGGGGTTGTTTTTTACAATAAGCATTCCTGGACTAATACAGAGGGCTTCCTTGAGGAGGTGACATTCATCTTAGCCTTGACAAATAAGGAAGACACTCTCCAAGTGGGCAAGATGAGGAAGGGCATTTTTAGGGAAGATGGGACCTATGTGAGCCAACAAATTAAAGAGTGGCATCAAGTATGTAAGAGATAATAGGGCTTGTGAGGCAAAAGAGACATAAAAATAGGTCACAAGGGATTGGAAAGTAAGAACTGGATGTATGAAGAATAAGGCAGGGAAGAGAGAAATAGAAATGTGTTGTGCTCTTGGTTGCTTTGCCGGCCCCTAAACACACCTTGTATTTCCCTCTATTTCTGTACCTTTATCCATGTGGTACCCCCTGCCTGGTAAGCCTCCCTTGCTTAAGTCTTCCCACCTGCTTAAAACCCACCCTTTCTTCAAGACTTAATGAAGTCTCTGTTTGCTCCACTATGCAGAGAAGTAATAGTGTCTATCAGAAAGTGTTCGGACTTTGAGGATAGATGGTCCTGGATTCAAATCCTACCTCTATTAATAAAGGACAAAGTATCGAATATAAAGGAGCCAGGACTTGCTGGGTTAGAAAACTTTCTCATATTCCCAGTCTATCCACATGACAGACAATTCTGAAATTAAGAAATGATTACCAGGTAAAGATCAAAGTCAGGGGTGCTATCAGGAAAGTGGTTTATAGATTAATACAATGGTGTGACTGTTAAGCTTTTTGTTAAGGCTTCAGAAAGATTTAAGGTGGTGCCTTATCAACCCTCTCAAACAGACAAAGGCCCTCTAAGGATATTAACGGACTGTCTTGAAGACCCCTTCTGTTAAACAGTAGAGCTTCTAAGAATTGTAAGGCCATTGTTCCACAGCAGCCTTACCAACAGCCCAAGGTAAAAAAAAGAGATTCGTGGGTGTCTTAGGCTGGGTTCTCTACAGAAGCAAAACCAGTAATGCATATAAATATCTATATAGATTTCTATAAAGGAAATGCCTCATGCAGCTGTAGAGGCTGGAACGTCCTAAATTTGTAAGTCAGGCTGGAGGCTTCTCCTGATTCACACAGCCACAGGGGCTGGCGAATCCAAGATCAGCAGGTCAGACAGCAGAGCTCTTGCTCACAGGCTGCAAAGGCAGAGGAATCCCAAGATGAGCAGGCAAGGCCACAGGTAAGCTGCTAGCTCAAGTCCCAAGAACTGGAGGTCAGATGAACAAGCACCAGCTGTAGGATCCAATGCAAGCAAATGCCCGAGAGCCTTGCCAGAGACAAGAGAGAGTCCACTTCTATTCAATGCAGGCCACACCCCCAAGGAAACTCCCTTTCACCTGATTGGCTACTCACAGCAGATCCCATCATGGAGGTGATCACATTATATCAAATCTCATCATGGAAGTGATCACATCATCATACAACTGCCAAACTACAATATACCTACCAAACCACTGAGAATTATGGCCCAACCAGGCTGACATACAACCTTAAAGTTCACAGTGGGTGTGGTTTTTGCCTAATGAGACGGATTATAAATTTATTCATAATAAACCCACTAAACTTTCAAAGGAATTGTTTTGGCTTTGAATGAAAGAAACAGAGAAAGCAGCAAATGAAAAGAGAGGCTTTTGGACCCTCAAATCACTATGGGCAAGAAGCTAAGAAAAACCACTCAACTTCAAACTGGTTATTTCTTACGGAAATACAAGGATGACCCAGAGGGGAGAGCCAACAGCCATGGACAATCACACTCGAGCAATAGGAATGAGTACCAATCAAGGAACTGGCAGCATGTACCCAGGTGTATTTCAGAGCTTTATGGACCACTGGCTGCCATTTTCTCCCTTTTAGTATGGGAGTGTCTATGGTGGTTATCCTATGCCTATCCTGCTATAGTATGTTGGGGTGAGAGGGGGCAGATGACTTATTTCTTTTGTTCACAGATCTTCTTACTGAGAGAAACGGTACTCAAGGAGCTGTACTCAAGGAACTCCATCTTAGGAATATAACCCTTACCTGCATCTGATTTTGATGGCAAGATTCTGGACTTTGAGCTGATGCCATAAAGAGAGGCCTTGGGAGAAGAGAATGAACATATTTTGCATGTGGGGGGATATGAATTGTGAATCACTGTGGTCAGAGGGCAAACAGTGGCAGATTTACTTAAAAAAGATGCTCCCACGTTCTCTTCTTACAATGTGACCTTGCCACTCTCTTATAAAGAGGTCCGGACTATGTCTCCTCCCTTTAATCTGGTTGGACCTTCGTGACTGCCTTGACCAACAGACTACAGCAGAAGTGACACATGTGACTTCTGAAACTCATTCATAAAAGGTGAAACAGTTTTTTAGGCCCATCGCCATGTTGTAAGGAAGCCCTAACCATATGGGGAGACCAAGTGTAAGAGTTTCAGTTGTCAGCTGCAGCGAAGGTCCCAGCCGGCTGGCTAGTAAGTGAGAAAGCTTCAAAAATGACTGTAGCCCCAGCTACTGTCTAACTGCAATCACATGAGAGACCCTGGGTGAGAACTATGAAACCGAGCCATCAACCCCCAGAACCATTGGAGATAACCATAATAATAAATGATTGTTGTTTTATCCCGATTAGGTTTGGGGTGGTTTGTAACACAGCGTAGATAACCAGTACACCTGGGTGAATAAGAGAATAAGGTCAAGAGGGAAGGAAGGAAGAGATGGCCCAAGATGGCAGCTTAGTCACACATGCCTTGCCATCCCCTTTGTCATGGATTGAATTGTGTCCCCCCAAAAATATGTGTATCAATTTAGCGAGGCCATGATTCCAGTATGGTGTGATTGTCCACAATTTTGTTATCTGATGTGACTTTCCTATGTGTTATAAATACTACCTCCATGATGTTAATGAGGTGAGATAGGTGGCAGTTATGTTAATGACACAATCCAATCTATAAGATTGGATTGTGTCTTGAGCCAATCTCTTTTGAGATATAAAAGATAGAAGGGAACGGAGAGACAGGAGGACCTCATACCACCAGGAAACAGCACAGGGAGCAGAGTGCGTCCTTTGGACCCAGGGTTCCTGTGCAGAGAAGCTCCTAGTCCAGGGGAAGATTGATGACAAAGACCTTCCTCCAGAGCTGACAGAAAGCCTTCTCCTGGAGCTGATGCCCTGAATTTGGACTTCTAGCCTACTAGACTGTAAAGGAATAGATTTCTGTTTGTTAAAGCCATCCACTTGTGGTATTTCTGTTACAGCAGCACTAGATGACTAAGACACCCCTGCAACAAAGAACTGAGAAACCAAATGAAACAGATACAGATGACAATCTGGGCACTCAGAACAGCAAACAGAAATATGAAGAATTAGATCAAACACCAAACGGAAGCAGAAACTGAGTGAAAACAGCAAACGGGGAGACTTATCAATGCTAGGCGCCCTATCAGCTGACCCAGCACAGCATGACCATCTTGAGACAAGCAAGCAGTGTTCCCAGGTGAGGAGTACAGGAAAGCAACTTCATGGAGGACCCGATAGGAGGCAGAGGTACTTTGTAGACAAACCCAGAGTGAAGCAAGGTGAGCAGAATATGGACTGGATCTAGGGAGGGAAAATGTAGGAAGGCAGGCAAGAGCCCTAGGGATCCAGATGACCATAGACCAGGAAGGGAGCCAGAAAATAGGGGCAGAACTACTCAACTAAAGGCAGTCCCTGATCATTTGGGTGGGTAGCACTGGTGAAGCAGAGGATTCTTGGAGTGGTGGCTAGAGACCCCCCACCTCACTGGACTCTGGACAGCCCTCTCTCCTCACATTTGATTGGGGCTGGGTCCTGACAGCTGGCTGCACTCTGTGGGGAGTGCCCCAGCACTCATGCCCTGGCACTTACTCCAGAGACTGGGGGAACATGCTTCCCTCCTCCTGGTGACAAGCAGTGAGCCCCTCTCTCCCCTACCCAGTGATCCACAGTGTGTGCACTACTGCACCGGTGGACCTGCAACCAGAGGTCCACAGCTACCCCACCCACCCCTGCATAGCCATGCCCACTGGCAATCTGCAGCACATGCTCACATGCTGTCGGACATGGAATCAGAGCCTCGTGCTCGCTTGCTCCTACCATCCCTGTTCTGCCCTGCCCACCCAACAACCAGTGGTACAAGTTCCCTTGTCACCCACCCAACAGTGTACCCTCTCCCTAATCACCCAGTAACCGACAATGCAGTACACACGCACAGCGCCCAACCCAGTGACCAGCAAGAACGCTCCCTGCTCCCACACTCAGGTGGCCAGCCAGACAGACACATCATCTTACCAGCAAAGTCAATCACATCCTGACAGGTGGCAGCTATACCTCTGCCAAATGACTAACTGGAAACCCTAATGTCTTCATCTAAACATCCACCTGGCTACAACAGCACACATCCCACACCCAAACAGTTCCTACAGGCCATCTGCACTTGCACTGAAACCCCTTGAAACCTCACCACCAATTCGTGTATGCCCAGCCTCACCACTAAATCACGCATGCACAGTGAGCATACCCTGTCCATCTGGGCAGCACTCCCTCACGGCAGATACAGGGACATCCTGCCCTGACTTCCAGAGAATGCACTAACTGCTAGCACCAAACTTAATGCCTTGGAGACAGCAGACAATTTAAGAAATCATATGAAGAAACACAGCCTTCGGTATGGATTATACCTCAACATAAAGAAAACAAAAATCCTCACAACTGGACCAATAAGCAACATCAAGATAAGTGGAGAAAAGATTGAAGTTGTTAAGGATTTCATTTTACTTCGATCCACAATCAATACCCATGGAAGCAGTAGTCTAGAAATTGAACGACACATTGCACTGGGCAAATCTATTGTAAAAGACCTCTTTAAAGTGTTAAAAAGCAAAGATATCACCTTGAAGACTAAGGTGCACCTGACCCAAGCCATGGTGTTTTTAATCACCTCATATGCACATGAAAGCTGGACAATGAATAAGGAAGACTGAAGAAGAATTGACACCTTTGAATTATGGTATTGGCAAAGAATTTTGAATGTACCATGGGCTGCCAAAAGAATGAACAAATCTCTCTCGGAAGAAGTACAGCCAGAATACTCCTTAGAAGCAAGGATAGCAAGACTACATATCATCAGGAGGCATCAGTCCCTGGAGGAGGACATCATGCTTGGTAAAGTAGAGGGCCAGCAAAAAAGAGCAAGACCATCAATGAGATGGATTGACACAGTGGCTGTAACAATGGGCTCAAGCATAACAACTATTGTCGGGATGGTGCAGGACCAGGCAGTGCTTCATTCTATTGTACACAGGGTCACTATGAGTAGGAACCGACTCTCCGACACCTAAAAACAACAACATGAAGAAGCAGGATACAATAGCTCAAATGAGTGAGCAAAGTAAAGGGGCAGAAAGCCTTCCTAAGGAAGAAATGGTACTAGAAGTACCTGAAAAGGAATTCAAAAGAGTTATGCATAGACTCCTCAAAGAGATCAAGGAAAACACAGACAAAACCCTAGAAGAATTCTGGAAACAATACAAGAACAAAATGACAAAATAAACAGACAATTAAAAACCACACAAAAACAACAACTAGAAATCCAGAAGATTAACAATAAAATATTAGAAATAGATAACTCAATAGAAGGATATAGAAGTAGAATTGAGTCAGTGGAAGAAAGACTTGATAAAATAGAGGACAAATTCCTTGATACTAATTTGTTTAAGGAACAATCAGAGAAAAGAATGAAGAAAACCTAGGAGTTATGTGGGACAGTATCAAGAGGAATAATTTACACGTAATTGAAATTCCACAACAGGAGAAGGGAAGAAAAAAAGTACAGAGAGAATCGTTGAAGATTTATTGGCAGAAAATTTCCCTAGTATCATGAAAGACAAAAAGGTTTCCACCCAAGAAGCTCAACAAACCCCGTATAGGATAGACCCCAAAAGAAAATCACCAAGACATATCATAATCAAACTTTCCAAAGACAAAGAAAGTATCCTAAGAGCAGCTCATGAAAATCGTAATATCACCTACAAAGGGACACTGATAAGACTAAGCTCTGATTTCCTGGCAGAAACCACACGGGCAAGAAGGTAATGAGATGACATGAAAGAAAAGAACTGCCGACCAAGAATCATATACCCAGTAAAATTGTCTTTCAAATATGGTTGTGAAACTAAGACATTCTCAGATAAACAGAAATTAAGGGAATTTGTGAAAACCAGACCAACCTTACAAGAAACATTAAAGGGAGTCCTTCAGACAGAGAACCAACAACATCAGACAACAACCCAAAATGAAGACACGTAATAGAATCACGCAGATATCAACCCAGATAAAGAATTCTCAAAAGCAAAATAATGCTGTAAAACTGAAAACAGGGAACAGGAGATGTCAATCTGTAGATGATGACAACTTCAAGACAAAAAGGGGAAATAAGTGGCGTAGTTATAGAACTTCCATATGGAGAGGAGGTCAAGGCTATATCGAGATATAACAGGCTGTTTTAAATTTAGAGTAAATTTTAGAGTAACCACAAAGAAAATGAATAAATTTACTCACCAAAATAAACAAGAAAATCAGAAAGACTCAGCAAACATAAAATCAACAACAAAATAGGAAATGGAAAGAAAATTCAAAAACAAAAAGAACTCAGCACAGAAAATTAAGTGGAACAAAGAAACTGTTTACATCACCATAAAAAGCTTAACAAAATAGCAGCAGTAAATTCGTACCTGTTGATAATCACACTGGCTTAAATGCGCCAGTCAAGAGACAGAGCGGTGGAATGAATTAAAAAAAAAAAAAAAATTACTCATAAATATGTGGCCTACGAGACATAAATAGATTAAAAATCAAAGGATGGAAAAAAATATATCATGCAAACAGTAACCAAAAGAGAGCAGGAGTGGCAATAATAATCTCTGACAAAATAGGCTTTCATTCAAAATCCATTATTAGAGACAAGGAAGGACATTATATAATGATTAAAGGATCCATCCACCAAGAGGACATAACCATAATAAATATTTATGCACACAATGACAGAGCTCCAAAATACATAAAATAAACTCTAGCAGAATTGAAAAGAGAAATAGACAGTTCCACAATAATAGTAGGAGACTTTAACACACCACTTTCAATGATGGACAGAACAACTAGAAAGAAACTCAACAAAGATACCAAACCAAACCCACTGCTGTGGTGTTGATCCCAACTCATAGCAACCCTATATATAGGACAGAGTAGAACTGTTCCATAGGATTTCCAAGGCTGTAAATCTTTATGGAAGCAGACTGCCACAGCTTCCTCCCATGGAGTGTTTGATGGGTTCGAACTGCTGACCTTTTGGTTAGCAGCTGAGTGCTTAACCACTGCACCACCAGAGCTCCTAACAAAGATAGAGATGATCTAAATAACACAATCAACCGCATACCTATTACTGTCCAGTTGAGTCCAACTCATAGTGATTCTATAGGACAGAGTAGCACTGCACAATAGGGTTTCCAAGGAGTGGCTGGTGAATTCAAACTGCTGACCTTTTTTAGTTAGCAGCCAAGCTCTTAACCACTGCACCACCAAAGTTCCGCTTGAGCTCCTAGACATATACAAAACATACCACCCAACAGTAGCACGGTACACGTTTTTTCCCAACACACATTGAGCATTCTCCAAAATAGACCATATATTAGGCCACAAAGCAAGCCTCAATAAATTAGAAAACATCGAAATAATACAGAGCATCTTCTCTGATCATAATACCATAAAACAAGAAATCAATAGCAGAAAGAGCAAGGGAAAAAATACATGGAAACTGAGTAACACCTTATTTAAAAACTATTGGGTAATAGAAGAAATTAAAAGTGAAATTAAAAAACACTTAGAATCAAATGAGAATGAAAATATAACCTACCAAAACCTTTGGGACACAGCAAAAGCAGTGCTCAAAGGAGAATTTGTAGCAATAACTGTACACGTCAAAAAAAAAAAAAAAAAAAAAGGCCAAAATCAATAGCTTAACCCTACAACTTGAACAAATAGAAAAGGAGCACCAAAAGAAGTCCATAGTCACCAGAAAAAAGGCGATGATAAAGATCAGAGCAGAAACAAATGCTATAGAAAACAGAAAAACAATAGAAAGAATCAACAAGACTAGAAGTTGGTTCTTTCAATCAATAAAATTGACAAACTACTGGCCAATTTGACAAAGGAAAAAAATGAGAAGATGCAAGTAACCAAACCAAGAAAAGAGATGGGCAACATTACAAGAGAATCAACTGAGATAAAAAGGATTATAACAGAATATTATGAAAAATTGTACTCCAAAAAATTTGAAAACCTAGAAGAAATGAACATTTCTAGAAACACATTACCTACCTAAACTAAAACAAATAGAGGTAGAAATTTTGCACAGGCCCATCGCAAAAGAATAAATTGAAGATGTCATAAAAAAAAAAGAAAAAGAAAAAACTCCCAACAACAACAAAAAAAACCCAGCTCAGTCAGCTTCACTGGAGAATTCTACCAAACATTCAAAGAAAGTTGCCACCAATTCTACCCAAACTATTCCAGAACTAGAAAGGAAGGAATATTCCCTAATTCATTCTATGAGGCCACCAGCGTTACCCTGATACCAAAGCCAGACAATGAAAATTACAGATTAATATCCCTCATGAATATGGATGCAAAAATTCTCAACAAAATTCTAGCCATAGAATTCAACAGTAACAGTATATCAAAAAAATAATACATCATGATCACATGGGATTTATACCAGGGGTGCAAGGATGGTTCAACATTAGAAAATCAACCTAATTCATACAAATAAAAGAATCACACGATCATCTCAATCGATGGAGAAAAGGCATTTCATAAAATTCAACACCCTTTCCTGATTAAAAAAAAAAAAAAACTCATCAAAATAGAAACAGAAGGGGAATTTCTCGACCCAGTTAAGTGCCTATGTGCAAAACCAATAGCACGTTATTCTCAATGGAGAAAGATTGAGAGAATTCCCCTTGAGAAAGGGAACAAGACAAGGATGCCCTTTATGGCCACTCTTATTCAATATTGTCCTGAAAGTTCTAGCTAGAGCAATAAGGCAAGAAAGGGAAATAAAGCGTATTCAAATTGGAGAGGAAGAATTGAAACTATCCTTATTTGCAGATGACATGATCCTATAAAAAGAAGATCCCAGAGATTCCACAAGAACGTTACTGGAACTAATAGAAGGATTCGGCAAAGTGGTAGGTACAAGATCAACACACAAAAAACAGTTGGGTTCCTCTACACTAACAAGGAGGAGCCTGAAAAGGAAATCAATACCGTTTACAATAGCACTCAAAAGGATAAAATACCTAGGAATAAACCTAACCAGGGACATAAATGACTTACACGAGGAAAACTATAAAACATTACTGCAAGAAACTAAAACAGATCTACATAAATGGAAGAACATTCCATGCTCATGGACTGGGAGAATTAACATTGTGAAATCTCAATCCAAATCCCAACAACTTTCTTCAATGAAAAGGAAAAACTAATCTCTAACTTTACATGGAAAGGACCAAACCCATTGCCGTCGAGTTGATTCTGACTCATAGTGACCCTATAGTACAGGGTAGAACTGCCCATAGAGTTTCCAAAGAGCTCCTGGTGGATTCAAACTGCTGACTTTTGGTTAGCAGCTGTAGCTCTTAACCACTACTCCACCAGGGTTCCCCATGGAAAGGAAGGAGGCTCCAAATAACTAAAGCAATATGGAAGAAGAACGAAATAGGAGGCTTCTCACTTCCCAATCTCAAAGCTTACTATACAGCCACGGCAATCAGAACAGCCTGGTACTGGTACAATGGCAGAAACATAGGCCAATGGAATAAAATTGAGAACTCAGAAGTAAATCCATCCATCTACAAGCAGATGGTCTTCGACCAAGGGTCAGGGTCCATTCAATGGGGAAGAAAACAGTCTCTTTAACAAATGGTGCTGGCAAAACTGAATATCCATATGCAGAAAAATGAATCAGGATCCATATCTCACACCATGCAAAAACAAAACAAACAAACAAAACCTCAAAATGGATCAAAGACCTAAATATTAAAGCTAAACCAAAAAAGTTCCTGGAAGATAACATAGGGTCAGAACTAGGGGACCTAATTTTCTGCATAACCAGTCTGTCAAATAAAACTAAAAATGCACAAATGGCCAAGGATAAATTAGATACCTGGGACCTCCTAAAAATTAAATACTTAAGCTCATCAAAAGACTTTACCAAGAGAGTAAAAAGAGAATCTACAGATTGGGAAAAAATCTTTGGCAAGGACACATCTGATAAGGGTCTAATCTCTAAAATACATAGAAAACTTCAACAACAAAAAGAGAAACAATCCAATCAAAAAAATGGACAAAGGACACGAACAGACACTTCAACAAAGAGGACATTCAGGCTGCCAACAAATACGTGAAAAGATGTTCACGACCATTAGCCAGTAAAGAGATGCAAATCAAAACTACAATGAGATACCACCTCACTCCTGCAAAAATGGCAATGATTGAAAAAGCAGAAAACAACAAATGTGGGCGAGGTTGTGGGGGAATCTGAACACATACATTGCTAGTGGGATTGTAAAATGGTACAACCACTAGGGAAAACAATATGGCGCTTCCACAAAAAGCTAGAAATAGATATACCATATGATCCAGCAATCCCACTCCTAGGTATATATATATATATATCCTACAGCTATAGGAGCACATATAATAGACATATGCACACCTCTGTTCCTTGCAGCACTATTCACAACAGCAAAAAGATGGAAACAACCTAAGTGCCCATCGACAGATGAATGGGTAAACAAATTGTAGTACATACATGCAATGGAAAACCACGCAACGATAAAGAATAATGCAGGGTCTGCAAAACATAACACACACGGATCTGGAGGACATTATGCTGAGTGAAATAAGTCAATCACAAAAGGACAAATATTGTATGGTCACTCTTTTATAAAAAGTCGAGAATAGGTATATGACAGAAAGCAACGTTCTTTGAAGGTTACCAGGGATAAGAAGGGGAGGAAAGAAAAATCACTTTAAAAAAAAAAAAAAAAGATAGTAGACACTTGTTATTTTTGGTGATAGAAAGGCAATTCCCAATATGAGTGAACTCAGCACAACTTGTCCAAGGTAAATGAAGACACTAAGAAGTACACAAGAATAAGGGACAATTTTGGTAAATGCTTCAGAAGCATAATTTTGCAACAACAATAATAACCAAAAAAAATGTGTGTGGCTACATAGGTAGGCATGCATGCATACATGTGTATAGGAAGTTATGTATGAATGTACGGGTGTGCAGGTACAGGTGTATCTATAGGCATATGTATGCACGTGTTTGTGTGCGCTCCATATATATTCAAAAACGCAATAGTTACAGATACTTCCTAGACATAGCCAAACACCTCACAGGATTGAATTACTGGGTTTGAAGGCTTGGGACAACAGTCTCACGGGACAACTTGGTCAGTTGGCACAACATAGTTCATAATGTTCCACACCCTAGTTTGGTGAGTAAAGTCTGGAATTTTAAACGCTTATGCCATCTGAGATACAACTATTGGTCTACTCGTCTGGAGCAAAAGACAATGAAGGAAACAAAGGACTCAGAGAAGAAACTGGTCCACAAGACTAATAGCCATGTAAACCACAGCCGCATGTAGCCTGAGGCCAGAAGAACTAGAGGGTACCTGGCTACCACCACCAACCATTCTGACCGGGGAAACAATAGACGGTCCCGGACAGAAAGGGAAAAACACCTGCAGAACAAAACTCAAATTCCTAAAAAAAGGCCAGACTTACTGGACTCGTAGAGACTAGAGAAACCCCTGAGACTATCACCCTAAAATACCCTTTGAACTTGGAACTGAAGCCACTCCCGAAGGTCACCTTTCATCCAAACAGTAGATTGGCTTATAAACAACATCACCCGTGAATACTGTGCTCCCTTAAATAAATTATATGAGACCAGAAGGTCAACATTTTACCCTAAAGCAAAGATGAGAAGCTAAGGAGGGGCAGGGAAGCTAGGTTAATAAAAACAGAACAAAAAGGATGGAAATAATGAGAATGTCGACACACTGCAGAAAATGTAATCAATGTCATGGAACAAGGTGTATAAAAAATTTGTTACAGGGGTTGCTACGTAAACTTTCACCTAAAACACAATAAAATAATTTTTGAAAAGTGGGGCGATGGAAAGAAGCAAAAATGAGAGGAAGGAGGAAAGAAGAAAGAACGGATTCTAACTGCCACAAGGCAGAGATTTTGTCTCCCTTGTTCACTGAAAAGCCCAGGCACATAGTTGGTGCTCAATAAATACTTGTTAAATGATGAATAAATGAAAGAAAGGGGCAGGGCAGGACTGTAATACTGGGTATACTGAGATTTTTAATGCACATTTGCAGGCAAAATCCAAAACAGAACCAGGAGAGACTACAAACAGGCAGACAGAACACTTAGCTACACGAGATCCTCCCTGTGTGAAGCTGATGAAGAGAGAGCATCGATGGGTTAGACCGAGGTCTCTGAAAGCAGTTTGCTCCCTAGACTGCGGCGTCGGGGCAGGATAGGGCAGGTGTGAAGTCTGGGAAAGGTCCTACCTAGAAGGAAGCTCTCAGTGGGCTGCATACACCTGGTGTGGGACTAGAACCCCACTGAGTGTTCAGACGCCAGTCCACTCATTGACCAGGGCCCCCCGGCTGAACTTACTTTTTGTCTTACCAACCAACTCTTCCACCGCAACTCTCCAACCTTTACTGTTACCTGCCATCAAGCAGCCCTGACTCACGGTGATTCCATGCACAATGGAATGAAATGCTGCCTGGTCCTACGCCATCTCCATGATTGGTTGCAGACTGAACCATTGTGATCCATAGGGTTTTCACTGGCTGATTTTAGAAGCAGAGCACCAGGCCTTTCTTCCTAGTCTGTCTTAGTCCAGAAGTGCCGCTGGAACCTGTTCAGCATCATAGCAACATGAATGCCCCACTGACAGATGAGTGGTGGCTATAAATGAGTTGCTTGCAGTGACCAGGAATCGTGCTCAAGTCTCCTGCATGGAAGGTGAGAATTCTACCACTGAACCACACTGTTCTCACTCTCCAACCTTTAAGCTTGGTATACGCTTCTATTATTTCACTTTATCTGTTTCTAGTTTCAACAAACAGCCTAAATTCTATTTTGGGGGCAGCCTGTTTTCATTTCCTTTTCGTTTATTTTGTCCCCATTCGGCCCGTTCTTTCCTTCTCACCAGTTTTCTCCCAGGACTCTTTTTTCTACTCTGTTCCCATCTGCTTATTGTTCTTTATAAGGCTTCCATTTGTCGTTTTAGAGTTGTAGTCTCTGCCTCTGTTAGCTCCCCTGAATCTCTTTGGTTAATTTTTCTTCTCGTCCTGTTTGTGGTCTCTCTCCTCTTCCTTGCCCCTTTCTTCCTCATCTTTCTTATCTCATCCTCCCCAACTCCATCAAATTCTTGAGTGTCTGCCTCACTCCCTTCCGCTCCCCAGACTCCTCCCTGCAGATTCTCCTCCTCTCATCTGCTGCTCTCCCTCAAACTGGGTTGTGAGTCCTGTCCGCTTCAGAGCGGGACAACCTGTAAAGCTGATGTTCCCGGAGGACCACGCTGTGATCTTTTATTTTTACAACGGCCTTGGATGGATCGAGGTGTTTGTGCCAGGTGGGGTCTCGTGCCGAGTGGGAGGGGACCAAGACAGCGAATAGCACTTGCGATTAATATAGGTCATTACTGCGCAGTGTCCCAGTGGTCTCTGTGAGAGGTGCACCTCGTTGGCATCTGGGGCCCAGCTCTGCAGAGATGGCTGCAAGTCAACTCCGGGAAGCTGCACGGAGCAGACCCGGAATGGCAGGAAAGGGACGGGCAGACTGCTCCTCTGGGACCGGAGAGCTGGGCCAGGAAGGTGCTCCTCCTGGGCCTCCTGGGGCCATGGGCAGCAGGTGGGCCTCCTGGAGGCCACTTCTCCTTCAGAGAGGATCTTGGGACTGGTCCCTGATTGCAAACTCACAGGAGAGGTAGCCTCAGCTCATACAAATGCAGAGAACCCTGTTTTGTGCCCAGCTTTGCCACTGGGTTCGCAGGCAAACTGCTTAAGTGCTGTGGTCCTCAGTGTCCCCATCTGTAAAATGGGAGAAACATTGCCCACAGAGGGATCAAGGGAATTTTATTAAATTCCTTGAAAAATATGTTTCCATTGCACAGGCCTTTCCTTATGGTGTCACATCTAATCTTCCAACCCTGTAGGGCAGCCCCAGTTACTCCCATTTTACAAATGCAGAAATCAAGGCTTAAATGCAGTGAGGGTTAAATGAGATCAGAGATGTGAAAAGCACCCTAGAACTAAGGGGTTGGCAATAGTGTCTGGGGGCTGATCCCTTCTCCTCAAGGCTTTCTAGCGTAGGATTAGAAGCACGTCAACCATTTGCACCACCTTATCTTATGTTGTTATTGTTGTTAGATGCCGTTGAGTCAGCCCTCAACTCAGTGACTCCATGAGAGACGGGAAAAAATGCTGCCCAGTCCTGCGCCATCCCCATGATTGATTGCAGATTGGACCATTGTGATCCATAGCGTTTTCATTGGCTGGTTTTGGGAAGCAGACCACCAGGCCTTTCTCCCTAGTCTGTCGTAATCCAGAAGCTCCACTAAAACCTGCTAGACATCATAGCAACACATGAGCCTCTACTGATGGGTGGTGACTGCACGTGAGGTACCTTGGCCAGGAATTGAACCGCGGCTCCTGCATGGAAGTAGGAATTCTACTGCTGAACCAACAACGCCCCCCGGGATGGAGACAGACATAAAAAAAAAAAAAAAAGTCAAATGACAATGACAAACTGTACAGGTTGAAGGAAACACATAGGGTGCTGCAAGAGAGAAACACCAGAGAAACTAATTTACAGAGAGGGGGCAGAAGGGGCATCTCTGAGAAAGTGATGTTTCTGCTGTGATCTGAAGAAGGAGCAGGTGTGGCCCAGGTGAACAGCATGTTCCAGGCAGTGGGAGGAGCATGTGCAAAGGACCAAGCAGAAGAGAGCATGATGTCATGAAGGAACTGAAAGCTGGCCAGGGGTCTCAAGACGGAAAGCAAAGGGAGGGGCAGGAGATGGCGCCTGGGGAGGTGGGCAGAGCCAGCTCACACCGGGCACTGGGAACACACGTGAACCAATTTAAAGACTTTAAGCAAGGAAGTGACATGACCTGATTTCTGTTTCAAAAAATCCCTCTGGCTGCTGTGCAGAGAAGTTTCAGAGTAGACAGAAGACCTTTAAGAAACATCTAAGTAGATGACAATAGCTTAAAGAAAGAGAATACTCAGACCTTTATAGTTTTCAAAGCCCTTTCACTTGTATTATCTCAGTGCCCCGGGAGATCAGCATGATTGTGACCATTTGACAGATGAGAAAACTGAGTCTTCAAGAGGTTAAAACGGCTTGTACAACACGACTCATGTAGTAAGTGCTGGACTCTGGAGCCCAGGTGTTCCAGCTACCAGTCCATCCCTCCTCCCTTTCTGCCTTATGGTCCTAGGAGAATTCAAGTTGTGGGTCAAGTGAGAGCTCAGAAATAAGCCATTATTAGAGCATGGATGAGCCTTGAAAACATGATGCTGAGCGAAAGAAGTCAGTCACTTATATCAAATAGGAAAATATACAGAGACCAAAGCTTATTAGTGGTTAGCAGAGGCGGCGGGGAGCGGGGAAGAGGGAGTCAGTGCTTAGGGGCACTGAGTTTCTGTTAATGGCGGTGAAAGAATTTGGAAAAGGATAGTGGCGATGCTTACGCAGCATGATGAATGTGTTCAGTCCACTGAATTGTGCATGGAGAACAATTTTGAATTAGCAAATGTTTGCTTATATATGTCGTCACTGTTGTTAGGTGCCTTCGAGTTCTACGTACCACAGAACGAAACATTGCCTGGTCCTGCGCCATCCTCACAATCGTTACGCTTGAGCCCATTGTTGCAGCCCCTGTGTCAATCCACCTTGTTGAGGGTCTTCCTCTTTTCTGCTGACCCTGTACTCTGCCAAGCATGATGTCCTTCTCCAGGGACTGATCCCTCCTGACAACACGTCCAAAGTATGTAAGATGCAGTCTCGCCATCCTTGCCCTTAAGGAACGTTCTGGTTGTAGTTCTTCTGAAACGGATTTGTTCCTTCTTCTGGCGGTCCGTGGTATACTCAATATTCTTCGCCAACACCACAACTCAAAGGCATCAATTCTTTTTCGGTCTTCCTTATTCATTGTCCAGCTATATATAGTTATAGTTATATTTTACCACAATTAAAAAAAAATAAGCCACTGTGTATTTGAAATGTGTACTCTTTGGGCATCCTCCTCCTCGCTGTGCTGTTATTGAAATGTGCAAGGACTTCGGCTTTCTAAGTCTTGGCTTCTTTATCTGTGAGACTGCGACGATGCGCCAGCCCTCTTGCATGGCTGTTGTGAGAATTAAATGATCATGAGAAGCCCCTGGGTTGCGCGAGTGGTTTTCGCTGGACTACACACGGGGTCACCCTGAGTTGGAATCACCTCCACAACAACTAACAACAAGTAACTTTAAGCTTGGTGGTTCAAACCATCCAGTGGAGCTGTGGAAGAAAGGCCTGGTGATCTGCTTCCATAAATATTACAGCCAAGAGAAACCTATGGAGCACAGTTCTACTCTGCAACACATAGGGTCACCACGAGTCACAATCCACTTGACAGCAACAGGTTTTTAAATGATCGTGGATGTAAAGCACTTGGGAGGGTGTCTGGCACACAGTAGGTGCTCAGTCAAGGTCAGCTTTCCTTTCTTTTGGAGAGGACTGAGGGTCCAGCCTGGCTTCAAGAGTCAGTGACGGATGCTGGCTGTCATGCAGACTGGTCAGGGGCGGTGGATTTGACAACCAGCCCTGCCACACCCCCAGCTCAACCCTGAAAGGCTGCCAGAAGCTGAGCCTGTGCTCTGCCCAGTTCCCACACTCTGGCCACGCATCCGTAGAGGATCCAATGGCACAGCTGCCCTCGGGCCAGGGTGTCCCTACACAGTCCCCAGCAGCAAGGCCATCCTGAGAGGACAGTTGGTGATGGTGCCCGATTCTATCTCTTTCCAACCACATCCCTGACTCCTCCAATTGGCAGGTCTTTCCTGGGCCTAAGAAATGTAAGAACATGAGAGAAGCACTACCATGAGTCTGCTTTTGTGAAACCTCACAACAGAGTCTGAAGAGGGGTGGCATGCTCCCCTCTGGACACATGAAGAAACGGATTCTCAGAGAGGCAGGGGGATGATAAGTGGACAGACAGGGTTCAGGACCCAGAGCCACCTGATTCACCCTGCCCTTTACCCCACCCACTTCCCTGACAGTCCTCCGCCTGTCCTTGTTCAAGGCACATTCCTATGGGAACACAGAGCAAGGGTCAGTGACAGCCAAGTGGTCCCTGGACCTGGCATCCAGGGGCCCAGTGCTAACCTGTATACAGAATCGTAGACACTTAATGGTAGGTTTCTGGAAGTAAGTGTTCAACTCTTTCCTTTCTTCATTACATGGGTTTTGATTTTTATGTTTTCATTCAGTAAAATATTCCTTCAGTGCTTCTATGTGTCAAGCCCTGGACCAGGTGGTGAGAACACAATAGTGAAAAGACACAGTTCCTGCCTTCAAGGATTTCAGAACCTAGTGGGCAGGACAAGAAAACAGATGGGCACAATATAGTGCAGTGAATGAGCAGGGCTGGGGTTACGGAAGAAGGAAAGAGAGTGGGCACCGTGATATGGGGGAGGGGCCAGAGAGGACATTCCAGGGGACCAGGAGGGTGCGAGTTACACAGGCTTAGTGCAGAGAAGAGGGGAGGGGAAGCAGGACAGTCATTTCAGGTCATGGGAACAGCCGATTCAAGGACTCAGGGACAAGGCGAGCTTGACACTAACGCCATGTGTTTGGTGCAAGAAGGGGAGGGAGGAATCGCGTGGACTGCCAAGCCACTCGGACTTCCTCCTTGTGAGTGGGGAGCCACTAAAGAATGTCAAGCTGGGGAGGGATATAATCAGATCTGTGCTTTAGAAAGGTCCCTCTGAGTGTGTCTGGCCAGACGGAGACACTGCCTGGTTGAAAGTTGTCTTAATCTCCTAGTGCTACTGTAACACAAATCCCTTAATTGAGTAGGTTTGAAGAACAGAAATTTATTTTCCCATGGTTCTGGAAGGCTAAAAGTGCACATCAAGATCTCAGCCATGGGCTATGGGGACCATGGTCTCGGGAAACATCTAGCTCAATAGGCATAACATGGTTTATAAAGAAAATGTTCTACATTCTACTTTGTCTAGGGTCTTGAAAGCCTGTGAGCGGCATCTAAGATACTCCACTGGTCTCACCCTGTCTGGAGCAAAGGAGAAAAAAGAAAACCAAAGACACAAGGGAAAGATTGGTCCAAAGGACTAATGGACCACAACTACCACAGCCTTCACCAGACTGAGTTCAGCACAACCAGGTGGTACCCAACTACCACCACCAACTGCCCTGACAGGGATCACAATAGTGGGTCCCAGACAGAGCTGGAGAAAAATGTGGAACAAAATTCTAACTCACACACACACAATAAAAAGGACCAGGCTTACTGGCCTGACAGAGACTCAGGAAACCCTCAGGGTATGGCCCCCGGACACCCTTATAGCTCTGTAATGAAGTCATTCCCGAGGTTTGCCCTTCAGCCAAAGATTAGACAGGCCTATAAAACAAAATGAGACTAAATGGGCACTCTAGCCCAGGGACAAGGACAAGAAGGCAGGATGGCAAAGGAAAGCTGGTAATGGGGACCCCAAGATGGAGAAGGAGAGAGTGTTAACATGTCATGGGGTTGGCAACCAATGTCACAAAACAATATGTGTATTAACTGTTTAATGAGAAATTCATTTGCTATGTAAACCTTCATGTAAACCAAAAAAAAAAAAAAAAGATCGCAGCCATGCCAATTCTTCCTTGTCGGTCAGGCTGGGCATTCCTTGGTTCTTTGGCTTTCCTTGGCTTGTAGACAGCCCTCATATGGCATCGGTCTTCCCTTGTGTATATTACTCTGTGTCTTCTCCGGCCTTTTTATATCTCAGAAGTGATTAGGTTTAGGACCCACCCTACTCTGGTATGACCTCATTAATATAACAATATGAAAAAACACTATTTCTAAACAGGGTCTCATCTACAGAGCCTTCCGTCCTCTCCTTGCTCCTCAGTGGGCTTTATCTGAAAGAGAAACTTGTACTATGTTGATCTTCTGAGATTTGGGGTTTGTTGTGATTTGAATTGCGTCACCCCAAAATATGTGCTGGAATCCTGATGCTCACACCTGTCGGTGGAGTCCCTGGGGGGAGCAAATGGTTAAGCACTTGGCCACTAACTGAAAGGCTGGTGATTTGAACCCACCCAGAGGCACCTCGAAAGAAAGGCCTGGCAATCTGCTTCTGAAAGGTCACAGCCTTGAAAACCCTATAGAGCAGTTCTACTCTGCACACGTGAGTCAGAACTGACTTCATGGCAACTGGTGGTCTGGTATGCCTGTGGATATAATTCCATTTAGGAATAGGGTTTCTTTGTTATGTTAATGAAGCCCTGTCATTGTAGTGTGTGTCCTAAACCTAATCACTTCTGAGGTATAAGGAGCAGCATAAATGCAGAGACAAGGAAGTACAAACTAGAAGAAGACAGATGCCATATGACGGTCACCAAGGAACCAAGGGATGCAGGGGCTACAGAAGCTGGAGGAGAGACCTTCTCCCAGAGCCAAGAGAGAGAGAGCTTCCCCTAGAGTTAGTGCACTGAATTTGAACTTCTAGCCTCCTGAGCTCTGAGAAAAATAAATTACCGTTCTTTAAAGCCACGCAGTTACAGGATTTGGGTGACAATAGCATTGGAAACCCTGGTGGTTTGGTGGTTAGGTGCTACCGCTGCTAACCAAAAGGTCAGCAGTTCGAATCCACCAGGCGCTCCTTGGAAACTCTATGGGGCAGTTCTACTCTGTCCTATAGGGTCGCTATGAGTCGGAATCGACTTGACGCGAGTGGGTTTGGTTTGGGGTTTTTTTAGCATTAGGAATCTAAGACAGGGATTTATCTGTTTCTAGAATTACCCTAAGTAATCCCAGGGGCAACTGCATGCACAGGGATAGGGAGTTGCTCAGGGAAAGTGTGTAGGGTGAGTGGAGAAGAGGGCAAGGGAGGGAGTCCTGGGGAGCATGGATGCTCACGGGGTGGATAGAGGAAGAGCCATCTAAGGGAAACTGAGAAGGAGAAAGCAAGAAAGGCAGATGGGAACCAGAAAGGGTGGTGTCACGTAAGCCAAGTAAAGAGGAGTCAGAGAGGAGGAGAGGGGTTGAGATGTCCAGTGCCACCCAGAGCTCAAATACTATAAGGTCTGAAAGTGTCCTCTGTATTTACTAACAGAGGTAGCTAAGAGAATTTTCGTGGAGGGATGGGGCAGAAGTAAGATTACCCCAACTTGAAGAAGTGGGTCCGGAGTATAGTCAACCGTGGAGAGGTGAAGGCCCCACCACAGAGGGAAGTACAGCTGCGGGAGGGTGGGGTGCTTTTGTAAGAGAAGAGAGGCTCGGCCAGTCCTGGGACACAGAGCACAGCACAGCCTCCGCCCTTAGGGAGCTCACAGTCTGATGGTGCAGTGGGAGTGGAGATGAGCCCCGGGAGACAAGGCAGCTGAGCAATGAAAAGGGCAAGCTTACACAGCACAGTAGTCACACAGAGGAAGGCAGGAGGACTGAGGGGGTGGGTGGGCCAGGTTACCCAATAACCAAGGTACACACAGGCACAATCGTGCCTTCCCATCAATCTGCAGTGCACAATTTCATCTGTCCCCCACCATGTCAAAGACAGGGTGATACCCGTGTGAAATTGTTCACCAGAGATTAGCAAGTAAATACAGTTAAGCTCATGGGTACCTTGCTCAATGCAAGCTGGTGCATACCATGCTTGCTGGTAATCCAACTCTGACTGGGTAAGAGTCTCATGGAGGACATCAGGGAAGAGGTGACACCTAGCCAGGGCTTTGAGTGACATCCAGGAGTTCACTGGACAAAAATCACCTGGGTATGTGCAAAGGCCCTGAGATATGTCAGAGCAGGGGCCTCCAAGGGCACTGGCATTGTGAAGCCTAAAGATGAGAACAAAAGTACAGTGAGGTGAGCTTAAAGTGAGGCAACAGGGGCCAAACCTACCCTGCAGGGTCGCTTTGTTTCCTGGAGGGTTTAACAGCACCAAGCACAGTGGCATGAGTGGATGCTCTCCTGTCTCCAGTATCAGGGAGAAATTTGAGGATCAGAAGAACACTATTGGGGATTCATTTACAGAGTGTCCACTGTGTACCAGGCAGTGTTCCAGAAGCTTCTGACACCGGGGTAAACAAAACAGTCAAAGAGCCCCATCCTGGAGGAGCTGACTAGCTAGTGGCGGGAGTCAGGAAATAGCAATCATAATTATCATTAAGTAAAAATTTTTTTAATTGTTTAATATGTCAAAGAGTGATACTTGTTATGAAACAAAGAAAAAGTAGGACTGGGTGGGGGGGGTGACAAGTTTGGGGTGTGGGGCGTGGATGACACAATCTCTGTGTGGTCAGAAGGAGGCGCCATTGAGCAGAGCCTGGAAAGAGGTGAGAGAGTGAGCGCAAGTGTGTCTGATGTGGTGGGGACAGCAAGGTGACCAGTGTGAGCAGAGGGGGGCTGAGAGATGAGGCCCAACCAGGAAGGGCTTGTAAACCCTTAGTTTTTGTTGCTAGCTGCCACGGAGTCTGCCTCTGACTCATGGTGACCTCAGGCACAACACAACAAAACACTGCCCAGTCCTGCGCCAACCCCATGGTCAGTTGCAGATCGGCCCGTTGGGATCCATAGGGTTTTCATTGACTGATTTTCTGAAGCAGGTCCCCAGGCTTTTCTTCCTAGTCCGTCTCATCTGGAAGTGCCACTGATGCCCATTCATCGTCATAGCAACAACACAAGCCTCCACAGACAGATGGGTGGTGGCTGCAGTTGAGGTGCATCAGCTGGGAATCGAACCCAGGTCTCCCACATGGAAGGCAAGACTTCTACCACTGCCTCCCTTTGGCTTTTATCTTGAGTGACATGGGAAGTCACAACCCAGGTTTGAACAGAGAGGTGACATGGCCTGATTTAGGTTTTACAAGGGTCATTCCAGCTACTGCCTTGGGAATGGATGGAGGTGGGGCTGGCGTAGGAGCAGGAAGACCAGTTAGCCATTGCAGTAACGCAGGCTCGAAGCCAGACAGTGGCTTGAATCAGGGTAGGGATGGTAGAAGGAGAGAGGTGGTCAGCTCTGAATGCAGGGTTTCCTCATAGGTTAGACTTGGGATGCGAGAGAGGAATCAAGGACAGCTCCAGGGCTTTCGGGCTGAGCACAAGAAGGATGGAGTTGCCAGTAACCAAGGTGGAGGAAGCTGCAGGAGAAGCAGGTTCAGGGCTGGAGGAGACCTAGCACTTAGCTGCATGGAGTTTGGGGTGTCTATCAGATATCCAAGGAATCCTGGTGACGCAGTGGTTAAGCACTCAGCTGCTAGCAAATTTTAGCAATTCATACCCACCCAGCAGCTCTAAGGGGAAAGATCAGGCAACCTGCCACTAGAAAACCCTGTGGAGCAGTTCTACTCTGTCATATGAGGTTGCTATGGGTTGGAATTGACTCGGCAGCAGTCAAAACAACATCAGACATCCAAGTGGAAATGTCAAGAAGGTCGTTGGAGCACAGGAGAGGGGTCAGACTGGAGACAGAAACTTGGGAATACCAAAGGTACAGATAGCATTTGTGAAGATAACACAGTTCCTACCCAAGAATTCAGACACGGTCCAGGGAGGAGGAGAAGGCCCCCTTCGTATAGTGAAGCAGGAGCAGGACAAAGTCCTATTAATAGGAGGAGTATGTGTTTCACATGCAGACCAAGCTGTGCTGTCTCTGGAAGAAGCAAACACTTCTGTGTTTGCCTTGAAGCAAATCCGGAGGAAACAGCCACAGCCATTGCTGAAGGAGAGACAGCGAGTGACACCCAAGTACCTGCCATGACCTGCCAGCCACGTCCCTCTGCCTTGACTTACTCATCCATAAAATGAGCATAAGCCTCCCCATAAGAGTGCTGGGAAGAATCAGTGTGAAGACATTTGTTACCGTTGCTTTTATTATTAGAGTTGTGCATATCATCATTAAAGAGCCTGGCCCAAAGTAGGTGCTCAGAATACTAACCATTGTCACTCTTAATCGCAATGCCTGGGATGATGCTGGTGATGAGGAGGATGGTGAGTCTAGCCCTTCCCTCCTGTTGGTGAGAGGGTGCAGAACCTTGGGGCACGAGGCACAGCCTCAGGCTATGGCCCCTGGCACTCAGCACAGGTGGCAGTAGGGCCAGCTTCTCACGAACACCACCCACCCGCCAACTGCCAGAGCCTGCTGCCACACTGTACCATGGTCCATTAGTGCCAGCTGTGGCGAGCAGACATCTGATGTGACGCGAGCATCTGCCTGGTGGGAACCGGACCAAGACCTATCAGCTTGGGCCATGCGGGCATCACCAGACAGCTCTGAGGCTGGGAGGGCCAGGTGTGGTCACGTACCCCACCTGGACCCCAAGGTGAGCCGGATCCCTGCTGGAGAACAACAGTAATAATGACAATGGTTATTTGAGTGCCAGACTGTGCCAGGTCCTGTTCTCAGTGCTTTCCATGTCACAGCGTATTATTGATGCACAGAGAATACAGGGGTCCCCTCTGACACCAGCTTCGGGTACCAGACAGGCTAATTTGATTGCCAACAATGGAAGCATACAATGGGGCTGACTGAAGCAAATTAAGTGGGGCATGGGGTGGGGGAGGGGGGGTGGAATTGGAAGAGTGTTGGCTAGTTCACTGAATGGGTGGCAGAGCTGGAGAACCAGGCTGTGAGTAAGGATGAGACCAGCAGTTCCAGAGTCTGGGAAGCCCGAGCTACTCAACAGCATCATCAGACCAGTGCCTTAAATGAGTGAGCTCAGACTGTTGTTTATTGTTTGTCTATTTCTTTTCTTTTCTTTTGGTGGTGGTAGGGGATGAGTGTCACTCTCTCTATATATATTTAAGGTCCAGGACAGAGAGTCTGATATGTTGGGCTTGGGTCACTTGTCTAAGGGAGGGCCTTAACTGACAGAGTTCCCCGAGACTGAACCCAATAGACAAGAAGTAATTGCCCCCAAAGAAATAGGAGAATGAGGACTCAATTCTGGGCGGTCAAAAGCAACAGCCATTCTTTACTCCTAGGTGTTGAAGACTGGCAGACCAGGGTTCAAATCTCTGTTCTGCCCCTTGCTGCCCATGTGACCTTGGACAAGTCATTTTGTGCCTCTGAGCCTTGGTTTCCTCAAGACCCGACCAAGCACGATGCAAAAATGCTGTGAGCAGTGAAGCTCAGAGAAGCACCAACAAGCATCTAGGAGATATTTGTAAAGTACCTGACAGCCCAGCATGGTCAGGTTTTCAGGAAATAGGAGACAGTGTAATGGGTGCCATGAGGTCTTGAGGGCTTTTCCTGCCCCACCACACCTCCACAGAGGCTTCAAAAGTACCCTAAACTCTCCAGGTCCTCCCCAAAGAAGGTCTGATTCTTGGAGCTCTAGGACTTCCCACCACCCCAGGGGAAAGAGCAGGAGTGGATTATCCAATAAGCAAGGTAAGCAGAGGCTTACTTACACTTATGCACTAATCTGTACTGAGCAATTTCACATTTTTTTCACTACATCAAGGATTCTGCTTCCAGGTATGGCTGGTGTCTTAGTTATCTATTGCTGCTATAACAGAAATATCACAAGTGGATGGCTTTAACAAAAAGAAATTTGTTCTCTCACAGTTTAGGAGACTGAAGCCAGCTCCAGGGGAAGGCTTTCTCTCTGTTTCGGCTAGGGAAGAAGGTCCTTGACATCAATCTTCCCACTGGATAAGAGTTTCTCAGCACAGGAACCCCTGGTCTACACGACACGTTCCACTCCTGTCTCTTCTTCTTGGTAGTAGTAGGTCCCTCCTTTCTGCTTGCTTCTCTTTCCTGTTATCTCTTGTAAGACAAAAAGTGATGCAAGCCACCCCCAGGGAAACTCCCCTTGCATCAGATCAGGGCTGTGACCTGAGTAAAGATGTTGCATCCCACCCTAATCTCCTTACAACTGATTGGCTGATCACATCATGGGGGATGATTACATCATTACATAACTGCCAAACCGCTAAGAATCATGGCCCAGCCAAGTTGACACATGTTTTTGAGGGACATAATTCAACCCATGTCAGCTGGCATCCGTCTCTCTCCCATCCCCACAGCACCTTCCTATAGCATCAAATCCTTTTGAAATTTACAATCCCTGACGGAGGCAGATGATTCAGTAAGCAAGGTAAGCATGGACTAACTTGTGCTTACTTACCAATCCGTAGTGAACAATTCCACATGAGTATCACTTTGATATGATGTGATGAAACTCACATGAAATTGTTCACTGCAGATTAGTAAGTAAGCACAAGTAAGCTTGTGCTTACCTTGCTTATTGGATAATCCGCCCTTGGGCAAGAGACACAAATTGGTTGGACAGCATTTAGCAGGAAGAGATACAGGAAAGGAATTTGGGGGAGGGATGTGGGTTTGTGTCCAGCTGTCTTTCTACAAGACTGAGAGTGCCCCAAGCTGCCCCTCACCAGCAGTCCCTCCCTGAGTCAGGCCCCCCTAAGCGTGTCACCTCTGACTGTTGCTGCACCTCGAGGCATCTGGTGTCACCAGGTTTCTGACAATCTCAGCAAGCCTGGAGAAGGGGCAGAGGATGTGGCCGAGCAGACAGGAGGGTGTCCACTGTTTGGTGTGGCAAGGACATGTGGGTTTCCCATGACCTGAGCCAACGTCAAAGTAGGTGCCCGGAACTCAAGCTAGCTTCCCACCCCATCCCCATGATCAGGAGCCCTGGGAGAAAAAGCTGTGAGGCAGGCCCCTTTTCGCCCATGGGAACAGAGAAGAAGGCATCTTTTGAGCCTGAGCTGTATCTTCCAAGCTCCCAAGAACCAACAAATGCCTCCTCCGTGGAGAACCTGCCTGCACACACCTGCCTCACAGAGGGGCCTGATGGCTGTGGTGTGCTAGACAGAAATACAGGCAAAACCAGTGTGGGGGCGGGGGGGCAAGCTCACCTCTGACCAGGACATCTGGGGAGGGGACAGATGTCGGAGCAGCCAAGGAGGGCACAGCCCACTCTCCAGGAGCAGTCACATGACAAGGCATCCTTCTCCCTCACCCGACTCCAGAGAGTGCACACACATGCATATATACGCACTCACACACATGCACACACTCTCATACACTCGCAAACACACACACAACACATGCATGTGCATGAATACACCCATGCACACCTGTGCACATATACACACGCTCTCATACTTTCACACAGGCATGCGCGATGCATGCACCTGCACACACTCACAGGCACACACTCACACACACATGCGTACACGCGCACTCCCATACACACACGCACATACACACACACATGCACACACTCACAGGCACACATGGACACACACATACACCAGTTGCGCTCCAAACTCCAGAGGCAGGCTTCATGTCTAATATGAAACCGATATTTTAAAATGAACAAGATTGAGTCTTAATAACAAAAATGAGCTGGTTCTTTTTAATAACAAACTACCTGAAAAGTTACGGAACGAGCCTGAGATGTCCTGAAGGAAATGAGCTACCGAGCAAGGAAGACGAAGCTCAGCAGAACACAGTGGGAAGCAGTTATTAGGAAAAAAATAAAATAAAATCTAACCTTTCCCTGTTTACCTTGCACGCGGAGCGACTCATGCAAATCGGCTCCATTAATTACTATTATCGCCCCGTTTCAGGTTGGGAAGGTTTCTTGGCATTCTCCCTATACACTGAGGAAACCTCTATTCATTTGGGAATCTGAAGTGGAAACCAAAAAATAGGCGAGCTGGATGTTCTCATGCCGCAGGCTGATTGCTTTCGTCTCCTGAAGTCTGTTTACAGGTGAGCTCACTGGTCTACAGGGTCTGGCAGAAACTCTAAAACTATTCAGGGTATTCGAACAGAACAAGGGGCTACTGCGTGGTCTAAAGTCAGGAAAGGTGTGGGTCACGGTTGCACCTTTTCACCATACTTATTCAATCTGTATGCTGAGCAAATAATCCGAGAAACTGGACTATATGAAAAAGAACAGGGCATCAGGATTGGAGGAAGACTCATTAACAACCTGTGTTATGCAGATGACACAACCTTGCTGGCTGAAAGTGAAGAGGACTTGAAGCACTTACTGATGAAGATCAAAGACTATAGCCTTCAGCATGGATTACACCCCAGCATAAAGAAAACAAAAATTCTCACAACTGGACCAATAAACAACATCATGATAAACGGAGAAAAGATTGAAGTTGTCAAGGTTTTCATTTTACTTGTATCCACAATCAACACTCATAGAAGCAGCAGCCAAGAAATGAAACGACACATTGCATTGGGCAAATCTGCTGCGAAAGATCTCTCTGAAGTGTTAAAAAGCAAAGATGTCACCTTGAAGACTAAGGCGCATCTGATCCCAAAGCATGGTGTTTTCAATCGCCTCATATGCATGCGAAAGCTGGATGATGAAGGAAGACCAAATAAGAATTGATACCTTTGAATTATGGTGTTGGCAAAGAATATTGAATATACCATGGACTGCCAAAAGAATGAACAAATCTGTCTTGGAAGTACAGCCAGAAAGCTCCTTAGAAGCAAGGATGGGGAGACTACTTCTCACATACTTCGGACATGTTATCAGGAGGGTCTAGTACCTGAAGAAGGACATTATGCTTGGTAAAGTAGAGGGTCAGCAAAAAAGAGGAAGACCCTCAACAAGATGGATTGACACAGTGGCTGCAACAGTGGGCTCAAGCATAGCAATGGTTGTAAAGATGGTGCAGGACTGGGCAGTGTTTCATTCTGTTGTACATGGGGTGACTATAAGTCAGATCCCACTGGAGGGCACCTAACAACAACGTGTTTTTGTTTTGTTTTGTTACCACCTACTTTGTGCTCAGCTCCTACTAGGTGCTTTCCATACCCTGTCCAGGAGAGACTCCTGATAATAAGCATGACTCCCCTTCAACTGAGGCTCAGAGAGCTGCTCCTATGGCAGCGCTGGGATTTGAGCCCAGATCCATCTGCCCCGAGCCTGGGGGTGCTCCTTCACCTGCCCTGTCCTGTGTGACCTTCCCCTCTGTGGGAGGGACTTTGCTCACAGGAGCCCCCAGTGGCCATGACACTCACACTTTTCCTCTGATTACTGCAGAAAAGATTCTCATTCACGGATCCACCTGCCCATGAATCAAAGCTTATCTTTTTTTTCCGCCTCTGTCTCCAGCTCTTGAGTTTCCAATTTCGCCATTAGCTCATTAAGCAGTGGCAGCGTTCCCAAACTTCATTTGGGAAGGCTCATCTCGTGCAGGCTGTGGAGGAGGTGCAGTGAGTGAGAGCCTAAAGGGAGCTGGATTAGCTTTGGAATCAGACCCTCCCCTGGAGCCACCCCAGAGCCGTGACCTTGGGCTCCGAGTATGACTCCTCTTATCTTCCCCACAGCAGACACATTGTGATTTATAAACTGTAAAGTGCAGTCTATATTGTGTAGAATGAAGGGCTTTGTAAACTGTGAGATGCTACCTTCACTCAGGTACTAGCACTTTTGCAAACTGGGGTTGTGCCTTTCCTGATACTAAAAGAAGGCCCCTGGGTGGAAACAAGCAGCTGGGCCTGGGAGGGTGACACAAAGGGACAGTAACATGACCATTCCCCAGAATTTCAAATTCTCATGGTATCTAGACTTTCTGGACCCATGGAGGCTGGATGAAACCCCTGAAACTATTGCCCTGAGATAGTCTTTAAACTTTAAATCAAAAATATCCCCTGAAGTCTTCTTTAAACCAAACAGTAGTTTAGCTTAGTCAGTAAAGACTGCCTTGAGCATTGTGTTCTTTTAAAGAACTATCTATATGGGATCAAATTGGCAACAGCAACTAGAAAGGTTAGATAGGAAGTTAGGGGAGCAATGAGTTTATGTTAATGGGGGAGGAACAATTCAGAAAAGCAGGGTGAGAATGGTTGCACAACTTAAAGAATGTAATCAATGTTACTGAATTAAACACATAAAAATTGTTGTATTTGTACATGCTTTGCTGTGTATATTTTCAAGAACAATTAAAAAAAAAAAAAAAGACCATTCCCTCTATGAGGTCGGCTTGCCCTATGTTGGGGCACCTTGGATCAGTGGCATCACTAAGGGGGCACGGCAGATGTGGACCTTATCGGGTGACACTGTCAGAGGAGATGACACCAAAATGACTTTCTAGAAAATTTCTGTGCAGTGTTTCAGCAGAAATTTATTATTTTTATTAAAAATATCCCTGTAGCTAGTTATAACAGCAAAAATATTTTTTGTAAGCCCAGCTTACATGCATCAATATACCTATAAGGCTAAAACTCGATGCTAATTTACTTTGTAAACCTTCTAACGCACTCCAGTCAGAGCTGTCATTATTACCCAATTACAATGACGTTTCAAGTCACGTGGTTTCATCTGCACGTGCTACGAACACGTGCTATTGTTTTCGTTGCTGCCGGTGTGTTTACAGCCACTGATTTTGTGAAATTTTCTGGCGTTTTAGCTACAATATTGTGATTAGCATGGGAGGATGACACCATGCGTTACTGCACTGAGTGACACCAACCCTAGTGACGCCACTGCCTTGGATCCCCAGTTTCAGGATTGTTGTTAAATGAGATAGTAATGATCATCATGGTTACATTTGTTCTGCTCTGTACCTTGCGCACATTATCTTATTCCATCCCTGCAACACTGCTCTAAGGGAAATACCATCGTTCTCCCATTTTACAGATGAGCAAACTGAGACCTGGTGAGTGAGGTGATATCCCCAAGGTCACACAGCTGGGCATGGGGGTGCCAGGATTCAAACACAGCCCCAGGGGATCCCCCTTAACCTCCAGCTGGTGAGTGGAGGAGGCATGGAGCATGACATCCAGCCCAGGGGAAGGGCCAGCAAATGTGACTTCTCTCCGGTCTCCTCCCCAACCCACGCTTGGCCAAGCTGGGTAGGTCCAAGGCCCAAAGGAGCTGCCTGCACTGAACTCAGCCTTGCATGCCCGTCATACACCTGTGTCAGCCATACACATGGGCCACAAACGTACACAGAGGCTAAACTGGAAGCAAAGGCAGGACTCCCGGTCTCAGGACAATCCGTGCGCTTAAAATGATTTATTTAGCCATTTAAAAGTCAGACTAGTGTGTGTCAGGCATTGCCAGAAGTAGTCATGCCCCCATTACTTTGATATCTGTGTAGTTTTGAACAATCCGTGGAGTGGCCACAGGCTCTCTAAACCTGAGATGTCCTTAGACCAAGCCTGGAGGGCCTAACATTCCCCCGGACTGGAGTCAGAAGGACCTGGACTCTTATCCAAGACTGTCTAACTCCTAGGTCTGTGTGCCCTTGGGAGAGTCCTAACCCTCTCTGGGCCTTAGTTTCCAAATCTGTCCTCCAAGATCCCTCCCTACTCTGGCTTTTGGGGAGTCTAGTGAGTCACACGCTTCAGGTCTGTGGGACCAATTGTGTGCAAGCCCACGTGATTATCTTTTTTAAAATATTTATTAAGCACCTACTGTGTGTCAGCTATTCAGTGTCTCAGGTAATCCTCTGTTTGGCCCTGTGAAGCAGAATAGAATCACCCCGTCTTCCAGAGAGGACAACTAAGGCTCAGCTGGGATTCAAACCCAGGCTCCAGGCCTGAACTCCTTCCATTACACTCTGCTACAGGCCCCCCACCATAAGGGGAGCAGGTGCAGTTGAGGGGAGTAGTGAGGGCCGATTGTCCCTCCGTGCTACATTCATGATTGCTTGGGAAATCCCTTCATCCAACTCTCTCCATACAGGATCTCCAACTCCAGAACTAGTCTCAGCACCTATCAACATCCTGCCCTCTGCGAGGGCCCATGGGTCATGGGCAGGGGCCAATTAACCAGTAAGCAAGGTACCCCTAGGCTCACAGTAAGCAAGGTATGCACGGGCTTGCTTGTGCTTACTTACTAATCTGCAGTGCACAATTTCACATGAGTTTCACCACATCTTTGCTGTGGTGAAAAATAGGCAAAACTGTGCTCTACAGATTAGTAAGTAAGCACAAGTAAGCCCGTGCATACCTTGCTTATTGAGTAATCCATCCCTGGTTGGGTATAATTTGCTCGAATTCCACTCATCCCAAAACTCTTGGAAGTATGTATGCCCCATCAGCAGGGGCAAGAGGCCAGACTGAGAGGGGATGGGACACCCCAATCTGGAAGGCCTGGACACAAGAGCCCCCCTGAGACCAACCTGGGAGAATGTTGCTTTTATGTATTTGCCCCAGGGCTTCTTTCCAGCTCGTTCTCCTGCTGAGAATTTGCATTTCCACCCAGATATACTGAATCAGAATCTACATTTTAACAAGATCCCCCAAGTGATTCTTATGTATCCCTCAGGTGATTTTTATGTGTACGTAAGATCTTGTTAAAATGCAGGTTCTGATTCAGTGTATCTGGAGTGGAAATGCAAACTCTCAGCAGGGGGTCAAACCTTAATGAACCTGTTCAAAGCCCTGCAGAGACTTGAATTGGCTTTTAGAATTTGCACTCATTCCACGAACATTCACTTAGGCCAGCCTAAATGCCAGGCATTGTGCTAGGCAGTGAGAACCCACAAAAGATGGTAATAACTAGAGCATCACCATTGATTGGTCTCTGACTTTGTGCCAAAAACTATGCATATTAATTCATCCCATTCTAATAGCAGGGAGCTCTGGTGGTCCAGTGGTCAAGCACTCGGCTGCTAACCGAAATGTTGGTGGTTCAAACCCACCAGCTACTTCATGGGAGGAAAGATCTGCTCCTGCAAAGATTACAGCCTAGGAAACCCTACAGGGCAGTTCTACTTGGTCATGTAGGTTCCTATAGGGTTGCTATTAGCAACCTTGTGAGGTGCTACAGTCATTCCTATTTCACAGAGCAGGAGAGTGAGGCACAGAGAGGTAGCATAACTCACCCAGAGTCACATGGGCTATAACCCCAGTGATCTGGCTGTAGAGCCTGTGAACTTAACCACGGGGCTACAATACAGTCCACATCCCACCATGAGACCCCTCAAAATACGAGGAGGAGGAGAATGTAGTAGGCACACAGCTGCAGGTAGAAGGATTAGGTATGAGAGCAAAATGCTGTAAAGGCTGACGGTCCAAGAAAGGGGCTCCAATCCCAGACCAGGAGCAGGAACCTCCTGAAACAGCAGAGCCATGGCGGGTGAGCAGAAGTTCACAGGCAGAGGAGGAGGGGCCTTCCAGGTGAAGGCAACAGCAGGGACAGAGGCCCCACATCACGTGTGGGGGATAGTATACGCTTCAAGCGAAGGACAGGCTGGTGGCTGGTGACCAGGCAGGGGACCATCACAGTCAGCAAGGTGCTGCCGGCAGCAGAGATGACCAGCACTCATGAGATGTTCAGGAATGACAGCAGTTCTCCAAGGCCAGCTTCCTGAGGGCACAGCCCCAGACGGTTCAACAAAAAGGGCTCTGTGGTCACCTGAGAATGGACACCTGAGCCTTGGCAAGGTTCAAAGTCCTGCAGGGGTAAAACCTGTTGTTTTTGTTGTTGTGTCCCATCCAGTCAATTCCAACTCATAGTAACCCTACAGGACAGAGAAGAACTACCCCATTGGGTTTCCAGGGCTGTAATCTTTACGGACGGAAGCAGACTGCCATGTCTTTCTCCCATGGAGCTACTAGTGGGTTCAAACCACTGACTTTTTGGTTAGCAGCTGTCTTAGTTTCCTAGTGCTGCTGTAACAGAAATACTACAAGTGGATGGCTTTAACAAAGAGAAATGTATTTCCTCACAGTAAAGTAGGCTAAAATTCAGGGTGTCAGCTCCAGGGGAAGGCTTTCTCTCTCTGTCGGCTCTGGAGGAAGGTCCTTGTTCTCAACCTTCCCCTGGTGAAGGAGCTTCTCAGGCTCGGAGACCCTGGGTCCAAAGGACACACTCTGCTCTGGTGCTGCTTTCTTGATGGTATGAAGTCCCTGGCTCTCTACTTGCTTCTCTTTCCTTTTTATCTCTTGAGAGATAAAAGGTGGAGCAGGCCACACCCCAGGGAAACTCCCTTTACATTGGATCAGGAATGTGACCTGGGTAAGGGTGTTACAATCCCACCCTAATCCTCTTTAACATAAAATTACAATCACAAAATGGAGGACGACCACACAATACTGGGAATCATGGCCCAGCAAAATTATACACATATTTTTGGGGGGACATAATTCAATCCATGACAGCAGATGAGGGGTTAACCACTGTGCCACGAGGGTGCTTTTGGAATCTGTTAAGCACTATTTAATGCAGGTTTCCAAACTTAATTTGCTGCGTAACCCTGTTGTTGTCATTTCATTTTAATTGTGGTAACCCTTTTTTAACCCTAATAACATCTAGAGGGACACTGGTTGTTCAGTGGTAGAATCCTTGTCTTTCATGAGGAGACCCAGGTTCCATTCTAGGCTAACACATCTCATACACAGCCACACCCATCTGTCAAGTGGTGGTTTGCATTTTGCTCTGATGCTGAACAAGTATCAGTGAAGCTTCCAGACTAAGAAGAAATAGGAAGAGAAGCCTGGCAATCTACTTCTAAAAATCAGCCAATGAAAACCCTATGGATCACAATCATACACTGTCCAATTCACAACCAGGCAGCGTTTTGTTCCGTTGTGCCTGGAGTCTCTATGAGTCAGGGCCAACTCAACGGTTGCTAACAACAACAAATCAACATCCTGTGGAACTGATGTTCCATAGAATTTACTGTGAGGAAAGTGAACTATGAGAATGGATGGATTGAGCAGAAGATGTGGCTCCATAGCATGTGCCTGGCACCTAGTAGATACTCCATAAATATGTGTTGGCTGGACCAATGGACAGAGGGAGAGTGAAGTTAGTTGACATTCTACTGGTGAGGTTCAGGGGTCTACGAGAGACTTCTGCCATCTCCTCCTCCAATTCCGAGCCTTTTGCACCATGAACATTTATTGAGGACTTACTGTGTACTAGATACTCTATAACATGCCTTACTTACCTTATCTATCAAATGCACACAACAACCCTATAAGGCACTGAGAGGATAAGTAACGGGCTCACAGTCACTCAACAAGAAAGTGGCAAAGCTGGACTTTTGATCCGATTTTGACTAACCCCAGAACTCTCTTTCTTCTTAGCCACTAGATATTACTGATTCTCAAAACTCCATCCTTATGCATTCACCCTGTTTGCTTAAATGTTTACTGTTAAAGATAAATATTTTTAGGTCTGTGTTATACTATCTTATCAGACATTTATACTTTATACTTTAGTGTAAATGTATGTATTTTGAAAAGAGGAGTCCCTGCGTGGCACAAATGATTAAGCACTTGACTACTAGCCAAAAGTTCGTCATTGGAATCCACCCAGAGAAGCCTCAGGAGATAGGCCTGGCAATCTGCTGCCAAAAGGTCACAGCCTTGAAAACCCCGTAAAGCAATTCTGCTCTGCTCACATGGGGTCACTACGAGCTGAAATCAACTTGACAGCAACTAACAACATCTGACGTGTGCAAATACTAATAGAAATGTCAATATTAATATTACTACAGGTATTATCTGAATTATAGTGTTGGTGAAGATTATTGAATACACCATGGACAGCCAAAAGAACGAACAAATCTGTCTTGGAAGAAGTACAGCAAAAATGCTCCTTAGAAGCAAGGATGGCAAGACTATGTCTCACATACTTTGGACACGTTGTCCGGAAGGATCATTACCTGAAGAAGAACATCATGCTTGATAAAGTAGAGGGTCATCGAAAAAGAGGAAGACCCTCAATGAGATGGACTGACAATGGCTCCAACAATGGGCTCAAGCATACCAATGATTGTGAGAATGGCATATAAGCCACAGACGAGAAAACAGAGGCACAGGGAGATTTCATAACTCACACGTTCACATAGCTAGTCAGTAACAGAGCAAAAATTTTAACCCCAAACTTTAGTTTTAGAACCTACAGTCATAGAGTAGGGGTTGGGGACCTTGAAGACCAAGTTCCAAGAGTTTGTTAACAAAACAAAAATGGTAAATAACTATTCAGTTTATGTTCAAAGTGAGCAGACGATAGCACCTTCAGGACAGAGTTTGGTCAGATTGCGAATATCCTAAGATCGAAGTGAGGTGAAAGAAGGGGTTTTGCCATCATTAGTCCCCAGTTGTGGAGACTATTCCCAGAGAAGAGATGCAGGATTGGGGAGTGGGTTCCACAGAGAAGCATTCAGGACACAGCGGGCCAGCATCAGTGGTAATTTAACAGTTGGTGAACATTGGGGTAGCCTGTGGCCATCTGGTAAAATGTCACTCATAAAATGCAAACTCATCTAGCCCTCAAGGAGGGGAGAAAGAGGCAATGGGTCAGAGGGACAAGGAGAGGAAGAAAAGGAGGTGGAGACAGCCTGTTTACAAGGGGCGGTGGTGGAACAAATGGTTAAGCACTGGGCTACTAGATGAAAGCTTGGTGGTTCGAATCCATCCGAAGGTGCCTCAGAAGAAAGGCCTGGCGATCTGCTTCCAAAAGGCCACAGCCATGAAAACCCTATGGAACAGCTCTACTGTGCACACATGGAGTTGCCGTAAGTTGAAATTGACTCAACGGCACTATCAACAACAAGTGGCGTCTCTCTGCTCTGAGACAAAGAATTCTTTTGTTAAAAGAACTTCGTGAACACCACTTTGTAAGTCTTAGGCCTCTTTTAGCATCCTTGACCACCAATTGAGTAATCAAGACACAGAAGAGGGATGTGAATTGCTCAAGATAAAGTAGTAATAATAATCAGTAAGTTCCTGAGCCAGTAAGAATCTAGATCTCTCTGGAATCCTGGACCAAATATGGTTTGAAGATGCCAGCAGATGCTTGAACGTGGGAGCCAGAATGGCCACTTGAGTTCCTGGGGTCCAAGTTCTGAGAGACAGGGAATGGAAACCCAGAAGGACCAAAGACTTGGCCAGAGCCACATGGCAAAGCCCAACAGCTTACTCTGCTTCCTAAAACCCACTGTGATTTTCATTTCTAGAGATTTTTACCCAAAAGCAAATTCCAGAAACCATTTTATGCCCTAAAATGTTCACCTTGCCATTATTTATAATCATGAAAATTGGAAACATCTTAAATGCCAACAATTGGGAAATTCATCACATTTTTTTCCAAACACATGCACCCTAGATTTGAGGCCCAGTAGACTCTCTGTTTTTGGAAGTCTCTTTGCCACTTTAAATCTTCATGTGTTTGCACACCCTGTTCCCTTTGCCTAAAATTCTCTTTCATCCTTTGTCTTTCTATAAGCTCCTTAATACACAGCTCCAAATTACTCAGAATCTGATAAGGACCTAATTTCCAGAATATATAAAGAACTCTTATAACTCATCAACAAAAAGGCAACCAATCCAATTTAAAAATAGGCAAGGATTTGAATAGATAATTCTCCAAAGATTATACTAATGGCCAACATGCATATGAAAAGATGCTCAGTCATAGCCATTAAAAAACCAAAAACCCAGTGCCGTCGAGTCGATTCCGACTCATAGCGATCCTGTAGGACAGAGTAGAACTGCCCATAAAGTTTCCAAGGAGGGCCTGGCAGGTTTGAACTGCCAACCCTTTGTTTAGCAGCCATAGCACTTAACCACTACGCCACCAGGGTTTCCTCATAGCCATTAGGGAAATGAAAATCGAAACCACAATGAGATGCCAGTTCCCACTCACTAGGATGGCCACAATCAATCCAACAGAAAATAACGAGTGCTGGTGAGGATGTGGTAAAATCGGAACTCTCACACGTTGCTCGTGGGAATGCAAAATGGCGCAGCTACTGTGGAAAACAGTTTGGTGGTTCCTCAAAAAGTTAAGCATAGAACTACTATAAAAAGAAAACAAATGACCCAGCAATTCCACTCCCAGGTATATACCCAGAAGAACTGAAAGCAAGGACTCCAACATATCCTTGTACACCAATGTTCATAATAGCACTAGTCACAATAGCCCAAAGGTGAAAACAACCTAAATGTCCACAAGCTGACGAACTGATCCACAAAATATAGTATATATTCTACAATGGAATATTATCCAATCATAAAAAGGAATGAAGTACTGATACATGCTACAACATGGATGAACCTTGAAAACATCATGCTAGGTGAAATAAGCCAGACACAAAAGATCACATATTACATGCCATTTACATGAGATATCCAGAACAGGCAAATGCGTAGAGACAGAAAGTAGATTAGAGGTTGCCAGGGGCTGAGGGAGGGTGGAATGGGGAGTGGCTGCTTAATGGGCACAAGGCTTCCTTTTGGGGTGATGAAAAAATTGTGAAAATAAATAGGAGTGATGGTTGTACAACACTGTGAATACATGTAATGCCACTGCATTGTATACTTGAAAATGGTCAAAATGGTAAATTTTATGTTATATGTATTTTACCACAATAAGAAAAATTACCCAGAAAGGTCGATAGTTAATCTTTGTATGCCCGGCGTCTAGCTCAGGTCTGGTGCATAAAGGCTGCTCGATCAATAATATGGAATGAAAGAAGAGTTCATTTAGTGAAGCAAGGACAGATATGTAGGTCCCTTGACTCTCTATCTTCTAGAGCTAATTATTTCTCCTGGCTTCTTTTTACCTAACACTTAAAATCAAAAGATAAATTCTAATGCCTAATTATTTAGTTTGACATGTCCTTTCACCAAATCTCTGGCCAATCTACCAGCTTGTCAATGCAGCTTCCTCTAGGGGTCAGTTCTTTTGCCGCATACCCTTGTTGAGGATTCCCTGGGTGGTGCAAATGGTTAACATGCTCAGCTGCTAACCGACAGGCTGAAAGTTCAAGTTCACCCAGAGGTGCCTCAAAACAAAGGGTTTCAAAAAATCAGCCACTGAAAACCCTACAGAGCACAGATCAACTCTGATACACAGGGGGTTGCCATGAGCCAGGGTTGACTCAGCGGCAATTGTTTACTGGCTTAACCTTGTTAAAGCCGTGACCCACGTGGTCCGATCCACAAAGAAATGTGGCACTCAAAGCATCACCACCCAGCAGCCAAAAATCTCAAAATAACTCAAGCTCCATAATCTTGTTTCTCAACCTCATAAAGGGTACACATAAAATTCACCTTTCCATTCCCATGTGCCACCCATTACCCCTACAATTTCTTCCACACACTCTCTCCAACATTCTGAAAAAGTCCTCTCAGGCTCTAAACAGGGAGCTTCTTGTCCATTTTCTTCTTTCCCTTTCTTCAGGGTTCTGCATCCCAAAGCCCCCACAAAACTAGCCTCGAATCAGCAAAACCTCATTCATTGACAGCAGGAAAGGAAAGGCCAGGAACAGTCATTCATGAATAAATTCGTTCTTTTTAGCCGCTTTCACTTACCCAAACGATGCGTTGCATTGGGGAAACTGGCTGCAAAGGACCTCCTTAAAATGTTAAAAAGCAAAGATGTCACCTTGAAGACTAAGGTCCCCCTGACCCAGGCCATGGTGTTTTCAGTCGCCTCATATGCATGTGAGAGCTGGGCAGTGAATACAGAAGACCAAAGAAAAATTGATGCCTTTGAATTATGGTGTTGGCGAAGAATATTGAATATACCATGGGCTGCCAAAAGAATGAATAAATCTGTCTTAAGAGAAGCATAGCCAGAATGCTCCTTAGAAGCACGGATGGCGAGACTATGTCTCACATACTTTGGACATGTCATCAGGAAGGATCAGTCCTTGAAAAAGGACATCATGCTTGGTAAAGTAGAGGGTCAGCAAAAAGAAGAAGACCTTCAATGAGATGGATTGACACAGTGGCTGCAACAATGGGCTCAAGCATAACAATTGTGAAGATGGCACAGGATGGGCCTGTTGTACATAGGATCGCTATGAGTTGGAACTGACTTGACGGGACCTAACAACAACAGCAACAACTTACCCAAAGAATAAGTTTTTATTTTAGAGTCTCACCTTTTTGTCCATTTAATGTTTGTCCTCATCCTCTTCTCTTTCAACTCACAGCTTCAGGGAAGATTCTACCTTAAAGTAAGCCAAACCATTGTCTATTCCCCAAACCTCGTTCATCTACAGCGAACGCTCACCACGCTTAAGTCAAAATGACAGGAAATTCTATTGGCCCTTGTACTCCTTTCCTATGGCTGCCATTACACATTACTACAAACTCGGTGGCTGAAAACAACAGAGTTATTCTCATATCTTTGGAGGCTAGAAGTTTGAAATCAAGGTGTCAGCAGGGCCATACTCTCTCTGAAGGCTCTAGGTGTGGATCCTTCCTAGCCTCTCTAGCTTCTGGTGGTTGCAGCAATCCTTGGCGTTCCTTCACTTGTAGATGCATCACTCCAATCTCTGCCTCCATCTTCACGTGGCCTTCTTACCTCCGTGTGTATCTGTGCCTCTATGTCCAAATTTTCCTCTTCTTACAAAGACACCAGATGTCATGGATTGAATTATGTCCCCCCAAAACTATGTGTATCAACTTAGTCAGGCCATGATTCCCAGTATTGTGTGGTCGTCCTCCATTTTGTGATTGTAATTTTCGTTAAAGAGGATTAGGGTGGGATTGTAACCCCCTTACTGGGTCACATCCCTGGTCCAGTGTAAAGGGAGTTTCCCTCGGGTGTGCTCTGCACTACCTTTTATTTCTTAAGCTATAAAAGGAAAGGGAAGCAAGCAGAGAGTTGGGGACCTCATACCACCAAGAAAGCAATGCCTGGAGCAGAGCACATCCTTTGGGCCTGGGGTCCCCGAGCCTGAGAAGCTCCTCAACCACGGGAAGATTGAGGACAAGGACCTTCCTCCACAGCCAACGGAGAAAGCCTTCCCCTGGAGCTGACACCTTGAATTTGGACTTTTAGCCTACTTCACTGCAAAAGAATAAACTTCTCTTTGTTAAAGCCATCCACTTGTGGTATTTGTTTTAGAAGCACTAGATGACAAAGTCACCAGTCATATTGGATTTAGGGCCCACCCTACTCCAGTATGACCTCATCTTAACTTGATCACATTTGCAAAAACTTTATTTCCAAATAAAGTCATATTCACAGGTTCCAGGTAGGCATGAGTTTTGGGGGCACATTGTGCGGTGCACACATTCCCACTTGATCCAAATAAGTGTGGTTTGTGTGAAAGCATACACTTTAAAAGTGTATGTATTGCCAGCTGGTTTTTCAAGGAAGGCATTATGCTTGGGGACATTTTATATACAGAATTCACTGAACTTGACATTGTCAGATACTTACTTAGAACAAATAAAAACTAGAAAGGATTGTGTAAAACATTAAGTACACACAACACGAGTTTGAAGCAAACAGTTATCACACCCTGCATCCTTGAGAACCGGCCTCATATTGGATCCTCATCTGACCTTTGAACTGTCTGACCATAGGAGAATTCAACTCATCAGAGGTCATCAACACCAGGTCCCTAGCTTGTCGCACATACAGCTGTCTTTCTACACTGGCTCTCAGAATTCACTGAGGCTATGCTTCTAGTTGGTTTGGCATTTTAAACAGCATAGATCAACTGGAAAAGAGAATGATCTCTGGTTACTGACTAATAATAAGACAATAAAATTATATCCACCATAAAAAACCATGTAGGAGCTAGAGATAATGTGGCAAGAGCGGAAAAATTGAATCAAGTTATACTAAAAAAAAAAAGAAAGGAAAAAGTGGGTGACTTTGCAAGAAGGCAAAGAGCAGTTAATTTGGCTCCAGAATTAAGTTATTCCTCTATTATAGATGAATTTAGCCCCGTAGAATGTAGGAAAATGTATTTAAATGATCATTGAGCTTATAAAACCCATACATCGCTATGATCTTACTGAGATGTCTTAGTTCTCACTCTTTTTTAACCTATAAATGTCTCATCACGGTCTGCAGTAAGATCAGTCCCAGCCACGTTTCTCATACAGTCCTCATCCTCATCTGCTGCACTCTTGCCAGGCAGCCCTTCTTTCTGTTCCTGTCTCAGAACCTTTGCTCCTCCCATTCCCTCTGCCAAAACATCTTTCCCAGATCCCCACACAGCCTCCTCATCTTCCTTCAGGTCTCATATCCTTCGATGGGGCTTCTGTGGTCACCCTGGTTGAAGAAAGACCCCAACGCTTCATCCTCAGACCCGTCTTCTCCCACTACCCCTTCATCCTATTCTGTTTCTTTCAAAGCCCTTCCTACTATAAGACCTAATCTTTTTTTTTTTATTTTGTTGTTTTTGTTGAGAATATACACAGCAAAACACACACCAATGCAACTGTTTCCATATATACAATTCAGTGACATTGATCACAATCTTTGAATTGTGCAACCATTCTCACCCTCCTTTTCTGAGCTGTTCCTCCCTCATCAACATAAACTTACTGCCCCCTAAGGCTTCTATCTAATCTTTTGAGTTGCTGTCATCACTTTGATCCCATATAGATAGTTCTCAAAAGAGCATAATGCTCAAGGCAGGACGTTTTTACTAGTTAAGCTAAACTATTGTTTGGTTTTAAGAAGACTTCAGGGGATATTTTAGCTTAAGTTTTAAAGATTATCTCAGGACAATCGTTTCAGGTGTTCATTCAGCCCCCTTGTCTCCAGAAATTCTGGAGTCTGTGGGAATTTGAAATTCTGTTCTCCATTTCCCCTCCTTTTGATCAGGATTCTTCTACGGAATCTTTGCTCAAACTGTAGCCAGGCACCATCCAGTTTTTCTAGTCTCATGGCAAAGGAGGCAGTTGTTCATGGGGGCAATTAGCCATGCATTCCATATCCTCCTTCTATTCCTGACTCTCCTTCCTCTGTTGCTCCAGGCAAACAGAGATCAATTGTTGCCTTGAATGGCTGCTTGCAAACTTTTAAGACCTTAGGCGTTACGCAACAAACTAGGAAGTAGAACAGAAACACTGAACAATAGGCCAATTAGCTAGGATGTAGCTAGGACATTTTATCATATCTAGCCCTTCACATTCATTGGAATGAATTTGCCATGGTTATTAGTTGCCGTTGAGTCAGCTCCAACTCATGGCAACCTTATGCATAAGAGAACGAAATATTGCTCAGTCCTGTGCCATCTGCATGATTGTGGGTCTGTTTTGAGTCCATTTTTGTTGCTATTGTGTTAGCCTATTTCATTGAGGATTTCCCTTGTTTTTACTGACCCCCTTCTTTACCAAACATGATGTCCCTTTCTAATGCTTGGTCTTTCCTGATGATGTATGCAAAGATGGTGAGAGGAAATCTTGCCATCCTCACTCCCAAGGAGCATTCTGGCTATACTTCCTCCAAGTTTGATTTGTTCATTCTTCTGGAAGTTCATGGTATATTCAATATTCTTCACCAACAGCACAATTTAAATGGCATCAGTTCTTCGATCTTCCTTTTTCATTGTCCATCTTTCACAGGCATATGAGGTGACTGAAATGGCCATAACTTGGGTCAGGCATACTTTAAGATTAAATAGTAGATATAAAAGCCAGTAGGACATAGAGTTTGAAAGCAGGGCCACAGGGTCAAACAGCTCTGCCACTTACTAACGGTGATCTTGGGCAAGATATCTCATTTTTTTCCCATCTGAAACTGGGAGAATAATATTCAGCCTTGGTGGCACAATGGTTAAGTGCTCAGATGCTAACCAATCCAATCCACCAGCTTCTCTGCAGGAGAAGAGACCTGGTGATCTGCTCTCATAAAGATTACAGCCTAGCATCTGGGGTCTTAAACGCTAGCGAGGGGCCATCTAAGATGCATCAATTGGTCTCAACCCACTTGGACCAAAGGAGAATGAAGAACACCAAGGACACAAGGCGATTACGAGCCCAAGAGACAGAAAGGGCCACATAAACCAGAGACTACATCACCCTGAGACCAGAAAAGCTAGATGGTACCTGGCTACTACTGGTGACTACCCTGACAGGGAACACAACAGAAAACCCCTGAGGGAGCAGGAAAGCAGTGGGATGCAGACCCCAGATTCTCATAAAAAGACCAGACGTAATGGTCTGACTGAGACTAGAAGGACCCCGGTGGTCATGGCCCCCAGACCTTCTGTTGGCCCAAGACAGGAATCATTCCCAAAGCCAACTCTTCAGACAGGGATTAGCCTGGACAATGGGTTGGTGAGGGATGCCAGTAAGGAGTGAGCTTCTTGGATCAGGCGAACACTTGAGACTATGTTGGCATCTCCTCCCTGGAGGGGAGATAAGAGGGTAAAGGGGGTTAGAAGCTGGCAAAATGGACATGAAAAGAGAGAGTGGAGGGAGGGAGTGGGCTGTCTCATTAGGGGGAGAGCAATTGGGAGTATGTAGCAAGGTATATATAAGTTGTTGTGTGAGAGACTGACTTGATTTGTAAACTTCCACTTAAAGCACAATAAAAATTTTTAAAAAAGATTACAGCCTAGGAAATCCTATGGGGCAGGTCTGCTCTGTCCTGTAGGGTCACTATGAGTCAGAATCAACTCAACAGCACACAACAACAATAATAGCATAGAGCTATTGTAAGAAATGATGAATTAATGGATGTAAAGCAATTAGAATAGTGCCTGGCACATAATAAGATCTGTACAATTTTTTTAAAACATTTTATATGGAAAATTTAAATATACACAAAAGTTGAAAGACTAGTATAATACATACCTACTAAACTGTCACTGAGCTTCAATAATTATCAATTCTTGGCCAATCTTGCTTCATCTACACTTCCATCCATTTCCCCCAATCCAAGTTATTTACAAGCAAATTTCAGACTTCATATAATTCTACCCATAAATATTTCAGTATATATCTCTAAAAGACACCAGTTGCCAACCAGTCAATTCCAACTTACGGAGACGCCATGTGTGTCAGAATAGAACTGTGCTCCATAAGGCTTCCAGTGGCCAATTTTTCAGAAGTAGATCACCAGGCCTTTCTTCCAAGGTTCCTCAGGTGGACTTGAACCTCCAACCTTTTGTTTAGCAGCCAAGAATGTTAGTTTGTACCATTCAGGGGCTCCTCTAAAAGACAAAAAAAAACAAACCCAAACCCACTGCCATTGAGTCGATCCCGACTCCTAGCGACCCTATAGGACAGAGTAGAACTGTCCCATAGAGTTTCCAAGGAACACCTGGCGGATTTGAACTGCTGACCCTTTGGTTAGCAGCTGTAGCACTTAACCACTACGCCACCAGGGTTTCCAATAGGGGCCCTTCATTTTAAACACCAAAAACTAATTAACACAATACCATTGTCAAACTTAAAACTGAACTTCTGTCTGCCTTGTCAATCACTGTATACCCAGACCCTAGAATAAGGCCTAGCATGTAGCAGGGGTTCAATAAATAGATGCTGAATAAACGAATGACTTATCTCTGCTTCAAGGGCCTCAAGTGTGACAACTCCCTTGGGGTCTCAAAGCCTCTGAAGCTTTCTCTATTCAGTTGGATTCCTTTACTCTGTACACATTCTCAGGTTAACCACTTGTGGTCTGAATACCATTGAATGCCTTTTATAGTTCTGGGGATAGAGGGGTGAGAGGTGTTAGGGAGGGAAAAGAGAAGCAACAACATTCAACAAGTATCTTTTGCTCCCCTGCTGAATGCCCAACCCCATGTTAGGCACTGGGGACCCAGGGATGACTAAACCACCGTTGAAGACAATAATCTCAACGTTCATGTAGAAGAATGAAGACCCTGGAACAACTAGGGCATACGAAAAAAAAATATATATATATATATATATACACACACTGAGGAGGAACTTGCTAGAGCCTGAAATGCATTAAGGCCCCAATAATAAAATCGAAATGGTGCTGTTGAGGAAGCGATACATGACTCAGTGCCACTGAATAGAGAGATCAGGACTAGAGCAAAGCACACACGAGAATTTAATATGTGGCAGAGCTGGTATTTCATTTCAGCTGGAAGAGGAGCAACTATTTAATTAATGATGCCAGCACTACCCATTCTCTTTTGTAAGGAAGTTGAGGACCCATCTTCCATCATGTTGTTGTTGTTAGGTGCAGTCAAGTCGCTTGCGACTCACAGCAACCCCGTGTGACAGAGTAGAGCCGTCTCAGAGGGCTTTCCAGGCTGTAATCTTTACAGAAGCAGACCCCCAGTTCTTTTTCCTGTGGAGTCACCAGATGGATTCGAACCTCCAAATTTTTGGTTTGCAGCTGAGCGCTTAACCATAGCACTACCAGAGCTCCTAGCATCATAAACATAAATAAACCCCAGATGGGTTAAAAAGTAAACAGTAAAAAAAAAAAAAAAACTTAAGATAAATATCTTTGAAGAAAATCTAGACTATGACTAGGACAGTCTAGGTTCACAAAAAAAAAAGATATTCAAAAAAAGACATATTTATTAAGGAAAAATTACTCTTACAGCAAGGGATATCATTCATAAAGCCAATATAAAAACAAATGATTTGAGAAGAAAACTATCTGCAACACAGATGTCAAATAAAAGGTTAATATCTGTAATATAAGTAAAATTTTGCTGAAGATCATTCAAAAGCAGCTGTAGCAGTACATTGACAGGGAACTGCCAGAAATTCCAGCCAGATTTAGAAGAGAACGTGAAACGAGGGGTATCATTGCTGATGTCCGATGGATCCCGGCTGAAAGCAGAGAATACCAGAAAGATGTTTACCTGTGTTTCATTGACTATGCAAAGGCATTTGACTGTGTGGATCATAACAAATTATGGATAACATTGCAGAGAATGGGAATTCCAGAACCAGCATGCTAACGCGGAGCCTGTACATAGACCAAGAAGCAGTCAGTGATTTGGACAGAACAAGGGGATATTGTCTGGTTTAAAATCAGGAAAGGTGTGCGTCAGGGTTTATCCTTTCACCATACTTATTCGATTTGTATGCTGAGCAAATAATCCAAGAAGCTGGACTATATGAAGAAGAATGGGGCGTCAGGATTGGAGGAAGACTCATTAACAACCTTTGGATGATACAACCTTGCTTGCTGAAAGTGAAGAGGACTTTGAAACACTTACTAATGAAGATCAAAGACCACAGCCTTCAGTATGGATTGCACCTCAACATAAAGAAAACAAAAATCCTTACAGCTGGACCAGTGAGCAACATCATGATAAACGGAGAAAAGATTGAAGTTGTCAAGGATTTCATCTTACTTGGATCCACAATCAACAGCCATGGAAGCAGCTGTCAGAAATCAAAAGACACATTGCATTGGGCAAATCTGCTGCAGAAGGCTTCTTTAGAGTGTTAAAAAGCAAAGATGCCACTTTAAGGATGAAAGTGTGCCTGCCCAAGTCATAGTGTTTTCAGTCGCCTCATATGTGTGTGGAAGCTGGACAATGAATAAGGAAGACCGAAAAAGAATTGATGCCTTTGATTTATGGTGTTGGTAAAGAATGTTAAATACACCACGGACTTCCAGAAGAACAAACAAATCTCTCTTGGAAGAAGTACAGCCAGAATGCTACTTAGAAGCAAGGATGGCAAGACTTACTCACATACTCACATACTTTGGACATGTTATCAGGAGGAACCAGTCCCTGGAGAAGGACATCAAGCTTGGTAAAGTAAGTGGTCAGCAAAAAAAGAGGGAGACCCTCAACAAGATGGACTGACACAGTGGCTGAAACAATGGGCCTAAGCATAACAACAATTGTGAGGATGGCACAGGACCAGGTAGTGTTTTGTTCTGTGGTGCATAGGGTCACTATGAGTTGGAACTGATTCGATGGCACTGAACAACAACAACAATCTACAATATGCAAAGATTTCTTACAAACTAATAATGAGGAAGATTGGAGTCCGGCAAAGGATGAGAAAAGGCAAGACACAAGCACAAATCTAAATGGTCAACAAACATCCAAAGAGCTACACAGACTCACTAGTTGCTTAGGAAACGGAAATCAAATAGCTATGAGATTTCATTTTGCCCCAATGATACTGGCAAAAATTAAAAAATACTGCTAACACCCATTGCTGCAGTAGATGCAGGGAAATAATAGGCTCATGTAAAATGCTATAGCATTTTTGGAAAGCAATCTGGCAAAATCGACAAAAATAAAAAATACATATACCCTACAAGTGAGCAATCCCATTCCTGGGCATCTATTCCATGGAACTAAAAGCTCTAGTTGGAAAGATGCATGTAGAAGGATGTTTATTGCAGCACTTTATAGTGGCAAAAAAAAAAAAAACCCACAGAAAATAAAACGAACACCTGTCAATAGAAGACTGGATAAAGAAATTATAGTGCTTCCTCACTGTGAAATATTACGCCACCATTAAAAGAATGCATTAGAACTATACCAGCTTCCTTGACAAGATTCCCATGAATGTTGTTTGAATGAGTAAAGCAAGATGTAGAAAGCTTGCTTCATACAATCCTATTTTGTAAAACGACGACCCAGCTGCCCATATGTGGATGCATGTATGCAAATGTGCAGATACATGTTTATGTATGAATATTATTTGCATGTGTATTTTGTGTAGCATTGTATGAACACATGGAACTACAGAAGTTGTTAACATGGGTCTGGAGGGAATGGTTGAGTGATGTGTGTGCAGGGAGGAGGGAAAGAAACAAACAAAAACAAAACCAGACTGAAAAAGAACTCCCGTGCATGATGTCATCACATTGACACCCTTTTGCAAATTACCTACACATGCGTCTCTGTATAGAGACAAAATGAGACTTTGGAGAGTGAAGGGCAGGAAACAGCCTGGCTGTTCAGAGAAAGGAGAGGAGGGTGGCCGGAACTCCATGGTGTGTGCAGAGAGGGGGCAGGAAGGGGGAAGCTGATGGAGGGGCTGGTGATGGCTGAGACTGAAGGAGACAGGGCCAGACTTCTCAAACTGCTACAATCTCACACCTTTATTAAGCAGTGTCTGTGCCAGACAGTCTTGGGTGCTGGACAGAAATCACTCCACACTAAACTGAGTCATGGGAGTCCCCAGGTGGTACAAATGATTAAGCATTCGGCTGCTAACTGAAAGGTTGGTAGTTCAAGTTCACCCAGAGGTAACTTAGAAGAAAAGCCTGGGGATCTACTTTCGAAAAATCAGGCATTGAAAACCCTATCAAGCACCGTTCTACTCTGACACACACGAGTCAGAATCAACTTGATGGTAACTGGTTTTTTGTTTTGTTTTGTTTTTTGTTTTTTAACTAAGCTATTATTATTATTATTATTATTATTATTATTATTATTATTATTATTATTATTATTATTTGTCCCATTTCCCAGAGGAAGAAATTGAGGCTCAGGGAAATGCCTTCTCAAGGTCACTGGGATGCTAACCCAGTCTTCTGACTCCAGGCCCTAAACTCCGCTACCCCACTCAGTTTGGCTTCCACAACTAAATATAAGCCCCTTAACGGTAGGATTGGGCCTAGGCGTGAGGCCCGCAGTCCCGGCGTGGGAAGAAAGCCCGGGTTCCGTCCACAGCTACGAGCGGAAGAGGAGGAGGCGTTTGACTTGCAGAGCCTTTCCACACTTGGGACCTGCTTTGTGTGATGACCAAGGACTTTGTAGACTTGCAGGGCTTCAACCAAATCATGGCTCTGTTGTCTGCTGGCTGTTTGATTTGGCATGTTTACCACCCTGCGCCTCAGTTTCCCCACGGTCTTTGCAGCATTAAAGGAGAAAGTGTCCAGCTCATTGTAGGCAACCCACAAATATGAGGCTGTACAGTGTGCGAGCTTCAAAGTTGAAATCACTTATAAGCTGTGTGGCCTTGGGTAAGTTCCTTAACCTCTCTGTCCTTCGGGTTTCCCCATTTGTACAATGAAAGATGTAACAGAACTTCTCTCAAGGGGAGGAATGCTCCATTCCTGAAAGACATGCCTGTGGGCTTTGGAACGGCTATGCGATGAGAAACAGGAGTAAGGTCACCTCCTCCATGAAGCCTTCCCTGACTCACTTCCTGTCACTCGTGGACTTTCCTCAACAATTCAGCCTTTAGTTCCTGCCTCATCACCGGCACAAACTTTGTTTTGTTCATCTTTGTATCCGTTGCACAGAGCTTGGCACACAGTAAACTGGATGCAAGACCCTCCTTGACGCGGTCCCACCTTCCTCTCCAGCCTCATCTCCTGCCAGTCCCCTCCTAGCACTTTGGTAAAACAAAATTACCTGTAGGTCCCACATATAGGCACTTACCATAATTGCCATTCAACTACCGATTACCTAATCAATAATTTCGTGTCTCCTGGGAATATATGCTCATGGAGGCAGGCCTGTCAGTCTTGTTGGCTGATGTGCTGTGCACATAGTAGGTGCTCAACACACTCTATTGAAAGGTTATGTCACATCTATAGCTGTGGACCTACTGTTCCCTTCACCTAGAAACCCTTCCTGGCCCTCTCTGCCTCCTTGTCGCTCTCTCATCCTTCGAGCCTTAGCTCAGCCATCAACTCATGGAAGCTCCCTCCTAATGCCCAGAAGGAGTCACAACCGTCTACCTGGCATGCCCTGTGTGCCCCCCACATCCTTCTCCCTCGTCCTGTCTCGCATATTACCTCAAGCTCCTGTTGCTGGTCCCTCTCTCCTGACTGTGACCGCTTCTGAAAAAGCACCGCATCGCTCTCATCTTCGTGTTTTATCCGAAGTACGTAACACCCAGTAGGAGCTCAACATGCAGCTAATATTTAGCTAGGCCTTACTGTGGCGTAGGCACTGCAAGCACCTTTTCAACATTATTTCATTTAATTATGAGAATAGCACCTTGAACCTGGCCATGCCATCCTCACTTTCCAGACAGGACGGGTGAGACTTCGGAAAGCTCAGTCGCTTTCCCAAGGCCACACTGCTAGGAGGTGTCTGCTTCCCAGCCTGTGTATCCTCCGGACCTGCCACCCCAGCAATCACCCCATCTTGCTCTGCCTGAAATCCATGTGGAAAGGAGTCCCTTCCCTCTCATTTCCTGCTTGTCACCTCTCCAGGTTCCACTTTGCCCAGGAACCTTTGAAATCCTCTCTATTTCTCTCAGAAACTTCCAAGACGTCCACCTGGAGATACTGTTGACTTCCCTGTGCAGAGCTCCAGGCTAAAGTCTCCCTGGATACCCCAACTGGGTGTTCCCATCTTATTCCTCCTCTTACCTGCTTGAGCTTCCACTTCTCTCCCTCTGACCCGGGTATTTTGCCATTGAGTCCACACATATTTGTTGAGCACCTACTATGTGCTAGACACCATGTGAGAGGCAGGGAATCTAATAGTAGCATGGCCAAGCTCCTGTCCTCATGATCCTTACTCCATAAATAAGAAATACACAGATGAGGTGAGGGGTGCTGCTAAGGGCTAAGGAGAAGAATTAAGCACATAAAGAGTGAGCCAGGGTGGGGAGGGACCAGTAGGCTTTTACAGCAGGTGCCTGGGTAGGCCAGACACCTTTGGAAAGTGAGGGAATGGACCAGCTACCGGGAGATGGGAATCCCAGGCAGAGAAACATGACATGCAAAGGCCCTGGGGTGGGTGCGGGACCACAGGGTCTAGGAACTGAAAGAGGCTGGTTTGTCTGGAGGGGAGGGAGAGAATGAGAGGGTAAGAGATGTACATGCAGGTATTCAAGACCCATTCCCTGAACCCTCCCAAACCTGTTGGCCCAAGTACAGCCTGCGTCTCACTTTCTGTGTCCACCGTTGGACTCTTTCCCCCAAAGGTCACTGACAACGTCCTTTTCTTCCCTGTTCTATCTGTCCTTTATAATTTTTTTCTTGCTGCTTCTCTGCATATTTGTGAATATTTTTATTGTTTTACTCTGCAACTTTATAATTAATTTTCTATCATAGTGATCCTTGCCATAACTCGGTTCCTGGTGAAATCCCACACCACCCTAGGGGGCAGTGATCTGGGCTTTGGCCGAGCGTGGGGGAGATCTGAAGGCAGAGTCCTGCCTGGCAAAGTGACTTCTCTGGGAAGTCTTGTTGTGGACACCTCTACACGTGTGTATCCTGCTTCTGTTTCTCGTCAGACTCAGAACAAACCATTCCCCACACACACATGCCAGGTCAGGAGCTGGGGGTGCCCTGCCCCACTGTCCCGGTCCCCTTGGGCAGCAGTCACGCGGGGCTCCCTGAGGCTTCCTCAGCAGCTCTCAGCACTGCAAGGAGAAAAAGCTGTCATCTGTTCCAACATCTTCTTCACTCCCAGCCCTGGGACCTACAGCCCCATTTGGGCAACTCTGCAGCAGATGCCCCCATGTGGGTCCTCCACAGCGAGCTGGGTGCGGGGGCCAAGAAAGCAGGGCAGGCCAGGAGGAGCAGGGTAGGCGGAATCAGCCAGGACAATGCTGCCCTTCCCAAGTCTGACTCTGGAGACCATTTCTCCCACTGCATGCTCCTGGTCCTCCCAACAGCATCCAGCATCTGGGGGCCACCCTCACCTTTCCCACCAAGGGTCAAGGTTTCTATTGTTAGTTGCTGTCAAAATAGCTCTACTCGTGTCAACTTTACGTATAACAGAAAAAACTATTGCCCAGTCCTGGACTATGTCCATGATCTTTGATGTTTGAGCCTATTGTTGAGGTTATTGTGTCAGTCCATCTCATTGAAGGTTTCCCTCGTATTCGCTGACGCTCTGCTTTACCATACATAATGTCTTTTTCTAGTAACTGGTTTCTCCAGAAGATGTGCCCAAGGTAAGCAAGACAAAGATACGTCACTCTTGCTTCTAAGGAGCTTTCCAGTTGTATTTCCTCTAAGACTTCTGGAGACTTGCTTCTCAATGGCAAAGCCTCAACCATTGCTTTCAAGGAAACTGACATTTCCGGAGAACCTATTATTTTCCATATATGGTTCCCCTTGTTTAATCCCCACAATCATAACCTTATTCATTCATTTGAAAAACATTCACTGAGCACCTATGATATTCCAGGCACTTTGTAAACACTGGGGATACTGCAGCAAACAAGACAGATGCTGTCTAATAAGTGAACAATTCCAAAATGCAGAGAGAGATGCCACAAGAGGAGAAGGGAGGTGGGTGGGTAGGGAGAGATTTCCAAGAATAAACGAGAGGATGACAGGTTTCAAGAGGCACAATGATGAAGCCTAAATAGGCCAATGTCATAAAGAGTGATCATTTTAGATTGTGCGGCCAACAATGGCTCCTCTGGAGGTGATATTTCAGCTGAACGATGAACTGGGGACCAGGCCTTCAGGGAAGGAAACATTCCAACAGAAGGAACATCAAGTGCAAAGGAACCAAGGTAGGAACAAACTAGGCACCTATCACCCCCATTTACAGAGGAGGAAACTGAGGCTTGGAGGCGTTAAGGCCACACAGAGAGTAAATAGCAGCGCTGGGATTCAAACCCAAACCCATCTGACTCCACAGCCTTTTCCCGCCTCATTGTTCCTCCCAGGCAAGGTCCACATGGACAGTACTGCTGGCCCCGCAGCTGTAGGACAGGAGTCTCTCTGGATTCAGCCCCAGCCTTCCTGCCCATCCCCATCACCCATCTTTGCCCTTGAGGTTCCTCATCCACTTTCAGACCTCTTTGCCTTTGCAAGCGCTCTTGATTACTTGCACTGACCTCCTCTCCTCCTTGACCGCTATGACTGTTTCCCCTGGCCTTTGAAGGTCAGCTTCAGGGAGCCCCGCGTGTCAGCAAAGACTTCTGAGACACTGACACAGAAATAAATGCTGCCTTCCTTGGATTTCCATAGCACATTTCTTCACTTTGTTCATTCATTCACTCATCAAATATGTATTGTGGACCTACTACGTGTCAGGCAAGCACAGATAATTCAACAGCAATTCTGAAACACAGAGAGAAGTGCCACAAGAGGAGAGGCATGGAGCTGGGGAATGCCAGACACCCACAGCTCTCCCTTAGGCAGGGCTGCACTGCCCTGGCCTTGGCCGTCTCCTTGCCAATCTTCCCCCACTAATCTCGAGTCCTTTGAGGGCAGGACCAGTGTTTGAGTCTCCTCGTATCCCTGGCACCTCAGCACAGTGCCTGGCACAGGGAAGACATGTATTTGGTTTCTTATATCAAAAACATAATTTGTTTTTATTTAGCTTCCACTATGTGCTAGGTGCTGTGCTAAGTTCTGGAAATACAACTGGGCAAAATGGACCAAAATGTCTGCCTCCCTGCTCCATGGCTTTACAGTATCCCTCACCTAACATTCTTCTCAACTCAGCATGGCTGTTCCTTACCTGTCCGCTCCTCCTACTTGTCTACAAGTCATTGGGGGCAAAGCCTACATCTGTCCTGCTTAACATCGCCAGGAATTAGCATGATACCTGGCACATAGTAGGTGCTCAATTTGTTGAATGAATAAATGAACAAAAAAGTAAACTATGGGACTTGAGCTAGAAGAACTTAAATCAAAGTGTTTGCATCTCTGTTACTCCACTTACTTGATATGTGATTTTGGGACTTAATATATGACTTCTCTGAGCCTCTGTTTACTCAGCTATCAGAAAAGATATTAATACACATTTGCAGGGTTGTTAGAGAGTTAAGTGTGGGAATTTGTGTGGAAATGCCTGACGCCTAGAAGTTACTTCCTAAATGCTGGCCAAATCTGTGGATTAAAAGTCAGTAACTTTGATGTAATACCCTGTACTCAGGAACCTCATATGCTCTGTGCACTCAGAAAGATGGTACAGTGGTTAAGAGCACAGGCTCTCAAGCGGGGCTGCTGGACTAAACTCCCAGCTTGTCCACTCACTGACTAGGCAAACTTACACCAGATACTTAAGTCATTACATGGCTTGGTTGCTTCATCTGTAAAATGGGAATAATGATAGGACCTACTTCATAGGATTTTTGTGGGATTCAGTTTAGGTCAGTGCCTGGTACCTAGCAAATACTTAATAACTGTTGGCTATTGTCACTGCTATTGCCATATAATACTGACAACCACATGGTAAGGCTCATGTCCATGGTTCCTGTGACAGAGGAGGAGGCAGATTTCCAGAGAGGTTAAGAGACTGCCCAAGGTCAAACAATGAGGAAATGGCAGCTTTGTGTTTCAAGGCCAGGTCTGCAGCGCCCAAATCCCATGTTATTTCCACTCCATCAAAGAGGGAGCTCAAAATAGGCCTGTGGCATTTCAGCTAATTTCCTCTAAGCTCTTTGCATGTAACCAACCGCAGGCACACAAAGCAGCACTTCTAAGCACATCCATTCAGCAGCTACTAACCTTGTGTGCCAAACCATCTGAAAGGGGCTCACATGGAGCCACCTCTTCCCAGGCAGCCTTGCTCGGTCTGCAAAATGGACCTAAGGAGTGGGGCTAGGCTGGGAAGGGGAGAGGAAAGTGATGCACGAGTTCGATGAGAGAAGGAGCTGGAGACTAGTCTAGCAGTAAAAGGGATAGGGGAAAGATGAGGAAACTCACATTTATTGAATGTCTACTATATGCCAGGCACTTCGCCTATCTCATAACATTTAATCTTCACTGTCTTCCAGGGTTGGTGTGAGTCAGAATTGACTCAATGGCAGTGGGTTTGGTTTTTTTTTTTTCTGTTTTTATAATCATTCAGGAACGCTAGTGGCACAATGGTTAAAGCATTCAGCTGCAAACTGAAAGGTTGGGGTTCCAACCCACCAGCTCCTCCAAGGGAGAAAGATGTGGCAGTCTGCTTCCATAAAGATTTACCCATTGCTGTCCAGTTGAATTCCAACTCATAGCAACCCTATGAGTTCAACAGAGTAGAGCTGCCCCCATAGGGTTTACTATGCTGTAAATCTTTATGAAAGCAGACTGCCACATCTTTCTCACTCAGAGGTACTGGTGGGTTCAAACCACCAATATTTTAATTAGCAGCTGAGCACTTAGCCACTGAAGCCACCAGGGCTCCTTCTATAAAGATTTACAGGCTTGGAAACCCTATGGGGCAGTTCTGCGCTGTCCTATAGGGTCAAGTCAAATCAACTTGACAGCAATGGGTTCGCTTTGGCGTTTTGGTTTTGGTTTGCAATAATTCAAGGAGTCCAGGTGGTGCTGTGGTTAAGTGCTCAGTTGCTAATTAAAAGAAAGATCTGTAGTTCAAACCCACCAATCCTTCTGTGGTGAAAAGATACAGCAGTATCTTCTGTAAAGATTTACAGTCTTGGAAACACTGTGGGGCAATTCTACTTTGTTTGCCCTATAGGGTTGTTAGGAGTCAGAACTGGCTCACTGGCAGTAGGTTTTTTATAAGCATTCAGCCATTGTTTATCAGGCACCTAGTACATATCAAGCCCTGCACTAGGTCCTAAAAATACAGTGGTGAATAAGACACTGCTGTTGACCACAAAGGGCTTACAGATCGGTAAGGGAGACAACTTTGTAGCTCAGTGAAGTGCTACAAATACAGTGATAGAGGTCTGACCTGTATGGCAGATGATGCACAGCAGGGAACAGCTGGGAACAACTTCAGAAATGACAGGCAGTTACTAACATGTCCATTTTACAGATGGTGAAACTGATGCTCAAGGAAGCTGACTTGTGCAGAATCATGGGGTTACCAATAGCAGAGTCAGGCTGTTTCCCCAGGATGTTCTGTCTCCAAAAGTCCCTGTTCCCTCTATGCTGGCAGCCTAAAAGCTGTCACCTTCCTCCCCCCATTCTCTTTCCTTTTCTCAATGATTATCTGGCCAGAAGATTAATCAAATGCTGCTAAAGCTGCTGCCGCTGTCAGCAGCTAAGACGTTAGCAGCTTCTGTGGGCAAACAGAAGCTTCTGAGCCTCTGTTGCTTGATTCTTTTTGAGCAAAAGATTCAGGGGTTGGTCTGAAAAGGGTAGGGGGATGAGAAGCAGGGCTCTATCTCCAGTCTGAAGGGACTTCTGGACAGGTAAAAGGCAACCAAGGTGACAGGAGGAAGCGGGGGCAAACCTCTCAGGCACATATAACTACATCCAAGCTTCTCCCCCCACCCACCCCCCCAAAAAAGGCCTAGTCTATCTGAAAGGCCTCTGTGTCTGCTCTTCACTTTTTCCTCAAGGACAGCAGGCAAGAAATCAACCACCCGAACCACCAACTGAGCTTCTAGGTTCCCTGCTGGGTAGGATCAGCAGATCAAATCCCTCCCCCATCCCCATCCTCTCAGGACAAGAAACCAAAGTGGAGAAATCTGTCTGCAAACATGGCCCTTGCTGTACCCTAAAGGTCCTTAGCAGAGGTTGCTAGAATCTTGGCTCTGCCCTCCAGACTCCAGAAGCCTCTCCCAGGTCCTGAAGCCTAGCAATGACCCCAGGTAGGAGATCCTCCCTCCTGAGAAGGGAACAGAGACTGGTAGAAGGGAAGCTATACACAGGGTGGAGAAACGGGTAGTTTTTTCTAAGCCGAAAAGGATTCATGGGCTGTACCTGCAAACTAACTCCAAGCCAAGGGAAAGAAGTTAGACAAGCGGCTTTACACCAAAGAAAGTCTGTTTTTAATTCAGTCATCTTTTATATACTCTTTGATAATTACCAGATCACTACAAAATAGCCAAGTACATGCTCTCAAGACGAAAAGGGAGGGAGAGAGGATAGAATGATTAGATTATGAAATTGAAATATTTTTAACCTCCCAAGTGACCCATCAGATGCACATCCCTCTCTAGACCCCCCCCCACACACACACAAAATTAAAACCAGTGCGTCCGTGCCACATGCTCTCACTCGCTAAACTAAGCAACTGATCAGAGGAAAACATGCTTCTTTTTTCCAAGGGTCACATTTAGAAAAAGTTGCCCATAAGAAATAAGACGTGACACTGTAATTAGCCCAGGATAGACTCTGCTGAGGAAGTAGGGAGGGCTGTGATGTGGTTTGATGTTCATAGCAGGGAGATTTTTATCTCTTCCCATGCAGTTTATAAATGACATAAGAAACTTACAAGGATTCTTAATTCACCCACTTCCTCTGCAAATATGTTCATCCCTGAGACGAAAATCATTTCCCAGACCCCAGCCACCAGTCATCCCATACACCCTTTTCCATGAATAATCTGTCCAAAATGTCTGCTTGTGGGAGCAAGATTTGGAATATCACGGAAAACTACAGACAGTGCAGTGCACACCCCGTTAGCCAGAGAGAGACAAAGAGATGAGACAGGAACAACGAAAGGAGATGCATCTAATGTACCAGTAAAAGAAAGCAAACCCACCCCCCACCCCCCAAACAGCAAAGTGAAAACGATTATTCGAAAAACACATAGAGACCGTGTTTGTAATTACCCATCCAGGTTATATTTTCACCGCCTTCCGGGCAGGAAAACGCTGGTTGAAGTTTTGTGCCCGTCTGATTGTGATGGGAGGGTTGTATTTGAAGCTCTGGGCACGTAGAGATGGAATGAGAAGGAGGCTGGAAGAAACACCAAGGGGGGAGGGAAGGGGAGAGAGAGTGTGAGAGAGAGGAAGAGGGAGCGAGCTATCTCTAGCTACGCCTTCCTCTAAGCTTTGGGAGCCCAGAAGAGCGCTCGTTTCAGGATTTGGGAGAGGGGTAAAAAGACGAAAGGCAGCCCCCGCTCTGCCCTGGCCTCGCTGGCCCGAAGGGAGGGAGGACTCTGGCCCGCGCCCCCAGCCTGGCTGGCCGCCCCGAGAGCGGGGAGCGCGCGGAGCAGGCGGCGCAGGGAGCTGTCCAGTTCAGCACCACCCGGTAATGCAGTAGGTGGGAGCGCCGCCACCGGGGGCCGAGCAGGCAGGGAGTGGGGGGGCAGGCGGGCGGCCCATTCTGCAGCAAGACGCCGGCTCCCTTGTTTCCAGGAGCTTTGCAGATAGGGGGAAGGAAACCCGCCTCGACTCTCCGGGAGAAACCCCTTCCCACCCCCACTTCGCCAACACTACCCCCGCCACCACCAACAATAACCGCCGCCGCTGCTCGTCCTGCCGCCACCGCCGCCGCCGCCGCCGCGCCTGCCCGCCCTGCTGCTGCTGCCGCTGCTGCTGCTGGCCAAAACCATGGAAGGCGAGACCCCCGCACCTGTTCAGCTGAGATCAAGGGCTTACAGAATACTGGGAAGTCTGGTCTGAAACGAAAGCGCCTGAGACCCCCAAGGAAGAGAACTGGGGAAGCCAAGGATTTTCATGGCGCAGGCCGCAGAGCCCAGCACGAAGACGGAAGGTTGCATCTCGGCTCTTACAAGCTCTAACTCTCTAGGTCCCAACCATGAGAGATTGTGTTGAGAATGCGGCTATACCCTGGTTCACTGTGGAAGCCATCTCCAAATTAGCTATCACATATGGAAACTGGAGACCAGAATTTTAGGAAAAGAGATTAAGGCAACTCACTTGGGGGGGGTGGGGGGTGTCTTTTTTTTTTCTTTCTTTCTTTCTTTTTTTTTAAGAAAAAAACACTGCAACTGGAACAGTTTCTGATCTCAAAAGGCAAGCCTCTCTTCCCGTGTGATCTTTATAATTTACACTCTTTTCCGTGAGCTTTCTTACCTCCCTTTTTTGATATCTCTCCATATTCTGTATTCACACACATACCCATTCTATTAGTAGTGGAATTATTTTTATTTTTGCTTTAGTACTCGCACCCTCACACACTCTCCCGAGAACCAGAAGTCGGTTGGGTGTTTATATAATGAAGAATTATGGGGCTCTTTGATCGAGGTGTTCAAATGCTTTTAACCACCGTTGGTGCTTTCGCTGCCTTCAGCCTGATGACCATAGCTGTGGGAACCGACTATTGGCTCTACTCCAGAGGGGTTTGCAAGACAAAAAGTGTAAGTGAGAATGAAACCAGCAAAAAGAACGAGGAAGTTATGACCCATTCTGGATTATGGAGAACCTGCTGCCTAGAAGGTATTTGATTTCCCATCTCCTCCCCCCTCTCCACCCCACTCCCTCCCCCCCCCACTCCCCCTCCCCACCCGCCTCCAAATAAGTCCCCTTTACATTCCACCATTTTCTTCATTCTTCCATCGCCGATCAAGGTTGGTCGGGTTAGTTTCAGAGGCAAGAAAATCAGTAAGCAAAACCCATACTCAACTCTCTCGCCTCCGCCACCCCCCCCCATTCCCCAAACCTCTTCATTGGAATAATCTATGATATAATGAAAACAACAAGAGACTGTCTTTAAAAGTCAAATGTGCTCTGCCTGAGTCAGAATCATTAGGATTTGCCATTTGGTTGAATGTTGCCATCTATGAGGGGGAATAACTGTTTCTCTCAAACACTGCTCCTCTTTTCATAAAGAAGAATTCAAAAATTCTTCCCCTTACTCTCCAAAAGTCCCAGACACGTCATCATCTTCAAATCTCTTCTTTAAAAGAAAAAAGAAAAAATCTATTATTTCTAAGAATCTTTATTTGGTAAATCCTAATTATTCCAGGATCTCAAGCTGAGTTCAAGAGCATTTCGTAATGTCTATGAGCCACCCAGATTGTTCGAGGTGGCTGGCTGCGTGTGTGTATGTGTGTTTTAACGTTTACGAAGTCTAAAAATACATACGTCTCTCACAGGAAACAAGCTCGAGTTCTGATAAACAGCAATTCACAGGCAGGTTAGGCTGAGAAGCAGTTCACTTGCACGCAGAGTGACATGTCTGATCTCCAGAAGCGAGTACAGTCAGCACTGCAGCCAGCTCAGAATCAGACACTGTGCAGGCAGGCAGGCAGGCAGGCAGGGAGGGAGGTGAGGGCACCGGGAGGTTGGAGGGAGGAGTGGGGGCAGCAGTGGGGCGGGGGTGTCAGCAGCTTGCCTTTATTTTGTAGGGCTGTCAGGGTGTGTGTGCATGTACATGTATTGGAGGCAAAGGGTCCGCCACGGTGCAAAAGCTGGAAGATTAGGGCTTGGATGAAGGCATGCGCCTCTGGGACATGTTAATCAGCACAGAAAAAAAAAAAAGAAAAAACTCCTGCAGGTCATACAACCTGCGTTTAGCAACAGACTTTAATCTGAGGGACTGTATTTTGAATCGTTGTCTATGTTTGTGCATATAAGCTACAGCCACGCATAGAAAGACCTGCACGGAGAGATGCATACGTTTCTGGGTAGAAATAAAGGCTTTATGTATTTTGTTTCTGCTATGAACCAATACCAGAGGCCTTTTGAGGCAATGGGAAGCCAAGCTGGGGGACTGCAGGGTTGTTTGTTAAGCTCAACATGGGATGGTGATGCAGGGAGTTGAAGCCAGGAGATGGAAAAGAGAGGGAAAGGGACCAGAGAGGGAGAAACTGACCTGACCCCAGAGTCTAACCCAAAGTGAGCAAAAGCTGCTGTTTGGGAAATGGTTGTGTCTGAGGGAAGAGCACAAATTCTGTGCCCCCTCCACCCCCCACATTCTTGGTGCAAACGGTTGAGTGATGGCTGAACATGTTGTGAATAGCTAAGTGACTTTGTTGAGCCATGGTCTATTTGACGCATACGGCATTTGGTGCCCTTTCTCCATCCAAACCGCTGCCTTTAACATACTCCGCAGAGGAGCCGTGCTCTTCCCCAGCCAGAGGATCAATATTAGAAAATTAATAGGGGCTGTTTTAAAGACTGACACACACACCCCTCCTTAAAAAAAAAAAAAAAGAAAATGAAGAGCCTTTCATGCAGCTAGTCATTAACAGTGGAAAGACTTCCATTTAATTAAACATTTATGACAGACTTTTATTCCAAAAGAGAAGAAAAGTGAATGAGGGTTGCTTTAGGGAAATGATCAGAGTAGCAATTTACCTCCCTTGGATTTTAGTTAGTCGGATGGAGATAAATCACTAAGAGATGAGAGGAAAAGATAGGACACTCTTTCGGGGGAGATGTGCCCAGAAATTTGGGAGTTGTTCCAAATAGGCTTTTGTATCGGGGTTTGATTTGCAAATTCTGAAGACTGTGCAATTTTCAACATTTTATAATTCCCGGGAGACAGGAGGACTAGAGGTAGCTTCAGATCACTTGTGTATTAAAAGGCCTAAGTATTTCCATTAACATTCCATCTGTTTGGTGCCCACGTGCTCAAATGTATTATCCACCCCCTTTAACTTTCTCTCCAAGCCGCCCAGCCTCACTCTCCCTAAATCAGTTGGAAAAGGTTGGAATTGCAACACTTTCCAAGGGTCGTGGGGTGTGCACAGAAGCTGTGGGTTTGGCCCGGCAGGACCTTCTCCCCAGTGAGAGATCCAGGCAGTAAGGGGAAGGCTGGGCCAGGACCCACTCAGGGTTGCTGTTCCCTTCCCACTTGTAGCCAAGGCCTTGGTAGCCAGGGTGGCTGCTCGAAGCCCCAGTCTCACCTGGCCATTAATTTCCAACGCCTCCGTCAAGCTGGGGCTTTCAGGCCTGGGATCACCTTAGGAAGTTGGGTCTCGGACACTTAGGAAGTGGTTCAGAGATTTTAAATCACGTATCCCCAAAGATCACCCTTGTTGCTGAAGGTTATAAGTGCATTGATTTCCGAAGGTAGGCACAGGCGATTCTTACAGGGTGCTTATGTGTTTGCTCTTTTGAACATCAAAATAGGGCCGACCTTTTCAGAAATCACATTGCTGGTGCTTTTGGTTCCCACAGCCTGGGTTTTCTGTGATAAACTGGACTTTGAAAAAGATAACAAAAAATCCCCCCGCTCCTGCCCATTATCTCTTGGTTTGTGTTTTCTGTTCGTACATGAGAAGTTGTGAACAGATTTCAAATCTTCTTTCCCAGATGCCGCTAATGACTCCAGATGAAAAATAACCTTGCCTTGTCTTCTTCTGATCTCTTTTTGCTCTCTCATTTTCATCAAGGCTTTTTGTCTCTGGAGATGATCTTTTTTTTTTTTTTTTTCACTTCCTGATGAAAATAAGAATTAGAACTATATCCTTGCCTCTACGGCAGCTTTTGAAACTAGTCTGCTGAAGAATTAGAAGGGACATGACCACCTGTTGGGGCAGAGACAGGGAGAGGGGAAGGGAGATCAAGAAGAAACTGCTGACTGTGTTCCTAACCCTCTGCAGAGTAATGGCAAAGTCTCTGTGTGTGTACTTGCATTTCCTAGCAGGCTGGATTCCTTAGGATTTGGCGAGGGAGGTGGGCTACACAGGCCAACAGGGAGGTAGAGAGTGGTAGAAGTTCTTGAACTTTTCAGGGAAGCTGTGTTAATAGCCTGAGAATGGAGAGATGAACTGGTCCCTTCAGGGAACAGGACACTAAAGCTGCTTGTTTCAAGCGAGGTGTCTCTGGGCTGCACGGTGGCTTGCTGCTCAGGATGTTAACCTCTGTTGTCACTGCAAAGAATCCTTGTCTCCAGGGGCAGCAAGAAATTCACTCTTTGTGTTCATTCTATCCTGTGCCTTCCTTCCCTCTGCCCAGGCTCCACGCCTCCCCCAGAGGATTTGCAGCCCTGCAGAGGAGAGTCAGTCACTGGTACAATCTGTCTGTGGCAGAAACAAACCCTCCACGCTGCCTCTGTTCTCTCCCTCTCTTGCCCCTTTGGGAGAGGACAGCCTTGCTGTGGGCCACAGGAAGCACAGATCTTTCTCTCTGCCCAGGCTCTTAAATCCCCGCTGCTGAATCTTCCATCAGTGGCTTCTCCTATCCTCCCCTCCACATGCTGTTCGCTCACAGGGACTCGTCCAGCCGTCCTCCATCCTTGCTCTCTTGCAGCACAGGAGGGTCTCGATGTTCCTAAATTCTCTTTTCCAAGTTCGTCATTGCATAGGTTTTGCTCTGCCTGCCAGGTGGCAGAGTGAGCCAGGCTCAGTTCAGCCGTGGCTCTCTTGTTCTGGAAAGTGTATGTTGTTTATTTTGTTTTAGGAAAGCCACCAATCTTTCCTACACACGTTTGCCTTTAAGTGGGGGATGAACTGAGTATGAAAGTTACGGACGGGCCCTCACACTGAGTACGTTATTGCTCCATAATTCCCAAGGTAATTTGACTTTCTTCTGGTACTTACACACAGTAGGTGCATAACAAATATTCATTAATGGGTAGATCTGGAAGTTCTTAAAATTATTGAAATGAATGCAAATGCCATAAATGGCATGTGATAATCAAGTAATCAAGAGTGAGAAAGAGAGATAGGGAAGGAGCAAGAGAGAAAAAGAAAAGGAGAAGGAGGTGGGGAACGCAGGGTGATTTGTTTGTTCTTCTTGGAACTCCTTTTTTAAAAGAATAATAATGAATAATGATTTCGTTATTAGAAAAGAAGAAAACTCAAAGAGGAGTCAGTGACTGGGTTGTACAGGCACAGCCCCTCACTGGCTAAAGTGAAAGCAAACTACTCAAAAGAAGGTAGAGAAAATTGACCAGTACACAAGCCGAGATGGGCGAGAAAACTAATCACCAATGGATTTTTTTCCCTTTTCTGCTTTTAAAGTATACTGAAGTTCAGTTGGGTCTTCATATTCGCCAGAACAGACCCCTTTGGGCAGAGAGCAGGCATTACAGGCTCATTCTCACTTAGCTTCCCCAGTACATTCTCTTTACCAAACCTCCCCATCCAAGTCCCAGGACCCAAAAGCCTATCCCCAAGGTCCTGGGTTCTAATCAGCAGTTTTCTATAGAGACAGGCCCAGCATTCTTTGCCACTGACACCCCATCTCACCTTGTTAACCAAGTTCAACTCCTTCAACAAAAAATGCTTTGCAAGTCCCTGCTGGTTCACACCCCCATCCATGCCATTGATTTATAAATGATGAAAATGAGGTTCGTGGAAGGGAAAGGCCCGCCAAGTTCACATGGGTAGAAATGGAAGAGGCAGAACTTGAGACCAGACCTCTTGTGACTCATCGAACTGTATTTTCACCCTGCCCCGTGTGCCCCAATAACCTGCAGAACGCTCTATGCCAGGACCCTGGCCCGTCGTGGGTTGTGCTCAGATTCACCACTAGGACTGCATTCTATTCTGCCTGTTTCAGCTTCCCGTATTGAACACGGGGTCTCAACCTGAGTTCTGACCCACCCAGCTCACCCCAACATGCTACTTATTCCTAGCTGCCATCTCCAGCCTCTCTGCGCCTTCTGGGGTGACAATGACTGTGTTCCTAACCCCTTCCGCCACCATGGGCTGACTAGCTGAGGCTGGGGAGCAGGAGGCGGGCTGTGCAACACCAGATTTCTAACACTGAACTTCAGGACAAACCCTCAGTTGTCTGTTTAGCTTGCCCCTTCAGTTTTGAAGTGTCCTCTATGTAAACTCTCCATTGGTTTTTTGCTGTCAAGCATTTTTCAGAGAATAGCCAATGTTCCCCGTAACTCACGGAGTTTGCAGATGGCACTTTGTGGTGAACTTGAATGACTTTCACAGTCACACAGACCTGGGATCACTTCAAGCACTGCAGCTTTACAAGCTGTGAGATTTGGGGCAAGTTACTGAACCTCTCTGATCCTTAGTTTCCTTTTCGGTAAAAAGGAGGTATAATCTTGTCCATGTCTCCTTGTAGGGAATTAAATGCATAGGTGGTTATCCCTTCTCATGGAGGTCTTCCTTGTTCGCCTTATCTAGTCTTAATCAACAACCCTATCCCAAACCCTTCATGCATCCCTCTTACCCTGTTTTATTTATTTATTTTACAGAATATTTACCACCTACTAGTACACTGGAAACCCTCGTGGCAGAGTGGTTAAGAGCTACGTCTGCTAACCAAAACGTTGGCAGTTCAAATCCACCAGGCGATCCTTAGAAACTCTATGGGGCAGTTCTACTCTGTCCTATAGGGTTGCTATGAGTCAGAATCGACTTGACAGCAATGGGTTTAATTTTTTTTAGGGAGGAGGTTAGCACACTAGATAATTTGCTCCTTCTGTTTATTGTCTGCCTCCGACCACTGGACTGCCAGCTCCTCGAGGGCAGGGAGGGTGTCTGTTCTGCTCACTGCTGTATTCCCAGCAGTTACGACCAGTGCAAGATGTCTGCCCACCTTAGTGGATGAATGACCAAATGAACACTGCCTGCTACGTGGTAGGCGTTCAGAAATGGGAGTCCCTTCCTATCATCAAAAAAAGGTTGTTCTTTAAAGCATGCACAGTCAGCAGCGGTAACAAAAGTATTGTTTTTTGGGTTTTTTTTTTTTTTTTACATTCCAAAAAATAATGAACTCAACACAGAGGAGAGAGAGAGGCTTAACCCAGGGCAGAATAATAAAATAAGATAATAAAAAAGAAAGTGCTTGGAGAGGGAGTGGATGCCGGGGAAGGAAGTGCTGGGGGCGAAAGTCCTCTAAATAGATCCCGGCCTTATTTTCCTCCTTCCCCATCATCTAGAACTTCTGTCACAGAGCTCCTCCCAGAACGCTTCCCCTCAGTGTTCACTTTCAGGTCAGGGGGGTGGAGAAAATATATATCCAGACTGATAATGGAAGAGATTTAAAATGCATCAAAATTCAATGGCTCCTCTTAGCCCCAAGTGTGAGTGTTTTGGCCAAAAACCCATATTCAAATGAAATATGCATTTTAAATTTCCAGGTTAGTTTACAACCACGGATCAGGCATCTCCTTCCCTCGTTTATCTATCGTGCATGTTAACTCTTTAATGAGCCCCTTCAAAGCGCCAGGCACTAGGCCAGAGGCTGGGGGCACTTTGGGAGGCAGCATCTTTCAGGCCTCTGCCCTCAGGGACTTTAGAGTCCAGTGGGAGAGACAGACCCCAATCGAAGAATCTCTCCAGTATATATCAATTACAGCTGTGTTAAGTGCTACCGGGGGAGACACAGGAGGCTGTGACAGTTTATAATACTGGGAGTTGTCTTAGCTTTCTACCACTGTCAGAACAAAATACCACAAAGTGATTGGTTTTAAAGAATGGAGTTTTATTGTCTCACAGTTCTGTAGGCTACAAGTCCCAATTAGGATATCAGCCGTGTTGATTCCTTCTGAGGACTCAGAGAGGAACTCTCCCACGCCTCTCTCCTAGCTCCTGGTGGCTCCCGACTGTCATTGGCCTTTCATGGCTTGCCGGTGTCTCTGCCTCCATTGTCACATGGCCATTCTTCTTCTCTCCTCTGCGTCTGTTCTCCTCTTATAAGGACAGGAGTCATATAGGATTAGGGCCTACCCTACTCTAATGTGACTTCATGCTAACCTTCAAAAACCCTATTTCCAAACAGGGTCACATTCATACATATGTACAGAAGTTGGGATTTCAACGTATCTATTGGGGGACACTATTCAATCCATACAGGAGTAAATCTAATCAGGGAGAGCTTTCCTGAGGAGGTGAGATGTGAATGGAGAGCTGAAGGATGAGTACGAATTAACTGGGCGAAAAGAGGAAGAAAGAACATTTCAGGTAGAAGGGCAGCAAGTGCAGGGACCCATAGGAAAGGAATGAGACAAGTACTGGGAGAACGACAGGCAGCCGATGCCGGGTGGTGTGGGAGGGAGGTGCAGAAGTGTTTAAGGTCCCAAGGTGCAGGGTCTTGTCAGTCTTATTAAAGACTTTTGCTGTCTGTCTTCTGGCTTCTTGTGTGACCTTGCACTAGTCAGTTCTACCTCTGTGCCTCAATGGTACCATCTATACAGAGTTAATATGAGTTGGAATCAACTCGATGGCAAGAAGGTTATAATATGCGGATGATAATAGCTCCCCTAAGGTTGTTTTTGAAGAAGCCCTGGCGGTGCAGTGGTTAAAGCACTCGGCTGCTAACCAAAAATTCAATGGTTTGAACCCACCAGCTGCTCCGCAGGAGAAAGATGTGGCAGTCTGCTTCCGTTAAGACTATAGCCTTGGAAGACCTATGGGGCAGTTCTACTCTGACCTATAGGGTTGTTATGAGTCAGAATAGACTCCAGGGTAATGAGTTTTTTAAGATTGTTTTGAAGGTTAGAGCAGCTATTCCCTTCTCTTTTTTGCCGTGCTCCCCCCACTTCATCCCAGTCTGATTGTGGTGGTCTCTTTGGCCTCAAAACTTCTTATGACAGTACTGAGAAGCAAGGAACTAAATTGATGCAACTCCAATCAAGTAAATTAAAAAGCTACTTTATGGGGGTGATGCCACTGGATGCCCATTGTCATTGAATCAATTTCAACTCATAGCAACACTATAGGACAAAGTAGAGCTGCCCTATGTGGTATTCAAGGAGCAGCTGGTGGGTTCTAACTGTTGACCTTTTGGTTAGCAGGCATAGCTCTTAACCAGTGCACCACCAGGGCTCTGACATTGGGTGCCAACCCATGGTAAACATAAGGGGACAATGGTGGGCAAGCCCTCACACCTGCATTCCAGAACCCTCTAAAGTACAGGCATCTCACAAAACAATTCCATCTCATCCAAGACATTTGAGACAGTCCCATAGCTGTTGCCTCCTCTCCTTATTACCCTTCCACAAATTCAGAGAGTTTCCTAGCATCTTTCACAATTAGAATTATGGAAGACCTGAGCTGTGATTTAAACAAAAGGTCACTTATAACCACTTTTTCAACCAGACATTTTCAAAATAGGAATAAGAATCGAGAGATTCTGCTCCCCAGTGCCAAGAAGTGCATGTTGATGGCTATAGGATGTCTGCTGAGCTACTATAGCCTAGCCAGTGTCCCCATCCTTCTCCTGGGGCTAAAAAGGTTTTGCTCTCCCTGGTCCATCTTCTGGCAGCTCTAAGACAGCCTCAATCATGAAATGAACCATCTCTTTAAAAACAGCTTTCAGGGCAGGGACAAACAAATTTAACGTACACATCAGTTGTGAAACACACTCTAATTTCAGAAACCTTGAGAATTAAAATGTGTGCTTTAAAATCAAAGACAGTTTGAGCTTCTGTTTGGGCTGATGAAAAAGGTTTGGAAATAGATAACGGTGATGGTGTCACAACATGGTGAATGTAATTAATGTCACTGAATTATACACTTAGAAATGGGTAAAGTCACATATTATGTATTACGTTTTATAGAATTTTATGTCTACCACAATAATTTTTTTTTCAATCAAAGAAAAATGGCAAGGTATCTTGCTAGCAAAGTGTAGGCAAAGTGCTGAGATAGCCCAAGGAATTTCTCCAGCTTTCAGCTGGTATCTGTCCCATGACTCAGGAAGCAGAAGAAGGGAGAAGAATTGGTCTTACCAGCAACTTTCTCAATAAGGAAAAGGGTGGTAGTTACTCTTTCTTCAACAGCTGATCCCTGAGCACCAGCTACTGCATGAGACTCTAGGATACAGCTGAAAGGCTCAATCTCTTCCGTGGAGGAACTCATAGTCTACCAGAGAAGATACTCCAGTGAACAGACGATGAGGACCGTACAGAGGACTCTGGGAGCACAGAGTCTGGGGGAGGAGGGGATGCCTTGGAAGACCGAGTTCTGGAGGATGGGGTTAGCAAGCAAAAGGGAAGAAGGGACCTTCAGACAGAAGGAGCAGCAGGTGCAGAAACAGGGGCTGAAAGGAAGAAGGCAGGGAGTGGGAAGGCTGGGAGGTAGCAGAGACAAGATCCTAAAGGAACAGAAATGGCTCACGGAGAAGTTTCTGTTTCAGCATGAAAGAAAAGGGAGATCCAGAAAGGCAGTGTCTCAGTTGTGTAGTACTGCTAGAACAGAAATACCACAAGTGGGTGGCTTTAACAAAGAGAAATTTATCATCTCACATTTTAGGAGGCTAAAAGTCCGAATTCAGGGAGCTGGCTCTAGAGAAAGGCTTTCTGTCTCTGTTGGCTCTGGGGGAAGGTTCTTGCCTCTTTTCAGCTTCTACTTCTTAACTCCTAGGTGATCTTCACATGGTGTGGTATCTATCTTCCCCCAACTGCTTTCTAGATGCCTGCTTAATTTGCTCTTTTAAATCTCAAAAGAGATTGACTTAAGACATACCCTACACTAATACTTCCTCATTACCAAAACAATGAAAACCCATTTCCAAGTGGGATTATAACCACAAGTATAGTAGAATTTACAACTCATATTTTGGGGGGAAACAACTCAAGCAAGGAGGGTCTCAACTGGCTTTTCCCATTAGTGAGATCACTAGATATTGACTGCCAAATGGATGGGATGGGGGTCCAGTCAGTGCTGGTGAGATTTACTGGGCAGGGGTGAGGCACAGTGAGGCAGTTGTTGCAGTAACCAGGTAACCTGGACTAAGTTAGTTGTAGTAAAGAGGGGGAGAAGCAAGAAGATTATAAGTGATGTACAACAGAGGCATCACGATTCCTTCCCCCCCTCACTCCCTCAGTAGTTTGGTCTAACAAGCATTTATTGAGCACATACTATGTGCTGCACCCTGGGGTTACAAAGATACAGAAAATTTCCGCTTAAATGTCCCCTTCTCAAGAAGTCTCCCTGACCACCCCATTCCAAGTAGTCCACCAGCCTGTTATCTCATTTAGTTCCTTCTTTAACATTCACCTTTTTCTTTTTCTTTCTTTTTTTAGCATTGACTTGTTTATAATCTGTGTTTCCTTAAAAGTCCAGGAGGGCATGTATTATGTCTATCTTGTCCACCACAATATGCCCAGAGCCTAGTGTAATGCTTGACACAGAGAGGGTGTTCAGGAGCCACATGCTGAAAGAGTGAATAAAGAAAGGATGCCTGCCCTCAAGAAGCTCCTCATCTAGTGGGGGAAATGGGCTTTCGAGTGGATACCCCAAGCATCCTCTTGAGCAGTCCTTTCTCCTAGGCCCAGCTGAAACTACCTTCTGAAAAACACCTGAAAACAAGCAGGTGTTTCCCTGCACCACACAACCTGGGAGGTTCTCCTGATGCCCCTGGGTCACAGCTTTGCCTTAAAGATTCGGGAAACTCACAAGCCGCTGCCTGCTCCCTGCTGAGCCGCAGTCTCCTTTCCACTCCATGGAAATCCTTGTTCGTTATCGCCTGGCCCAGGGGTACTGACTTAGCAGCCACCCCTTTCCTTATTGACATTATATTTATTCACTCCGCCCTGAACTTCTTCGACCTTGAGTAGTCTTCCAGCTGCTAACGAGAATGCCAAGGATTAGGTACAAGATCCCAGGTGCACGGTTGTCAGAGCCTTACTGTATGGGGAATCGGCCCATTGCTTTACGCCACCAACCACCCTGCAATTTACATAATCCTCTTGCCAGCTTTCCTTGGGCCTTGCCATCAGGCAAAACTCACAGTGCCTGGCTGTTGCTGACACCTAGACTTCTCTGTATCCCAGTTTTGCCCCATTGCCCTCCTTTCTCACTTTCTCTGCTTTAAGGGTCGTTTGCTCTTTTCTATCCCATATGCTTTTCCCCACCTGATCTGCGTCTGCCCAAGTCTTATCCTTTATCCTTCTGGCATTTCTCCTAAAGCTGAGAACTCTCCTGTCTACTTTCCCTCCGCTATATTTTGCAAAGAAGGTAACCCTGCAAAACAACTCTGCTGGATCCACGTCAGCAGTAATAATAACTACGGGAATACTAGTAACAGCTAATTATTCGCTGTTTCCTTTGCACTAAGCACTGTTCTAGATACTGTCCAAAGGTTACCTCTTATTTAATCTTCACAACTCTTAAGGTGTATGCCATGACCCCAATACCTCCATCTTCAGAGGCTCAGAGAAGTTAAGTCCCGTGTCCAAGGTCACACAGTAAGTGGCAGAGCTGGGATTCCAACCCAAGCCTGTCCAACCTCAAAGACTACATACAGCCTTCTGGTACACTGATTCTCTGATTTTTCCCTGGCCCCCAAATCTCTAAATAAATCTCCTTGAGAAGTTGCAGGCGAAGCTGAACAGAAGATATTGTTTGTACTCCCGTGCATGATGTAGACATTTTTGCCATGTTGAAGCTTAAAATTAGGATGTGCTCCTTCCTTACCCAAGGCAAAGTGGGGAAGAGGGGGAGGGGGCCCCCATGTGTTCTCACTGCTTTGAAAACAGAGGAGAGCTGGAAATGCAAGGATGCCCCTCTCCTTGCAGTGTGCAGGGGGGCAGGGGATAAATACAAATGCTCTCCCTTCTGCCCTCTGCTTAGAGGGCCCCTCCCCAGCTACATCCTACTCACCTTCAGGACTCAACTAAGTTGTCACTTCCTCCAGCACTTTTGCCATCCCTGGCCCTGCTCCTACATGGGTTACCGTCCCTCCCTCTGTCCCTGCACAAAACCCATGCATGCCTCCATCACAGCATCGGCCTTCCTCTATGGTGCTTGCTCCCATTTCTGTCTTCACCTCTAAACCACCTGTTCCCTCGTCAATTTCTTCGACGAAATTGACTAAATAACTACTACGTGCCAGGTATCATCCTGTTGTTCTTGTTAGTTGCCGTCTAGTCCATTCTGACTCATGGCGACCCCACATGTGCTAAGTAGAACTGCTCCATAGGGTTTTCGAGGCTGTGACCTTTCAGAAGCAGGTCACCAGGCCTGTCTTCTGAGGCACCTCTGGGTGGGTTCGAATCACCAACCTTTGGCTCGTAGTTGAGCACTTAACCACTTGTGCCACACAGGGACTCTGGCACCATCCTAGGCTCCAGGTTTGCAAAGAGGGAAAAAAAACTGCTCTGCCCTCAAGGAGCTTATGGTCCTATGGGGTCACAGAGGCACACACGGGGGTGGGAGGCTGTTCCAGAAAGAAGTGGGAGGGAGTGAGGAATGTGTAGGGGACCACACGAGGCTCACCATTGCTGGAGGACCACGGGAGGGCTTATTTGTAATGACGGATGAGCCTAGACAGAGACTGTGTCACCAATGGACAGCTATATGTGCAAAGGGGCCAAAGAGGAGAACTTTGAGAAAGGGATAGCATGGTCATATTTTAGAAAGATGGCTCCAGAAGCTGTGGGAAGTAGAGATGGGAGGAAGAGGTGGGCAGAGCAGAGAGTCTGAGGAACAGATCCAGCGAGTGAAGAGGCAGCTGGTCCAGGGCAGGGACAGTGGACTGGTAGAGAAACGGAACCAACACCAGAGGACTGGTGGGGCCTGGGGACTGTCGCTGTCGTAAGGCGTGACAGAAATCACCTTTGCTGAGACGGGGTGAGCGGGAGAAATTTGCAGAGAAGATGGTACCTTTATTCTTGGATAGAGTGACTTCACACCTGTGTCCCCAGTCCTTGGCATATAGTAGGTGTTCAATCAATGTTTGCTGAATGAATGAATATATGAAAAAGGACATAGAACCAAGTTTTGCATCTGAGCTTCTGATGCGTATTTTGTCTCAGATTTTACCCATTATCATCATAATCAAAACTTGCAATATATTCTAGCCAGGCCTGGAGTTCATGTCAGATATAGTACCAGACAGCCTAGGTTCACATCCCAACCCCATCACTTACCAGCTATGTGAGCTTAGACAAGGAATTTAGCCTCTCAATCAATTTTCTCACTTGTAAAATGAGGGAAATAATTGCATCTGCTTCATGAATTGGTTGTGAAGTTTCTTATAAGATACTCCATGCAAAGTGCTCACCAAACTGCCTGGCACTAAGTGAGCACTCAGTAAATGCCAGGAGTCCCTGGGTGGCTCTAACAGTTAAGCACTCCACTATTGGCTCAAAGGTTGGTAGGTCAAGCCCAGTCAGAGGCGCCTGAGAAGACAGGCCTGAGTATCTGCTTCCGAAAGGTCACAACCTTGAAAACCCTATGGAGCAGTTCTACTCTGCAAACATGGGGTCACCATGAGTCAGAACTGACTGACAGCAACTAGCAACAACGACAACTGCCATTATCAGCAGTGTGTTTGTTACTTATTTTACTAGCAGTAGCAAATGGCAGGAGTCCCTTGGTGGTACAAATGTTTAACACACTCAGCTGCTAACTGAAAGGTTAGAGGTTTGAATTCTCCCAGAGGCACCTCCAAAGAAAGGCCTGGCAATCAATTTCAGAAAAATCAGCCACTGAAAACCCTACAGAGCACAGTTTCACTCTCACACACGGGGCCACATGAGTCAGCATCGACTCAATGGCAACTGATTTTTTAATGTTTTTTTAACCAAATGGTGGCCTAGAGTGAGTTATGTTTGACCCTCAATTATTCTACAAATTGAGAACTTTCCCATAAAAATCAATATTTTGGGCTCCTCTTGGGGGAGGGGGAGACAAGATTTTGTAACTGGGTGACAATCAGCAGGAGCTGGTGGCAGATCCCCCTTCAGAGGTGGCAGGGGCTCTGCAGTTCACCCAATTCCCCACCGCTCCCGAATGTTTGGCAACATAGCTGCTTCGCTCCTGTAGGGCTGTTATCTGGCCTCTGTAGGCGTCTGAGTTTGCAAACCCTCCTCTATAAACCAATGCCAAATTACCGGTGGAGTCTTTGTACTCCAACAACTGAAAATGCCAGCAAAACAACACCAGTGCAGGCAGGGTGTAGCCTCTGAGTGAAATAAGAGTGAATAAAGTCATGCATCTGCAAATAAACACATAAATATCCAACATTACCAAACTGTGCTTGCTGATAAGATTTGAATGGATGGCTGGTTTCATCCACTCCCCTTTGCACATCATCTCTAAGTTAAGTTGTTGCTTTTAAAGCAGGCTATTCTCACACGTTTTTGATCAGCTTCAGTCTCTTTTACAGAGGCTGACAATCTCTGACCTTGACCCCAGTTCGGGAGTTGCTCCCTGTTAAGTTGACCACGTGGTATGCTTTATTCAATAACTAAATGCCAGGTGCCAGGGAGACGGTCCACATTGCCGGTGCTTTCTGCCGAGAGAGCTTAGGAGAAGGGAGGGGGTACTCTGGAGAACCAGGGTATCCCGTATTTCTAACTTTCTCCTCCAAAGACTTCAGAGAGAAGAAAGGAATTTCAGAAGCTTTCTGGGTAGGAAAAAATTGCCCAGCAACTGCCCGGGAAGGATATGAACTTGTAGACATAGAGTTTGATCTGGGAGAATGGTCAGATCGGATCCAATTCAACAATGTTTGAATTCTTCACGTAAGTCAGGCTCCACGCTGGTTCAAGGGGCACAGAAGTAAAGTCAGATCCTGAGGGAGACCTATCCTGACCCCCTCGCCCAGCTGACGTCACCTCTCTCCTCCTTGTCCCTCTTATTTATTTTATTTTCTTCATAGCACTTAATGCTCTCTGATTTTATTTGTTTACAGCATCTATGACTTCTGTCCCAACTAGAATATAGCTCTGTGAGACCAGAGTCTGCCTGTCTTGTTCACTGTCCTGGCCCCAGGGCCAAACCAGGAGCTGGCAGGTAGTAGGTACTTAGTAAGCGTTTGGTGAATGACAGAGACACGTAACTGCTCTAAAGGAAACCGAGACTAGACAGAGATCATTACCAGACAGTGAGCTCAAGGCGCTGATAAAACTGTGTGCAAGGTTCAGAGAGAACACTCTGGGTGGCGCAGATGGTTTGTGCTTAACTATGAACCTAAAGGTTGGCAGTTCAAACCCACCCAGCAGTGCTGCAGAATAAAGCCCTGGTGACCTGCTTCTCTAAGATTAAAAAAAAACAGCCAAGAGAACCTTATGGAGCAGTTCTACTCTGTTACACGTGGAGTCGATTCGACGGCAGTGGGTTTGGTTTTCGGTTAAAGGACCCGAGGAGAGAGAAACTATTTGGAGAGGTCAGGAAACGGGTCCTAAAGGAAGCTCCCTCTGCAGTGCGTGCTGGAGGATAAATGGGAGTTTGCCAAGGAGAGCAGAAGAGACAGGCCCAAAGCAAATGAAGGAAATGAAATCACCTGAGGCTGCCCCAAAAGGGTGAGACCAGGGAGAGAGCAGGCACTTGATCTAAAGCAGTGCTCCCCAACCTTAATGCACACACAGACTGCTCCCCAAACTATAATGCACACAAAGACCATGTGGGGAGCTGGAAGAAATGCAAATGCTGATTCAGGGGCCCGAGTGGGGCCTGAGGCTGTGCATTCCTGGCTCCCAGGTGAGGGCAATTGCACAGGTCTGCGGACCATACTGTGAGAAGCAGGGCTTTGAAGCATGGCCAGTGGATCCTGGTAGATGTGGGTTCAGATCCCACCTCTGCTACTGGTGGATGGAGCCTCTGTCTCCTCACCTTTAAAATGAGGAAAATGACCTTCCTCCCAGGCACTGAACAAATATTAACACAGATCGAATGCCATTACGTAAAGCCATTATGGAGCCCTGGTAGTGCAATGATTAAGCGCTCGGCTGCTAACCGAAAGGTTGATGGTTCCAACCCACCTAGTAGCTTTGCAGGAGAAAGACCTGGCAATCTGCTTCCATAAAGATTACAGCCTAGAAAACCCTATGGGGCAGCTCTACTCTGTCACATGGAGTCGCTATGGGTCAAAATTGATTTGACAGCACAAAACAACAGTCAGGTCATTAGTTCAGTCCCAAGTACATAGCGTCAGTATGTTTCAGGTAATATTATCATTGATGGTTGATGGTGGTGACCAGAGGTATGAGAGGAAGGAATAATTTTCCTGAGAGCTAATATCGTTTGCATGTCTCCTGTGTGCTGGGCCCTGTCCTAAGCACCACATATATACCACCTTCATTATGCTGCACAGCACCCTGTAACATGGGTGTTATCACGATCCTCGTTTTACCAGTGAAAAAACAGAGGGAGCGTCTTAGTCTCCTGTTGCGCTATAACAAATTATCACAACCTTAATGACTTAAAACAATACAGTTCTATTATCTTACAGCTCTAGCGGTCAGAAGTCTAAAAGTGGGGTCACTGAGCTAAAATCAAGATGTCAGTTGGACTGCATTCTTCCTGGAGGCTCTGGGAGAGAATCCATTCCCTTGCCCTTTTCAGCTTCTAGAGGCCACCCACATTCCTTGACTTGTGGCCCCTTCCTCCATCTTCAAAAGCTGCAACATCAGACCGAGCCCTTCTCCTGCTGCCATCTCTCTGGTTCTTTTCTGCCTCCCTCTTCCACATTTAAGGACCCTTGTGATTACACTGGGCCCCCCGAGGGTAATCCAGGATAAACTCCCTATTTTAAGGTCAGATGATTAGCAACCTCAATTCCATGTGCAAACTTAATTCCCCTTTGCCAGGTAATGGAGCATATTCATGGGTTCCAGGAATTAGGACGTAGACCTCTTCGTTGTTGTTGTTATTGTTGTTGTTGCTAGCTGCCCTGGAGTCAACCCCCACCTCATGGAGACCCAGTGCAGAATGGAGCGAAATGTTGCCCAGTCCTGTACTATCCCCATGATCAGTTGTGGATTGGACTTTGTGATCCACAGAGTTTTCAATGGCTGATTTTTGGAAGTCAATCACCAGGCCTTTCTTCCTAGTCCATCTTAGCCTGGAAGTTCTTGAAAACTGGTCAGCATCTTAACAACACACAAGCCTCCGCTGAGAGATGGGTAGCGGCTGTGTATGAGGTACATTGGCTGGGAATGTTTGGGAGGCCATTATTCTGCCCACAGGAAGCAAATTCTTCAAGAATTCATCTAAAGACACAATCTCAGAATCGTGCACATAGAAGGAATGTTAGAGCTTATATCAGAAAAGATTAAATTTGACTATAAGTAACAGAAAAATAGAATTAACGGTTGTTTAAATTAGATAAAATGTTTACGCTCTCTAAAGTAAACCAATCTAGAGGCTGGTCTAAAGTCTCCACTAACTAGTTAGCAACATAGTCTCCTACCAGTTTCCTGCTCCACCATCCCAGTGTAGCCTTTGACATCATGGTCCAATGTGGTTGCCAGAGCTCCAGCCACTACCTTCATATTCCAGGCATCTAGGTGGAGGATGGCACAAAGAGGCAAGGGCATCAATCACCTGGCTTTTAAGGAGGCTTTCGGGAAGAGATCACATAACATTTTTGCTTCAGTCTCATTGGACAGAAGTTTGTACATGACCACACTTAGCTGTAGGAAGTCTGGGAAATAAAATATTTATTCTAGGTGGCCACATGCCCAGCTAAAAATGAAGATAAAGGAAAGAGGGACGGCAACTAGCAGTGTCTCCACAGAGCTCATCTAGTCCAAATCTGTACCTTATCATTAAAGAACTTGAGGCCCAGAGAGGGAAGGGCCAGTGCCACGGAACCAACAAGCAGCAATGCTGGGACTAGAACCCATGGGCCCCAAGCCCATGGCACCAAGCGTAGCACATAGTGCTGTTGTTAGTTGCCATGGAATTGGTTCTGATTCATGGCGACCTTACATATAACAGAATTAAACATTGCCTAGTCACGCACCCTCCTCAAAATCATTGGTAGGATTGAGTCCGCTGTTGCAGTCACTGTGTATTTTGAGTGCCTCCCAACCTAGGGAGCTCATCTTCCAGGACTATATTGGACAATGTTCTATTGTGATCCATAGGGCTTTCACTGGCTAATTTTTGGAAATAGATTGCCAGTCCTTTCTTTCCAGTCCATCTTATTCTGGAAGCTTCAGTGAAACCTGTCTACCATGGGTAACCCTGCTGGTATTTGAAATACTAGTGGGTTAGCTTCTACCTCACAGCAACAAGCAAGCCACCACAGTACAGCAAACTAATAGATGGACGATGGTGATACACAGTAGGAGCTCAATAAATGCTTATGGAACTGGATGGAAGCTGTCACTCCACCACACCACGACATTTCTTTTGGGTCACACACTCTGTGTTGCCTCTCTTAGGGCAGACACAATCCCCACCTTCAGGGACCCACTGGGCTCCTGAGTCTCTTTATCCCCCTTCCTCCCAACTTGCATCTCTACTTAAGCCCTTGGGTGAGCCCCAAGCTCCTCTCTCTGTCCCACAGTCATCAAATCTGAGGGCCCTTCCACATGAAAGGACACCGAGATCTGGCAAAAGAGAAGTCTGAAATAGCAACTCCAGATTTGCTCCATGACATGGGGACATCTACTTAGAGGTGAGACTTTATACCCGGGGCAGCCTGTGGCAGGAAATTGTGTCTATTGTCTTGGCGTCTTGGCACTGTTTGTCTTGACATGGTACAGGGATGGATGAGGAGTCCCTGGGTGATGGAAATGGTTAATGCACTCAGCTGCTAACCAGAAGGTTGGAGGTACCTCGGAAGAAAGGCCTGGCAAACATCTCCCAAAAAATAAGCCATTGAAAACCCAAAGGAGTACAATTTTACTCTGACACTGGTGGAGTCATCCACCATGAGCCCGAGTTAGCTCCACAACAACTGGTAGTGAAGGAAGGGGGCTGATCAAGACCAGGAGCCTTGTGGCAGCTCTCACCTTCCTCCTACTGGCTGCCAAAGCCAAAGAAACTCCATCCTTGGGTGTTCACTGCTCTGCACAGTTCAGATGTGGGCAAAGATCTGTACACTCTTGTGCTTCTCTGCTTTCAGGCCTTTGTCTCCTCAGCCAGATGGTAAGGCCCGTCAGACAGGGACAGTGTCAGCTTTACCTCTGCGCCCCGCTGCTTGGCACAGTGCCTGGCCCCAGTGCGCATGCAGTTAATAAACAAGAGATTGGCCAGTTAGCAGGGATGAAAGAGCTAAGACAGCATCTGGCACATAGTAGGCCCTCAGCAAAATTGTTAATGCAAGAAGGAAGGAAAGGAGGAAAGGACAGAATGATGGGACGGAGGACAGGAGGAGTAAATCGGTTTGAGTCTTGGCTTCCCGTGGAAGCAGCAGTCACTGGGAGGGCTGCAGGCTTTCCCAGCCTCCACCCCGAAATCATGGAGTCCCTCCCCGAGGACTGAGTTCACAGCAGAGCATCAGAATCTGCTGGAAAGTCCTTTTGATAGGGCCTCTGTCAGCTTGAGGACAGCGTGCCTTTCGGCCTCCCAGTGGACCTCAGGGGTGCCTGGAGCCAGGGTTGCAAGGACATGGCCAGAGGCGGAATGCGTGGGGTGGCTGATTTGAGGGAGAAAGAATGAGAGGGAAGGAACCCGCCCTGCCCCCATGTCTAAGACAGTGGTTTTTCTAGCCGTGAACCAACAGGAGCCAGAGGTGGGAAGAGGGGTGACGGGGCAGAAGCTCGGCTTAAAGAGGTGGCAGGGGTGAGAGTGGGGAGAGCATGTGAAGGATGGGCTGAGGCCTGCCTGGAGAGATGGAAGGTGTCTGTGCACGGGGCTGTCCCTCCTCAGAGCAGATGGAATGTTGGAGCTGGGAGGGTCCATGGCAGTTGGTCAGAGAGAAGAGAAGCAGCAGCATAACACAGGAAGGGGCCTGTCCACCCCCAGGCAGCGAGAGACACCTCCTTCCGCCCCAGACAATCAGCTGAAAGAGAGCTACTTGTGGAGCTACAGAGAACATAGAGAAACACCAGGCAGGGGAGTAAATATTGTGGCCTGGCTCATGAGTGGAAGCCGCAAAGCCTGTGGTGAGGACTCAAGCTAAGATTACAGGCCAGAGCCTCAGACACCAGGACCACGCTCCAGAGCAGGCCTCAACCAATAGATTTTCCCTAGAACCCAGCCACTTCCTGCCCTAGTTTCTCCCAGATTGATTGGGCAGCTCTTATCCAGCAGAAAGAGCTGGGTCTGGGCATCAGACAGGCCTAGGGTTGGAATGCCGACCAGTTCTGCAACCCCAAGCGGGTTGCTTAATCTCGATGAACTGCTGTTTCCTGTCTGCCGCAGAAAGCAGGGGTGAACATGCTTGTCAACAGTGTGTTTTGAAAATTAAGATAATCCATGTCAAGGGCCTGCACAAGAAGTAGGTGCTTGAAAGATAGATGATGATTTAAATCAAGATTCCCCAATCACCTGGGTCCCACGTTTGTGGTATTTGCCATATCCAGATACCACCTGCATTGATATGCACTGAACATTCATCTTTAAATGGACCCACTGGTTCAGCCTCATCCTAAGCAATAATATCCAAGGAATCACTGTCTTGGCGTGCTAGCTGTATTTTAACACACATGAAAAATACTCAGCTTAAATTTGTTTTAATGTTTGTCTTAGTTTGCCACAAAGTGGGTGGCTTTAAAGAAGAGAAATTTATTTTCTTACAGTCCTGGAGACTAGAGGTCCAAATTCAGGACATCAGCAGGGTTATGCTCTCTCTGCGTCAGTTCTAGAGGAAGATTCTTCCTTTACTTCAGTAGCCCCAGGCATTTATTGGCGGTCCTTGGCTTGTAGAAGGCCCCTTACATACTGTCTTCCTTCTGACTGTTCTTTTTTATAAAACACCATTTCGAAGGGATTAGGATTAGGACCCACCCTACTCTGGTATGACTTCATTAATTTAACTGATAACATCTACAGAGAAAATCCTTGTTTCCCCAAACAAGGTCATGTTCACTGGTGCAGTTGTTAGACTTCAACATATCTTTTTGGCAGACACAATCCAATCCATAACAATGTTTGTTCCTATTCTAATTAAATCCATCTCAAATACCACGGTGGCCCATCACTCACTTTGCAAAAACAATGTTCTGACTAATAAACCATCCACCAGGTTTGAAAAAGATAGACTAGTGTCCCACCATCCCCTTTACTCATCAGTTTTTTCCTTTAGGTGATCAAGAGGCACTAGGATAGAAGCTAAAAAGAAGGTCAGAGGCCAATCCACAGAAATCCATCACTTGGACTCCAAGAGCCTTTCTGGGGCATGGGAAGAGCTCAGCTCTTAATACAATTTGACTCATTCTTCCATCTAGAAAAGACCGTGGTATGGACCACAGCCCAGGGAGAGAGAGGTTGTAATCCTCCCTCCCTTGTTAATATACTTGCTTGAGCTGGATGGAGAATTGCCTTTGTCTTCCTGCAGGGTCTTCAGAAGGCAACTCCTCTCAGACTCCACCAGAGCAAGAGTAATTAGCTCTTTCCTCTCCATCTAGTAGAGGTGAAGGGATTGCTTCCCCCACCACAGAGTTTTTCAAGTGTAGAGGGATCTTCCCCTAGTATGAAGGGGTACTTGCTAGGAAGAAACTACAAGATTTCTCAGTGATGACAGTGGTCATCTCCAGACAGGCCTAGGGGAGAGAGGAAAGGCACCCTTGTAATAACAGCCATGACTGTCTTACATAACAATAATGACAGAAAGGATTTAGGGTAGCATGGGAAAAAAGGCCTGGTGATCTAGTTCCAAAAATTAGCCAATGAAAACTTTATGGATCTCAACAGAATATGATCTGATATAGTGCTGGAAGATGAGCCCCCTAGGTTGGAAGGCACTCAAACCACACAGTGGCCACAACAATAGATTCAAGTATACCAATGATCGTGAAGATGACACAGGACTGGGCAATGTTTTGTTCTGTTGGATGTGAGGTCGCCATGAGTTGGAGCCAAATCAATGGCAATTGACAACAACAGCAGGGAGGTTTGGAAGGATGCAACACACAAGCCAAGAAGATGGTCTCAGGTGTTAGGAATCTAGACGTTCAGTCTGAGCAGAGGAACGCAGGTATTTCCCACCTACACTTGGTCCAAACTCAACCACTTAGCTTCGTGGCTTCAGCCCTTCATCTGTAATGGAAGCACGCAACACTTCACCCAAGTGCATTTATTGTGAAGATCCAGCACTGCCTTGTTAGAGCCTGGACTACTGAGAAGAGACATGGTTAGTTCCAAGAGTTGAACGAATCAACACATTATTAAGGATGTAAACTAATTTGTGGGCATTAATGTGGGGTCCTGAACATAAATCACATGAGTATCTTGTCTGCAGCAATGAACCGAGAGGCCAGGCAGGAAAGATAGGATGACTCAAAGCAAGACCTGAAGGCAAACCCGCTTCTTTTGGAGGGACCTGAGCTGTTGTGGAAACCCTGGTGGTGTAGTGGTTAAGTGCTATGGCTGCTACCCAAAAGATCAGCAGTTCAAATCCACCAGGCGCTCTTTGGAAACTCTATGGGGCAGTTCTTCTCTGTCCTATAGGGTCACTATGAGTTGGAATCAACTCGACAGCAATGGGTTTGGTTTTTGGTTTTGAACTGTTGTGCACTAGCTGGCTCTGAAGATCCCCCTTTGGGATGGCAGGCGTAGGGGAAGCAAGAATTCTCGCAATGAAGTTGATGGGATTTTAATAGCCAGACAGATGGCCTGAGAAAAAAAAGGAGTTTTTTTTTTTTTTTTTTTTTAAATGAGGGAAAACACTTCCATAGCTTCCCTTCAATTAAGATAAAGTGGGAGTCCTCAACGTTGGGAGATTTATCACCATTATTACTATTGTCAGTTTGGAGGTCTTCTTTTTAATAACGGCATTATTGAGCATCACCAATAGTAAGCTAGGGCAGTATTTTCAAACAAATGAGGGGGCATACTTGTCCACTGACTTTCAATGCAAGTATTATTATTTCGGCTTCAATCGATTCCACAATTTAATAATAATCCCAAAGAATGGTGGTGTTATTCTGATTTACGTAATCAACTATTTATCACTTACTGGATTTTCTAGTGCTTGAACCTAAGAACTTCGGTTTCATACAAGCCACCCTTGAGCAGGCAGCATTTCTCAAGAAATCTGGAAAGAAGGGGGAAATACAAAGAAAGGGATGTCTTCAAAAAGAAAGAGAGCAGAGATAGAGAAGGAAGGAAAGAAAAACACTTTTTGAGCACGTTGCTATGAGGCAACCCTTTTTATTTTATCTTCACAACAACCGTGCAAGACCTATTTGGGGATCCTCATTTTGCGAGTGAGGCAACTGAGGAGTCAGGAGGTTAAGGATCTTACCCAAAGTCATACAGCTAACAGGTGCAGAGATGGTAGTTAGGCTTGGACTTCCTGACGCCAAAGTGCCTGGTCTCTCCGCTCTAGCTCAGGGCTTCCAACCCTGCATCTTCTCTGCTGAGTGTCAGGCAAGCTGCGGGAGCCACCCCCATCTCTTGAGCTAGGCTGTCTCCTAGTGTTCCTGCAGTGAGTGAGGGGGCAGCACATTCACACGGGAATTCTGCCTCCTGGTCTGTCACTCCCAACTGCCCACGATGCCACATTTCCCTAATTCAATTATCAGCTCCTCCTAACAGCTGAGCATTGTAAAGATGGGCTGATGGTAGAGAGTTGTCCCCAGCGTAGCAGGCAGCCTCGGATCCTTTGGCTGTGCCGGAAGTAGAGACTGTAGAGAGAGAGGAAGTGATATTTCAAGGAAACACACAGGTATCCTGCATGCACCTACCATGGCTGGGCACTCTGGAGCTACAGCGTAGACCTTATTTTATTCAGTTCCACAACAGCCCTGCTTGACCGTGATTGCCATTGCACAGATGAGAAAACTAAGGCCAAAAGAGGTGCAGTGATTTCTTTTTTTTTGAGGTTTGTCACGGGCAGTCTGGTGCTAAATTAACACACACAGCTGCTAACTAAAAGCTTGGAGGTTTGAGTCCACCCAGAGGCAACTCAAAAAAAAAAAAAAAAGGCCTGGAAATCGACTTCTGAAAAATCAGCCGTTGAAAACCGCACGGAGCACAGTTCTACTCTGACACACATGGGGTCACCATGAGTCAGAATCAACTCAAAGGCCGCTGGTTGTGATTTAAACCCTGGACCACCCAATGGATTACAAGAATTAATGATGAATTTTACTTCAACATCAATGTCACACATTTTAATGAGACAAAAGAAAGAAGTGGGAGAGTTGAGGGATATGACTTGAAAAGAGATTTAGAATAAAGGTGGCTGTCCAGGGGACTACAGGACTTCATTCCTTCCCAGCACCAAAGCTGACCATCCAGTTTCATTCAACAAGTGTTTACTCGATGTCGACAACATGCAAATCATTGTGCTAAAACAAGAGGTGCTGGGCAAAGATTCAGAGTTATTGCCTTCTTCCTTTTTAAAAACTTCCAGATCCGAATAAAGGGATATCCTCCTTTTTCCTTAAAAAGGTGAAATAATTTAGTTGCTCTTCTCTGTGCTGCTTCAAAACAGGATAGATCTGGTCTCTCTCCCTTGCTGAGTCTTGATGGGGTGCATCCTCTCTATTCTACCAAGCTGTATCAGTGACTTTTAGGCTCTAAGGGCCAGACCAGGTGAAAGTTCAGATGGAGGAATGAAGGAAAAGAAAAAGGGAAGAGTCACAAAAAAGCACTCAAAAATAGAGAGAAACTAAAAATAAACAAGCTTTATTTTTCATAAATAAATAAATACATTCTTAGTTCTAACTTAACTCTCATACAAATTCTTAAAAATAACAATAAAAAGCTGCAAATAATTTTTTTTATATTTTTCATTCTTTATAAAAGATAAATTTATTAATAAAGAGGTCGGCAGGAGGAGAAAAGAGTTTAAGGGGTAAGGCCAGGATCAGAGTTGTTTAAATGGGGCGGCGATGGTGGTTATAGTGGTGGAGGCGATGGGGACTGTGAGGAAGGTGATGGTGATGTTAAAAGTGGTGGCGATGAAGGTGCAGGGCTTCTAACAGATTCGTTCTGGTTCGAATTCCTGCAGAGAATTTGCATTTCCACCCTAGATATACTGAATCAGAATCCACATTTTAACAAGGCTCCCCAGAAGTTATACATAAGAATCTCCTGGGGATCTTGTTAAAATCTAGATTCTGATTCAGTATATCTCAGGGCTTCGGAACCGGTTGATTCTGGTTGGAACAACCTGCTAATAATTTGCATTTCTAACAAGTTCCCTGGTGAGAATTTGCATTTCCACCCCAGATATACTGAATCAGAATCTATGTTTTAACAAGATCCCCAGGTGATTGTTATGTATAACTTCCTGGAAACTTGTTAGAAGTGCAAATCTCAGCAGGAGTTGGAAATGGAATGAATTGGTTCAAAGTCCTGGTATGTCTTGGATAGAAGTGCAAACTCTTAGCAGGGGTTCAAATCGAAATGTAGCGGTTCTAAGTCCTGCAAAGATGGTAGTGGTGGTATAGTGATAAAGAAGGTAAAGGTGTTGATGGTGATGGAGGTGGCGGTGAGGCATGTGGTAGTGATGAAGGTGGCAGTGGTGATGGTGATGAAGGCGGTGATGATGAGGGTGGTGGTGATGAAGGAGGAATGATGATGAAGGTAGTAGTGGAGGTCTGGTGTTGAAGATGGTGGTGACAGAGCTGGAGATGCTGATGGCTGTGATAATAACAGGAATCATCACCAACATCCTAGCCAACATTTGGGACAGTACTTCACAATACTCAAAGCCCTCTAACTTGCATTACTTCATTTTAGAAGAAAAACTTTGTTCACAGCAAAATGCTGGATTTTTCAAAACAATAACTATTTCTAATAAGTCCCATCCTGTCACTCCTCTCCTTTGTTCAGACCACAGATCAGATAATGCTTTGCTTCCTTTGTGCTAAGAGGATAACCCGTTACGGTTGAGTTGATTCTATAGGACAGAGTAGAGCTGCCCCACAGGGTTTCCGAGGAGAAGCTCGTGGATTTGAACCACCCACCTTTTGGTTAGCAGCCGAGCTCTTAACTACTGCACCACCAGGGCTCTGTGCTAAGAGGATGGTTGTGGACAAATGCTGTAGATTCAAGTAGCCTCTACTTGAATCTGAGAACCCAACATTCTAAAAACAGCCAAGTTCAGAGGAAAAGGAGGCCTGTGGTGGACTCTGTTTCTCCCCCACACATAAATGGACAGTTAGACAGGGACAAACGGACAATTATAGAAACTAGGACAATGCTACAAAAGCCCTCTCCAGTCTTCCGTCAACCAGCTGGCCCCACCTCAAGGTTATTCACCCAAATCTGTCCCAAATATTGATAGTACTTAAGGTCCTTGTCACTTGACAACTGTTCAGTAGCTTTTCTAAAATGCATAAATGATGGTAGCCTGGTCCTGGTGGATAAATAAAAATCTTTTGTGATAATTGAAGCATTTATTTTTTAATTAGGTAGCAGCTGAGACCGAGGAGTCCATGGAGAGCTATCTCCTATAACCTCTTAAGGAGTCATCCCAACATAGGGAGGGGATGTTCAGGGGATGGTAGACTTGCTGTTTTCCACATTTTCATGCAAAAGACTCTAACCTCTGACTGTCAGGCCACCACACATCACCGGAACAAATCACATGCCATTTGCAAAAACAGAAAAAGGAAATCCAAAATGCTGACAGATAAGCTCCCAGCAAAATGATTTTTTAAAAAATAACTTAATAGCAGAATATCAGATTAAGACAGGGGCAGCTGTGTGGTTTCCCCTGGCCATGCCAGGTGCCGCCGTAATTGCCTGCTTTGGGTTGTGCTGCGAACTTTAATTGGGAATGTTGGCTGTGTCAGAGGCGGTGACATTCCAGCAATGACATGAACTGCCGTGTCCTTGGGAAGAGGGCATGGGGCGAGATCGATGACCCGTGGTTGGGTTTGGAAAGTGGGAGAATCAGGTCAAATCCCTGTGAAGGTAGCTGGGGAGAGAGAAGTTTACTGTGCAGGAGTGGAGCTGTGTGTTCAGAGTTTTTAGAGAACGGGGTGGTGTCATGGTTTGGGGAGGAGACGGTAACCGTTCTGGCTCTGGTCCACTGTGGGGGCACCGAGGGGGAACAGGTGTGAATGGCTAGCATGGGGGTGGAAATCAGGTCAGCTCTGTCGTGGGGGGAGGTGTAGGGGGACGCTATCGCGTGTGCATGGGGAAGGACGGAGGCAAATTGGGTCACGTCTTTGTGGAAATGATGAGAGAATTGGGTCAGAACTGTGGGGGAGAAGACTTGAGAATTGGGTCGAGTCTTTGGATAGAAGGGGGAATTGGGTCAAATGTGAACATGTGTGGAAGAGGGTAGTAGAAAGTGCAGAGCAGGGGCTGATTCTCGAAGATCAGACGGGAAGGGGAAGAAGCAGCAGCTCCAGTCCACACAGGGGTTAAAAATGGAACCTCTGAGTCATTTCCTTCCAGTTCTATTGACTTGCCAGCTCCCCTCATGCAGCATTGAATTTAAAGTCGGCTTTCCTGCTCCCACCCCCAACTGGGTGTCACAATTCATTCTTCAGCACTTTGCAAGCCAATCCAGATTGGCATCTGGGGAGGTAACAATCCAATAACGTTCTGTGACCTCATGATACCTGCGATGTAAGCCTGGTGAGCAGCTGCCCTCCTCGTGGGTTTCAGCACACCGACAAATTCAATGCCAGCCCTCTGCTTCCCGACCACTGGCCTCCTCACATGACCACCGCAGGACTTAGAGCCTCAAAATGCATTTTGTAAACAAAAGCTGAGTAATAAGTTCATTTCAGCAGCCTCCAAACCGGCTTTGTTCAGATCCAGGCATCGTGGAGCAGTCAAACCACAATATCCCAAATTATACATAAAAGGAATGTACTTCTATTAATCGGCTCAGCTTCTATTGGCCAGCTGGTTGAATAGGACAATGCTCAAAGTAAAAACAGAGTGCGCAATTCACAAGTCTGTCTACTGTGACACTCAACAGAGAAAATTTATTAAACCCACAGAACTTTATTACAATTGAACAGCACCACGGGGTCATCACATGCCAGGATGTATTTCTCTGGTCATTTCAGCTTCCTTTGTGCCGGTGTGGGTTAAGTGGGGTTTCTATTGAAATGTACAGTACACCTGTGACCTGTCCTCTCCTCTTGGGACTTCTATACGGAGTTATAATGAATCGCTACTGATAAGGCCACGCTGGGTAAATCTGTGCTTTGGCTTCCTCTGAGAACTCCCCTCTGTTGACACGGATCCCAGTGATTAATGAGATGAGCTTGTGACGGGGTTACCGTGGAATATAGACCACCCTCACCACCCTGGAGAGAGGTGCACAGCTAAGCAGTCCCCGTTAAACCCGTTGCCGTCAAGTTGATTCTGATTCATGGTGACCCCATATGTTACAGAGTAGAACTGTACTCTATAGGGTTTTCTTGGCTATAATCTTCACTGAAGCAGATCGCCAGGCCTTTCTTCCGTGGTGCCACTGGGTCGATTCAAACTGCCAATCTTTCGCTCAGTAGCCGAGCACAAACAGTTTGCACCGCAGTCCAGTAGTAAGGGAACAATATCAATCCCTGTGGCCTGGAAAACGCTCAGGGCTCCTCGGAAAGGAAAGGAGAGCCTGAAACTTCAGTTCTTCCTATTCTTAAGGTGGTATTTGGGGGTACCCTGGAATTACAGGGATAGCTATCTGACAAATAGACTTTTAGAGCAATAATTTAGTTCTGGTTTTTCTTTTCACTCTTGGAATCTTTGAATGCAGAAGGATCTCGCAGCTTCTGAAAGCCTTCACCAGGAAACACAAAGAGAGAGGAACTACAAAGGAGTCATTCCCTCTGCAATTCAAATCAGATCTTCGTTTCTCCGGCAGAGTTATTTTAAGTCATTCATTATTATTTTCCCTCTGAAACGTAGGCTGTTTGATACTGTAAGACTGTTAAAACCAAAGAGAGTAAAGAGGACACTGAAGTATTATTCTTGCTGCAATTTCAGATTAATTTGGTGCTGACAAAAGATTTTTAATACACACACGCACATACATATCACATTAGAAGAAGCGGAAGGAGAGAAAACCCTCCACCCGGTAAAGTAGGTCCCTGCCATTTTCCAGGGCACTCACTGAGGTTGACCCAGGAGATACGCCCAGGTGGTGGGGTAGCGGAAATGGCAGTGGATGTGGAGGGAGAGAATCTGGGCTGGAGGCTGCCTGCCTCCTCCACTTCTAAGCATTGTGACCTTGGTCGGGGCTCTTAACCTCTCTGAGCCTCTGTTTCCTCCTCTGTAAAATGGTTGTTGTTGTTGTTAGCTGCCGTTGAGTTGGCCCCTGACTGACGGTGACCCATGACTCACGCACAGCAAATCAGAACGGTGCTCAGTCCTGCGCCATCCCCATGAGTGGTTGCAGACTGCCCTGTTGTGGTCCATTGGGTTTTCGTTGGCCGGTTTTCAGAAGTAGATGGCCAGATCTTTCTTCCTAGTCTGTCTTAATCTGGAAGCTCCGCTGAAACCTGTTCAGCATCATAACAACACGAAAGCTTTCACTGATAGGTGGGTGGTGGCCATACATGGATGCATTAGCGGGGGAATCGAATCTAGGTCTCCCAGGTGGAAGGCGAGAATTCCGCCCTCTGCCTGTGAAATAGAGCGAAGGAATAATACTTAACTTTTCAATACTAAGCCCCAGCTTACAAAGCCCTTTCCCATGTATCAGCTCAAGTCAAGCCTCATAGCAGCCCCACAAGGGAGATAGTATAGACACTCCAATGCCAGCATGGCTCTGAGAACTGAATGAGTTGAAGTAGGAGTAAACAAACTGCAAAGTACTACGCACACACTGGTTCCTATTACTGATGGCTAACGAGATTTTTAAATGTGGTGGGAGGCAGGGAATTTCGGGAAAAAGGGATGGCTTTGATATCAGACCAAACTCGGTTTGAATTCAGCCTCATAGCTTTCAGCTGGGTGACCTTGGGCCAATTGTTTAGCCTCTCTGAGCCCCAAGTTACTCATTTGCAAAACGAGTCATGTTGCAGTTGAACCGAGATCCTGAATCGAGGTACATGCCTGACACACAGTAGGTGGCAAATACTGCACTCCCTTTAAAAAAAAAAAATTTTTTTTTTTTCTTTTTAAAGGGAGTGCTATGGTCCCAACCATAGAAAGGATCTTCTACTGCCCGGAAGATTCAGGTGTGGAAGGGCTGCTAAGACGATTGCTATTTAAGAAAGGTCAAAGGGCAAGCCGCTGGGGCGTGCTTACAGCTACCACTGCTACCACCAGTTCCCTTCAAGTCGATCCCAACTCGTAGCGACCCCACGTGTGTCAGAGTAGAACTGTGCTCCACAGGGCTCCCAATGGCTGTGATTTTTCAGAAGTACATCCCCAGGTCTTTCTTCCGAGGCACGTCTGGGTGGACTCAAACCTCTAACCTCTCAGCAGCCAAGCACGTTAACCATATGCACCACCCAGGGCCTCCCTGTTACAGCTACAAGGAGGGCAAAATGAATGTGTCTGTGCAAACTCACGCGAGGGCAGTAAACGTCCTGCGTGTGGCCTTTCCAGGAGCTAGCCTGGGGGAGCCCACTCCAAGAGGCTGGGACAGGACCACACAGCCAGCTTTCATAACACACAGGCCAGGTTTGACTCGGAGCATCCACCTCTTAGCAGCCAAACCAGAGCCAAACTCGTTGCCATCGAGTTGACTCTTTCTCATAGCAACCCCATAAGACGAAGTAGAGCTGCCCCACGGGGTTTCCAAGTCTGTAATCTTTATGGCAGCAGATTGCCACATCTTTCTCCTGCGGAGTGGCTGGTGAGTTCGAACAGCTGACCTTTCGTCTAGCAGATGAGCGCTTAACCACTGTGCCAGCCGGGCTCCTTACTTAGCAGCCACATGGGCACAAAGCTACTTCACCCCTCTGCCCCTCCTATAAATTAGGGGTGGTAGCGGTGCCGATCTCATACTGTTGTTACAAGGATTAAATACAGTCAGGCACTTATTACAGAGCCCAGAAGAGCAGTGGCTGCCACTGTCGTCTTGATATTACTGTTGATTGCTACTGTCATCAGCATTACTAACACAATATTAAACCAGCCTTTCTTTTCCTTCCTCTCTCTCTTCCTCTAATATGACCAGCAGGCGTCCTCCGTACAGAATGTGACAAGGGATGAGAGCAGAGGACGCCAAAACACTAAGGCAACAGGTGCAGGCCGGAGGGAGGCACAGCTGCGGGGGGACCATGAGCCGGGCATTTTGAAGCCCCGACACCATGGTGACAGGCCATGTCTTCGACAGGCCGGGTGACTTTGGAAATTTAACGTAACCCAGCAGACCCTGTGGCTGTTTAATGGGACATAATTCCTAGGACTGTTATCCATACAATGAGACTCCCCATCTTGGAAGGACTCCCAGCTCTTTAAAAGAAAAAAAAAAGTCAACATAAAAAGGCAGAGCATATATTGCAGGAGGGGAGTCACTCCCACCTGGCTTTAGAGACTGACCAGAGAGGGAAGAAGGCAGAGAGGCAAGGTAGGGGTGGGGAAGGACTAATACTTATTAATCACCCACCTCCTCATTTACCTTATTTGATCCTCCCACCAACCCTACGGCTAATAAGACTCAGAATTTATTGAGCACTTACTATGTACGAACCCAGACCAAACAAAACCCACTACTGTCAAGTCGGTTTGACTCCTGGGTGAAGAGTAGAACTGCTCTATAGGGTTTTCAAGGCTGTGACCTCTCGGAAGCAGATCACCAGACCTTTCTTCCAAGGAACCTCTGGGTGGGTTTGGAGCTGAGCACCTAACCGATTGTGTCACACTATGCGCCATTGTCCCAAGTGCCTTCTTTGTATGATTTCATTATAACCCTCACAACAACCCTTTGAGATAGGTACTACTATTAAACTTGTTTTACAGACTAGGAAACTGAGGCTTAGGAAGATTTAGTAACTTTGTCAAAGCTGCACAGATAATTAGTGGAGAGCCGGGATTCAGGTCGGAGCAATCTGGCTGCACAGTCCCTGCTCTCAGCTCTCCCCGTCCTCCCTTCCCTGCAGCATGGCACAGTGGGTAAGGACACAGTCTAGGGACTCAAACCACCTGTATTAAACGCAGCTCTTTCAGTGCCTTGCACTGGGCCTCAGTCTCCTCACCTGTAAAATGGGGACAAAAAGGACGCACATCACAGGCTTGGTTCAAGAATGAAGTGAGGATGACTGGGCCCGAAGCTCAGAGGTAGCAGAGCCTGGATGGCAGCCCGGGGCTTGAGCTCCCCACACCCACCATCAGCCAGGGCTGCAGAGCCGAGGCCCCAACAGGCAATCTCTTCAATCGCCTATGCCAAGCTCAGGCACTGCCTGGCCAGTTTCTTACTGGATCAAGAGGGAGGGATGGCCATCAGCTGTCCCCATGTCCCAGGGCCCACCCACAGTCAAGTGCGATAGTGAGAGGGTCACAGGAGACCCCACTACCAATGGCCCTGTCCCCTTCACCTACAGGATTTCCAACTGCAGGAGCTCCATCACTCACTGCCACCTCTCCCACCCGCCTGTGTATTTTCACTCCCAAGAAGTGACAAGGAGAGACAACATATGTGAAAACTTGAGTGCTTCGAATATTGCAAAGCACCGCCCCTGGGGGCTTACTATCAGGGCTGGACCCTCTGGTTAAAGAGGTCAAATCTGCCTCCCCGGCACACCTTCCTCTGACCCTTGCCTTTCAGCAACCGTGCAGCCTAAGAGCCCCAGCTTTCATTGGCTTTCTCCCAGCACATGCGACCCAAGCTGCCTCCTTGGCATCTCTCCCCTCGCCTGCCTCTTGATCTGCTCCAGAGCTTCCGGGGACTTCCTGTGGTCCTTCCCCTGGAACGGACCCTCCACAGAGAAGCCATTCCTGCAGTGTTTAAGAACCCAGAAAAGAGATTAGTGAGTGTGTTCCACAAGCTGTTTCCTCCATGGGCAGGCTACTGGCCAAATAAAAGTTTTACCAGCAGCTCTGACATTATTGGACTTCACAGAATTCGCCTTCCGTCTTTTTTTCCATCCTCTCCTAATCCTTGCTGCCCACTCGGATTGGTCCCTTCCTTTCTTTCAGTGGGTCTCCCTGCCCCACCCCACCCCCGTTGCCTTTGCTTAGCAGCCTTGGTTAGTAGCTGAGCACTTAACCATTTGCGCCACCCAGGGACTTTAAGGGCCTGGAGTCTCCCATTAGGAGCAGAAGATCTGGGTCCCCGATGGGCCTGAAAAGGTGCTGGAGGCACTGTCAGAGAGGACAGGAGGCAGGGAGTGGGGGTGGGGACTCCACACAGACTGGGCTCGCCCAGTTTCGGGCCAGACCTACAACTTAGAGCACAGGGGCCTCCAGGTGTCCCAGGAAACACAGTCAGCCTTCTCCCTTCGATTGGCAGGAGTGTTGGGAATGGAAAAATGTTCAGAATCCCAACAGCTGTCTGAGATTCCTTTGTTCATTCCTTCTACTCATACCTATTAAACCAAAAAAAAAAAAAAAAAAAACTTGCCATCAAGTCACTTCCAACTCATAGCAACCCTATAGGACACAGTAGAATTTCCCCATAAGGTTTCCAAGGCTGTAAATCTTTACAAGAGCACCTGGTGGGTTCGAACTGGCAGCCTTTCAGTTAGCAGCCAAGTGCTTAGCTACTGCACCACCAGGGCTCCGTACAGATCTATTAAGATCCCACGGCACTGGGTTTTGGGTTAATAGACCCCGTGTCTGGCCCTGTGCTTGGTGGATACCGCTCTGAGCCCACAAAGCTTACAGTCCTTAAGTCTGCCTCTTGAACTTCCAGGTGCACACAAGTCACCTGGGGATCTATTGAAATACAGACTCCATTCAGCAGGTCTAGGATGAGGCATTGCCATGGTGAACAAAGAAGTTAAAGGAAGTACAATGATGTATGATGCTGGCAAAGGGGGGGGGGCAGGGGGGGATGCATAGTTTGCTAGGAGCACAGAGGAGGCGGACTGGCCACAAAACACTGAGAACTGGAAAAGAATGAAAAACTGCTCCCAGATTCAAGCAGAGAATCCCCACTCCTCTGGCATAAGGTTACCCCAACAAGCTGGGGGAATCTAGCTAGCATTCTCTTTGTTAGCTGCCGCGAAGTTCGTCCCCGACTCATGGTGACCCCATGCACAACGGATCAGACTGTTGTGATCCATAGGGTTTTTGTTGGCTGCTTTTCAGACATAGATTTCCAGGCCTTTCTTCCTAGCCTGTCTTAGTCTAGAAGCTCGGCTGAAACCTGTTCAGCATCCTAGCAACATGCAAACCTCCACTGACAGACGGGTGGTGGCTATGCATGAAGCGCCTTCGCTGGGAATGGGTGTCCCACATAGACAGCCTTTTTTGTTGTTGTTGTTGGGTACTGTCAAGTGGATTCCAACTCACAGTAACGGTATGTGTCAGAGCAGAGCTGCCTCATAGGGTTTCCTAGGCTGTAATCTTTACGGGAGCATATCGCCAGGTCTTTTCTCCCACAGACCCGGCTAATTAGAGGGGCTCTATCAAAAAAAAAAAAAAAAAAAATTTTTTTCTTTATCTGCAAAAAGCCTCACTGAAGCCAGCGTGGTGGAAGAAACCTTCTTGCCTGGGGTTGCCCTGGCTCTTCCCCCTCTTTGCCCCTCATCTGTGCCCATCCCTCCCCCTGTTCAGAAGAAGGTAGCCCCTTCCTGGCTTCCCCTTCCAGCCTTTCCCGACATATGTAACAATGGCAATCCAGGCACTTCAGGGTCTGTGGCCACCTTTATCTCTCTTGCCTTGGATCCAATGAAATGTGTTTTACCCTTCCTGGAGACTTTATTTCTTTCTTCTCATCACTCTGTCTTATTTCCCGTTAAGTCATTTCCAACTCACAGCCACCCCATGTGTGTCAGAGTAGAAGTGTGCTCCACAGGGTTTTCAGCGGCTGATTTTCCAAAAGTAGATTGCCAGGCCTTTCTTCTGAGGCATCTATGGGTGGACTCAAACCTCCAACCTTTTGGTTAGCAGCTGAGTGTGTTAACCATTTGCAAGAATCCTCGTTGAGGTTACCTCTGTGTTATCCCCTCCAGTCCACTCTCTGCAACCCGACCTCTTATCCCCCGGAATATGCCTCTTTCCTCCTCTTCAGAAAGGCTAGCAGCTTTGCCCACTAGCTAAAGTTTTTTTCCCTGGACAAGGGGCTGAAACCAAAAACCAAGCCAGTTGCCATGGAGTTGATTCGGACTCACAGCAACCCCATGTGCGTAGACTAGAACTATGCTGCCTAGGACTTTTGTGGATGTGATCTTTTGGAAGCGGGCTGCCAAGCCTTTCTTCTGAGGAGCCTGTGGGTGGGTTCAAACTATCAGCCTTTTGATTAATAGCTGAGTACCATCCCTTTAAAAACAGAAGATCTAGGTCCCCAATGGACCTGAAAAGATGAGGGAGATACTGTCATAAGGGATGAGGAGGCAGGCAGCTTCCACAAAGACTCTTGGCTCAGGCAGCTTTGGGGCAGACCTACCGCTTAGACCACAGGGGCCTCCAGGTGTCCCAGGAAAAACAGTCAACCTTCTCCCTTTGGTTGGCAGGAATACTGGGACTACACATATGTTCAGAATCCCCCAAGTTGTCTGTTGCTGACTTGGTGCTTTACAGAGGAGTGAGAGCTGAACACATAGACTTGCCTCAGCCCTTCTTAAGATGCTGGGCAAGGTGACAATTTTGACCCTCTCTCTGTTTGCGGCGGTGGAACCTTTCAGCCTGTAATTGCCTGTCAGTCACAGCCCTTATCAAGCAAATGTCAATTTGAAAGCAATAGGCCTCGAGGAAGGGTATGAATTATTTAAACTGATCAGCTGTCAATGAGTGCAACAATTACGGGGGGTCAAATCCAAGGGGAACGCAGAGGGGTATTTTTCAGCCTGGCTGGAGATTGTCAGATTAATTTTCACTTATTTATTTCTGACCTTCTAGAAAATGTATTACCACAAGGTCAAAACATTTCTCTCCCTCTCTATAATTTTAGAACTGCAGAAGGAGAGAAATGGAAAGTGGTGTGTGGTACAGAATATGGACTTTGGATCCGGCCCGGAATCCTGGCTGCCCTGTCTGCTCTGTGTGTCTTTGGGCAAATGACTTAAACTCTCTAAGCCTCAGTCTCCCCTCCAGAGAAAGAAAGATGATGAGGCCTGCCTTGAGAGGGAGTTCTAGACGTGACATACAATTGTAAGAAAAACCCATTATAAAAACTCAATTATTTGGCTATTATTATAATCGTTATTCTCCTAGCAGCTCAGCAAGGTATCCAGGTTATAAATATAAGAGCTTAAAAACAGATCCCTCCAAATAAACCAACTGGATGTAATCCATATTAACATTTTATATGTCGTTTTCTTTGTCCTTGGCTGCGTAATTTGGTAGGTCAGGTCAAAAATTGGAAACTACGGAGCTTTGGATTTCAAAAGATGAACTGGCTCTAATTTAAGGGTTTTCCTTAATTCTCTTACCACGTTTACCCTTCCGTCAATAGTTAATCAGGGTTCATCCTGGCACACTAGTGCCAGTCACAGTATCCAGCACACAGTAGGTGCTTAATGAATGTTTGCTGTTGATTGTTTTCACGAATGACATTTGTAAGAAGGATCTTACAATTAGATTGATGCTGCATAGAAGCTGAGAGAGAAATACAGACTTGAACCCTGCATTCAAATAGTTTTTCATCTAAATAGAGGGAAAAAATCAAACAGGCACACACGCATGCATGCTCACATGTGCACACATGCATCCATGCACACATGTACACACATGCACATATCCATGTGTGAACACATACTCACGTGTACTTTCACATGCATGCATGTGTACATGTGTGCACATGTACACACGTGCACATATATCTGTATGCACACGTATGCATGCATGCACACTCATACACACACAGCCACTAGGCAGCCGAACATTAAAGCAAGTGGTTTGGGCTCTGAGTGCAGCAGAAGTTCAAAAAGAACTCTCTGGCAGAGCTAAGGGTAGAGCCACGCCTTTGAGGATGGGGTGCTGATAGAGATTTGAGGCAGGTGGGTAGTCCAGGGTGCGAAAGAGCCCAGAAAGAGCAGAGAGCGTTCTTTGCATAAGCAGACTGACCTCTGAGAGTGGGGAGTGAGAAACAAGGGTGAGGAGGAAGAGTAAGGTCCAAAAGCCCAGCGGAGGCTGCAGGACTCAGCACCACAGGCCTGGAAGCAGGAACGGATTACCGAATAAACCTGTGCGTGCCTTGCTTACTGGTTAATCCTCCCTGCCTGGAAGCCTGAGACTCGGCTCCCTCCCCTGTCAAATGGGGATAATAGTATCACCTGCATCGTAGATTGTTGAGCATTTCAACAAGTCCATGTACGTAAATGCTGAGAACAGTGCCCGGCTCGTGGCAAGAGCTAGGTGTGCTTGTTGCTAGTGGTGGTGGTGGTTGTTAACATTCTCCTTGAGGATCTAGAGCCGAGAAGTAACCATGTGGATGAACTGTTTTAGGAAGCCAAGTCTGGCAAAGCAAAAAACCAAGATAATTACCAGATATTTAGGCCAGAAGAGAGCTGATTAGCATAGCTCTGTAAGGCACACTTAACAACACCCAGTGACCTAATTTCTTGAAGGAGAAGCACGAACGAACCCTTGCTTTATCCCTCCCTGCTCCCGAGGCGATGTGAAGGCAAAAGGCCTCCTTCCCTCCCACCACTCTTCGTCTTAAAAAAAAAAAAAAAAAGAGGGGGTTTAACCAGGGAAATAAACTGAACAGCCTTCCAAGGCTCCAAGTGGACTGATTATTTCCCCCTCGTCTCGCCATTTGCTAACTTTATAATAAAAACATTGCAGGAGTTTCTGGCCTGCACTTTCTCCTTTTTTAATGGCCAGACCCATTCAACAGCCCCTGATAGAGGCACTGTGCTTACTACGGGGCAGTTCTGGGCCGTGGGAAGGTGTAGGCACAGGCCCTAAGTATAGGCGGAAATGATCATGTCAACAGCTAAGAACAAAGCTCGGGAGGGACGGGCCCAGAATCTATAGAGGGCTCAGTGGCAACACGGAAGAGGGAGCAATGAGCTCCAGGGTGGACAAAGGGATTAGGAAGTTTGCTCCAAGGAGTTGGCAAGAGCAGAATGTTAAAGCTGACTCATATAGGAGGGTGAGGGAAGTCCTTGCAGATGAAGCATTAAGAATAAGGCCCAGAGTGGGGAAAAAGCCTGATGCCGGCAGGAGCTGAAAGTTAGTCGGCTCAGCGGGAATGCAGGAATTCAGAGAGGCGGTAAAACCAGTTGCCTTCAAGTCAATTCTGACTCCACTTTCACCGGAGTAGAACTGTGCTTCAGAAGCAGGTCACCAGGCCTTTATTCCGAGGTGTCTCTGGGTGGACTCAAACATCCAGCCTTTTGGTTAGCAGCCAAGCGCACTAACCATTTGCACCACCCAGACTCTGAGAGATGGAGTGTTGTTAGCTGCCAACGAGTTGGCACTGACTCATTGTGACTCCGTGTACAATAGAACAAAATGAGGCATCCCCGTGATTGGTTATGAATCAGACCATAGAGTTTTTATTGGCTGATTTTCAGCAGTAGACCACCAGGCCTTTGTTCCTACTCTGTCTTAGTCTGGAAGCTTCGAGAAAGGGAGCAGTGATACAGAAAACTAGAAGAGCCAGCAGAGGCCAGATGGCAAAAGGCCTTGAATGCCAAGCTAGGACATGTGATTTTTCTCGGAGGGCAATGAAGAGCCACCACTCCTGAGTCTTAAAAAGGGGAGTGGTATGAGCAGATTTAAAATAATGGCAGCAGCTCATGTTAATTGAACATTTACAGTGTGCCAGGCACTGTCCTAAGTACTTCATGTGCCTTGGCTCCTTCAATCCTCATGGCAGCCCTACAAGTTGGACACCATTTCAATCCTCACTTGGAGATGGATGTCTGGAAAGGTTAGGTGACCTACCCGGGGACACACAGTGTAGGAAGGGGGCAGAGTCATCCTTTGAACATAGGCAGCTTGGCTCCAGGCCTACAAGCTAATCACCAGGCTACACTGTCATCGGAAAAAATCACTCTGCGCGTGAAGGGTAGACACTGGGAAGGCAAGCTGGAGGCTTGGAGAGGGGTAAGGTGGTGTTGGAAGTAAACCCAACTGGCTATATAAGCCTTCACCATCACCTACCTTGTCCGACTCTCCTGCCTTTTAACCAGTCTCCTCCTGTCAGCCTCTGTTCCCCATTCTGGTTTCCTTCTAATGGGACCTCGTGCCCTCGCCAGCCCCTTGGGGCACCAGCCTGGCCTTCCATGGGATCTCCCCCTCCCAGTGCATCAGGCATCCCATAACTAGAGCTGAGCCATAAAACCAAGGATCGGTTTCTTCTGGGTCTACTCTCCTCACATTTTAGCCTAAAATACGTACTCTTTTCCTTGGAGATCCCCATCTTAATTTTGCTTTCTCGTTCTGTAAACATTAGGAGCTGATGCTTATAAGAGAACTCTGTTTTATTACACTGCAGTTGAGCAAACATAATCAAATTAAGCGATGCCTTGTTTGTGTGTACTTCAGCCAGATTCCTCCCCGATTCCACCATCCCTCTCAGCTCAGGGTTTGTTAATTAGCTGTGAGTAGTGAATAGAGTGGGCCTTGAGTCCAAGTTCAAGCCCTGAGTCCACAACCTCGTGTGTGACCCTGGACAGGCCACCAACTCTCTGTGAAGCTGAGACCCCTTGCCTGGAAAATGGAGATGAGGGTAGTGCGCATAACAGGTAGCCCCCAACTTCATCGTAAGTCAGTTCTGACATTAAGTGAAATACCTCTTTTTTTTCCCAGTTTTCATTGTTATTGCCTTTTATTATCAGTGTCTTTATAAATCGAATCTTTATTTGTCTTTGGGGGTTGGAAACATTACATATAAACATCTACCAGTGAACACCTGAGAATGATAACACCAGCAAATTACTCACTGCAACATGGTGTGTAGTACAAAAACAGGTGGTCCTAAGTGCGGTTGTCGTAACTGGAATATGTCTTAAGCCCTGGACAGGGTAATGTGGCTTTAGTGAGGTTGCCCCTGTGATGGGTCTGGCACCTGGAGTTCTCCCACTAGAGCTAGAATGTTCTCTAGGAGAACAAGAACCTTGACTGTCTTGTACAGTGCTGAATCCCCAGTGCCTAAGACAGTGTTTAGCCCCAAGCAACCAAAACCAAATCAAACCGCTGCCATTGAGTCAATTCTGATTCATAGTCACGCTAAAGGACAGAGCTGAACCACCCCACAGCGTTTCCAAGGAGCAGCTGGTGGATTCAAACTGCTGACCGCTTGGTTAGCAGCCAAACGCTTAACCACTGTGCCTCCAGGGCCCCAAGGAGGTTACCAATAATTATTGTTTGAATAAATAAATGAATGAGTGTCAAAATAAGCCACTCCATTTCTCATTCTGTGTGTGTGTGTGTGTGTGTGTGTGTGTGTGTGTGTGTGTGTGTGTGAGGCCCAGCAACTTTCTCAGCTTAACTCCTTACTATAAAACTTTTCGATTTTGCTGCGTTCTCCTGGACCTACCTTGCAATTCCTAAATCACTACGGGTCGCAGTCAAGTCGACTCTGACTTATAGCAACTCCTTGTGTGTCAGAGTAGAACTGTGCCCCATAGAGTTTCCAGTGGCTGATTTTTTGGAAGTAGATAGCCAGGCCTTTCTTCGGAGGTGCCTCTGGGCGAACTCGAGCCTCCAAGCTTTCCGTCAGCCATTGAGTGTATTAATGGTTCGCACCCAAGGACTCCCTCCTGACTCACTAAGTCAGTAGAATTAGGTCCGCATGGGATCGAGTTACGGAGCTTTTGGCCACCCTCATGCAATGCCCAGTGAGAGGGAAGAAGGGGTGGGAAGAAGCATTTTACCAGGCAGGGACAAGGAGAGCTGTGGCCACAAAAAAAAAAAAAAAATGAGGGTGCTAGTTATTGGATGCTCTTCTTAATGAACTCAGGCGTGGTCCCTCTGAGGCAGTTTGCTCTTGTCCCTGCAGCCAACAGCCCGGTTCCTTCTGAACCTCTTCAGGGCATCGGTGCCCTTGCTTAGAGACCGGCCCATGTGACTGAAGCCCCTGTCCTGAATTCTCCTTGTCTTCCAGCCCCCTGCAGATGGGAGCTGGGTTAGGGCTGCCTTGTTCTTGCCCGGGACACAGCGGGTCCCCGTGACGTGGTCCTGCTTGACTCTGAACAGTGTCAGGCAGTCATCTGAGGCATCCAGGGATGCTGGGGACTGTGAGCGGTACAAACTCTTTGGATGTCTGCTTCCCACAGCTTGCGGGAGAGGCCCCCTCACGGCGCATTAATAAAGATTAAAGATCTCTCTAGTCCCTGTGATCTTCGCCATGTCAAAGAGAAAGAAATATTTGTCTATCCTTCACTCTGTCGTTTATTAATATTGCAGGGTTTTGCTCTTAAAAAAAAAAAATTTCAGGATGCCAGGAGAAGACGGGTATTCTGAGTGCCTTAACTTTGGTTTCGCTTTGTCATCTCATTTCTTGCCTATGTGTGCAGTTGTTGTTAGCTGCCATCAAGTCGGCCCTCGACTCATGGAGACCCTATACACAATGGAGCGAAACACTGCCTGGTCCTGTGCCATCCCCATGATCAGGTCATTGCAATCCATAGGGTTTTCATTGGCTAATTTTCAGAAGTAGATTGTCAAGCCTTTCTTCCTAGTCTGTCTTAGTCTGGAAGCTCCAGTGAAACCTGTTCGACATCATCACTGACAAATGGGTGGTGACTGCATGTAAGGTGCATTGGCCTAGAATCAGACCTGGGTCTTCTGCACAGAAAGCAAGAATTCCTGCTCTCATTATGTGTGCAGTGGTCAAGGGAAATCCGATATCCCTGGGTTTGGAAGTAGGTATGGCTCTTTCCTCTAAGATACCCTTGGCATAAACAAAAAACCTTTTACCCTGGGGATCCCAAAGTAGACTTGGTTCACAGAGAGCAGTTATCACAGGTGAAAGGAAACACACCTATGTGTGGACTCCGCAATATTTTCTGAACACGTCTCCGTGCCAGGCACTGGAATAAGCACTCATTGACATGACTCGGGCAAGGGTCTGCTCTCTGAAGGCTTATGTTCCTAAAGAGAACTTGTCTTAACCATAGAGAAGGATAGGAAGCTGGGGTATTTGACTGAAATCTGTCTTTTTTTTTTTTCCACTATTATTATTATAGAAACATATCATGAGTGCTCAGGATTCATTAACAACTATTGTTTGCATCTCTACAAGGCGTAGGGCCCTGGGGATTCAGAAATAACTAAGCCAAGTTCCAGTAAAAGAGACAAATAAAAAGAAATGCATCCTCAGGTGTAACATGGAGAACTAAAACACGTTGAAGTCAGATTTATTTGAGTTCAAATCCTCAGTGGTGAAATGGGGAAAACATCCTCTACACTGAAGAGCTGTAGGGAGGACTAAATGAGAGAGTGTGTGTAAGGGGTCAAGTACAGGGCCCAGAAGCTAGACGGTGCTGAGGAAATTTAATCCATTATCATTACCATCCAGGGTGGGGCATGCTTGGCTATGGGCGAGCCCAGACTAAAAGCGTGCCTAACTCTGGTGCCTAGAAGGGAAGGCTTCCTGGAGGAGGAGACACCTGAGCTGAGCCTTGAAGGACACACAGGACTGAGCCAGGCAGAGACAAGGAGAAAGAAGTCCAGGCAATGGAAACGCTAAGGCATAGAGGCCTGGAATAGCTTGGTGGATGATTCAGCAATGATTCCAACATGTGGATGGGTAGGAGATGAGTGTAGAGAAGGAAGTAGGGACCAGGTCAGAAACTGGGATAAGTGAGTGACCCCAGGCAAATTACACACTGCTCTGTGCCTCAGTTTCCCCACCTGTCAAATGAGGATATGATAGTTGTAACCACACCACAGGTTGCCTGGAATTGTGCCTGGTCCAGGAAGCATAAAACTGAAAAAAAAAAAAAAAAAACCAGTTGCCACAGAGTCGATTCCAACTCATGATGACCACACGTGTGTCAGAGCAGAACTGCACTTCACAGGGTTTTCAGTAGATGTGACCTTTGGGAAGTAGATCACCAGGACTTTGTTCAGAGACACCTCCAGGAGGACTTGAACAGCCAACATTTCAGTTAGTAGCCAAGGGCTTAACTGTTCGTGCACCCAGGGACATATGAAGTGGAAGCAGTTATTAATTCTTTAGCCTCACAGAGACACCTGCAAGAGAGATATTATTATCCCCATATCCCAGATGAAGAAACTGAGGCTCAGGAAAGTTAAGGAACTTGCCCAAGGTCCCATGGGAGTGAGGGTAGAAACACTGTTCATAGTCAGTTCGCCTACCAAACCCATCAGGCCACTTTGCCTCTCAGAATCCTAATCTCTGAGGTTTTGTCCTGTGGCAAGTTCTGGGCCAGGCACTCAGAGCTGGGGGACCATCAGTCTTGGTGTCGCCTCCACCAGGCGAGACGCGAGGAGCTGGCTACAAAATCAACTCTGCCTTCCACCAGGGACACTGTGGCCCTTGCCAGAAGAGGCCACTGATGAAATGTTAGCAACTTGAGAATGACGAGGTCACTTGTTCGGGTAGCTGTTCTTGGGAACAGAACTCTGTGTTGTTGCTGTTTTGTTTTTTGTGGCAAAAATATATATGACAAAACTTTTGCCAATTCAACGTTTTTTACATGCATTATTCAGTGACATTGTTTGCCTTCATCGTATTGTGCAACATCACCGCTATCCATTTCCAAATTATTCCACTACCATTAACAGAAGCTCAGTGCCCCTAGTGGCGTCCCTACAGAAGTCCAGACGGGTGCGGCCCGCACCAGATGACACTGTCAGAGGGGGTGACACCAAAATGACTGTCTGTAAAATTTTTGTGTAGTGTCGCAGTAGAAATTTCTTATTTTTTATAAAAATATTACTGTAGTTCATTACCCAAAAAAACCCAGTGCCGTCGAGTCGATTCCGACTCATAGAGACCCTATAACAACAAATTTTTTTTTTTTTGTAAGGCCAGCTTACGTGTGTCAATATACGTACAAGGCTGAAACTCTGCTAATTTACTTTTTGAGCCTTTTAATGCGCTCTGGTGAGAGCTGTCGTTATTGCTCAGTTACAATGATGCTTAAATCACGTGGTCTTGTCTGCATGCACCGCTAGTACGTGCTGCTGTTTTCGTTGCTGCCAGTGTTTTTATAGTCACGGAGTCTGTCAAATTTTCTGGTGCTTTAGCTACAATATTATGGTAATTAGCATGAGGGGTGACACCGTGTGTCTCCGCACTGGGTTACACCAACCCTCCCTAGTGACACACTGGGTATCCCCTAAGCAATGACTTCCCTTTCTCCCTCGCTCTTGCCCCTGGTAACCAAAGCACTCGGCTGCTAATCAGAAGGTTGGTAGTTCAAACCCACAAGCCACTCCACAGGAGAGAGATGTGGCAGTCTGCACCTGTGACAGGTACAGCTTTGGAAACCCTGGGAGCAGGCCCACTCTGTTCTATAGTGTTCGTATGAGTTGGAATTGACTCGACAGCAATGGGTTTGGGTTTTTTGGTTTTATACATTTGTTTATTTCACATAAGTGGGATCATACAATATTTGTCCTTTTGTGACTGACTTATTTCACTCGGCATAATGTTTTGTAGGTTCATCCATGTTGGAGCATGTATCAGGGCTTCATTTCTCTTTACAGCTGTGCAATAGTCCATTGTATGGAGAGATCACATTTTGTTTAGACATTCGTCTGTTGATGGACATTTAGGTTGCTTCCACCTTTTGGCTATTGTGAATAGTGCTGCAATGAACATTGGTATACTAGAACTCTGTTATAAATTCCACACAGCTGGTTGCTCCATAGGCTCTGTGCTGGGCCCCTACATCCAGTACTTCACTGACTCCTCCTGACACCGGGGTAAGGGCAGTTATCAGCCACATGAGCAAGAAAGAAGTGATTTGTTCCAGGACACTTTGTCCCAGGAAGGGACAAAGGTGGGATGCCAACTCCTCACTTTTTGTGTGTGAAAATACACACAGTCATGCACAATTTCAACAATTTCTACGTGTACAACTCAGTGACATTGATTATATTCTTCGAGTTGTGCAAACATTCATGCCATCCTTCTCTGACTTGTTCCACCACCATTGACTTAGACTCACTGCCCACTAAGCTTCTCATCTAGCCTTTCGAGTTGCTGTTATCATTCTTTTTTCCACACAGATAATTCTTTAAAAGAGAATCATGCTAGTAGACATACTTTGCTTATTAAGATAAACTATTTTTTGGTTCAAAGAAGATCTCTGGGACTAATTGTGGTTTAAAGCTTAAAGGTTATCTTAGAGCAATAGTTTCAGGGATTCATCCAACCTCAGTGGCCTCAGACAGTCTGCCTTCCAGTGAGAAATTGAAATTCTGTTCCACATTCTTCTCCACTTTTGATCAGAATCTCCTACAGAACCTTTGATCAAAATGATCGGTAACAACAGTCAGGCACCATCCAGTTCTTCTGGTCTCATGGCAAAGGAGGCATCAACTCCTCACTTTTTCCACTTCGCCATATAATCTCCCACTAATTAGGGAATGAGTATCTGTTTAAAATGTGTTCTCAGGAATCAGCATTTAAATTTTGCTCACCAGCCTGCGGGGAGGCATACTTGCCATATCCAGTACCATGCTTAGGCCAGTAATGTGCCTGACAGAAATGTCAGCCTCAGCTCACCATACCATTCCTTAACACCAGAGGAAATAGGAGATTTAATCCAAGATGGCTCGCAAACAGAGCATCTGGGGTAGTCTGAGCACTAAAGTAATTGATTTCATGGTAACAGGGCTTATGACTGAGGGACATACTGCCTGGTGAAGACCTGAGCTCAGAGAGTATATTAATACTGTTAGAGGTCATCAGCATCATAGTCAATGGTTACTGGGTGTTCATTGTACACTGTGCAGGACACTTTACCTGCTATTGTTGTTAGGCCCCAGATTCATGGCGACCCCTTGCACAACAAGATCAGACCATTGTGATCCATAGGGTTTTCTTTAGCTCATTTTCAAAAGTAGATCACCAGGCCTTTCTTCCTAGTCTATCTTAGTCTGGAAGCTTCACTGAACCCTGTTCAGCATCATAGCAACACGCAGGCCTCCATTGACAGGTGGGTGGTGGCCGCACATGAGGTGTATTGGCCAGAGTAGAACCCAGGTCTCTCAAGTGAAAGGCAAGAATCCTACCAATAAACCACCCCGCCCCTGGGCATTTTACATCTCATTTAACCCTCCTAATGATCTTGTGCCATTATCATCTCCATTTTCCAGATGAGGAAACTGAGGCACAGAGAGAGTAATTTACCCCAAGCCACACAGCTAGGAAGGAACTGCAAAAAGGCTACTATTTAGAAATTGCAGGTGAGTAGTGGAGCCCTGGTGACACAGTGGTTAAGAGCTCAGCTGCTAACCAAAAGGCTGGCAGTTTGAATCTACTGACCACTCCTTGGAAACCCTATGGGGCAGTTTTATTCTGTCCTATAGAGTCACTGTGAGTCCAAATTGACTCAACGGCAATGAAATTTTTGTTTCAGGGAATCGGTAGGGACTGGGATGTCATGTGGGTGGCCAGGTTATTGCCATTCAATGTTTATTGTCACTCCTCCACACCACCGAGCCCTGGGAGCACCCACCATGAGGCACCTTGTGGGTGAGAATAGGCCAAGCCGGCCAGCTTCGTGACTCTCACAAGGACTGGCCAGGCACACACTCTGTCCCCCTCTCTGAGCAAGGTGGGGGGCCCAGGCAGGCAGAAGGAAGGAGGCCACTGAGCTGAAAGCAGCAACATCTTTGTTTGTGTGGGAACTCAGTGCCATGTGCTCTATTCTGCTTGAATCACGTTGGCAAGAATTCCAGGAGCAGTGTGGAGTTCCCTTGCAATTTTCCAAGACAGAAAGTGAGAATGGGCTGGAATAAAACCAGGAGTTGAAAGCATGGGGAGAAAAACAATGCGGAAATGGGACAGATGCCCCTGTGTGATCTGCATGCAGTAGCATGAACCCAGCTCATGGGAGCCCCAGTCACAGGACTCCGGCTCCATGGGTGATCATTTACAGGTTGGGGGGAGGGGTTCCTGTGTGATTAGGAAGAGAATTCAACCAGTATTTGCTGAGCAGCCCCTACATTGTGCCAGGCACTGGGGACATGAGATGACTCAGGCCTCCCTGCCCTGCCAAGAGCTCAAAACAGAGCAAGGGACAGAGACACACAGACATATGATGAATGCAGTGAAGTGGGCCACAGCTGTGCTGGGAGGTGACGGGTGATCTGAGAGGCAGAGGCTTCTGCAGGAAACAGGAGCAGAGTCAGGTGGGATTGTTCCTGGCTGTCCCCCAGAGGAGACTGGGCAGTCAGACCAAGCTGGGAAGTACCAGGCCACTGGGCCACTGTCTTCCCTGCAGCTCAGGTGGCAGGGAGCCAAGGGGAATGAGTCAGGCCCTTCGGGGGACTGCTTACTCAGGCAGCCAGAGGCAAGAGGAGGTATGGGGCCCCCTCTCCAAAGGTGGGGGAGAGGCAGGCACTGGGCAGCCAGCCAGACCACCGTGTGGGGATTTGGGATATTCACGTTGGGTTCCACCTAGCTGCTGGGTTCTAGCAGTCCGCCCAGCTGGAATTTGAATCCAGGTCTGTCTGATTCCAAAGACAAATCTCATCCAAGTAACCTAGAGTTCTGCCTGCGCTTCACTTCCTCCCCTCCCAGTCCCACCCTTTACATCACCTCCTTCCCCTACCACCACCCCATGTCCTGCTTCTTGGTCTCATTCCTTCCCTGGGCCAGGTAATGTGCTACCACTCAGCCTATTGGCTCCCAGGAAAGAACATAGGTTTTAGAATCAGGAAGACACAGCACACTCGTACTACCTGAGTGATCTTGGGCAAGTTACTTGACCTCTCTGAGCCTCGATTTCCCCATTTGCAAGATGTAGACCATGAGAAGCCTACATGAAAGAAGGCACATGAAGCAGTTAGTACAGTGCTTGCTGCAGAGAAGGTATTTGGCCAGTGTTAATTCCCCTCTTCCTCCGTAGGAAATGACACTGAATCACCACGGCGGGCCAGCTTCCACCCATATGTGACCCCTTCCTCCCCACCCCCACCTGGCTCAATCCACGCTCTTTTTATTTGTTGGTGGGGGGGCGATCAGAGCTTGTGCCGTGGGAAGACAGAGTGTTGTCCAGGACATCGCCCTCAAAAGAGCAAAGCCCTTCTAGCTGGCCTTAATAATACATCAGGAATCTCTCCACAGGACTATATCTGTACCTATCCGGATGTTGTTGGTATTTATTTTCAGCCCACAAGGGCCATAGTTTTCCTGCCCACCATGTGAAGTGGTAATTCTTCTTGCAAATGTCACTCTTGCAAAGAAAGACTTGAATGCTGCTCTTGCAAAGCCACAAGCTGGAGTGAAAAGGCTTTGGAGAAACATCTCTGGGGCCACTCTCCCCTCAGCTTGCTTCTCTTCTCTCAGCTCCTATAGCATATGAGCCCCTTCCCTCCCCGGGGTCATTGCTCTTCCCTCTGCCCAGGAGGCAGCCGCTGTCCCCCTGCCCAGCCCATTTCATGCTGGGCTCCATCTTATCTTCGGCCTCTACAGAAAGACCATCTGGACCATCCAACCTAAGTAGAGCACCCCTCACATTCCTTCTCTATCACTGTACCCTGTATTTTGTTCCAGTCTTGTCACAAACTGATTATGTTATTGATTGTTCACTGTCCACAACCTCCGTGAGGGCTGGGACTTTTCCTCTTTGCTCACTGCAGGATGTCCAGTGCCCCCAGTGTGTAGATGCTACATGTAGATGCTCACAGGTGCTCAATGAGTGAGGAAGGAAGGAATTAAAGAAGAGATGGATGAGGAAGACGTGCTTAGTTCTGAATCCCAGCCCAGCCCTTAATAGCCATGGGATAGTAAATTATGTACTTCTGAGCCCCATTTTCCTCATGTATAAAATGGGAAGAATAATAATAAGCATTCCAGGGGGTCTTTCAGGAGCTCTTGTATGTGGACGGCCTAGCACATAGTGAGTGCTCCTTTCTGCTCGTCCTGCCTACCCCAGATCCGGTAACAGTCTCCTCCAGTCCTGGCTATGGGGCCCAGCACTTTCTTGCCCTTTTCAGCAAGGGCAGCACTTTCAGTGACTATTATGGGAGGAATCTGCCCTGACCTTTGGGCTCTTGTCCTGGTTTGAAATTCACAGTTCAGGGCCTGGCTTCCTCCAGATAAAGTTATAGAATTTTTACACCTGCCACACTCAAGTTCATGGGCCATTTTGTGTTCATTCCTGTGGCTTTGGGATGCCTTCATTCATATTTGTTTGCCCTAGATTCGTTTCTTAAGGATTCCCATGGACCACACTGACACACTGATGCAAACCAGTTCATGATGTAAAACTTCGTAATTAGACAACCCTAGAGGGACATGCTAGACAGGGCCCTAGAAATAACAACCCTATCGACCCACCTGGAACAAAGGAAAATGAAGAACACCAAAAACACAAGGTAATTATGAGCCCGAGAGACAGAAAGGGCCACATAAACCAGAGACTACGTCAGCCTGAGACCAGAAAAACTAGATGGTGCCCAGCTACACCCAATGACTGCCCTGACAGGGAACACAACAGAGTGTCCTGAAGGAGCAGGAGAGCAGTAGGATGCAGACCTCAAATTCTCATAAAAAGACCAGACTTAATGGTCTGACTGAGACTAGACGGACCCCGGAGGTTACGGTCCCCAGACCTTCTGTTAGCCCAAGACAGGAACCATTCCCAAAGCCAGCTCTTCAGACAGGGATTGTACTAGACTATAAGCTAGAAAATGATACTGGTGAGGAGTGAGCTTCTTGGCTCAAGTAGACACATAAGACTATGTAGGCAGCTCCCGTCTGGAGGGAAGATGAGAAGGCACAGGGGGACAGAAGCTGGCTGAATGGACATAGGGAACACAGGGTAGAGAGGAGGAGTATGCTGACTCAGTAGGGAAAGAGCATCTAGGAGAACATAGCAAGGTGTATGTAAATTTTTGTATGAGAGACTGACTTGATTTGTAAATTTTCACTGAAAGCACAATAAATGAAAAAAAGAAAGAAAGAAATGACAACTCTACAGGCTCATCCCCCAAAACACAGAGTCTGCGCACGGTCTTCAGTCTCAGCGAATCTCTCTGGGGCCTTCAGGTCCTCAGTGCCACAGTGGCTTGGAAGTGGACGGGGATCACTTTGTGTCTCCAAGGACTAGAACCACTGCAGGATTTTATACCTGCCTGGATCACTAGGGCCCCAGAGCTCCCTGTGGCTCCTCAAAATATTCTGGAACCAGAAATTTCCAACCACTGGGTCATGCCAGCAGACATGCAGCCTCAGGACAACCTGGAGCCAGGTCGCTTTCCCTGGCTTCTCCATTCTTCCATATCATGACACTCCATTCTTGGGCCAATGGTATTGTGTCCAGTAAAAGTAGTTTTATTATTATTCACACTTAACAGACAAGGAAAGTGGAGCTCAGAAGCTGGATAATTTACTTTCTCATGGCTACTAAGTGTTGGCCTGGAATCCTGGTCTAAGCCTATCTTCCTCACCCATCTCTTCTTTAATTCCTTCCTTCCTCATTCATTCAACTCATATGTCCCCAGTGCTTAGGGTGTGTTCAGCTCAGCTGGGGCACTGGGCATCCTGCAGTGAGCAAAGCAGAAAACCCCCTGCCCTTGTGGAACATTCATCCCATCAGAGGATGTGGACAGTGAAGAACAAAGTAACAAACCATTGGAATAATCCAATGGTGACCATGCTCCAAAGTTAGATTTATAAAGATGTATAATAATGAAAACTGTACAAATAAAAAAAAATTATAGGTGCAGATGGTAAATCCAGTTTCCAGCCTCGTCCAACTCAGAAAAAAAAAACTCTATTAAGATGTCATAGTTGTTATTGTTGTTAGTTACTGTCAAGTCGGCTCTGACTCATGGTAACCCCATGTATGATAGAATAAAACTTTGCCTGGTCCTGCACCATCTTCATGATTGTTGGTGTCTATGAAGAAATGTTCCCTCAATCCAGGAAGTGCTCACCCAAAGGAAGGCAATTCCAGCCCCAGTGTCCTTCTACCTGACTCCAAGGAAGCCTTCACAGGCTTCCTCTCCAAGACAGACCCTGCCTCAGCCCAGAGCAAGCTCCTCTATGCTTGGCATGTGGGCAGCATGAATCTTCTGGGGCCTGGCTACTCTTTGCCTTTGAGGCTGAGTTATATATACCCCCCAAGTCTAACCACAAAGCATCCTCTCTTCTGGTTTCCCCCCTACTATGGAACCGAAGGTGGTCTCTCTCACCAGACACCTGGGCTCTCTTTCATTCAGATGTCATTCAGTGCCCAGAACCATTGATCTCTCCTGGAGAAGGCAAAAAGGCAAGAATTAAACAGTAATCCTCCACAATTAAGCCACAGCCCTCCCACACATATGCACATTGAGCTCAGCACAATCATAGCAAATATCAGGAGCCCAGGTACATGCCACATGGAAGTGACATACCTACCACCTGTGAGCTCTCTTGTTACTTATTCCACAAATTGTTATTAAGCACTTCCATGGGCAGGGACTATTCCAGGCACATGGGTACAATACCAAACAAAAGTCCTGTCCCTCATGAAGTGTCCTCATTCTACTGGGAATATACAGGCAATAAACAAATACAAAAGCAAAATATAGGTCAGATGGAGAGAAGGGTGACGGAGAAGGGGGCCAGGGTGTGTCAGGCAGAGGAGTTACAACTTTAAACAGAGAGTCCAGAGAGTCCAGGGAAGGCCTCACTGGGGAGAACCTAATAGAAGTGAGAGGTACAGCCTAGAGGTAGGGGAACCAGAATGTGCTCAATGTGTTTGAGGAAGTGCAAGGAGGCCAGTGTCACTGGAGCTGAGCAAAGTCAAGGATGCAGCAGGAGACAGATTGAAAGGACTTTGGTTCTTGCTCTGAGTGCAGTGGGAACCATTGAAGGGCTGTGAGTGAAGGTGAGTCTTGATCTGGCTGGTGGGTGAAGGACAGACAGCAGGAGTGGGCGGCCAGGGTGGAAGTAAGAAAACAGTAAAGAAACCATTGCAACAGTCCAGGTGAGAGGTTGGGAGTAGTGGAGGAGGTGATGAGAAGTGGTTGGATTTGGGACATGTTTGGAAGGAAAAGTCAGTAGGATTTGTTTATGGATTGAATGTGGACTATGAGAGAAAGACAGGCACCAACGATGAGTACAAGTTTGGGGAACAGTTTAGTAACATCAGCAAACTTACCTATGCATAGTCTTTCCGGGCTCTGAATGATTTGTAAGAATGGTAACCGTAAGGGCTCAACACCGTTTCCTGAGAATATTCGTTTCCTAACTAAATAAGTTCCCATAAGTAATAAAATAGAGTCTCTATTAGTCCACTGCATCCTATACTGACTGAATTTCTTCAGTAGCCTTTGGTACAAACCGAGTTAATGATATTTGAAAGTCTCAAGTAAATTGCACCCATTGGTAGCCTCACTCATTCATTCAACAAACATTTACTGAGTGCCTAGTACAGGTCAGGCACTGTGACCTCAGATATAGGCTGAATCTATAAAAAGCAATACAACAAAGTTGGTTCCTATTCTCCAGAGCCTTAGGCCTAGGAAGTGAGACATGTAAACAGACAAATAGCTATAAGAAGGGTGAGCACTAGAACAGCACTATGAAAAAAACTGGTATGGGGACATCAAGAAGCTTGCTAATTGCTGGAGGAATAGAAGAAGGCTTCACACATGGAGGTGACACTTGATCCAAGCTTTAATAACTTCATCAAGACCTCAGGTAGAAGAGTTGATATTCTCCTTATAGGAACTATTTTTTTCATAAATCCAGTAGGTTAAAGGAATGTAACCCTAATAAATAGTAGGGCTCCAAGTGGCTCAGCTCTGCAGAGTCACATACTAAGAACTCAGTCCACCCATTAAAGAGGAATTCCAGTCCCTACTTGTGATCCTAGAAGAACATTAAAGAGGACCCAATTCATAACCCACAGAAACATTTTTTATTTGTTGAAATCTATGGCCTCCTCTACCAAACACCAAAATGCTCCAGCCCCAACCTCAGCATTCTGTTCTCCTTCCCTCCCCAATCACGCTTTAGTCAAGATGGACTTGGACATCCTCGTTAAGTCCTTTCCGTTTTATTTCTGCTTGTCTTAACACTTTTCCTGATTCTGTACTTCAAAGATTCAGACACCAATTTGGCAAAAGCTAAGTTGGAGTGGGGAGGAGCAATGTGAATCCCACGATATTTACTTAAGAGATCTGAGATCCTTCTCTTGATTGACTAGATTACCCAACATGAAGAAGAAGCTGGATAACCTGAAGTTCTAGGAAATCCTTTTGAAACGCTTGTAGATGAAGACAACTCCGAGGACCTCCCCGCCTTCTAACACCACAACAAATCTAAATTAAACCGAGACATTTTACAAGGCTGAAGTCGAGACAGTGCTTCTCAATAGATTGTTATTCTGGCTTTTGACATTTGATGTCTGAAGGATATGACTTTTTCCATGGCCACTCCAAATATGTATAACAATGAGCAGTGTCATAATGGACTTCTTTTAAGTGTGGATTTTAAAATCACAGGAAGAAGGGGGAAAATGTAGACCAGAACATGCTCAAATTCACTTATCAGTACCAACAGATTAAAGATCCTTTAAAGACTGTTCCTCAAAAAGAGAAAGGTTGACTCTGTTTTAAGAATATGGGAAACATCATACATTTGCATGTAAGAGAGCTATATAGCTTTATTCTAAAACAAATTAAATCTAACTCTGAAACTATCACACATATACATGCATTGTTCTTGTCAGAGTAGTCAAAAATATAACACCTGTCATGTTTTTGAGGGGCCTCTTTTTAAAAATAAATAAAATTTTTTTTTCTTTTTCTCCCTATTGATGGCAGTGGGTTTTATCATATAAGAAACGTTGCAGTCTTAGACCACCATCTTGAAGTCCATCAAGAACCTCCAAGAAAAGTTCTATAGTCATTGGGGAATCTTGTCCATACCCTCCTGGTCCTGAAGGTGGGCAGCACCATACTTCCATGGCAGATTTGGGCACGGGGACTGGCCCAGACTGGGAGCCCAGTGCCAGTGTTCCCCACAGAGTACCCAGCCTTTAGAGTCTGTAAACCCCTCTGGCCTCTCCAGTTGGCTCCCTTGGAGCCCTTCCCATTTTGGATGATCCAGCTCCATTGCCTCTGTGAGTCAAGGTGGGGTACCACAGCCTACTGGTCCAGAGATGCCAGGCAAGTAGCCTAAATGGAGGAAGCATTCCAGGTGGGGACTGAGGGCAAGGCAGCCCAGGGAAGCTCCAGCCAACTGACACACTGCATGCCCAAGGTTTCTGAATCTGTTGATTTTTCAAAAGATACACAATATTGCATATTTTTTGTGGAACTTCCCATTTCTCAGTGTTAGCTACTTATCCAAATTAATGTATATTGTATATATTAATATATACTTATACACATATATATATACCACTTGGGCCAACTCTCTGCTTCCCAAACAGAACCATCTCTGCCAGCATGTACAGCCTAGGCCCTGCAGCATGGGTACTGTCTTCTGATGCCTGGCAACTTTTCATCTTGGCCCTACAGGACTGATAGCATGAACATGTCCCTGAGGCTTGCCTCCTTGGGGTGAGGTGTGAAAACCCAGTGGAGACCCGGCCTAAATTAATTGCTCAGCAGGGTACCATGCCACACTTGTACTCAACCAAGCAACATGGCTGAGCACCTGGTATGTGCTGGTTTGCAGCTTGCTGGACAATGGGGAGGCAAAGATCTCAGAGGTTTGTCCCTACCCTTATGACCTTACAATCTGTGGGCAAGAAAGACATCAACTGAAGAAGCTCCCTGATAAATGTACAGTCACTGCTATGATGGGTCTTACAGAAAAGAGGCACATGGGAATTGCTGTGAAACTGACAAATGGGGAAGCCTGGTTCAGGAAAGGGGCTGATGTTCTAGGGTGAGCATGTGTTAGAGGGGATGAGGGATGTTCCAGGCACAGGAGACAGCCCAAGCAAGAGCAGGGAACACAGCACCTTTGCAGAATCCAAAGAAGGCTGACAAAACTGCGTGGAAGATAGAGAAGGCAGGATGTGGCAGAAGAGGTGGGCTGGGGCCAGCCAGCTTGACCAGGACTTGGGGCCATCTAAGGACTTTGGTCTTTATCCCGGGATCGATGGGTAGAAGGCAGTAACTATGGAGAATCGTTTGGAGGGAACATATATGGGGACACTTGGACCAGTTAGGAAGAGAGTTAAAATATATATATATTCTACTAGTCAACTCAGACCTATGGCAACCCCACGTGTGTCAGAGTAGGACTGTGCTTCACTGATATTTCAGGGGTAAATCACTAGATCTTTCTTCCTAGGCATCTCTGGGTAGACTCAAACTGGCAACCTCTTGGTTAGCAGCTGAGCACATTAAACTTTTGCACCACCCAGGGACTCCAGGAAGAGAGTTACAAGGTTGGTTAAGAGACTAGTTAGGAGACAACTGCATGCAGGTGGTTTGGCTGAGAGTGGTGATAAGAAAAATGGAAAGAAGTGGACAGATTCAAAATATATTTAAGAAACACAATGGATAGGATTTGAGTATGGAAGCACAGAAGAGGTTGAGAAGTGACTCCCAGACTTCTGACTACTTTAACTAGGTGAATTCATTTATTCAACAAATATTTATTGAGCTTCTACCACATGCCAGACTCTGTTCTTGGCACTGGGGTTACAGTGATAGACAAAGAGATGAATGTCCCTGCCCTTATGGACCTCACTCTCTAGTGATAAGAGGCACAAGTAAGCAAATTAGTAAAATACATAGTAGGTTGCTGCGATTGGCCACGTCATTTACAGGACCCTGTGCAAAGTGAAATTGCGGCTAGTGCAGCTTTTGGGAGGTGAAACCGAGGTGGAGTTTATTCTTAACTTTAAAGCAATGGGAGTTAGTGAAGGGCCTTAAGAAATGGGATCAATACGGTAAGATTTGCATTCTAAATTATCCCTCTGGCTCTGGTGCGGAAAAGGAGAAGGAGTAAGAATGACTGAGGGCAGACCTGTGAGAAGCCACTGCAGCTGTCCAGATGACAGATGATGGTGGCCCCAGACCAGGATGGTGAGTAGAGAGGGAAAGAAGTGGAAGGATTTGAGAAGTAAAATCAATAGGACTGAATGCAGGTAAGCAAGTGATAACAGCTGTAAGAATTTAAAATCAAGACACACCACAGTCATTTGACTTATTGATCATTTACAATATGGTTAACCCACTATGAACAAAAACCACCCAGAGCTGTTGTGAGCTGTCAGTGACAGATAATTAGAATCAATAGTATATTGCCCACCCCTGTGATCAAAGCACCATACCAAGAGCTAAAGGAAAATAGAAAATAACACTTCCTGAGTTGGAATCAACTTGATGGCAACTAACAACAACCCTTGAAGAAGTTCCTGGGGGGTACAAATGGTTAATGCGCTAGGCTGCTAACCAAAAGATTGTTGGTTCAAGTCCACCCAGAGGTGCCTCAGAAGAAACGACTGGCGACCTACTTCTGAAAAATCAGCCATTGCGAACTCTGTGCAGCACAGTTCTACTCGGACACGCGGGGAGTTGCCGTGAGTTGGAATCAAGTCGACAGCAATTACTGATTGATTTTTACCTTCATAGAGTAAAACCCAGCCCATTCTTTCTTTCTTTCTTTTATCTACTATTATGTGAGAAATCTCATAACATACAAGATATGATGGGAGCCCAGAGGAGAGAATATCAATGTCTGCCTCTAGGAGAGGTGGGGGAGAGGAGGGAAAGGTAGGGAGAGTTGATGAGAATCCCGCACTGAAGAACACAACACAAAACCAGAAAGTCTAGGAGGCGTGTCGTGTAGCTAGAGCTTGGAGGACCTGTTGCGGAATAAGAGAATGTCCATGGTTCCAGGTATGGGTTTTACATTTTATTCACACAAAAAAAAGGCAATTATTTGCTGCATTTGACAGACAAAAAAAGGACTCTTTGATTTTATGGAATTTTTAAAAACATACATAACTGATTGCAAATCAATTTTTGAGAGTTTTTTTTTTATAGGTAAAACTAACTAGCTAATGGGCAGCTAATAGTGGCAACAATGGCATTCTTATCTGATTCAGATTCCACCTCCAGCTGGACAGCCCACAAACAAGGATCTGTGTTCTTCCCCTGTGTAGTGCTAAGTTTTCATTCCAAAGAACTTTTGTGTTTTAGTATGACAGGATTGATGTCATCATCTCAAACTTGAGTTAGGAATTACCCACATGACCTGTTGCCATCAAGTCGGTTCTGACTCATAGCGACCCTATAAGACAGAGTAGAACTGCCCCACAGGGTTTCCAAGGAGCAGCTGGTGGATTTGAACTGTCAACCTTTTGGTTAGCACCTGCGCTGTTAACCACTGCACCACCAAGGAAAGAAAGCGGGTAAATTCCATCTCGTAATGGTCAATTATACCCATAAAAATGAAGGGGGAAATGATAGTCAAGGAAAAAGAAATACATATATCATCATGAACAGATATTTCCCAGATGTGGGCTTGCTCTTAGTCATTTCACACAAATTTGTACAAAATCAAGCCAAGCCAAGATTTCTGATAGTTATCTTGTGTTTTATCATTTATATATAATTACATGTTATCTAAAATTGTTATAATTATATGTGTTGCATACAAACCAAAACCAAACCCATTGCCATCGAGCCGATTCTGACTCATAGCGACCCTATAGGACAGAGTAAAACTGCCCCATAGGGTTTCCAAGGAGCACCTGGTGGATTTAAACTGCCAACCTTTTGGTTAGCAGCTGTAGCTCTTAACCACTATGCTACCAAGGATTCCAAATAACTGTGTGTTATTATTTAACACAAAATTGTAATTTTTGGAGCTCACATCTATCTCTAACTTCCTTTATTTCTGCTTCAAAATTTGATTTCAACCGAAAGTTGATTAAAAAAAAAAAACTTTAGCATAAATTATACGAGGAGTGTTCTATCAAAAAATCTGACTCTACACAGGAAGTTTCATCTAGAAATATGCATTTGAGCTTTTTAAAGTTTGGATACATATGATTCCTTCTTATAATGTTTCTTTTCACATGTGTTTAACTGTGGAGACAGGAGTTGAATAAGGGAGGGGGTGCGAAAGTGAAAAAAGAAATCCTTTATGTACATTTCCCATTATGAGACCCCTGTCGCTCTGGAGACACAAAATAAGTCTCCATAAAGTGATTTCATATCCATAAATGCCAATTTACAAAGCATTACCCATTGCCATCAAGGAAAAAAAAAGGTATTCTCCCTCTTTCCCTGCCCAATAAGTAGACTTTGAAAACAATTACAAGCACATGTACTGATAATACAACAACTTGCGTTTCTATAGCAACTTTCACTTGAGAGTTTTTCAGTGCTTGCAAACAGTAATTAATTAGATCCCCTAACATCCCGTGAGAGAGCCAAGAGATGTGGGTATGCACTGAGCAATCCCCAACACTTACTTGCTGTAACCTCTGGGGAGGATGAACAGCTGTTTTTCAAAAACTGTGTGGCAAACAAAATCCAACGTTTTAGAAAACTATCAAAGGACTTAAAATTCTTAGGTGCAACAGAAAACTGGATTTGGTGAAGGCTTCTTGACTTTTCGTGTAAATGTGAGAGGTATGAGAGCAAGATACTGTCTTCTATGTTGTTTGCCATTGCTCCATCCCTTAAGGCTAGATTTACCCCCCGTGGCACGAAGTAATTCTGTCTGGTTCATCATCCTAGAGATGACCCCATTACCAAACAATTTTGCCTTAAGGAATGTAACTAATTCTTTTAACAAACACATATATAGTGCTTATTATTTGCCAGGCACTGTTTTAAGCAGTTGTCGTCATTGTTAGGTGCCTCCAGTCGGCTCCAACTCATAGCGACCCTATGTACAACAGAACGAAACACTGCCTGATCCTGCACCATCCTCACAGTTGTTTCTATGTTTGAGCCCATCATTGCGGCCACTTTGTCAATCCATCTAATTGAGGGTCTTCCTCTTTTTCGCTGACCCTCTGCTTTACCAAGCATGATGTCTTTCTCCAAGAACTGCTTCCTCCTGATAACATGTCCGAAGTACATGAGACAAAGAAGTCTTGCCATTCTCTCTTCTGAGGAACATTCTGGCTGTACTTATTCCAAGACATATTTGTTTGTCCTTCTGGCAGTCCATGGCGTATTCAATAGTCTTCGCCAACACTGTAATTCAAAGGTCTTCCTTATTCATTTTAAGCACTTAGTAACTATTAACTCATTTGATCCTCACGGCAACTCTATGAGGTTATTATTACTATCTCCATTTTACAAGTAAGGCAACTGAGGCATAGAAGGTTTAAGAAATCTGCCCAACGTCAGTCAGCTAGAGAGAAAGTGAGCCAACATAGTCTGACTCCCCAGTTCATACCATAACATTTACTCTATGCTATCTCAGGGTTGGCATTATCCTTTAATAAACTTGAACATTTACACATCGGCACATTTCCTTAACTTGGTCCTGCAGGTAGTCTCATTTTTCAACCTGCTAGAATGTTTTTATAGTAGTGACTCAGAGGCAAGAAGCCAATCTGAAAAGAAAAACAAGTGCCACTTCTTTCAGCACCTTGGAGAGCGTCTCTCCAACTACCGGTAGTCCTCTGCTTACCACTGGGTTTTGTTCCGACAAATCCGTCGTAAGTCGTTTCTGATGTAAGATGAATACCTCTTTTTTTTTTTTCCTTGTTTTCATTATTATTGCCTTTTATTGTCAGTATCTTTATAAATCCAGCAGTGTTTTGAACAGCAAATCATAAAATTGAACATCTTCAAGTGAATATCTGAGAATAACATCAGCAAAGCACATGCTGGAACCTGTTACTGAAAAGAAGCTGTACCAAAAAAAAAAAAAAGCACGAGGAAGGTCTTAGGTGCAGTTCATTGTACTTGAATATATTGTAAGTTGGGAGCTACCTGTACCTATCCAGGCAATACAGCAGTTCTCATAGACCAAGTGAGATTCTATTATCAAGGGTTAAGCCTGGAAATAAGTAGAAGCCAAGCTAATGGGGACTTTTTTTACTCCTTCCCTTTATTAAGATTGTGCCTTTATGGTAACAGAAAATGGGTGCAGGGTTGTTAGACCAGTTTAGCCCAGGTCATCCCTAGCCTGAGATATGACAGCTCTGGTTTCCCCCATTCTTGGGCTATTGGGGTGTCTTGGACATAAAAATTATTAATTTTATACTCTACATCCAGTTTTCCCATCACATAAGGATGGCCTCTGTTGTTTCTTTTTCTTTTTTCCCCAGATCCCTGGCAGGAATCTATCTTCCAGGGCAGTTAGGCATTCACCCTGGGGCCACTGATGTATTACCTCAGTTTGTCCTGTAACAGAGGCAGTAGAGTGGACAAGAGCTCAGTCTCTGAAATGAGACTGCCTGAGAATTAATTTCAGTTCTGCCGCTTTCTAGATGTGACCTTAGACAAGATATTCAACCTTGCTAAACCCTAATTGTACCATCTGTAAAATGGAACTAAAAATGGTAACTGAGTCACAGAGTTGTTCTAAAACAAATAGATTAATATGATTAAATAATAGATCTTGTTATGAGAAGAAAGAGAGAAATTAAAGATGTCCCTTTCTGAACAACAAAATCCATGTAACTGATATACCTTCCCTCTCTGCTTTGGCTATTGAGCAGCTTGAGGCCAAAGTTCTCAGTTGGCAGCAGCAACTCTGTAGGATCCAGTGGTCTACCCATCAGTATTCCTATTTTCTGCTCTTCTCCTCTGGTCCTGATTGGCATATTATCTGACCCTGACTTTGTTTGTGCTTTTTTTGTTTGAGTCATGAGATGATAGAAAGATAGTAGATCACTAGAATATAAACCCCAACTGAGCAAAGACATTTGTGTATTTTATTTATTGCTCTATTCTGAGGTTCTGAAACAGTACAAGGTATATAAGGACTTACGAAATATTTATTGCGTAAATATTGTGTAAAAAGGTAGGTAGGTGATTTATAGATAGATATAAAGAGTAAATAGATTATTGATAGATGAAAGATAGATACTAGGTAGATAGATATAAATGGACAGACAGATAGATATGGATAGGTAAATAGGTAATAGATGGATAGATAGATATAGATAGATAAACAGGTAGGTAGGTAGATGGATAGATGATAGATAGATAGACAGATAGACAGATTGACCTCCCTTGCTGACTTCTTGCTATGTTCTCATGGCCTGCTTTGCAAAGCCCACTGGACTATCATTCTTATCACACTTGCCCATAACTAATGCTCAGAGTAATCCCTTTCTGTGGACTTACTACAATCACTAACCCAGTAGCTCTGCCTTGGCACTGTGTTAGCTGGCCACTACCACTTCACTAATTGCCCCTGATTTCACAATCCCTTTCCAAGCTGACAAACTACAGGAGACATTTTGGTGATGACACTCCTCACCGTGCAGTCTGTCCTTCCTCATCATCGAAGGACAGAAGATAAAGGAGCAGGGTAGGAGGCTGGTTAGGAAAATTCCTCATTATCAAGACAACTAATCTCGAGATCTCAGCTGGTGCAGGCCCCTTCCCTAAAAAGCTAACAGAGCTTTACCAATGCTGTGGAAACAACAGTAGTAAAATTAGTCACAGCAAAAACATGCACTTCTGACTCAGAAAGCCAGTGTGTAGGCAGAGCTCTGCCACAGCTCTGCCAGGAGATTCCCCTGGGAAGGGCTGGATCCTTCCCTGTGACACAGCTGAAGGCTTTGACGCTGCTCGGTGTTTGTGGCAGATTATTAGGCAATATGAATGCCCTAGGGGGCTGGGAGCAGGAAGAGACTTGGTTGAATAAGAGAACAACAGCTCCCACAACCTCCAAACCTTCACCAGCTAAATTCAACTCCACTTCAACTTACATTTATTGAGTTCTTACTGTGTGCCAGAGCGAGGGAATTGTACATGCATCAGATTACCAGAAAATTTGATTCTAAGAAGAACAGTAAGAAGTGGAGGCTCAGTAATAAAGTCCTCACCTTCCATGCAGGAGACCTGGCTTCAGTTCCCACCCAATACACTTCCTGCGCAGACACCACCCATCTGTCGGTGGAGGTTTGCATGTTGCTATGCTGAACAGGTAAAGCTTCCAGACTAAGATGGACTAGGAAGAAAGGCCTGGAAATCTACTTCCAAAAATGAGCCAATGGAAGCGTTACGGGTCACAATGATCTGATCCACAACCAGTCATGGGAATGGCACAGGACCAGGCAACATTTAATTCCATTGTGCACACTTGATGGCAGCTAACAATGTAAACATCAAAGAACTGGGAAACACACCTTTCCCTCTCCCCCACTTCCTCCTTTTGGTCTATCAGTCTTGATTTTAACACCCTCCCAAGCTGGAATCAGCTTCTCTTCCCACTTTTGGAAGGAACCTGGTCTACCCTCTCCTCTTGCTCAGCAGGGGTCCTACACACAGAAATTCCACCCAAGCAGGGAACACTTTTCTTGCTCTCCCTCCAGGAAACCTTCCACCTCTGGTCTTGTTAAAAGAATCTTGCCTTTGAAGTCTCCCTGGGAATAAACACACGTTTCTCATAACTCTAAAGATTAAACCAATGAAATCAAAATTCATTTTTGAGACATAAACTCTAAATGACCAGGATTTTCCGTGGAAATATCAGTGCTTTGGCTGAGGCACGGTGGCTCTCACGTTGACAGTCATTTGCTGCGGTGTTCCAGGCAGGCCTGAAGTCATTCAATAGACAAGACATCATCAAATACCACATCTGAATCCTGTTCATATTATTAGAATGAAAATGGTAATGCAATTCAATTGCCTGGAGAATCATCGTACACACAGACATAAACAGAGCTGGCCAGAGGCAAAATTGCCTAGCATGTGACCTCTGTCTGCTGGGCCCCTGACTTGCCTTCATTTGCCCTCCCAACCGGATCCTCCCTTTTACAGGAATTCAGTGTGAATTTAAATCAACATGTTCCCCCTCCCAAGGGAATTTGCTTTTTAAATTACTCTCTGGTTTAATAATAAGAGGATTAAAACCCCACATTTATCAAATACCCACAATGGACCAGACACATTTTCACCAACATCATTGAGCCTCACTGCATACTATCCATTTGTTCATTCATTCAGAACATATTTATTGAATGTTTACACCGAAGCAGGCATTGTTCTAGGTACTGGAGGTACAGCAGAGATCAAAAAGGCAAAGGCTTTCCCCTCATGGGCTCTACGTTCTAATGGGAAGAAAGAGGCAATTAACAAATACATGAATGTTTGTCAGGTGCTGATAAGTGCTATGCAGAAAAATAAAGTATAGAGACAGAAAGCGAACGAAGAGAGAAAAGAAGGCAGCCTGGACAGGAGTGAACCAGGGGAGTTGATGCTAAACAGTCAGACCTGATGTGGGTATTATGGTCCCATTCTGCAGGTGAGAAAACTGAGGTGTAGAAAGGGTAGGCAATGACCCAAGGCCAGTTGTTTAACAAGCAGAGTCCTACAGGCTGCCCAATTGCAGAGTCCTTGCTTTTCTCGCTCTGCCCTAAGCTTCTCTGTTACCATGTGACAAAAAGTACTACTTCTTGGTGAAGGAATTTTACTTCTCAGAGAAGAAGAATTTTGGAGGCTGGGGGTTTCCTGGGCTCTTGTGTCATTTCAATTACTACTCACAACAGCTCCACGAAGGAGCTACTACTATCCTGCCCATTTTACAGATGGGGAAACTGAGGCTCACACTACTGATACACATTTAAACTGTTTCCCACTGGCATGAACTCGGGGAAAATCGGAGAGCGTCCATGCAGGGGCTGAATGGCTCCTCCTCAAGGATGCTGACAGGAGCTTCCTGCCCAGGGAAGAAGCTGGATCAGATGGCCTCAGGGATCCCAACCATCTCTGAGGAGTGGATAAGCCTCTGAGCATCACCAGCTTGTCCATCCTGAGGCACAGGTTTTCCAGATGTGGGAAAAAAAAAAGTTGAGCAGTCAGTAATGAAATTTTGTCTGCCAACTAACAATTTTGTTTGATGGGTGACAGAGATGTTTTCAAGCCTTCATCCTTTTCAGTTTTAAGGGAAAAGGGATACGGAGGGGTACAAGCTTATGTGGGAAGGACAAGAACAGGAACAGGGATGAGGCTAGATTGAGGAGGTGGGGTGGACAGGGTCGGGGCTTCCCAAAGAACCAACTGAACTGTCCTGGGAAGAAGAGAGGTGATGTGTGCCTCCCACAGAGGAGAGAAATACGGAATACAAATTTTCAAAGTACAATCTCAGATCCTCCCATAAATCCCTCTTTGCTCTCACTGCTCCCTCTGCCCAAAAAGCCTCCCCCTCCTTTTCCGCCTTGCTCAAGAGCACTTACTTGTTTATAACTTTCCCAAACTTGTGCCTGAAGGTAGAGTTGACCTTGTGTTGTTGTTTTTTGCCGTGGAGTCAGTTCTGACTCCTGGCAACCCCTTGTATAACAGAAAGAAACATTGCCCGGTCTTGTGCCAGTTGTTGGTATGTCTGAGTCCATTGTTGCAACTATTGTCGTCAATCCATCTCAATGAGGGTTTCCCTCGCCTTTGCTGGCCCTCTGCTTTACCAAGCATGACGTCCTTCTCCAGCAGCTGAACCCTCCTGATGATGCATCCAAAGTAAGCAAGTCGACACCCTTCAGCCAAAGATTAGCTAGGTCTATAAAATAAGCAGTAACACACTTGAGGAACATGTCTCTTAGTTCAATCATGTTATACGAGACCAAATGGGCAACACCTGCTCAAAAGCAAAGACAAGAAGACAGGAAGGGACAAGAAAAATGGATGGAGGGAAATGGGGAACCCAGGGTGGGGAAGGGGAAACTGTTGACACTTACCAGGAATTGCAACCAATGTCACAAAACAATTTGTGTATGAATTGTTCAATGAGAAACTAATTTGCTCTGCAAACTTTCACCTAAAGCACGATTTTTAAAAAAAAAAAGCTAGTGGCAGAAAAGACACCACTCTCAAACAGCTCACCCAAAAAAAAAAAAAAAAACCAGAGTAAGCAAGTCTAAGTCTTGGGCAATATTCCGTGATTCATAGGATTTTCACTGGCTAATTTCTGGAAGTTAATGACCAGTCCTTTCTTCCTAGTCTCTCTTAGGCTAGAAGCTCCACTGAAAGCTGTCCACCATGGGTGGCACTGCTGATATTTGAAATACCAGCAGAATACTTTCCAGCATCGCAGCAACACACAAGCCACCGCAGTAAGACGAACTGACAGATGGGTGGTGGAGAATTGCCCTAACTTGTCTTTATGCCCCACTCAACAGCAACATCGTCTCTTTATTGATCTTTGCTTTTATATGCTTTATCTCATTAAATTTAGCATCAGAACAGCCCTGCATGATGAGTATCATCATCTCCATTTTACTGATGAAATACCAGGGATCAGAGAAGTCAAGTGACTGACCCAAGGTCACACTTGACCAAGGTCACGCAGCTGAGTAACTGGAAGATCAGGGATCTGAACCTGGAGCAGCCTGACACAAAAGCTCTGGCTTTGCCCTTAGTCATTTCCATGTCTCCCCTATCCCACCCCCAACTGAGTTTCTGGAGGGCTGGTACTCCTTCTCGTTCACTTTTGCATCCTCAGCACCCAGTTGGTGCTTAGTAGATATTGATGGAAATGAAGAATTGGTGAATAAATGGATGAATGCTGAGTTATGAATGGATGAACTGACTCCTATAAATACGCTCACATGCACTAACATTGTCAGAGGCAAGATCAATGGTTCTTGAGAACCAGTTATTCATTTGACAAATAAAAAAGCACTTATCAAAAATCCATTGTGTGCCAGGCAGTGTATTAAAAAAAATTAGACACAGAATATTGCAGTGAACAGAACCATCCTGGTCCCTAACCCCAAGTTGCTCATAAAACAGCGGGGGAGAAGGACCAAAAACAAAACAAAACAAACAGCCACCAATGTCATAAATGAAAAGTTAATTGCAAACTCTTAAAGAGTGATGATGGGAAAGTGTGGGATACTAAGGAGAGGGCTATGGTTTTGACAGGGAGGTCCAGGAACGTTCTCTGAGGAAGAAATATTTAAAGTTGAATTGGAGTCATCCATCAACTCTTGGGTTTGAATTGATGCATTCAAACCGTGGTGTTGGTGAAGAATATTGAATATACCGTGGACTGCAGAAGAATGAACAAATCAGTCTTAGAAGAATTACAACCGGAATGCTCCCTAGAAGCAAGGAAAATGAGATTTCATCTTGCTTACTTTGGGCACATCATCAAGAGAGACCAATTGCTAGAAAAAGGTATCATGTTTGGTAAAGTAGAGGGTCAACAAATATGAGAGAAACCCTCAATGAGAGAGACTGACACAATAGCCTCAACAATGGGCTCAAACATATCAAGGATCATGGAGATGGCCCATGAGCAGGTAACACTTTGTTTTGTTACACATAAGGTCACCATGAGTCAGAACTGACTTGACAGCAACTAACAATGAGTCATCCAGGCAAAAAATGGGAGAAAAGTATCCCATGCAGAACATATGGTATATGAGAAGACCTCAGGGCAGGACAAGCAGAGGGGAGGGGAACGGGAGTGGAAGGAGATGGAGCTAGAGAAGTAGGCAGGGGCCAGAAGATGCTGGGCATTATGGGGATCATTAAATATTTTGGATTTTAGCCCAATGGCAATAGGAACCTTAGAAAGGTGTGAAGCAGGAAAGTGACACGCTTAGATCTGTTCCTTCAATGTGGGCAGTGGGATGATAGAAGGAAGCAAGGAGACAGAGAGACTGGCCAGGAGGCTATTGTTGTCACACAGATGGGAGCACCCGGGCCAGAGTGGGCTACTATCAATGAAGAGAAATGGATGGATTTGTGATCTGTTTTGGAGGCAGGATACTGATTACAGAAGACAATATTGACATAACTTGTTCATGTCCACACATGACCATGGACATAGTCTTTGGAAACAGGATCTATCTTTTTGTGGTTGTATTGTTTTAGGCAGGTCACCCAACCTCTTGAAGCCTAGGTTACCTCACCTGGAAAATGAGGCTAGGAGATCTGGCCTCCCAAGAAGGTGGTCACTAGCTGAGACAATACATGTGACTATGCAGAGAGTGGCACCCCTCCCTTGACAAATAAGCACCTACTACTGCCTCCAGACATGGGTAGTCTAACTTCAGAGCTGCTCTCCGGACCATTGGGCTCTATTGCCTTAGTCGACATTTTTTTTTACTGTACTTTAGATGAAGGTTTACAGAACAAACTAGATTCTCATTAAACAGTTAGTACATATATTATGACATTCATTAACAACCCTGTAACATGTCAGTACTCTCTGCTCTCAACATTGGGTTCCCTATTACCAGCTTTCCTGTCTCCTCCTGCCTTCTAGTCCTTCCCCCAGGGCTGGTGTGCCCCTTTAGTCTCATTTTGTTCTGTGGACCTGTCTAATCTTAGGCTAAAAGGTAAACCTCTGGAGTGACTTCATTACTGAGCTAAAAGGATGTCCTGGGGCCATACTCTCGGGGTTTCTCCAGTCCCTTTCAGGCTAGTAAGTCTGTTGTTTTTTTGTTTTGTTTTGTTTTTTGAGTTAGAATTTTGTTCTACATTTTTCTCCAGCTCTGTCCAGAACCCTCTCTTGTGATCCCTGTCAGAGCAGTCAGTGGTGGTAGCCGGGCACCATCTAGTAGCATTGGACTCAGTCTGGTAGAGGCTGTGGTAGTTGTGGTCTATTAGTCCCTTGGACTAATCTTTCCCTTGTGTCTTTAGTTTTCTTCATTTTCCCTTGCTCCTGAAAGGGTGAGACCAGTGGAGTATCTTAGATGGCCGCTCACAGGCTTTTAAGATCCCACTTAGCCAACATTTTTAATGAAAGAATTAACTCGCACATACTCCCTGCCAATGAGAAAATGCAGACTGGTCTGCTAAAAGCTTTTGCAACAGCCTGCCAAACTCGTGCCACTAACACTTGTCACTGACCACAACCTCTCATCACTTTATTGCAGATAACTCAATTACCAGTCCCTGGGCACCTTCCGGCACAAAGCTTCTCACAGGGGCCTCCATTGTTTTCCTTGAGAAGCCCAGGATGTGGGTCAATTTCTTGTTTTTTTTAATGGGAGCTTTTCAGCACCTGAAGTGGCTATTGAGCACAAGCTAAGTGAAGCCTTAAGGCCACCCAGCCTGCCTCCCAAGACAGGGAGGTTCTGGCCGGATGGGAGGAGCAGGGTGGGCACTGGCATCAAAGCCTCACTCAGCAGCTGTTGCCACCTGCAATATCGGCCCAATTATGATGTTAACACCCTGGATATTAATCCCTGGGCCCTCACAAGCCAGGCCTGCTCTGTTCTCTGGTTTAATAACACAAGATCTCTGGGGGAATCAAGGCAGGGTCTTGGGAGTGTCACCCTTTTAACTGCTCAGATTCAGAGCCCTACTTCTCTGCATCATTTTCAAGTCTGGAGATCTCTGAGTATTTCAGTAGTGTGAACACCAGCCCGAGTCACTGTAGAGTAGTCAGTAAGAACTGTGATTGCAACTGAGACCCAGAAAATTAAATGTCTTACTCAATGAAATAAAACACATTCACAGGAGCTCCTGGAATACAAATTTGCTTTCCTGGTACCTAGGTTTTTGAAACCTGTGTTCCATAAACGGTAAGCTCTACAAGAGTAGAAGAAATAGCACAGTGTCTGTCTGGCATGTAGTAGGTGTTCATGGCTCAACAGCTAAGCACTTCACTGCTAATCAAAAGGTTGGCAATTCAAACCCACCCAGCATCTCCACAGAAGAAAGACCTGGTCATCTACTTCTGTAAAGATTAAAAGCAAAAAAATTCGTTGCTGTTGAGTCGATCCCAACTCATAGCAATCAAACCCTATGGGGCAGTTCTACTCTGTCATATATATGGGTTCACTCTGAGTTGACACTGACACCTAACAACAACAACATAAATGAATAGCCCTGATCTAAATTCAATTATCAGAACTATACTATATGGTTCAACACTCAGCGGCCTAATGGTAGAATATCTACCTTGCATTGTCTGTGACAATTTTTTTTTTTTAAATATCTGTCTTCTCATCATACAGAGCACCCTCGAGCTACCTTTTTCTTTGTCCAATCTCTGTGTCAACTATTGTAGTTGTTGTTGGGTGCCGTCAAGTCAGTTCTGACTCATAACAACCCTATGCACAACAGAACAAAACACTGCCCAGTCCTGCGCCATCCTTACAGTCATTGTTATGCTTGAGCTCATTGTTGCAGCCACTGTGTCAAACCACCTCATTGAGGGTCTTCCTCTTTTCCTATGGAAACATATAAATAAGGAAGCTGACCTAGATGCAGGCTCATGGAGGGCTTCCTGGAGGTGATTCATTCTATAAGATCTGGAGAATATGTAAACGTGAACCTGGCAAAAGTACATTTGGAAAGGGGAGGACTGGCTTTGGAAAGAGTATTCCAAGCGGAGGGAAACACCTGTGCAAAGTCCTGTGGCTAGATGGTGGAGAGGAATAGAATGAGATGAAGGTGGAGAGACAGGCAAGGCTCAGACAATGAGGTACTCAGAGGGCCATGCTAAGAGTTTTGGTCTTTATTCTAAAAGCAGTGGGAAGTCATTGAAGGATTTTGGGCATGAGGAACAGCATGGGTGAAAGGATCAGATTTGATCTTGAAAAGATCACTTTGGATGCAGGGTGGAGAACAGACGGGAACAGAGGCTAGCTTGCACGCAGGACTATCGGGAAGCTAAGATATTGTCTAGGCAAAAGAAGATGGCCACTTAGACCAAAGAGGTGGCAGCAGAAATGAAGATGACAGGATGTATCTAATGGACTGCATATGGGAATAGGGGAGGCGAAAACATCAAGGATAACTCCCAGGAGCCCGACTCACACAACTTGAGATGGTGAGGCAGGAAATGCTGGAAGAGGACCATGTTGGAAGGTGGCATAGGAAAGGTGTGCGTGGATCATGAGTTCAGGTTTGAGAGTGTTGACTTTGAGATACTTTTGAGACATCCAAGTGGAGACATCCTGTAGGCAGTTGAATATATGGAAATGGAGTTTGGAGAAGTCAGAGTGAGAGTCATAAATGTGGGTGTCATTGATGTCTAGGTGGTAACTTAAGCTGTGGGCTTTGGCGTGATTTCCTAGGGACAGATTACATCAAAGGGCTGTACCATGATTTACTTAAGCATCCTCCCACTATTGGACATTTGGGTGGTTTCTGACATTTTGACATTATAAATGGCTAGGTAATGAGCATTCCTGTCCTAATCTATATCTTTTACCATACTCTGGATTAATTTTCTAAGTAATAAGGTTAGAAATAGGTATCTGCTAAGAGAATGAATATGTTATGTGTCCCAAAATGAAATAGAAGTTCTTTGTTGATTGACCATTACTTGTGATGACCTATTTCGCTGCTCTCATCCAGTATCATTGTTGTTAGCTACTGTTGAGTTGCCTGGTCCTGTGCCATCCCCTTGGATTGGTTGTGAATTGGACTGTTCTGATCCATAGGGTTTTCACAGACTGATTTTTGGAAGTAGGTCACCAGACCTTTCTTCCTAGTCCATCTTAGTCTGGAAGCTCCATTGAAATATGTTCAGCATCAGAGAAACATGCAAACCTCCACTGTCAGATGGGTGGTGACCATTCATAAGGTACATTGATGGGGAATTGAACCCAGATCTCCCATGTAAAGGTGAGAATTCTACCACTGAACCTATACAGGTGATTTATTATGTCTTCCATAACTAGCCCAACCAAAGGGATCTTCTTCCTCTGAATTCTAATGGCTAATCCTAGAGATACTCAATCCATTCTTGTCCTTCAGAGTCTGATATTTTAGGATAGACATGTACATGAAGAGTAATTGTCTTCCCCATTATACAGACCTGGAATATGAGAGCTAGGACTTTGTTTTATACTTCTCGATAACCATTCAAAACCTGTGTAATGACTGTTCGTAGAGTGAATTAAGTACGCAGTACGATACGCACTAATATCTACTAAACCTCTGCTACATACCAAGGCCTGCTCTGGAAGCTTCAAACACAAAATATATATTTCTACCCTCCAAAAAAAAATGTATCCACATTTTACAAAGGTATTAGGGTAATGCTCTCTGATATAACAACTAAACTCCCAAATTCCAGTGGCTTAATACGTTTGCATCTATATCTCATTCGCTTTTGTTTCTCATGCACTGAAAGTCCAAAAAGGACAACTCTCCTCCAAGAATTGATTCAGGGACCTACATCTTTCAATCTTGGGGCCGCACCATCTTCAGCATACATCTTCTGAAGTTGCCATCCTCCTCTGCCTCAAGCCAGCAGTAGAAAGAGCTTGGTGAATTACCTGTGAGAGCTTCTGAAGGGCTAGGCTGGAAAGGGGCACCCATCACATTCATTCATTTTCTGTTTGCCACAGCTTAGTCACATGGTCACACCTAACTGCCAGGAAGTTGAGGAACATAGTCTGGTTCTGTGCTACACTCCAGGGGCACAGTTCATGGCAGTCTAATTCATGGCAGTCTAATTCATGGCAGTCTCTGCCATCTAAAGGTAGAAACCAAAGCTCAGAGATGTTAAGTAACTACTCAGTGTTAGTCAACCTATATACACCACAGCTAGCATTTACACTGAAGTCTGTATGATTTCTAAGTCCGTGCTTTTTTCACTACATCCTACTGATTGACAGCCACAATTGGGGTGCTGTCCTTCTGGGGCTCCTGAAGGGCATCTATTTGAATCACCTTGACGACTGTTTAATTTCACATGTAGCCAACCTCAAACTGCACTAAGAGTGACAGATTCACCCTAAACCAAGTTTCAGATGTATTTTGCAGATGCAGCCTCCATTTCTTCCAAATGTGTTTCTGGTGTACTTCTTCAACAAGCCAACCAACTCACTGACATGCCCTCACATTAGGTAGGCACAGATTCCTGTTCTGAAGTCTATGCCTTATAAACTTGACATATTCAGATGCTATGGCTTTTATCTTGAGTAAATTAAAGCTCTTAAAATGTCAGAATGTTTTTGTTTCATTTGACATTCTCACCATAGGTCAAACTGCCTCCAAAACCGACATGTCTAAATGGTTGTCTAACCATATCACTCAGCATGGCTTTTTAGGAAGTTTTTTTTTAGAACGTCCAGGGGCGTGGTGATCCCAAGGTCCTTGAGCATCAGTAATTCTGTTTGGATCTGTTTCCACGTAGCCAACTTACAGAGCAACTGCTGTGCTACAGATCCTGAGCTTAGAAAACCATAATGGATTTTTAGGAGGTTTAGCTTTGCAAACATAAACCACAGAACCTTAAAGTTGAAAAACAATAATAGCATTAGTAAGAAAAAGAGCAGTTACCCTTAGTGAATGCGTTCTTCAACAAATATTTATTGAGAGCCTACTTTGTGCCAAGCACTGTTATAAAAGCTAGAAATGTAATTGTGTCCAAAACAAAGCCCCCTACCCCATGGAGCTGACATTCTTATGGGGGAAAGAGGTAATACACAAATAATTACATAAATGATGGTGAGCGCTATAAAGACAGGTTGAGGAACGAGGATAGATAGTGATGAGGTAGGGAGTTATGAGGTTAAACAGGGTGGTCAGGGAGGGTCTTGATGATACAGAGACACTTGAGCAAAGATCTGAAAGAAAGGGTGAGACTCTAGGTGGAGGGAATAATAAGTGAAGAGACTTGAAGCATTAATGTGCTGGGCATTTTCCAGAAAGAGTGAGGAGATCAGGTGAGCTGGGGGAATGTAGGGGAAGAGGTGACAGGGAAGACTGGGAAGGGGGACAGATTAGGTAGGAATTTATAGGCCATGATAAGGACATTGGGCTTTACTTTGACTGAGAGAATGAGCCTTTAGGGCTGAGTGTAGCTAGAGAAGATAGGAGGTTTAAGGAGCAAGTCTTGAGATACTCCACCATTCAGAGGCTGGGAAGATGAGGAGGAACCAGCAAAGAGACTGAGAAAGAGCAGCCAGTAAGACAGGAAGAGAACAATAAGTGCCCAAAGGTAGATGAAGAAGGAGTTCAAATCAAATGCTGCTGAATGGTCAAGTACAGTGAAGACAAGAGCAGAGAAGAGGAAAGTTTGATGGGAGGAGGCTCAAGAGGATGGGAGGAGAGAGAAGGGGTGAGTATAGACCAGCCTCTCTCTCTTTCTCTCTCTCTCTCATCTACTATTTTCCAGGTGCTGCACAGGCTCTGATTATGAGTTCTCCAATTTAAGTCACAGGACCACCTTGGGAGGCAGCTATTTTCTCCATTCTACAAATCAGGCTCAGAGAGCTAGTGGGGCTCATCATTGGGAACGCTGGACTTGGCCTTCATGTGTGCCAGACCCCAAAGCTCCCATTTTCTTTGCTCTGTGCTAGTCCCTGTCCCTTAGAGGTTGTCTGGGGCAACCAACATAAAATGAATTCCCACTGTTTAAAAAAAATCTCAGAAACTATGTCATTCGGCTTCTCTTTGAATAGTGTCTGAGTCATTCTAATGATTAGCATCTGCCCATTGGGCATTTAATTAAAGAGGTTCCATAATCCATCCCTATACACCATCTTACCAGAATTTCACTTCCTTCAAGGAAGTTCTTCCTTTCATCACACCACTTCCTTTTTCATTAAAAAAAAAAGTCTTATTTAAACAGGAAAACTTTCCTATCGATACCGAGTCTTAAAAGAGTGTGGGCATTAGGGCTTTCCATCTCATGTCCTAGCCTGAGCTCCAGGCCTAGATACAAATCTCTGCCTGTATATTCTACCAGCCCCTTGTATGTTTTGGGTGCTTTGGGCTGCAAGTAAGAGAAAACAAAACTCAAACTGTCTTCATAATAAGAAAATGTGTTGCTCACATGACCAGGTGCCTCCGGCATATTTGCCTGTTTCTCTCCTATCCCTCAGGCTCGTAGCAAAACAGCTACAGCTGTTTGGAGCTGCACATCCACAAAGGCCAACACCCAGAGGCCCAGAGAAGGTCACTTCCACACACTGTCAGATAAAAACTAGGAAACTGCTTTCCCAGAAGCCCCCAGAAAACATCTCCTCCTATCTCATTGGCTCAAATGGGTCACCTGACTATTCTCATACTAATCATTGGCCAGGGTTGGGTTACCTACCTAGACAAGAGGCCCATCCCTAGAGCTGGCGGAGGAGCCAGCTTCCCCTGAGGAATATAGGTGGAGTGGAGGACAGTTGGGGGTGGGGGGATGACAGTGTTCCATGAGGAAAGAGGAAAGGAAAGACCAAATGTATACCAGGGAAGCAACCTGACAGTGCTTTTCCACTGTGGATCACTGGCTCTCCAATACATCGTGGCTAGTGTCTGAGCTCTCTGACAGGGCTGGCAGGATCCTTCATGACCTCTGCATGCCCCTCCAGCCATCTCCCCCCACTCCCCACAGGCATCTGGGCTTATTCCATACTGAATTCTCTGTAGATCCCCAAACGCTAGTCATCCCCTGCTCCAAATAAAACAGAACTCTTCTTTCCCATCTCAGTGAAGGGCCACCATCTACCTGCTCCTCAGGCAAAACTCCTGGGAGCCATCTCGGATTACTCCTCCCATCACAGCTAATCCTTCTGTGGCTAAGGCTGACTCTACCTCCAGAACAAATTCCCAAACTGGCATCTTCTGTTCATATTCACTATGACCAGCTCAGCCCAAGCCACCACTGCTTACCACCAGCTCTACCACACCAGCTGACCAACTGGTCTACTTACCCACTCCTGCCCCTTAACAAACAAGTCTGAATGTATTCACCAGGGTTCACAAAGTACTACATGATCTGGGCCCTGCTTACCTCTCTGACCACATCACCCCTTCCACTGTCCCCCTCACTCACTGCCCTTTCCTCAGGTCCTTAAAACTCCAAGCCCTTATACTTACTATCCCTTCTCCTGAAATGTGCTTCTCCAGCTCTTTGCCTTACTGGCTCATTGTGCAGCAGGGATGGTCATCTCTCTCAGATGGCTTTCCCAACTGCTCTCCACTCCCTCTGACCACATTACCCTTCTTATGTTCCTCATAGCACATCACCATCGGAAAGCCTCTCCTTTATTGATTTGTTTGCTTGTTCATTTTCTGCCCCCCGCCCAAATATAAGCTCTCTGAAGGCAGGGACCTTGTCTATCTTGTTCACTTCGTCCTTGGAACAGTGCCTAAAACAAAGTAGGAAGGAGTTCAATATATGTGTAGAAGGAAGGAAGGAACAAACAAACAAACGAATGAACAAATGAATATTCTACCTGGCTGGCTTATATGCCTTCTCATAGCCGCCCCCCTTTACCTGACTAATTCCTTTGTATCCTTCAAACTCAGCTTTGCCAACCATCAGCTCACACACACACACATACACACAGCTAGTTACCCTTCCTCTATTCCCACAATTTGTTGTTGCTGTGTTGTCTGCTGTGGTTGAGTCGGCTCCCAAAGCATGGCAACCCTATGTACACTGGAACAAAACATTGCCCAGTCCAGCTCCATCCCCATGATCAGTTGTGGATCAAACCACTGTGATTCATAGGGTTTTCTTTTGGCAGTAGATTGCCAGACCTTTCTTCCTAGTTTGTCTTAGTCTGGAAGCTCCATTGAAACCTGTTCAGCATTCTAGCAACATACAAGCCTCCACTGACAGAGGGGCGGTGGCTGTACATGAGGTGCATTGGCCAGGAATCAAACCTGGACCTCCGTATGGAAGGCAAGAATTCTACCACTGAACCATTACTGCCCCCATGCCCCCCACAATAATCCCCAGCATTTACTCCCATCACTGCATGCAGCACTCTGCATTACAGTTATGGCTCTTCCCCTCATGCTCTGAGCTCCCTGTGTCTCTCCGTTCTGCATCCCCATCCTCCAGCACAAGACCTGCCCAGGGAAAGCATTTGGTGGCTATCTGTTGAATAAATTAATTCATGTAATCTTCACTAATATTTAAAGCTTTGATTATTCTCAAAGAGATTAAAATGAGGCCCGTATTACTCATTTCACTCAATCAGACTCCAAGTTTGAGATTTTTGGAGCCACTGAAATTCCTTCCCAATATCCCTCTTAGCCCTTTCTCTTGCTGTTAACAGGCTTCTCTGAATCATATTAGAACTGGGGCCTCTGTCGACATTGTATTTCTGATTGGTTGCTATTTGTTTTGACAGTTGCAGGATTTTTTTTATTTATACCAAGCTCTCTCTGGGGTTTAGTTTACTGGATCCTTTCAGTCTAACTCCTAAAAAGAAGAGAAAATGACTTAGAAGTAAATCTTTTTCATTGAAGGTGTACGATAAAACAGACCCTCTTTCACCTCTCCATTCTCCCCTGAGATTTAAGGATTCTTGGTTTTTATTGTTGTCTTTACCACTCATTTCGAAAGGACAGAGCAGGGGAAGGCGGGAGGGGCTTATCAGTTACACCCAAGAGGAAACTGTAGGGTTCACGTTTTCCCACCAGTGGACCCAAACAAAATTGGAACTTTCAAGAGAGTTCTTGACAGCTTCATGCTAGAAACCCACAACAAGCTGAGGACATTTACTATATGACCCACATCCAGAGAGACAAAATGACAGGCCATTTTCTCCTACCTGGCCCTTCTGCTTGATTTCTGGCAGATGCCCATTGGTAAAACCACCACTTTGCACTGGCAAAGCAAAACCCTACATATCAATAAGAGAGGACTTGTGGGGCTCCTACAGAGAGGAACCTTCCCTGGCTCATTTTAGCTGGTGTTCCCATTCATAAAAGATGGCTCAGGGTTGAGCCATTTGCAGGAAATGAGTATTTCAGAAACTCAAACGAACATTCCCTCTGCCGGTTCTCCCTGCCCCTGTCTCTAACATCCATCCAGGCAAGAATGTTGATTACGGTCAATGGGAAATTGCTGAGTACCCCGCTTCACCTTGTCTCTGCATGTGTAAGTCACTGTATATCTTTCAAAAACATCTCGTCCCCAAACAGCTATCCTTCTTATAAAAAGAGCATGTATCACTCTCTGATTGTGCAAAAGCAAAACGTGCTCATTACAAAAACTTTAGTCAGTACAGAAAAGATTGAAGAATACCATTAAAATCATTTCTAACATTCTCACGCAGAAATAAACATTCATAACATTTTAGGAGAAATACTGAAAGTTCTTTGTCTTCTCTCTCTCTCTCTATATATATATATATATTTTTTTTTTCTGTAAATGTAGACACATATCTTAATCAAATTCAGGTCCTATTGTTGTTGTGTGCCATCGAGTCAATTTCAACGCATAGCAACCCTATAGGACGGGGTAGAATTGCCCCCCTTGGGTATTCTAAGCTGTAATATTCATGGAAGCAGATTGCCGGGTCTTTCTCCCACGGAGCCACTGGGTGGGTTCAAATTGCCAACTTTTCAGCTGCAGCCAAGTGTTTAACCATTGTGCCACCAGGGCTCCTTTTCAGATCATATTAAAAAACAAACAAACCCACTGCCATCAACTCCATTCTGCCTCATGGGGACCCTATAGGATCAAGTAGAACTGTCCCCTAGGGTTTTCAAGGAGCAGCTGGTGGATTCAAACTGCCAATCTTTTGGTTAGCAGCCTAATGCTTAATCACTGTGCCACCAGGGCTCCTCAGATCATATAGGATACACAGTTACACGTTCTCCTTTTTGCTTAACATCATATTGAAATTTTTCCCGTATCCTCAGTCTTTGAAAACGTGATTTTTGATGGGTTATATTTTGTTAGCCTTAAAATCCATCTTAGATCAAAGAAATCCAAAGGAGTTATCAGGTGGCAACAACACGGCTACCCCAAAGTGAAAAGAAAGTCCCAAATTCTGAAATCTGAGTCGTTCACATTAACTGTTAATGGTCTCCATGGCAACTTGCCAACAGGCAAGACGGAGGTGAGTTTAAGGTAGTTAAACCTGAAAATGCCGAACTGGAAGCCCAGCTGTGGATCACAATTACCTCTAGACTGTGGGCTTACAGGCGGCTTTCACGTCCTTTATCATTCTTTTCTGTACAGACTGAATTTGTTACCATGAGCGTGCCTTGATTTTAAAATCAGAAATAAACCATAATGCTATTTTCATTTTGGAAACAAACAATACCCAATTATATATTTACCCTGATTCTCCTTCTCCCTCTGCCTCCCTCTCTGTCTCTAAACTCGGGCACACAGAGGAGTCCCCACCCTGAGCACGTTTCCACACCTACCTCCCACTTTTTCAGGTGCACAGCCCTCCATCCCCACCCACTCCTGAGTCCTGGCCTGGTGGTGGCAGGGAGGGGCTTCCACCTGATTCCCCAGCCTCTTCCTGTCTGGCCCCTGCCCACTCACGCCAAGTGGATTGCTGGAAGACACCATTGCTCAGCAGAAAAGAGACCAAATTTGGTAGAAACAGATTTTGACATCAGAAGGGCTGTGTCACTTCCTATCTGTGTGGCCCTGACCAAGTCACTTAACCTTTCTGAACCTCAGTTTCCTCATCTGCAAAATGGAGATAAGGATGCCCATCTTGTAGGATTATACCATTGTTAAATGAAGTCATCGTTAGCAAAAGCTTGCACCAAATAAATGCCTGTCATCATATGCTTATGGACTATCTTAAGGGCCTTAGTTGTACTCCAAACCTAGAGATTTAGAATAAAATTTGAGCCCCATCCCCAAATTTCCTTAATCATAACCTACAAACTCTTAATCAGCTGGAGACTTCTGCCTGGATGAAGTACCTTTTAATGTTAGAATCAGGAGTCCTCATAAAGGGTTGGGAATCTGGTTTCCAAAGCAAAGCATCGAATCGACGAGACTGAAAATAATACTCAACTCTTAAGAAAGCCCTCCCCTGGTTGTTTGAGGTTCTGGGCTTGCCTTTGCAGTGAAATTCACCAAGATCTTCCATAAACATTGTCTTTGTTGAAGAAGGAAACAAACCAGCAAAAACCCTGAGCGTTTCTATTTTCTACTCTCACATATAGCCCAACTGAAAAATAATAAGTAGAGTCCATCAACAGATGGATGGATAAACAAAACATGGTACATACATACAATTGAATACTAACCCATTGCCAACGAGTCAATTCCAACTCATAGCAACCCTCTAGGACAGAGTAGAACTGCCCCACTGGGTTTCCAAAGCTGTAATCCTCATGAAGCAGACTGCCACATCTTTCTCCCGTGGAGTGGCTGGTGGGTTCCAGCTGCTGACCTTTTGGTTAGCAGCTGAGAGCTTAACCATTGTGCCATGAGAGCTCCTTAATGGAGTACTACTCAGCCATAAAGAGAAATTAAGTCTTAATACATGCTACGACACGAATGAACCTTGAAAACATCATGTTGAATGAGATAAGTCAGTCATGGAAGGACAATTACTGTAGGATGTCATTTACAGGAAATACCTAGAATAGGCAAAGGTATAGAGACCAGAGTTTTGTTAGTGGATATCAGGGGAAGGGGGGGTCATTGTTTAGGAAGCAATGAGTTTCTGTTGGTGGTGATGGGAATTTGGTAATGATCATTGATGAGAATTGTACCACATTATAAATGTAATTGGTATCAGTAAATTGTACCGGTGAAAAACACTGAATTGCCAAATATTGTGTTGTATATGCCTACACCCTGGGCGGCACAAAAGGTCAGCAGTTTGAACCCACCCTGCAGCTCAGCAGGAGAAAGACCTGGCAATCTGCTTCTGTAAAGATTACAGCCAAGAAATTCCTATGGAGCAGCTCTCCTTTGTAACACATGGGCTTGCCACAAGTTGGAATTGACATGACAGCAACGGGTTTGTTTTTTTGGTTTTGGTGTTATAGATATATTTTTACCACAATAAAAAATAATAAGTAAAAGGAGGAGAAAGAAGGAGATAGGGAGAAAAATGGGGAAAGAACGGTATGAATCAAATGACTTTTTAAAAAGCAAAAAGCAGGCAAGAATGAAGTAGGTCAGCACTGCTATCCTTTGCCAGAGCAGCAAGGATGGGCTGAGCATTTAAGTGACTTGTTTAGAGGTTGAAACAAGTCAGTATCAGAAATAGGACTAGAATTTGGAGCTTATCATTAGTCTGCAAGTGACGCTCGTTTTCAAGGTGTCAATGCAAATGTACAGCCAGGTTTTCAGGCCACGAGCTCAACCTGCTCCGTGTTTCCTGCCTGTGCCTTTAAGTTCCCAGGCAGCACAGCTTGGTACCGACTAGCACTTGTTTTCACTTCTTGCTTTTGTTTTCTCCCGAGAAAATGACGAAAGGTAGAAAAAACCATAATCAAACTACCCCCAGAAGGTTTTGTGAAAAATAATTTTTTTAAAAAACTGCTGTTACAGATAAACACGATTTCCCCCAAAGCTGAGCTATTTTATCAAGTTGGACAAAACAGAACACAAACAGTTTCTTTTTAAAAACCCAGGTTAGCTGCTGTCGCTGGTGATTATCTGGCTGTCATACGTTCCGTTTTGCAGAAATGAGCAGTCTACTAGATACATGGAAGCACCGTTCATTCATTTGACAGTATTTGCTGAGCAGTACTTGTGAGAGGTGCTGTCTAGTCCCTGAGGACCCCAACTAAGGAGAACCAGGGGTGCCTGTGCCCTGAAGGACCCGACCCTCCAGCAAGGGATGGGGGCACACAAACTCCAAGGTAGAATGTGATCTCCAAGTTATAGAGCCAAGAAAGAGGGTCTCATCCAACCCCTCATTGAAGAGATAAGGAAGATGAGGCCCAGAGGGGGCATGGGACTTGACCAAGGTCACACAGCATGTTAGTGGGAGTGCCAGGATGAGTTTTCAGACTGCATACCCAGGGCTCTTTCCTCTGTGTAAAGAATCAACTTTAGTTTAATGTTTGAAACGTGCCATAGTCCTATGCCTGGGTTTTGCAAAGCCAAATACAGCTATGGATATCCCTTTTCAACATGTCAGGACTCTCGCCTCAAAGAATGTTAGATCTGGAAGGGACCCACCAATCATCTGGCCCTGTGGTTCTTAATCAAGGGGGCACGTCACCCCATACCCACGGAATCAGAGTCTCTGAAGTCTCTGACGTGGTCGGATTTTCGTCTCCCATACAGGGGACCTGGCTTTGATTACGGGCTAACGCACCTGGTGCAGAGCCGCCACCCATCTATCGGTAGAGGCTTTTGCATGTTGCTATGATGCTGAATAAGGTTCAGCAGAGCTTCCAGACTAAGACAGGCTAGGGAGAAAGGCCAGGAAATCTACTGCCAAAAATCAGCCAATGAAAACCCTATGGATCCCAATAGTTCAATCCCCAACCCGTCATGAAGACAGCACAGGGCCAGGTAGCGTTTCATTCCATCAGCCATAGGGTCGCCACGGGGGTGGGAGGCACGACTGGATGGTGCTAACAGTAAGTTCCCCTGAAGGCCTTTATCAGCCCTTCCCAGGACACTACGAGCAGGTTTGGAGAGGGGCTGCAGGGTGAAGGGACGACTGGGAATCCCTTGAGCTGAGTGGCTTTGGGTGAGCAGGCTGGCTTCCCGGGCTGTAGAAGGGAAACCAGGCATCTTCTCAACGGTGTGCTTCGAGGGCTGAGGGAACCAAAGGGGATGATGTAAGGGGCCCAGAGAGCTTAGCTGTTGGGTAACTGAGAGCCACTGCTCTCACCACCAGGAGCGGGCCCAGGAGGTGCTGGGAAAACCTCTGCCTGGTTCACGGCTCTGCCCCGGGCCAATCCCACCGGCCTCCCACACAACCTGCCAGTCAGTGTGCACAGGTGCTGCATGGTTTGGAAATGAACCTTGAGGTGTCTAGGTAGAATTCCAAATCACGAAATCCAGGGAGCCTAGACCCTTGACACCTGAAACTCAAGGGAGAAAGCTCCCCCTTTTGGGAATCCCCAAGGCTTTAAGAACTGACAGGTCTTAGTGATGTGGGGGTGGGGAGTCTCCAGGCAGGAGCAGCACAGCCCCAAACCTGCAGGCAGAAAGGCCCTTAGACAGCTTCAAGGCCGACCCCCTCTTGGAGGCCCAGAAAGAACAATTTGCCCAAGGCCACACAGAGCATTCACAGAGTTAACCAGGTAAAGCCTCAGTCTTCTCATTCCAACAGCAATACTAACCAGGATTATTGAAAGGGTGCAGTGAAGTGTTGCGGCAGAGTAGCTTACGCAATGACTCGCACACAAATATCTCAATGAATGGTGCCCATAGCCATTCGTATTATCATCATCACTGCCACCGTCACAGTCATTATCATCAGTTTTTAGGCAATTCCCCAGACTCTCCATCCAGTTCCTATTCAGCGGCATGAACCTCACTCCTCCAGACTCAGTTTCTCTGTATTATATTAACAGTTAACAAAGTCACTGAGGGCAGACTCTGAGCCAGGCACTCCTTGTGCTAACTCACTTGATCCTCACAGTGAACATTATAAGGTAGATATTCCTGTTACCCCATTTCCCAGGTAGGAAAACTGAGCAAAGAGCAATTAAGGCACGTGCTCGAGATTACACCACCAGACGAGGGAGAGCTATGGTCTTACCAAAGCGGTTGGACTCTAGCATAAAAACCAAAAACCAAACCCACTGCTATCGAGTCAATTCTGACTCAAAGTGACGCTGTAGGACAGGGTAGAACTGCCGCATAGGGTTTCCAAGGCTGTAAATCTTTCCAGAAGCAAACTGCCACGTCTTTCTCCCTCGGAGCAGCTGGTAGGTTCAAACTGCCAACCTTTTGGTTAGCAGCTGAGCGTTCAACCATCGCACACCAGGGCTCCTTTGGTTCTAGCGTAGGCATGCCAAATACTATGCTGTCTCTTAAGACTTCAAAACCTTCCGCAAAGTTATGCCTCCAATACTTCAACTTCTGAAGACTGAGTAAAGAAGACACCTTGCCTTGTCTCTGAAGTAATTTAGTGTCAGAGCAGAGCTAACATATAGTAACCAAACAACTGCCATTGAGTTAGAACTGAATCACGGCAACCCCATGTGTGTTAGGGTAGAACTCTGTTCCGTAGGGTTTTCAATGGCTGATTTTTAAGAAGTAAATCACCAAGCCTTTTTTACAAGGTGCATTGGGTGGACTCGAACCTCCAACCTTTCAGTTAGCAGCCAAGCATGTTAACCTTTTGCACTCTCCAGAAACTCCTGGCATATAGTAGGTAACAATCGTTCAGGAGCCCTGGCCGTACAACAGTTAAGTGCTCAATTGCTAACCCAAAGGTTGGTGGCTCAAACCCACCCAGCAGCTCCGTGGGAGAAAAGACCTGGCAATCCGTTCCCATAAAAATTACAGCCTGGAAAACCCTATGAGGCAGTTTTGTTCTGTCACGTGAGGTCACAATGAGTCAAAAGTCGAGCCATGAGCACCTAATAACAACAACAATAATTGTTCATTTTCTTCTCCTGGAGTTCTGGAACAGAATGTCTGCTTTCACTGTGTGTTTTTTTGCCCTTGTCCCCACCCTACGTACGTTCCTGAACTCTCTTCTGTCCTAAGGACAAAAAAGTAAGATTGAGAGCAGTGGCTCTCAAAAAGTGTGGCCCACGGACCATCAGCACCCCTTGGGAAACTTATTAAAAATGCAGATTCTCAGGATTCACCCAGGCCTACCAAATCTGAAACTCTGGGGGCGGGGCCCAGTAATCTGCATTTTAACGAACCCTCTAGGAGATTCTGCTACACATTAACATTTGAGGGCTGCTGATTTAGGGTATTGCACCCCTGCTGAGAATTTGCATTTTTACCCCAGATATAGTGAATCATAATCAGCATTTTAACAAGATCCCCAGGTGATTCTGAGGTATCCCCAGGTGATTCTTACGTATACATCTGGGGATATTGTTAAAATGTAGATTCCGATTCAGGATACTGCATCTGAGGTGGAAATGCAAATTCTCAGCAGATGGTCAAACTAGAACAAACCGGTTGGAAGCCCTGGTATGCACAGACTTGTGTTTTCTCGTTGATGATAAATCTTTTAAAATGCAGCTAAGCATAACTGGCTTATGAGGCTGTGCAGAGGCACCTCCGGCCCAGCACCACTGCACCATTTCATCATGGGAGTTTGCCTTTGTGTTTACACAAAGCGATGACCCCAAGTGACAGCATTTAACTTCTAACAAGTTGATAAACACATCCAGCTGCCATTCAAGTGGCATGTACGTCCAGTTCCCAAGTGACAACAATCGGCCCTCAGGTTGAAATCTTTTACCAGCTATAAAGACCAAACTTCTCCCTTGCAGTCTGTGGCAATAAAAAGAGAGAGTCACAGGATAGCGCTTTTTGTTTCTTAAATTATTTGATAAATTGAGACTTTATGTCACAAAACAACATCACGGGGCAAGAAATGTACCACTTAAATTGTCACAGACTAATGAGCAAAGAGCAGAGGCAAATGTGGCTGGTAGGCTCTGTCAACTAAAGCCAAATGGTATCATGATGATCTTTATATATGAGGGTTTTGAGATCATTCAAACCAAAAAAAAAAAAAAAAGAAATGGTGGAAAAACAGAGCCATCACTTGATCTATACCAGCCAATGCACAGTGAACTCAAGAGAGACTTTGCTTCAACAAACAACATCATCCATTGCATTAAATCAGTGCTGTTCACTTGAAGCCTATTTGTATTTCAGCTCTGTATTTCCTTGGTAATTTGGTTTGAATTTTACAATTGTATAAGAACAGTAAGCATAAGAAGTCTATGCCTCATGCTATCTTTTTACATTTTAAATATTAAAATTTTTTTTAAATCTGTCATCCTGGGGAGCTGTGAGAATTATATTCAGTTACTACACCCCTACGGTACTCAAGTTTAGGAAACACTAATGCAGTGAAAAAAGCATAGAATTGGGAGCCCGATAGAACTGAGTTTAAATCCTGGCTCTGCCACATATCCACTGCATGATGTTGGGCAATCTCTTAACCTCTTTGGGCCTCAGTTTCCTCATCTGAAGAATGGGAATAATAGCACTTTCCTCACAAAATGGGTGTGAGAATTGAAGATCATTTACCGAAAGTGACAGGCACGTATTAGGTACTCACCGAAAGTTAATTGCTTGCCCTTTTCTCAAGTTTTGTCCTGATCTGCATGCCATCCTGCTGCCTCTCTTCTTCCTTTTCAAAGCTGCCAGTGTTAACAGTGACATCCAATATCAGTAACAGGTACTCCCTGACCATGTTGGTTTTGTTCTTTCTGATTTATCAGGATTAGGGTCAGGCAAGCCCTCATGGTCAGCAGGAAGGCAGAGAGATAGAGGGGCACATACAGATGCCACCTGTCTCCCCAGGTAGGGGACAGCCAGTCACTCATGTGAGGGCAGCGAGCAGACCTGGCAGCAGATTGGGGCAGCCCCTGTGGCCTGAGATGTGACAGCAGAGCAGCTGCCTCCAAGGGGCCCCTGCAGGCACACTTGGCTGCTTTTCTCTGGGTTTCACCCAGGTTCCAGTCCAGCTGAAGACGCAACCATATGGCAGCAAGCTCCTCTTTGGAAAGAAAGGGGAGGCCGGTCCTACCAACACCCAAGGAAGCAAAGCCACAGAGAAGAAGCTGGCAATGTCCCAGTCTTACAATTCTGGAGCCCACCCAAAAGCCCCCAGGTGTCACCAGCACACAAATGGGAATTCATTACCTGCCCCCCACCCTCCGGTCTCCACCTCTACCAAGGATGACATGTAGCTGTGTAAAATCAAAGAGAGCCGTTTGACACATGTTTATTGGTCAGCTTTATAACCAGGTAGACACCATGAAGCCCTCATGTTTATACTCTGAGCAAGCAGCTGGAACATGGAGGGCTTTTAAATTTCAGGTTGATGGCTAATAGAGTTACCAGCCCCTAGAACGTGGCAGGTGCTGGAGATAAATTATCTCAGTTAATTCTCCTAAAAATCCTTAAAAGCAGGAGTTATTATCTCATTCTACAGGTGAACAAACAGGCTCAGATAGGTTAAGCAGAAAGGTGATAAAGTCAGAGTTCAGTCTTTGGATTGTCTGATTCCAAATCCCATATCCATCCCACCACACCACATTGCCTTTCAAATTTAAGAGTGGGGAAGGAGACTGATGTTTTATTCATGGCTTCGAACTGGTTCCCAACAGTTGAGTAATTGCCAACGTAAACAAGGGCAGCGTATGCGCTACATAGCAACCAACTCTGTTGCTTGTCAGATTTTAACAAGAGTCTCCTGCTAACCAAAAGGTCGGCAGTTCAAATCCACCAGCCACTCCTTGGAAACCCTATGAGGCAGTTCTACTCTGTCTTATAGGGTAGCCATGAGTCAGAATTGACTCAACGACCATAGGTTTGGTTTTGGTTAGAAAATAAACAGCGATGCCCACTCAAAGATAACAAACAGCCAGCCAAGCTGCTTTGAATGTGTGTCACTCTCCCCCATCAGGCTCCTGAAACTTTTAAGATCCATGCAGGAGACTGGATTATTGGCAGGACAGACATACAAAGCGGCTTAGTCTGCTACCATCTTTGAGCGAGGCGCCACTATTTGTTTCCTACTTGGGTCAAAAACCAACAGGAAACAGATTTGGTTGCTATGCAGCACATACACTGCCCTCACTTCGATCAGCAATTACTGGCCTATTCCGAATCACTTCAAAGCCCTGGTTTTATTGAACACTTACTAGGTGCCGGGTATAGGGATTCTCCATTGATTTCTTCTTTTTATCATCATAATAATTCTATGAGGAATATATGATTATACATCTTTTTTCTGATAAGGAAACTGAGACTTAAACAAATTGGGTAATTTGCTCAACTAGATGGTAAGTGGCAAAGCAGAGATTCACACCAGATCTGTCTGTTCCCAAAGCACTTCCCACCCCCCAGATACCTCCCCTTTGGAGCTGAATCAGATTACACCACGACTAGATTCATATGATGATTTTACCTACCATCAACTAATTCTCATTGACCACCTAGTTTGTTTTCACCCCATACTAGGTTTTGTAATGGATTTAAAATATATATATATATAATTGCTTCTTCTCCTAGTCCCCAGGGAACAGCCATCCAGATACATAGACAAGACATGAAAACTAAATATTGTGCTAAATCTACCAACACTCTAGGAGACTGAAAGGTGCAGAAATATCAATCTCCCCACCCCCAAGGCCTTTCCCTAACTGACTTCAAATCATCCTCAAGGTCTCAGCCTCAACACAGATTTCTCAGGAAAGGCTTTATGGAAGACCAGGATAGGTTAGGTTCCCTATTACACATCTCCAGGATCCCCATAACTTCTCCTTCCCAACACATCACCATAACTTGCCCAATGCCTGTATCTCCCACTAGACTGTCTACCCCTTGAGGACAGGAATGGTACCTGATTCATTCACCGTTCTCTCCCCAGTGCATAGAATTCCCAGTGTCTATCACAATGCCTGACACAAAGTGGAAAATAAATAGATCATGAAGAAATAAACGAATAATTAATTGGTCAGGAAAGACAATGGAGGCAGAGAGATTTTACTTGTGCCTTGAAGAACAGGGAAGACTCGAATGGATTATGAGAAGGGAGATGGAAATCAAGCAGAGAGAACCTCCTGAGCCAAACAAGCAGGACAAATGGGATTGTGACAATTGGACATCCATATGGGGAGGGATGTATCTCAAGCCCTACCTTTCGCCATACAGAAAAAATTAATTACCAATGGAATGCAGATCTAAATGAGAAAGGGAAAACAATAAATCGCCATTCAGACCTCACTTATGCATGTCACGAATACGTATTGAGCACCTGCTCTGTGCCAGGCACTGTTTTAAGGACTGGGGCTGCAATAATGAATAAAGCAAAGTCCCTGCCCTCATGGAGCTTCCGTTCTAATAGGGGAAACAAACAGTAAAGATATAAAACAAAAATATGATCAAACTCAGCTAGTGATAAGAAGAAAAATAAAGCTGGCTAAGGGACTAGAGAATGATGGTTAGATGATTTCTGACCAGAGACCTGAATGAAATGAGGGAGGCAGATGTGGATATGGGCAAAAGCGTTCCAGACAGGAGGAGCCACAAGTGCAAAGGCCCTGAAAGGGAGACTGTTTGGTGTGTTTAAGAAATAACAGGAAGCCACAGTGGTTGGAGCAGAGTGAATGGAGGAGAGTGGCAATCAAGTGTAGCGATCATCACAGGCTAAATCAAGTAGGACCTTGTAGACGTGGTGCCTGTGAGATACACAAAATGTATACACTTAGCAGCAATTCATGCAATTTGCTCTCTGGTCTTCCCTAAGTGTGACTCCACCCACTTCTCCTCCTAACCAATCACATGTGGCCTTATATGTAGTAGTGGGCATGTGGCTGCCAATGCATTCAGTCATTCCACAGACATTAACTGAGCACCTGGTGTGGGCCAAGCCCCATGCTAGGCTATGAGATATATTGCAAACTAAATGCACACAGTTCCTGTTCCAAAAGTGAGCATCCTCTAGTGAGGGAAACCGGAAGTAAGTCTAGTCACGGGACCCAGTAAAAAAAGCCCTTACCATCTAGCACAGTTCAAGAGATGATGGAATGCACAGGAGGATTGGAAAAAGAGAAACCGATTCTGCCTCCAGACTCAAAGCCTCCTCTTTCCTTGCAGTAGGTCCTGGCCATATGCCAGTGCTGCCAGATCACAGCTGGTAATGGGCAAATGGATCATTGCAAACCACAGAAAATCCAAAACCTCATTTGGGTCAATAGGTGCAATATCTTCCCTCCATAAACCATTCACTAGCTACACTAAACCTAGCAAAATTGATTATGACATTATCGTCCCCATTACTTGTTGCTCCTGCTGCCTTGCCCACTCACAGGTGGCAGTGCTGATGAGGCCGAGATGGTGCTGGGGAGAATCTGGAGACAGGAAGCTGGCTACCTTGTGCTTAAGGACATATCGATAAGCATAGCACTCTTAAAGAAGTTTCCATTCCAGTAAAGGAGAAGAAGAGTAAGGAAACAGGCCAACAGGCTGTTCTATGGGAAGTGTTACAAAATGGGCAAGCAGGGGGTGCTGTGGGAAACAGAGGAGGGGTACCCAGCCTGGGCTTTGGAGTGATATAAGGGCAGGGCTATTCCTCAAGGAAGGCTTCCTAGAGGAAATTATGTGTAAACTGAGAGCTGAAAAACCAATAGGAGATATCCAGACCATGGGTGAAGAGGAAGGAGTTGTAGGGAAGTGGGAAGGGAAGTACACGCAGAAAGCACAGCAGAGGTGGGAGACAGTATGGTGAATTATGGGTCTTAGAGCAGCTTAGCACAGTGCTAGAAGGGTAATGAGGCTGGAGGTCTAAGCAGCAGTCTGATGGTGATGAATCCTAGAGTTCTTGTCAAAGAGTTTGGACCCTATCCTGTAGGAGTAGGCAGGCATCAAGGGCCTTGAAGCATGAGAGAGACAGGTTTGATTTCACCTTTTAAAATCACAATGGCTGCAGACTGCAGAGTATATTAGAGTGGGTTAATAGAATTCTCACCTTCCGTGTGGGAGATCCAAGTTCGAGTCCCAGGCAACGTACCCCACGCGCAGCCACCGCCTGTCAGTGGAGGCTTCCATGTTGCTATGATGCTAAACAGGTTTCAGCTGAGCTTCCAGACTAAGACAAGCTAGGAAGAAAGGGCTGGCAATCTACTTCCAAAAATCAGCCAGTGAAAACCCTCTGGATCACAACAGTCCAATTCACAACTGACCATGGGGATGGTGCAAGACCAGGCAGCATTTAGTTCCATTGTGCATGGGATCACCATGAGACAGGGGCCGTCTCCACACGGCTAACAACAACAAAAAGATGGAAACAGGGAGGCTAGTTGTGGGTTAGAGGGTGCTATAATAATGCAGACAAAGGTTGATGGTGGCCTGGACTAAGGCATGGATGACTCAAGACACATTAAAGAATTGGCCATTAGATGGGGGGAGGCAGGGTATAACAGAGGCAGGTATCAAGGATGAGTCCCAGGTCTGGAACTTGGGAAACCAGGTGAACAAAGGCATAGTTTATTCAGATAGAGCATGTGGGAGGACAAACAGTTTGGGGAAATAAGCAATGAGTTCAGGTTGAGGTTCAGATGTCTGTGGGATATTGATGAGGGGGTCAGCCCATACACTGTAAAATCAGGGGTAAGAACACAGGTCTGGGTTGAAGATAAGGATTTGGAGCCATCGGTACATAGATGAAAATTGAAGTCTTGAAACGAGGTTCTCCAAGGAATGTATACAGAGTGAAAGGAGAAGAGGGAGAAGGGAAAAGCCCCAAGGGCACCAAGCTTACAAGACAATCAAAGGAAAAGGAGCTTGCAAGGGAGTCTGAAACTGAGCAGAAAGAAAACCAGTCGACCGTGGGATCACAGATGCCAAGGGAAAGGGTCACCGAACTCAACAGATATGTGCAGAAATGCCTCCCCATTAGTACTCAAGGGAAAAGGGGTGTTGGGAAATCTTTGAACCCTACATCTTCATTACCCTCTACTCTACATGAAAGCACAGGTGTGAATTCCAAGAATCATTTAATACAGTGTTTTCCAAAAGATGATCCAAAAAATCTAGCCCTGTGAGATGCGAGACAGACACACATGGACACACAGCCTGTAATGAAATGGAGTTTTGAAAAGGCACTATATTACCACATTAAGAGCTTGGCAATACAATTAGCATGTTTAAGTCTCTGAAAAGCCCTGCGGTAAGGAAACCTGTTTAATTTCATTTAACCCAGTATTATCCAAGCTTCTTTGACAATGGAACCCTTTTATGGTGTAGCCTCAGTTGGCTACTCTCAGGGTTGGCATCTCTGGGAATCACAGTATTAATGAAAGGGGGTGTATATAACTAGTGAAATGTCTACAGCCAGTTAGCCATTGGTAAAAAGCATCCTATCCCAGGCTTATGACAAAGGCTTCCCTGGTCTAGGTTCCCCCATTTATTCATTGATTTAAAATTTATTGTGTGCCTGCTAAGTAGCGGTATAGGCTAGAGGGTGGTGTAGGTGCTACATTTGGGGAAACAAGGATCAAGGAGACCTGGGGAGGGCATTCTTTGGAACTGCCTTGTATGCTTGTGTTGGAGAATATGGTTAGCCAAATAACCAGGCAGGGGCTGGCCAATCAGAAGAGATGAGGGGGGAAGCATTGCCAGGAGATGGCCTTCCCTTCCCAACAAGTTACGAGGTTGTGGGAGCAGAAAACAGTCTGGGAAACATTGAATGAGAAAGGCAACAAAGAGTGTTGGTAAGGGTTCCAGGGACTTGGGCAGAGTGGAAGACCACTCTCAAAGTGGCTGTAGTTGTTACCATTTATTAAACACTATGTGCCAGCTGGAAACCCTGGTGGCGTAGTGGTTAAGTGCTACGTCTGCTAACCAAAGAGTCGGCAGTTCATACCCGCCAGGCGCTCCTTGGAAACTCTAAGGGGCAGTTCTACTCTGCCCTATAGGGTTGCTATGAGTCGGAATCGACTTGATGGCACCGGGTTTGGTTTGGTTTTTGGTTATGTGCCAGGAAGTTTACCTAAGGATGATACAGTAATGACTAACATTTACTGAATACCTACTATGTGCCAGGAGTCCTTGGGTGATGCAAACAATTAACATGCTTAGCTGTTAACCAAAAGGTTGATGGTTCAAGTCCACCCTGAGGCACCTCAAAGAAAAGCCTGGCGATCTACTTCCAAAAATTTAGCCATTGAAAACCCTGTGGGGCACAGTTCTACTCTGACAACTATGGAGTCACCATGAGTCAGAATCAACTCAGTGGCAACTGGTGTTTTACTATGTGCCGGGTGCTATTCTAAATCCATTATAAATGTTAGCTTATTTACTCTCCAAATAACCCAACAAAGTAGATATTTATTATCACATTTTTCAGATTAAAAAAACTGAGACACTGAGCAGTGACATTTGATGCCCAAGGTCGTATCTAGTAAGTGGCAGAGCTAAGATTAGAGCCCAGGCAATCCGGCTCCAGATATTATACTTTTAAAAACTACATTCTACACCCATTAAAAAGTCCCACCGATTCTTGAACTTGGATTGCTAGAGTCTGAACCAACGTGCTAACTTTTACACCTTGACAATACCCACACTATTTATGTTCTTTAATCCTCACATCAATGTGTTGACATAGGTGTTATTAACTCCATTTACAGATGAGGCTCAGAGTATTAACACAGCTCAGAGTGGTCAGTACTCAGGCTCTTGAACTAGGGAGGCGGGGGGATATGACCCCAAAGCTCACACTCCCAGGTTTATACTCTCTTACTGCCCGGACCGCTGTCATTTTTACAGGCTGGAATTGAGGCGATATCTGACATATTTCAACTGCTGCTGATGCTCGGGCCCTGACAAGGCAGGGTGGCTGCTGACCATGGTGCTGAAATAGCATCCTGGGGGCTCTCTGCTTGCCAGGCTTCAACTCTTTAGTTGCTGGTGAGGTCCAGGAGATCCCAGAGGATGGGCCAGAGTGGCCAGGGCAGTGCGCGGAGGGGTATTTGGGAGTGCTTCCATAGCAGGCATTTTATCAATCCACACTTGGTAACTGGTATAGCCCTCTCGGTACATAACTGTGGAATATCAGTCCTGGCTGGTATCGTAAACCAAACTACTTGCTATTGAGCCGATTCTGACTCATGGTGACCCCATGTGTGTCAGAATAGAACTGTGCTCCATTTGGTTTTCAATGGCTGATTTTCAGAAGTAGATAGCCGGGTCTTTCTTCCAAGGCACCTCTGGGTGGACCTAAACCACCAACCTTTTGGGTAGCAGCAAAGTGCGTTAACCATTTGCAAACATGGTTGTTTACCAGTTTCTAGCAGCCCTGATCTTCAATGCCCCTGGGGCCAGGGCTAAGTGGACTTAAAGTCAGCTGCCCTGTCCAAGACTGGCCTCCTCCGAGGAGTCCTCAACTGACTTGTGGTCCTGGCTTTGAGCCTCAGGGAGGCCAAGTTCATTTGCATTCTTCTACAATCACATACTGCAGCCCCAATCCTAGCAAATGCAGAACTCCAATTACAGAATGGATCAGGATTCTCCACAGCCTGCCAGAACTGCCAAAAGCAATGCCCTTGAACCAGAATCTGCAGAGGGCAGACCTGGAGGTAGAGGTGCCATCTCAGTCCCCGCAGCCCCTTAATAGCACTGGAGATTCCCCACACACAAGACCCTTAAGTAACTTCTAATTGAAGGGCCCACAAAGCCCTCTGTGCATTGCGGAGCTAATTAAATTCCAACACCATATCAAATCGAGTCCTTTTATAAAACATTTATCTCCAGATTCCAGAGTGTCACAACACCATATCATTGTAAATGACAGAAATGCAAACAGTTAGCCTTTCCAGTAGCAATGAAGGACTGCTCTTAACAGCTGACTGCAGGCCAGAGGCACAGGCAGCCACGTCTTTCTAGACCCCACTCTTCCTCAGTGAGGGTGGCAGAGGCCTTGGAGGCCTCCCCAGGAGTCTGTGTCCTTCTCCTCTACACACACAGCAAAACTGGTGCAGCCCACTTGGCCTCCTGCTTTTTTTTTACTCTCTGAGCTGTCTGGGTCAGCAGCAACTTCTCTGGGTAATTTTCCTCATCCCTCAAGAATCCCTTTCCTCCCAGGGTTTTGGTGGAGAGGCAGAGGCAGCTTGGCTGTCTCCCCTACTCCTCCCTGAGTACAGGCTGGCTTTGGGACTCACTGGTTCCCCCCCCCCATCCCCAGCTTATCACACCACACTGTAACCAGCTGCCATCCAGTCAATTCCAACTCATGATGACTCCCTGTGTGTCAGAGTACCACTGTGCTCCACAGGGTTTTCAGTGACTGATCTTTTGAAAGTAGATCACCAGGCCTTTCTTCCGAGGCACATCTGGATGGGCTTGAACTACCAACCTTTCAGTTAGCAGCCAAGTGCATTAGCCATTTGCACCTCTCAGGAACTTCAGCCTGCACTATAGTCCTGGGTTTACATGTCTGCCCCTCTTCCCAGACTGTGAGCTATTTCAGAGCAAAGATTCTGACATTTCCATCCTTATCTGCTTTCCTAGCCCAGTGCGTGGCCCAGAGAAGGCTGGCAAATTGCATTTAATTAACTAACTAATTAATCAATCATCAATGACTGAGTCTGGCCCTCAGCTTTGAAGTTTGGAGAACTCTCTTTGCACTTGGCAGGGGGGCTGAGCCCTGCCAATTAGACTCATAAGAGGCCCACGTCCGCATTTATATAAATGGTTCATGAAACAGGATTCCCGGTCCTGGGAGGAGGGACAATACTGAGGAAACCAGAAGCTCTGAAGGTTAGTGGCTTTTGTCCCCCCTCCACCCTGCCCGATGACCCATTGCAATCTTTCTAAGCATCTGGTTTCTTAGTTATCTACTGCCACCATAACAAAAAATACCACAAGTGGGTGGCTTTAAAGAACAGGAATTTATTGCCTCAAGTTTTGGGGGCTAGAAGTCCAAATCAGTGCATCTGTTCTAGGGGAAGTTCCCTCCTTGTCAGTAGCCCCAGGCATTCTTTGGCATTCCTTGACTTGTAGAGGGATCTTCACATGGTGCCTGTCTTCCCCTGTGTGTGTGTCTCTGGGTCTATACTCACCTATATAAGACACCACTCAGAAGGGATTAGGGTAAGCACCTGGCTGCTAACTGGAAGGTTGGTGGTTTGAACCCACCAGCTGCTCTGCTGGAGGAAGATGTGGCAGTCTGCTTCCAAAAAGATTTCAGCCTTGGAAACCCTATAGGGCAGATCTATCCCATCCTATAAGGTCGCTATGAGTCGGAATCAACTCCACAGCAATAAATTTGATTTAGTTTTTACACCCATTAGGTAGGATATCATTAACATAACAAAAGAAAACTCCCGTTTCCAAAAAGGCTCACATCCCCAGGCACAGGGATTAAGAGCCAACATATATTTTGAGGGGCACATTCAGTCCATGACCCCTGGAAATGCTAAGACTCACGCTCTGATCATTCTTTTTTCTAAATTTGGCAAGTCCTACCACTCTGTTGATAGCAACAATGATAATAAATAAAATGAATAATGATTAATAATAATAGAGCTCACTTCACATACTGTTCTAAGATCTTTGTGTTGTATTAACTTGTTTCATCCTCACAAGAACCAGCCAAGTAGATAATATTACCATCCCCACTTTACAGTAAGGAAACTGAGGCTCAAAGAGGTTAAGCAGCTTGCCCAAGGCCACACACCCAGGGATTCTGATAGCATCCCAGTCTCTGTTAAAATAATAGCTGACATTTGTCAACCTCAGCGAGCCGCCAGTTCCTCGTCTATAAATGGGCTCTTTAACAGAACCTACCCAAGAGGTTGATGTGATCATTAAATCAGGTGGCATGCAATGTACTGCCACAGAAAGGATTTTTAATAAATATTAGAGAATCTTCCACACCCACTGTGAGAGAGAGAGAGAAGAAAGAAGACAGTTTAGTCCCTGTCCTCAAGGCATATGGGATTCTATTAGGAAAATGAGACATAAACTCATGAAATTTGAAATAATAAGACAAGACAGCAATACAAGAGCTGTCACAAGGCAGTGTGGTTAATTGCAGATGAATGATCTTGGAGGTAAACTTGGAGTTGAAAGGAGGGAGCGGCAGCTCTGGGCTATGGGGTTCAGGAAAGTCTCCTTAGGATTCTAACACCTTAGGGACGGAAGAACCTCGGAATCCATCTACTACCCCTCCAGCTACTATAGATATTCCCTCTTCAGCGTTCAACCACCTCCTGCTAGACCCCTGTTTTAGCCTCCTAGTGCTGCTGTAACACAAATACCACAATTAGGTTGCTTTAAAGAACAGGAATTTATTTTCTCACAGTTCTAGAAGCTAAAAGTTCAAATCAGGGTCTAAGCCCCGTTGATTCCCTCCTTGTCAGTAGCCCCAGGCATTCTTGTCTCCTTGGTGTTCCCTTGGCTTGGAGATGATCCTCACATGGCATCTGTCTTCCCTGTCCATGTGTCTGTGTCCGTTTTGCTCTTTTTATAACTCAGAAGTGATTAGATTTAGAACCCACCCTACTCAGGTATAGTCTAATTAATATAACAAAGAAAACCTTATTTCCAAACCAGATTGCATCTACAGGTATAGGGGTTAGGATTCCAACACAGGTTTTGGAGGGACACAATTCTATCCCTAACAACCCCCACTAGCGACAGGTCACTCACGTAGCAAACACAACACTCACCCAGGTACTGACCTGACATCTCCTCCCCTACACTGGGCCAAGACTAAGGTAAGGCAAGCGAGGTGCACTTGCACGGCTCTTGATTGCCCAACCCCAGTCCCAGCCCTGCCCATGTATTCCCACCCATGGCTCCTAGCGCTTCCCTCTGGCATAAAAACAAATGGACGTTGTTTTAGATGGAGAAGAGGAGAGAGCTTGATTCAACTGGCAGAAAGATCATGAGCAAAGGTGAGGAACAAAGAAAGGTCAAGCACTTTTCTGAGATCAGTGTTGCTGGGCTAGAATGGTCAGAGCTGATAAGGTGGACCAGACTGGACACACAGCCAGGAATGTCTGATTCTTAAGAACCCTGTCCTTTGTCCTGCGGGCAGTGGGAGTCTTGAAGATTTCTGAGCCAGAGAGTGTCTTGGGCTTGAGTTCAACTAGATGGGCATCCACAGGTCTATGGCTCCTCATTGCAAGAGATTTTTCTGCCCTCATGGGTCTGTGGTGTAGGTGGTGTCTGACCACTGTGACCTGGTTCTCTGCCAAGAAAATGAACGTGCCCTAGCAGATGAAAATGAACCAAGGAGAAGAAAACCAGTGGTCAGAGAACCCAGGTGGAGTTTGCAAAGCAGGAAAGGCCACTGGCATTTTCTCACTCCATGGAGGTATCTGGGCAACATAGCGAAGACTTCCATGACCTGCTAGCAGGAAAGAGTGTCTTTCAGATGACAATGCCTGGAAAACGCTGTCCTGTAGCCAGGCCTCATGATCTTTGTGCACGGAACAGGGGAAGAGACACTGTCAACTAGAGATTTTTATTTCCCCGGAATTTACTGAACATTTATTACGTGCCAGATCTGGTGTACAGCACTTTTTGCACATTGTTCTCGTTATTAGCTGTTGTAGAGTTGGCTCCCAACTCAGGATGATTCCATGTGTTACAGAGTAGAAATGCTCCATAGGGTTTTCATGGCTGTAGCCCTGGTTGTGCAACGGTTGGGTACTCGGCTACCAACCAAAAAGTTGGAGGCTCAAACCCATCCTGTGGCTCCACAGGAGAAAGACCTGGAGATCTACTTTTGTAAAAATTACAGCCAAGAAAATCAAGGGGGCAGTTCTATTCTCTCCCATGGGGTCTCTATGAGTCAAAAATGACTTGATGGCACCCATCAACAATGATGATCTTTACGAAAGCAGTTCACCAGGCTTTTTCTTCCACAGAGCCACTGAGTGGGTTCAAATCACCAACCTTTAGGTTAGCAGCTGATCATAAACCAGTTGCGCAACCCAGACTCCTCTCTTGTTCATCTTTACAACAACCCCACCCCCATTTTACAAAGGAGAAGACAGAGGTTTGGGGAGAGGAAGTGACTTGCCAAAGTCACACAACTAAGGAGTTTTAGAGTAGCTATTTGTCAAGGGGGTGGAGAATGTGTGTATGTTATCGTTATTAGGTGCCATCGAGTCGGTCCCAACTCATAGCAACCCTATGTAAAATAGAACAAAACACTGCCCAGTCCCGCGCCATCCTCACAATTGTTGTTATGCTTGAGCCCATTGTTGCAGCCACTGTGTCAATTCATCTCATTGAGGGTCTTCCTCTTTTTTCGCTGACCGTCTACTTTACCAAGCATGATGTCCTTCTCCAGTGACTGAACCCTCCCGATAACATGTCCAAAGTATGTGAGACGAAGTCTCGCCATCCTTGCTTCTAAGGAGCATTCTGGTTGTACTTCTTCCAAGACAGATTTATTCCTTCATTTGGCAGTCCATGGTATATTCAATATTCTTCTCCAACACAATTCAAAGGCATCAATTCTTTGGTTTTCCTTATTCATTGTCCAGCTTTCGTGTGCATATGAGATGCCACCCAGAGACATGTATGGTTTATTAGGCCCTGAATAATCTAACCAATCTGACCATTGCTACTACCTCTTCCAACCGGTTTCTCTCACTCACACACATACACTTATAATCACACACTCATGTGCACACACATGTGCACACATATTCACTCATACACTCATACACACACACATCTCCAGTACAACCAACTGGTTCAGTCCTTCAAATAGACAGATGCTCTTGGTCTCAGGTGCTCCTGTCCTCTCTGTGTCAACACTTGCTCTTCTTCCTAGCACCTCTCTGCCTTCACCTCTCTCATCTGCCAGTTTCTACTTATCCTTCCTGGGACGGCTCCAGAAAGCCTTCCTGACAACCTCTCACTGCCCAGACTGAGCCCTGTGCCCTCTCACCCACCCGTCAGCACCCTGGGTTTTGTTGTAACTGTTTAGCATAGCGGTTCCCTGGAGCCCCACTGCTGGGATCAAATTCCAGCCTTATCACTCACACTAGCATTGAATCCTTAGGTGCACTCTTTCTTCTCTCTGTGCCTCGGTTTCCTTTAAAGGGAAGGAAAGAATAGTGCCCACCTCAAAAAAAATTTTTAAGGATTAAATGTGAAGTGCTTAGCTCAGTGCCCAGCTTTCCACAAATGCCAGCCTTCATGATGGTTGCCATTGCTGGACTTAAGGTGCCTCCAGTGAAGTGAATATAATCATTTCTTCTCTCATATCCTTAAAGGAGGTGAGAAAAAGCTGGCGGAAAGTGTTAAACAAGTGTCCAGTGATGCTAATAGAAGGGATGAAAATGCTTCTGCTGTAGTGACAACGGAAGCCCCGCTGGGAAGTGTGCACAGGGGGGGACACGGGGTAGGGGGGAGTGCTGACTGGGCAGCCATCAGGTGAAGGCTTACCTGTGCCAGGTCCTGTGCAGGTGCTGACAATACAGCTATGAAAAAGAGACAGACCTTGTCCTCAAAGAATTTAGCCAAGTAGGGTATGTGCATTCCTGGTGTATTGTGGGGTGCACCTCCCATTGCAAGGAACTGCTGGTAGCATCGTGATTAAGAGTTCAGCTGCTAACCAAAAGGTCAGCAGTTCGAATCCACCAGGTACTCCTTGGAAACCCTATGAGGCACTTCTACTCTGTCCTACAGGGTCACTGTGAGTCTAACCAACTCGACAGCAAGAGGTTTGGGGTTTTTTTATAAGTTGATTATTTGTCCAGATGCCTCACTCAACTACTACTTCTGGGCAGCAGTGGATCCTTCTACACTTTCCTGCTCTCAGTCCCAGTGCCTAGCTCAATGACAACACCCAGCAAGCACTCAATAAAAATTGGAGGACTAGCTGAAATACTGAATGAAAGAATGAACAAATAAATGAATTGAAAAATGAACAGCCTGCCCAAGGTCATGTGATTAATTAAGTGGCAGAAAGAGTTCTCAAATTCCAGCTCCCTTGCTGAGTGACACTATGCTCTTTCCACTACACTACAAGGCCTCTTAAGATGAATTTGGAGCTGTTGACACATGACAGTGTTTACTCATTGTCTGGCGCTCTGGGGCTGATGGTGTCATTTGAGGGAATCTGTTCAAGAGATCTCAGAGTATAAGGTTCTCATAACTCCCTGGGCGTGCCTCCACCAGGAAGTTGTCTTGACACAATGAATTGTAACCACTGGTCTCCCCCCAATTAGTCTGTGAGCTTCTTGAGGATAGGGACTGTGTGTGACCCATCTGTGCCCCCCAGCATGGGACCCAGCGTTGGACAAAAATACCTGCCATTTGTCACTCATCTAGTTGGTACCAGGCACTGTGCTCAGTCCTCTCCAGGCAGTATTTTAGGCAATCCCTACAACAATCCTTTGAGGTAGGTTGCACTATCTCTGCATTTTACAGATGAGGAGACTGAGGCTCAGAGAGATTCCGTAACTTACCTAAGGTCACAAAGCTGGTAAGTGATATAACCGGGATATGAACCCACATAGCCGACCTCCAGACTCTGTGAGACTAACCACTGAGCTTCACTCTCTCCATAGTAGTAGGAGTTAAACTGAATCAGAATGTATTTTGGGAAGGTTCTACATTCAAAGAGGAAAGAGCAGAAAAAGGGCATGCCCCATCCCTTGGAGGATACTTCTCAAAAGTCGCTCGCACCACTTCCACTTACATTCCATTGGTCAGAACTTGGTCATGTGGCCATCTTTAGCAGCAAAGGAGTCTGGGAACTAATGTCTATATTCTGGGAAGCCATATGCCCAAGCCAAACTTGAGGAGAACAGGATATTAGCAAACAACCAGTAGGCTTGGCCACAGAAAGGTATAAAGAATAACAACAGAATGAGTACCTATGCAGTCACCGTGACCAGGTTAAGGAGGAGAACATTCCCAGTACTCTGGGCAGCCATGCACCCACCCTGCTCCCATCCCTGCCCTTCCCACCTCAGGTAAACACTCTCTTGAATTTTGTGTTTATTATTTCCTTGTTTGACTTCACAATTTTCCCACATGTAGATTATTTATGAACAATCTATAGTCTAGTGTACATGTTTTTGACCTTGTGTAATTGGAATCATAACCCTGTAACCCATTGCCGTCGAGTTGGGTCCGATTCATAGCTACCCTATAGGACAGAGTAGAACTTCCGCATAGAGTTTCCAAGGAGTGCCTGGTGGATTTGAACTGCTGACCTTTTGGCTAGCAGCCGTAGCACTTAACCACTACGCCACCAGGGTTTCCAATGGAATCATACCACATGTATTTTCCTGCAGCTTGATTTCTGTGTTGTTGTTGTTCAGTAGTGTTATTGTTGTCAGTTGCCATCAAGTTGATTCCAACCCATGATGACCCCACGTGTCTCAGAGTAGAACCACTCCATAGGGTTTTCAAGGCTGTGACCTTTCAGAAGCAGATTGCCAGGCCTGTCTTCTGAGGTGCCTCTGGTTGAGTTGGAACCACCAATCTTTTACTAGTAGTCGAGCACCTAACTGTTTGCACCATTCAGGGACTCTTCTTCCATATTAGGAGCCCTGGTGGCATAACGGTTAAGAGCTCAGGCTGCTAACCAAGAGGCCGGCATTTCGAATCAACCTGTGTTGACATGTGTAGCTATAATCCACTTACTTTCACAGCTGTACAATATCTCATTATATTAATAGGCTACAAAGTACTAGCCACTCTTCTGACAATAAGCATGTGGGTTGTTCTTGGTTTTTTGCTGTGACAAACAGTACTGTTATGAACATTCTCATACACACCTCCTTGTGCGTACATGCAAGGGTTTCTAGCAGACACATTTCTAATAGAGAAATTGCTGGATGATGGGATATGCACACATTTTTATATTGCCAAAGAGACATTTAATATGATGGCAAAGATCCTGATGTTCCAGAGAGCCTAATAGTTGGCATGACACTCATCTATTTAGGAGAATGGAAACGTGTACTACACTCCTGCCCACACACGTGTACACACATGTATGCACACACCCACAGATCCATTCATCTATTCACTCATCCATACAATAAACATTTATCAGATACCCATTATCATTCATTAGACGACATACCATCAACGCAATAATGACTTTTCAGGAGAAAAGAGGCACACTGTGATAAATAAACCCATCCATCATAAGACACATCTCAATTTCAGAAACATTAAAATGTGAATAAAGCATGCAAGCATCTTAGAGTCAAGCAGACATGTTCAGGAGACTCCCTAGAAGAAATTAGGCCCTTGAGGAGTTTATAGACACTGAGGTATTTGTCCCCAAGCAATGATAACAGAACGCAGAAGCTAATCAAAGCAAATACAGAGTGCTCTGTACAGGGCTTTGAACTGGTTCTTCCTGGTTCCATTATGGCCAAGGAAGCGAAACCAGAACAGACTCAAATTTTTTAAATTTGGGTGAACCAGAACAATAACCGGAACAGCAAAAATTATGGGTCAAGCCCTGCTAGAAACTTAATCTCTTTCTTAGAAAACAAGGGCAGCATATGCATTGCATAGCAACCAAATCTCTTGCCTGCGGGATTTTGAGCACTGTCAGAAACAGCATTGCCCTGCTCAAAGATGGCAGCCAACCACGCCACTTTGCATATGTGTCACTCTCCACAATCCTGTCAAAAAAACCAATCTCGTGCGTTAGGCTTTTGAAAGGGCACGCTACACCTCTTCTGAGCCTCCCATTCCAGGGCTTCAACCCGTAATTTTCCTGTCCCAGTTGTTCCAGGTCACCCACATTGTACAGTTCAGGTCTGTCCCGGTTTCGCTTCATCAGCGGTGACTGAACTGGTTTGAACTGGTTCAAAGCCCTGGCTCACTTCTCTTCCTAAGGTGTAGTCCCTGGACCAGCGGCATAGGCATCACCTGGGAGCAGATTAAAAATGCAGACTCACAGGCCCCGCCCCAGACCTGCTGGACTGGAATCTGCATGTTAACAAGTTCCCCAGGTGATTTCTGTTGCACATCAAAGTCCCTGCATAGAAGTGGAGGGGGGGAAGAGTCTTTCCAGCTGCGGGCAATCAAGAGAGGCTTCCTGAAAGAGGAGTCATTTGAAGGAGAAAGAGAAGGAAGAACTACATTCAGAGTGCCTGCTCTGGGTCAAGAACTGTGCTGGGGTCTTCACTCCTGTTATCTCTTTGAGTCCTCAGAATCGCCCTGCTGGAGCAGGGATTAATATCCCTTTCTTACAGCTAAGGAGGACATCATGCTTGGTAAAGTAGAGGGCCAGCAAAAAATACAAAGACCCTCAACAAGATAGATTGACACAGTGGCTGCAACAATGGGCTCAAGCATACAAACGATTGTGAGGATGACATAGGACCGGGCAATGTTTCATTCTGTTATACGTAGCGCCACTATGAGTCGGAATCAACTGGATGGCACATAACAACAACAACAGCTAAGGAACCTGAGATACAGAGAGGTCACATAACTTGCCCAAGGTCACACAGCTAAGAGCTGATAGAGCCAGGCTTAGAAGCCAGGTCTTCCCGAGTCCGGAGCCCAGTGTCCTTCCCTGCATCACATGGAAAGAACCAAAGAAGTTGCTAAGGAGACAAGAATCAGGACAACTAGAGATTATATGATCAAGCGTTCAGTGTTGTGGTTCAGAGCCCAAGTGCTCAGGACTTCTGAGAGGTGACAGCTCACAGCCAACCCAAAGAAAGAAGGCAGGCAGCCAGAATGACTTCGAACCCCGTTCTAATCCTGACCCAGTGCCTGCACAGAACTGAGCCCACAGTGTTGTTAGCTGTCATCGTACTACCTCTGACTCGTGGTGACTCCATGTGCAACAGAATGAAAGAAACACTGGCTGACCCTACACCATCTTCATGATGATTCATACGCTCAAGTCCATTGTTGCAGCCACTGTGTGTTCTGAGTACCTTCCAACATAGTGGGCTCATCTTCCAGCACTGTACTGGACAAGATCCTGTTGTTATCCATAGGGTTGTCATTGGCTAATTTTTCTGAATAGATCACCAGCTCTTTTCTCCTAGTCGGTCTTAGTCTGGAAGCTCTGCTGAAGCCTATCCACCACGGATGACCCTGCTGATATTGGAAATACCAGTGGCATAGCTTCCAGCATCACAGCAACATGCAAGCCACCACAGTATGACAAACTGACAGACAGGTGGTAGTGGTAGCATTGTTTGGTGCCCATGAGTTGGCTCCAACTCATAGCAACCATGTGTAGAACAGAACGAAACTTCACCCCGTCCTGCAGCATCCTCACAATAGTAGGCGTGTTTGAGTCCGTTGTTGCAACCACTGTGTCAATCCATCTTCCTGAAAACAAAAAAAAACACCAAACCCAGTGCCGTTGAGTCGATTCCGACTCGTGGCAACCCTATAGGACAGAGTAGAACTGCCCCATAGAGTTTCCAAGGAGCGCCTAGCGGATTCAAACTGCTGACCCTTTGGTTAGCAGCCATAGCACTTAACCACTACGCCACCAGGGTTTCCTTATCTTCTTGAAGGTCCTCCTATTTTTCAAGGACCCAAGCCATGATATTTTCGATTGCCTCTATACCCGTGCAAAAGCTGGACAATGAAAAAGGAAGACCAAAGAAGAAATGATGCATTTGAATTGTGGTGTTGTGGAGCATGTTAAACATATACCATGAACTTCCAGAAGAATTATCAAATCTGTCTTTGAGGAAGTACAGCCAGAATGCTCCTTAGAAGCGAGGATAGTGAGACTTCATCTCACTTACTTTGGACATGTTATCAGCAAGGACCAGTCCCTGGAGAAGGACATCATGCTTGGTAATGTAGAGCTAGGGGTAGTAACCAAAAAAAACCCAAACCCATTACCGTCATGTGGGCCCTGACTCATAGTGACCCTATAGGGCGGAGTAGAACTGCCCCATAGGGTTTCCAAGGAGCAGCTGGTGGATTCAAACTGCTCACCTCTTGGTTAGCAGCTGAGCTCTTAATTACTTCGCCACCAGGGAGACACTGAAAAAATCCATTGAATGAATGAATAAGCAAATTCCTGGGCCTCCACATAGGCTGTTATCCTCAAACCATGCCACGCCGGTTGGTGCCACTGCTGAGCTGGGGCTGGTTTCAGCAAGGACTGAGCCAGGCACTTGCCCACCAACCTGCCCCAGGTCTCCCAAATCCCTGCCGTCAGGGAGGGCCCACCCACGGAAGCAAAAAGCCACAAGCAGAAAACGGTTAAAACACAGAGCAAGCGGTTTCCACCAAACCCTTCATTTGCTTCACTTAAAAAATTACTTAGGCGGCCTCCTCCCCACGCCGCCGCTGCTCCATCCCGCGCCCTCCTGGCTCCTGGGAGGCTCCTTCATGAATACGTGGAAAATAAAAGAGCGTCTGTTCAGCCCCTAATGACCAGGTTTATGAGGAGCTTATTGCGTCTCAAAGAAACAAGACAGCGTTGGTGTTGTGAGATATTAATGTGCTTTTTATAAAGCTGATGAAACCGCCTTTTAAACTACTTAATACCTGCAAGCTGAAATATCCACCCTGGAAGCGGGGCTGCTGCAGCCTGACGCGCAGCTCTGGGGTCTTCCTGCCTCGGCTGAGCCTGAAAGTCCCTGGGCTTCAGGTTTGCAGGGAAGGGTGTAGTTCCGGGAAGATGTCAGGCCCCTTGGCTGAATAATCCTTTATAGTTCGCGATGGGGGAGGCCCCCTGCACCCCTGTCTTAGTTTCCTAGTGCTGCTGTAACAAAAACACAAGTGGATGGTTTTAAAGAACAGTTGAGGAGGTTACAAGCCTGAATTCAGGATGCCAGCTCTAGGGGAGGCTCTCTCTCTGTTGGCTCTGTGGGATGGTCCTTGTCTCCAGTGGCATTCTCTAGGAGGATGTGGGGGTGCAGAACACACTGGGTGACATTTCAGAGGGGGTGACACCAAAATGACTGTCTATAAAAATATCCCTATAGTTAGTTATCGGAAACCTTGGTGGTGTAGTGGTTAAGTGCTACGGCTGCTAACCAGAAGGTTAGCAGTTCAAATCTACCAGGTGCTCCTTGGGAAGTCTATGGGTCAGTTCTACTCTGTCCTATAGAGTCGCTATGAGTAGGAATCAACTTGATGGCAACAGGTTTGGTTTTTTTTTTTGGGTTGTTTTTTTTTTTGTACAGTTAGTTATAACAACAAAAACATTTTTCGTAAACCCAGCTTACATGTATCAATATACCTGCAAGGCTAAAACTCTATGCTAATTTACTCTTTGAACCTTCTAATGCACTCAGGTCAGAGCTGTCTTTATGACCCAATTACAATCACGCTTAGAATTCCGTGGTTTCGTCTGCACCCGCTACAAGCACGCGCTGTTGTTTTCGTTGCTGCAGGTGTTTTTTGGGTCACTGATTTTGTCAAATTTTCTGGTATTTTAGCTACAATACTGTGCTAATTAGTATTTGTGGACCTATATCAGTAACTTTTTTGAGAATGAAGGAAAAGAAGGAGTGATATGCAGGGATTACAATAAACAAGTAACATTAGTACAAAAAGCACGGCTGAGGGTTCTGTATGGTCTGGTATGGGAGGAGGTCCATGGCGGGTGACTCCATGAATTACCCCACTGGGCGACACCGACCCTGGTGACACCGCTGCTCGTCTCTTCCAGCTTCTGTTGCCCCTGCGTTCTTGGTTCCTTGGCAATCCTAACGTGGCATCTGTCTTCCTCCGTTAGTGCTTCCTTGTCCCTGTGTCTGTGCTGCTCCTTATATCTCAAAAGTGATTAGGTTTAGGACACAGTCTACACTGATAAAGGAGCCCTGGTGCTGCAGCAGTTAAAGTGCTCGGCTGCTAACCCAAAGGTTGGCAGCTCAAACCCCCCAGCCGCTCCACAGAAGAAAGATGTGGCATCAGCTTCTGTAAAAATTCCAGCCTTGGAAACCCTATGGGGCAGTTTTACCCTGTCCTATAGGGTTTTCATGAGTTGGAATGGCCTCGGAATGGCCTCGATGGCAATGGGTTTGGTTTTGGTTTGCTATGCTGATAGGGTCTTATTAACATAACAAAGAAAATCCTATTCCCAAACAGGATTGTACCCATAGATGTGGGGGTTAGGATTCCAGCACATATATGGGGTGGGGAGAGACACAATTCAATCCCTAACATCCCCCATGTAGGGCTCAAAGCCAATGCCTATGGGAGGAGGCAGAGAGATGCCCTCTCCTCAGCTTAGGCTGGACCATAAGCCCCTGTGGGATCTGGCTCTTACCCACCTCTCCACTATCTCCTGCCCTCGCTCTCACCCCACAGCTCTCTAAGTGGGACCAATCTTTTTGCAAATCTCCAGTCCCACTAAGATGGCATGTCTGTACCAGCTGATCCCTCACACAGGATTGCCCTTCGCCCAATAGTGTGCTGGTAAATGGTTAACAACTTGTTTTCAGGGTGTGGGGTGGAGACTTTCATTTGTAGTATTTGCCAATTCCTATGTTTTTTGTTTTTTTTATGGTGTAAGTAAAGAGCCCGGGTGGTACAGTGGTTAAGACCTCCAAAAGGCCGGCAGTTGGAATCCACCAGTCACTCCTTGGAAACTCCATGGGCAGTTCTAGTCTGTTCTATGGGTCGCTATGAGGCAGAACCTACTCAGCAGCAATGGGTTTGGTATGGTATAAATAAACTGGTGGCACAGTGGTTAAGTGCTTGGCTGCTAACTGAAAGGTCAGTGGTTTGAACCCATCAGCCCCTCCATAGGAGAAAGTTGTGGCTGTCGGCTTCCATAAAGATTACAGCCTCGGAAACCCTATGGGGCAGTTTTACTCTGTCCTGTATGGTTGCTATGAGTCAGAATCGACTCGACGGCAATGGGTTTGTTTTTGTTTTCTTTTTTTTAATAGCTGATTTCAAGCAACTGACATGAGTTAGGAAGAGATGTTGGCAATCAGCTCCCAGGAGCTAGTGCAAGCCAGGCCCAGCGCACCACTCAAGCCCTCAGCCCTTCAACCTCTGCTACTCCCACTCTGCTCTAAGAAACCTTCCTTGACTCCCTGGAACAGACTAGTTCATTCCCTCCTGTGTGTCCAGCACTTCCTTGCCTCTGCTCTTGCTGGCCTCTCTTCTTAGAAAGCCCTTCTCTCCCTTCCACCATTTCTTCAACGCACTACACACACACACAGCCGGCTAACTCCTTCATCGTCCACATCCGCTCAGCCACCTTCTGCTCAGGAGACCTGCGTTAAGCCTGCACACTCACCTCCTGGAATACGCACCCCTCCTGTGTGCTCCCAGGCACCGCTTTCCTGTCACAACCTATATGCCGCTGCACCAAAGCATCTCGGCGACTGCCCTTTGCACAGAACATGGCATACAGTTGGCGCTATAGTAATGTTAGTCAAACGACTCTGTTCCCACAAGGCCTTGTACTTCCCTCTCATACAGTATTGAGACGTTACACCCTAGTAAATTTCGTACTTTCTGTCTTTCCCCCTGTGAGTCCCTGGAGAGCAGAGATCAGGTTAAATTCACCTCCCTCACTCCAGTGCCGGGCACTTAGCCCTTAGTTTCCACTCTGGGGAGTCTGCCTGAGAATGAAGTCAACCGAGAGGAAAGCCTAACTGAGAGATGAAGAGAGATACCCAGATTTTTGAGCACCTGGATCCAGCTGTGCCTGAAGCTGTCTCACATCCCTGGGCTTGATTACCACCAACCAGAAAGAAAGACAGTGGAGCATGAGGCTAACAGTGGGAAAACAAGATATCAAAGCCACTCTTTACTGACTATAGTCATGTCTACAGGCATGGATGTTCTAAAAATTTTAATTCCAGAATAGTAATTAAGTGCCAGTACCATCGCCCCTTCATGAGCTTCAGCACCACCATTATCAATTCCATCATGCCCTGCATCCCAGTTAACCTCAGTCACTCCTCACTACTAGTCCCTTGTCCCTCGAGCTCCCTTCATCCCCTACCCTGACTCAATCTCCCACTCCTCCAGCCCTTCATGTCCCTTTCCTGGGCCCTCTGAAATGTGTGTCCCAATGTCAGCAAAATCCCCCATATTCTCAACCTCTTCTCTTCTTGCTCTGACATAAGCCTGGCTCTCTCCTGAGGACCCCAACACCCCTGCAACCCCTTTCATGAGGGGGTTTATTGCCCACACTCCTGGGCCTCGTTCCTGTTTGCAAGTCATTTCCTCTCCCTCCTCCCTAAACAAGGTCCCTGGGTGGTGCAAATGGTTAAGCATTCGGCTACTAACTAAAAGCTCGGCGGTTCAAACCCACCCATAGGTGCCTCAGAAGAAAGGCCTGGCAATCCACTTCCAGAAGGTCACAGTCATGAAAACCTTATGGAGTGAAGTTCTATGCTGCACACATGGAATTGTCATCTGTGCAGAGCTGGAATTGATTCCATGGCAATTGGCTTTGATTTTTTTCCTCCCTAAACTCCCTGCTTCTCTGATGCTCATCCATCCCATCCCTGACTCCCTCTTGATTGCCAGCATTCACAGGCGCCCAGGTCACCCCCTCTTTCTCTAGGGAGTTTAGTACTGGCTCATCACCTCTTTCTCCAGTGCTACCCCTATCGCCATTCTTGGAGATTTCACAATCAGCAGACAATCCTTCCAGTATCTGGCTTTGACCCCTCTCTTCCCAAGGATCTTGAACCTGGCCAGCAGGTGTGAACCAGTCCTGCCTCACTGGTCGTTAAATATCGAGATACATTTGTATTAGTCAGTCCCATGAACTGCAGGGAAGAGGATCAGGGACAAGAGTGCTCCTGGGTTGTGGCAGGCAGAGAGAAGGCAGGGGCTGGCATTGAGACCTCCCCCCGTCCTCCTCCCCTCACTCTTCAAGGAGGAGGCCAGATGAGGGGAGAGCTCTGGGTCTCAGGCCCTGTAGCCACACAATCTCCGAGGCCCAGCCCAGCCACATCGGGCTCTGCAGGCGGTGGGCAAGCGCACAGGGAGGGACAGAGGAAACAGAACCCTCTCACTGGCCCTGAAGTAGAAGGCTCAGGCTGGGCTCCTACCACTGCCGATGACAGCGCTGTTTCTGAGGCTTCCACTCTCCGCCTCGCACCCCCACACACTCTACAGTCCCACCACCATCGCTCACATACTCCCCACCCCCTACCCTCCCAGGCTGCCGAGAACATCCTGTCCTCATGGAAGGGTTGAAAGCCTCTGATGGGGTTCCCTATGGCACATCACGAGGCATCATTTAGTTCATAACAGGCTCATCCTCAAAAGATCTCACCCATAATTTCTCCAAACTATCAGCCAATGATTTGGGGCTTGTTAGAATAATTTGGTGACTCATTTGCACTTCAGCTTTTACCTTGGTGAGGAGTTCCACATTAAATACTTGGTTTATACAGAAGATAAAAGCGAGGACACTTTAGTGTTCCTGATATATTAATTTGCATGACCTTTCCAGTTCGCAAATAGTTTGACTGTCACCCCGACCTCCACCTGACCTGCACCACCCACCTTCATGGTGGCCTTGACCTTGGCATTGCCCTTGACCGCACCCCCCTACAATCTCAATCTCGTGTATCCCACTCTGTGACCACTGTGTCCCACCCTTCCTCCTCACTCTCAGGAACCTCTGGCTCTAGCAATTCTTTGGCCCGTGCCCTGGGTTTCCAATGCATTGACCGAACCACCTTTTCACTGCCTCGTCTGCTCCTCAGGCCCTCATTTCCCCCTTTATCCAGGTTACAGCCCATGATCCGTCTTCATAATCACTCCCTTTCCCCTCCTTCTCCCGCACCCATCCCACGAACCGCCATCCTGGTGGAAAGCAACTTGCCAGCTATACTGTGCCTGCCCCCTGACAGTGGCCAGAGAAAACCACGGCACCAGGCTAGATGGTTTCATGTTACATCATGACCATGAACTTCGAGAGAGGCCTTCAAGACACCAACACACCTACTTCATGTCTCAGGCCCTCCCACTCTCCTGGAGAGAAGTTTACTCCTCTTCCTCTCTCCCCTCTCTTCTGCTGGATAAGTGAGGATCCTGCTTCCCATTTCGCCAATAGAATCAACTAGAAGACAAGAGCGATAAGCTCCCACCACCATGTCCGCCCACCCGCACCTGCGCCTACAGCTGCCTTCCCTCCTAGTACTGTGGATGTGCCATCATCCACTCCTGAAGCCACCCTTACACTCGTGTCCCATCCCCTCTCATGTTACTCCTATATTGCTCCATCCCCTCTCCTGGATCGTCAATTCTTCCCTCCTGACTAGAACGTTTCCACCACCATCACGCATGCCTTAACATACACACACACACACACACAGCAGCCAGCATAGCGGGAGACACCCCACAAGCACAGTGCAGAGCAGGAGGTTGGGGGAAGGATACAGCAAAGGATGCGGTGGGGGTTCAGGCAGAGAGATCAGCTCGCGCAAAGGCCCTGTGGTAGGAGGGAGCGTGGTTGAAAGAAGGCTGAGGTGGCAGGTGCACAGGGTGGGAAGAGGTGGGTGAGAAGTGAGGCCAGAGACTAAGGTTGGGGCCAGGTCCTGTTAAAGATGTTGATCTTTTTCCTGAGACCACTGGGAAGCCCTTGGGTGTTTTAAGCCGGAGGTAACATGCTCCGATGTGCATTTTCAAAGGATCACTCTGGTTATCTGTAGGAAAAAAAAATCAGAAAGGGACAAGAGTGAGTGCAAAATGACCAGTGGGGAGGCTCCAGCAGTCACCCAGGGAAGCAGGCATGGCAGCAGTGCTGTGCAAGGATGGAAGGGACAGACCGGTTTGAGGGATACTGAAGCGCTGATACGGTCAGGACTTCGTTATGGATGGAATCCGCAGTGAGGAGGAGGAGGCATGCGCCATGACAGCTGGGCTTCGGGCCTGCATGAGGGAGCGAGGGGAAGGTATTCACCAAGCTAGCTGAAGCCTCCAGAGGATCAGGCTGGAGGGAAAGATCGTGAGGTCAGGTTTGGGTCTGCTGAGTGCACGATGCTTTTAAAACATCCGTGAAAACCACAAACACCAAACTTGTTGCCGCCAAGTCATGGCAACCCCATGTGTTACAGAGTAGAGCTGCTCCATAGGGTTTTCTTTGCTGTGATCTAATCTTTAAGGCAGCAGACCGCCTTTCCTCCTTGTGCCATTGGGTGGATTCAAACCACTGACCACTCTAGGTTAGCAAACCACAAGAAAAAAAAAAACCTGTTGCTGTCAAGTCAATTCCAACTTATAGTGACCCTATAGGACAGAGTAGAACTGCCCCATAGGGTTTCCAAGGCGGAGCTGGTGGATTCGAACTGCCAACTGTTTGGTTAGCAGCCTAGCTCTTAACGACTGCATCACCAGGGCTTCTTTTAGGTTAGTAGTCAAGTGCAAACCATTTGCACCATCCAGGAACCTAAAACATCCACAAGGAGACACCAAATAGGCAGTTGGATACCCAGGTCTGGACCTCAGTGGAGAGATTTGGGCTGTTGACTAGTTAGTTCAGCTCCTTCTTCGTTGCCAGGCACTATGCTAAGTGCTAAGGACACAGGATGAGTGAACACAGGCTGTGTGCCCGAGGAGCTGCCAGACAGCATCAGGAGCAGGTATGGATGTGGGGCCCTTAGAAGAGAGAGGTGGAGGCACCACTGAGGAGCCCTTGGCTCCAGGCTGAGAGCTGCCCCGCTTGTAAGGAGCCTGGGGGCATGTCAGTACTGCTCTTCCAACCTCACCTCCTGCCTGGATTCCTTATGAAGATGCCTGGCCCCGAGCTGGCGCTGCCGACATATTTGTCAAATTGAATTGAAAGAAAATGAACGTGCTTTGCAAAGTGCTTTTCAAATATACACTGGTTTGTAATTTTAACAATAGGGAGAATTTTTTATCCTCCTCACAGCCAGTTGGAAGATTCTTCCCAGGAGAGAAGTGTGTGTAGTTAGACGAAACGCTTTTTGATAAGCTACTAGGGCGAGGTCAAGACTTCCTGTTAATGCACCAAGACACATGAGTTCTAGCCCCTGAGGATAGAGGGGTGACGCACTCGGGGTGATAGAGAAGAGGGGAGACAATGAAGCAAGGTGGGGGAGAGCAAGAAGATGGAGAACGCAAAACCCTTAGAGAAGAGGCCTACCCAACGAGACTGTTGTAAGTGAGATGGTATGCTCTCGAGACCCCACAAAGTTTAGTAAAATAACCAGAAGTTCCACATTGCTCTGGGAAATTGGAATTCTTGCAGAAGCCAGAAGAGGTGAATTTAGTACAGAGATAGCCCACGTATGGATGGCAGGCTCAATCATTTTCTCGATAATATGTAGTACATAATAACGGCTAAAACAAAAACCATGGTGACTCACAGTTACCCCGCATGTTTCCGAGTAGAACTGGGATCCATAGGGTTTTCAATGGCTGTAATCAGTTGTAGATCGCCAGGTCTTTCTTCCATGGCACAACTGGGTGGATTCAAACTGCCAACATTTACTTAGTAATCTAACACAAACCATTTGTGCCACCCAGGGACCTTATAAAAATAGATAAAAGTACCTAAAATACTTACATTTCTACATAGTACATAAGTACACAGGTGTATATAACACATACAGGTCTACATAATAATGCCTCAAAATTCCTAAATAATATCTGTATTATATAATAAAACCCACTCTTACCTTATGGGATAGATGTCTCTGGATTCTGTAAGAAAATTAATAGCTAATGTGTATTGAGGACTGTATTATTAGGTGATACTAGCTCAACCAGTTGCCATCCGGTCAACTCTGACTAATGGTAACCCCCATGTGTGTCAGAATAGAACTGTACTGCTCCATAGGGTTTTCAATGGCTGATTTTTTTGGAATTAGATCGCCAGGCCTTTCTTCCAAGCCTCCCCTGTGTGGACTGGAGCCTCCAACCTTACGGGTTGCAACTGAGTCCATTAACTCTTTGCACCACCCAGGGAATCCTAATACTATCTATGACCACAGAAAACCCCAAAATCTTAGTGGCTGAACACAGTCGAAGTTCATTTCTCTCTCACGTAAGTGTCCCCAAGGACTGATTAATGTGCTGGGCACTCATTTAATCCCTAAATCAATTTGGGAGGTAAGAATTCTTATGAGTCCTACTTTCAGATGGGGAAACTGAGGCAACTTAATGAAGCTACACTGAACCCAGGCAGTCTAGCTACAGAACCTGCATCTTATCCACCCTGTCATAGTTCCCAGCATATGGTCAATTATTTATTCATTCAGAGAAAGTACACGTTTGTTGTGTTTATATTGGTGCTGGGGATATGACGGTGAATGAAACAGAGGTCTCTGCTGTCACGAAGCTGACTCTCTGGTGCTTGTAAATTCTATTCTAATCATCAGTTTTTATGAAGGTTGCACACAATAGCTCATTCATTCGCTCAGTGAATGTTGGTGGGTACCTGCTGTGCCATTGTGCTATGGGTTTTACCTCTGCTGGTTCTCACACTCTCAGCAATCGCAAAGAACATACTTAGAATCAAAAGGCCTTAGTCTGAGCCCCAATTCCATCACTTCTTAGCTACGAATACTTATCCAGATCAGCTAGGCTTCCTAACCACCGAGCATCTGTCAGCTTATCCTACTGTGGTCTTCAGCATGTTGCTATGATGCTGGAAGCTATGCCACCAGTATTTCAGACACCATCAGGGTCACCCATGGCGGGCAGGTTTCAGTGGGGCTTCCAGACTAAGATAGACTAGGAAGAAGGACATGGCAGTCTACTTCTGAAAAAATTGGCCAGTGAAAACCTCATGAATAGCAGAACATTGTCTGATAAAGTGCCGGAAGATGAACCCCTCAGGATGGAAGGCACTCAAAATGCCACAGGGAAAGAGCTGACCTCAAAGACATGGAATAAAGCCTTCAGGACCTTCATTTGCTGACATGGCACGATTCAAAATGAGAGGAAACAGATGTTGTTAGGTGCTGTCGAGTCGGTTCTGACTCATAGTGACCCTATGCACAACAGAACGAAACACTGCCCGGTCCTGCGCCATCCATATAATCGTTGTTATGCTTCAGCTCATTGTTGCAGCCACTGTGTCAATCCACCTCGTCAAGGGTCTTCCTCTTTTCCACTGACCCGGTACTCTGTCAAGCATCATGTCCTTCTCCAGGGACTGATCCCTCCTGACAATATGTCCAAAGTATGTAAGACGCAGTTTCGCCATCCTTGCCTCAAAGGAGCATTCCGGCCGCGCTTCCTCCAAGACAGATTTGTTCGTTCTTTTGGCAGTCCATGGTATATTCAATATTCTTCGCCAAAACCACAATTCAAAAGCGTCAACTCTTCTTCAGTCTTCCTTATTCATTGTCCAGCTTTCACATGCATATGATGTGATTGAAAATACCATGGCTTGGGTCAGGCGCACCTTAGAGTCTTCAGGGTGACATCTTGCTCTTCAACACTTTGAAGAGGTCCTTTGCAGCAGATTTGCCCAATGCAATGCGTCTCTTGATTTCTTGACTGCTGCTTCCATGGCTGTTGATTGTGGATCCAAGGAAAATGAAAACCTTGACAACTTCAGTCTTTTCTCTGTTTATCATGATGTTGCTCATTTGTCCAGTTGGGAGGATTTTTGTTTTCTTTATGTTGAGGTGTAATCCACATAGGCTGTCGTCTTCGATCTTCATTAGTAAGTGCTTCAGGTCCTCTTCACTTTCAGCAAGCAAGGTTGTGTCATCCGCATAATGCAGGTTGTTAATCAGTCTTCCTCCAATCCTGATGCCCCGTTCTTCTTCATATAGTCCAGCTTCTCGGATTATTTGCTCAGCATACAGATTAAATAGGTATGGTGAAAGAAAACAACCCTGATGCACACCTTTCCTGACTTTAAACCAATCAGTATTCCCTTGTTCTGTCCGAACAACTGCCTCTTGATCTATGTAAAGGTTCCTCATGAGCACAATTAAGTGTTCTGGAATTCCCATTCTTTGCAGTGTTATCCATAGTTTGTTATGATCCACACAGTCGAATGCCTTTGCATAGTCAATAAAACACACATAAACATCCTTCTGGTATTCTCTGCTTTCAGCCAGGATCCACCTAACATCAGCAATGATATCCCTGGTTCCAAGCCCTCTTCTGAAACCAGCCTGAATTTCTGGCAGTTCCCTGTCAATATAATGCTGCAGCCATTTTTGAATGATCTTCAGCAAAATTTTGCTTGTGTGTGATATTAATGATATTGTTCTATAATGTCCACATTCAGTTGGATCACCTTTCTTGGGAATAGGCATAAATATGGATCTCTTCCAGTCAGTTGGCCAAGAAGCTGTCTTCCATATTTCTTGGCATAGACAAGTGAGCACCTCCAGCGCTGCATCTGTTTGTTGAAACATCTCAATTGATATTCCATCAATTCCTAGAGCCTTGTTTTTCGCCAATGCCTTCAGAGCAGCTTGGACTTCTTCCTTCAGTACCATCGGTTCCTGATCATACGCCACCTCTTGAAATGGTTAAATATCAACTAATTCTTTTTGGTATAATGACTCTGTGTATTCCTTCCATTTTCTTTTGATGCTTCCTGAGTCTTTTAATATTTTCCCCATGGAATCCTTCACTATTGCAACTCGAGGCTTGAATTTTTTCTTCAGTTCTTTCAGCTTGAGAAACGCCAAGCGTGTTCTTCCCATTGGGTTTTGTTGTACTGTGGGGGCTTGTGTGTTGCTGTGATGCTGGAAACTATGCCACCGCTATTCAGATACCAGCAGGGTCACCCATGGAGGACAGTTTTCAGCTGAGCTTCCAGACCAAGACAGACTAGGAAGAAGGACCCAGCAGTCTACTTCTGAAAAGCATTAGCCAGTGAAAGCCTTATGAATAGCAGCGGAACATTGTCTGAAGCAGATGTAAGCATCCATTAATAATTGGAATGTGGAATATACAAAATATGAATCTAGAAAAATTGGAAGCAGTCAAAAATGAAATGGAAGCATAAAGATCAACATCCTAGGCATTAGCGAACTGAAATGGACTGGTATTGGCTGTTTTGAATCAGACAATCATATGGTCTACTATGCTGGGAATGACAACTTGAAGAGGAATGGCGATGCCTACAAGGAAGCCTAGTTAATGTGACTATTATTCAAATTTACTTACCAACTACTAATGCCAAGGATGAGGAAATTGAAGATTGTTATCAACTTCTGAAACCTGAAATTAATCAAACATGCAGTCGAGGTGATTGGAATGCGAAATTTGGAAACAAAGAAGAAGGATTGGAAAACATGGCCTTGGTGATAGAGACAATGCCAGAGATCACATGACAGAATTTTGAAAGACCAAAGTCTTCTTCGTTGCAAATTCCTTTTTTTTCAACAACATGAATGGCGACTATACATGTGGACCTCACCAGATGGAAAACACAGGAATCAAATCAACTACATTTGTAGAAAGAGACGATGGAGAAGCTCAATATCATCAGTCAGTAAAAGGCTAGGGGCCAACTGTGGAACAGATCATCAATTGCACATATGAAAGTTCAAGTTGAAGATGAAGAAAATTGAAATAAGTCCACAAGAGCCAAAATACAACCTTGACTGTATCCCACCTGAATTTGGAGACCATTTCAAGAAGGATTTGATGCATTGAACACTAACGGCTGAAGACCAGACAAGTCATGGGGTAACATCAAGGGCATCATACATAAAGAAAGCAAAAGGTCATTAAAAAGAGAGGAAAGAAAGAAAAAAACAAAATGATGTCAGAAGAGACTGAAACTTGCTCTGAACAGAGTAGCTAAGGCGAATAGAAGAAATGATGAAGTAAAAGAGCAGCACAGAAAATTTCAAAGAGCAGCTTGAGAAGATAAAGTATTATAATGACATGTGCAAAGACCTGGAGTTAGAAAGCTGGAAAAGAAGAACACGCTCAGCATTTCTCAAGCCGAAAGAACTGAAGAAAAAACTCAAGCCTCAAGTTGCAATATTGAAGAATTCTGCAGGGAAAATACTAAACGACTAGACAACGCAGTAAAAATCAAAAGAAGATGGAATACACGGAGTCGCTGTACCAAAAAGAATTGGTCCACATTCAACCATTTCAGATGGTAGCGTATGATCCAGAACTCATGGTAGTGAAGGAAGAAGTCCAGGCTGCACTGGGGGCATTGTCTAAAAACAAGGCTCCAGGAATTGACAGACTACCAATTGAGATGTTTCAGCAAATGGATGTAGCATTGGAAGTGCTCACTCGTCTATGCCAAGAAATTTGGAAGACAGCTACCTGGCCAACTGACTGGATCCATATTTGTGCTCATTCCAAAGAAAGGTGATCCAACAGAATTCGGAAATTATCTAATGATATCATTAATATCACACGCAAGTAAAATTCTGCTGAAGATAATTCAAAAACAGTTGCAGCAGTTCATTGGCAAGGAACTGCCAGAAATTCAAGGCAGATTCAGAAGAGGATGTAGAACAAGGGATATCATTGCTGATGTCAGATGGACCTTGGCTGAAAGCAGAGACTACCATAAAGACGTTACCTGTGTTTTATTGACTATGCAAAGGTACTCAACTGCGTGGATTGTATCAAATTATGGATGACATTGCAATGAATGGGAATTCCTGAACACTTAATTGTGCTCATGCAGAACCTGTCCTTAGACCAAGAGGCAATCATTTAAACAAAACAAGGAACTACTGCAAGGTTTAAGATCAGGAAAAGTGTGCATCAGGGTTGTATCATTTCACCATACTTATTCAATCCTATTGCTGAGCAAATAATCCAAGAAGCTGGACTATATGAAGAACACAGCATCAGGATGGGAGGAAGACTCATCAACAACCTGCAATATGCAGATGACACAACCTTGCTTGCTGAAAGTGAAGAGGACTTGAAGCACTTACTGATGAAAATCAAAGACTACATACAGCCTTCAGTATGGATTACACCTCAAGATAAAGAAAACAAATATCCCCACAACTGGATCAATAAGCAACATCATGATAAATGGAGAAAATAATGAAGTTGTCAAGGATTTCATTTTACTTGGATAATCAATGCTCATGGAAGCAGCAGTCGAGAAATCAAATGACATTGCATTGGGCAAATCTGCTGCAAAAAGACCTCTTTGAAGTGTTGAAAAACAAAGATGTCATTTAAGACTAAGGTGCACCTGACCCAAGCCATGATATTTTCAATCACCTCATATGCACAGAATAGTTGAACAATGAATAAGGAAGACCGAAGAATTGACGCCTTTGAATTAAGGTGATGGCAAAGAGTATTGAATATACCCATGGACTGCCAGAAGAACCAACATGTCTGTCTTGGAAGAAGTACAGCCAGAGGGCTCCTTGGAAGTGCTGATGGTGAGACTTCATCTCACATACTTTGGACATGTTATCAAGAAGGACTAGTCCCTGGAGAAGGACATCATGCTTGGTAAGGTAGAGGGTCATGGAAAAAGAGGAAGACCCTTAACAAGATGGATTGACACAGTGGCTGCAACAATGGGCTCAAACACAACCATTGTGAGGATAGTGCAGCACTGGGCAGTGTTTCGTTCTGTTGTTGTACATGGGGTGGCTATGAGTTGGAACCGACTTGACGGCACCTAAGAACAACACAACAGCCTCCCTGAGCCTCAGTTTCTTCTTCTGTAAAATGGGAATGAGAGTAGCCCTTTCACAGCCCGTGGGGGAGCTAAGTGAGCTATAGTTCTTCAAGAGTCTGCCAGACTGCCTAGTACCCAGGAGGGGCTCAACCCTGGGAATATTTCAGAGCTGTTGGGGGTTAAAAAACTTTGGAGGTGGTAAATTCCATGCAATTGCAAATGGAAAAGTGCTTTGCAAACTCGTCTAAAGGGTTGTGGGAATGTCTGTCAGCATCAGTCTGGGGTCTGCCTCCTTTGGACAGCAATCTGCTGCTTTCTCAATGCAAAATACGGGGTGACTCCCAGCAGAGCTGGGGCACATGGTGTGCAGCTGCTTCATCAGCCTCCTGGGGGGCAGTCCCCAGCCAGAATCAAACCTCCGCAGCTCACCAAACTTTAGCTGCTCTTCAGAAGCCTCGGTTCAGGGATAGAAAGCAGGGTTTTGAAGTGTGATAACTTAGATCTTCCCTGCACGGCAGGTGCGTGTGTTTTGATTCACCAGGCAGATGTCCAAACAGACAAAGCAAGGCCTTCCTTCCGGGGGCGGGGGAAAGGGCTGCGTGAGCTTCAGAAGAGTGAGAAGTCAAGCAGAGGCAGGGGGACGAGGAGCCCCGGAAGCTCTGATGTCTCATGTGCTTCTTCTCTTCTTGTTTTGCAGGGAACTTCAAAGGTCTGTGCAAGCAAATCGATCACTTCCCAGAGGATGCAGATTACGAAGCTGACACAGCAGAATATTTCCTCCGTGAGTGCACACAATTTTTTATCTCCCTCCCAGTGGTGGGTCCTGCCCGTTTATCCTTCAGAGAACCAAAAACTAAGCCTATTGAGAGCTTCCTTTAACAGCAGAGAGCAGAAAAAAGCAGAGCCTCCCTTTTACCCTCCTTTCTGGAGACCGAAACTTAATCATGCTGTTTCCTCTTCCTGCAACACCCTTCCCTCCTGTCTTTGTCCAGCAAACTCCTACTCATCCTCCCAAGTCTCAGCTGAAACATCACCTCCTCCAGGAAGTCCTCTCTGCCTCCTGCACGGGTTCCCAGAGCACAGCACCTTTATCAGGCCATAGGGGTCCTTGTCTATTTGCAGGACCACTCCCTTACCATTCTGTCATCTCTTCTCTCCTAGGGCAGGGACTTACCTCTCTTGCTCACCACTATATTCCCAGCCCAGTGCCAGGCACATAATAAAAAAATAATAAGCACTTCATAAATATTTCTTGAATAGCTGGATGAAGCAGCTCCTCGGGCAGTGCCAGATTGCAACTTATACTGAAAATAAAAATGGTATTTTTTTTTTCTTCCTCCACAAGTTCAAAGTTAAATCATGGTGTAACAGCTGCAACCTTAAATCCACCTGAGACATTATTGTCAAGAGGAAGCATTTTGAGGCCCAAAGGAAAAGCCTCAGGAATCAGCAAAAGCTAACAAGGCAATGTGTTCCCTGAGAAAGGGATTTCCAGGAGAGGGGCTGAGGGTCCTTGACGCCCAGGACAGCAGAGCCACGAGCAGGAGTGGTTGAAGGCTCTGCTTCAAGGCTCTCAGGCGCTCTTCCCGAGGAGGTTTGTTCTCCTCCCAGAAGCACCCCCCTACTGCTGCCCTTGGGTGCCCTTCTGGGCCCCGGGGAGGCCGACCAAAGCCTCCTTCCCCTCCTCCTCTGCCGAGTAGCTAGCATCACCCTCGGACCACGTTTATGAAAAATGTAGGAGGCATTTTATTACACAGCTCTCCCCTGCCTCTTGCCATAATTACTCCCCACATCAAACCCAGCTCTCAGGTCGGCCTGGAATCTAGGTTTCGTTGGGAAGCCCATGCAACGTGAAGTCAACCAGGCAGTTGGAAAGAAAGAAGAAGGGCACACGGTGCAATTTCTAGATTCTTTTAAAAGAGAAAAATATTTTACAATGCTCGTCGTTTCCTTGTATGAATTCCCTCAAGATGCAGTTCTTAAATGAAATTCCTAAAGGGCCATTTGGTTGTCCTTACCTGTTACCCTGTCTGGGGCTTGTGCCAAGGCTGTTCTTAAGGCCGCAAAAGCTGGCAGTCCTGGAAGTGTGGACTGAACACCTTTTGTATGCCAGAGCCTGTGCTTGATGCTGGGGAGGCCAAGATGGGTGAGTGAGACATAAGCCAGGGAGTCCACAGCCTGTGAGGGGAGGCCCTGCGGAGCCCCAGCTCGTCCTGGGAGAAACGGTGTGGCAGGGGGGAGGCTGGATGGTAAGGTGGAAGGGGGTGATCAAGGCTGAGCTGCCACACGGGGAGCCACCCTCCTGGGCACAGCTGTCACCCAGTAGAGCACAGCGATGGGGTAGTACTTCGTCAGCTGGGCGGGAAGCTCCTTGGGGCAGGAATTTCGTCTCATTAACAGCTGTACTTAGCACAGCTCCTGGAATACAGCAGGTGCTCAGTAAATGCTGTTTGCTAAATAAAGGAAAATAGAGGCTTCCTCAGTGGCTATTCCTGTCTACTGTATGCCTCCATTCCCTCAGTTTTAAAGGCAGAAGCATGTATGGTTCATTTCGGAGCCCTGATGGTGCAACGGTTAAGAGCTCGGCTGCTAACCAAAAGGTTGGCAGGTCGAATCCGCCAACCGCTCCTTGGAAGCTCCATGGTGAAGTTCTACTCTCTCCTGTAGGATTGCTATGAGTCGAAATCAACTTGAGGGCAACGGGTTTGGTTTTTGGTTTGGGACTTGAACTTGCATTAGCAGCATAGGGTTCTGAGGGTCTGGTTAGAGTTGATTTAATCTAACAGTATTTTTCGAACACCCGTAACAGGGGTCAGCAAACTTTTCCTGTTAAGGACCAAATAGTGACTATTGTAGGCTTTGTAGGCCATGGGAGGCCCCGGGTGGTGCAAACAATGTGCTCAGCTGCTAACTGAAAGGTTAGAAGTTTGAGTTCAACCAGAGGTACTCAGAAGAAAGGCCTGGCGATCTGCTTCCAAAAACAACTCATTGAAAACCGCGTGGAGCACAGTTCTGCTCTGACGTGTACGGGGTCGCCTGGAGTTGGAACTGACTTGGTAGAAATCGGTTACTCATTTGACTAGCCATATGGTCTCTTACTAAAGTTTGCTGTTGTAGCAGACATGAAAACAAATGGGTGTGGCTGTGTTTCAATGAAATTGTCTTTACAGAAACAGGCAGCAGGCTGGATTTTGCAACGTATGCTGACCCCTGATCTATAATATGCTAGTCCTGGGTTAGACAACAAGAGTAACTTTCTAAAGATGAAAGACATATGCTCCTATCATTTTCTGTGGCCAAGTGCCGCAGAGAACAGCGCACGCTCTGTGGGCGGCCAGAGGACGAGCCTCCCACCAACCTCAGGGAGACAGGCTCAGTTGTGCCCGGAGGCGGGAGGAGCTTCAGCCCAGGGAGGTGGGCGGAGCTTCAAGCAGAGGTGGGAGGAGCTGTAGGCCAGGGAGGTGGGTGGGGCTGCGGGGGCCCAAGGAGGTGGGAGGAGCCTGAGTCAGCTCCATTTTCAGCTGTCAGACAGACTTGGCAGCACACCTACTACGAGGCAGCTCCTGAGGCGGTGCCCCTGAAGCTTTACAGGCTAACCCGGATGGGGGTCGAGGCGGGGCAGGGAGAGAGGCGAGGGATGTCGGGCTGGAGAGAAGGGACAGACCCTTGAACATAATGTTCAGGCCATAGACAGGGATAGAAAGAAGCGGGGGTGTGAAGGAGGCTGGCTTCTAACCCAGAACAGAGGAGGTAATTCTGGAAGGGCTCCCTGGAGGAGGTGCCAATGGAGCTGAGACTTTGACTCTAAAAGGATTCATCCACTCATTCATCAGATATTTACTGAGCACCCACTAAGTGCCAAGCACTGTTCTAGGTACAAGGGATGGTGTGAACAAAAGGAATCAGTGCCTGAAACAAGCAGAGGAAACAAGCAATAAGCAAGTGGACACACAGCCCTCTGTGACTGTTTCAGAGAGGGCTGTGAAGATAAAGCAAAGTGAAGAGTCAGGGAGTGACGGTAGAGATGGGCAGAGACTACTTCTCTGAAGGAAGAAGGGAGTGGGAGAAGTGGACTTCTGAGCAAGAGGGTGCTCCTGGCTGAGGGACCAGAGCAAAGGCCTCAAGGCAGGAACACAGTAGGATGTTTGAGGATCAGGGAAGGGGGGGGGGTCTGGCTCAAGCATGGGGAGTGAATGAAGAGGGCGTCTGCAGCAGGAGGTTGGAGACATAACAGAGGAGCCCTGTCACATCGGGCTGGGGACCACGGAAAAAAGCAGATCTGGTATCCACGTGATGGAAACCAGAAGCTGGAGACGCTGAGGTGGAAAGTCTGGCTGCTGTATGGGAAGGACTGATCCCAAAAGAGTAAGGACAGAGGCAGGGAGGCCAGTTGGAGGCTGTTGCAATCGTCCAGGTGAGAGCCGATGGAGGCTGGAACCAAAGTGTTAGCCACGGCAACGGTGAGATGAAGAGCTGTTTGGGAGGCAGAGGGGATGGGAGCAGGAGGTGGCAGGTGACTGGATGGGCTCTGGGGCCGGGCATTGCTGTCACTGCTGGCAGTGGGGCAGGCAGAGGGTGTGGCATTAGGTTTCTAGAGGACAGTGAAGGTCCCTCTGGGGTGATGGAGAGCCAGGGTGGAAAGGGGCTCAGGAAAGAGAGGTACCAGGGCCCTGTCTGTGCAGATCAGGCCCCTCTGGATTTGACCTTGCATGCTCAGCTGGCCTCTAAGGGGAGCAGGGTGGGCTCCTGAAAAGCAGCAGGAGCCACTGCTATCACCATGGTTGGGGGCCCAGCCACTGGACTCTGCACAACTCTGACTCTCACTGCCCAGCACAGAGCCTGGCACAGAGCTGGCACACCTCTGGAATGAACAGAGCCCCGAGCCTGTATAGCGTGGGATAGGGGCCTTGCCAGGCAGTGCCATAGCTCCCGAGAGACCCTCTGGTGTCCTTTTCTTGGCTCTTTGGGGATGAGCACCACTGGTAACCAGAAGGGCAGAAGAGGTCTGAGCTGCCCAGTGGCTGTGGGTCCCTTTCAGTGTCCAGCAGACCTGGTTTCATGTGTCAGCTCAGCCACCTGGTATACTTTGTGCCTGTCACTTGTGCTGTAAACCCTAGTCTCCCAGTCTGTAAAAATGGGGGAAATCAATACCTACCAAATAGTACCATTGTGAGAACACAGGAGATCCGGCGGGCCAAGGATGGAGGCAGTGGTGGTGCAGGGGTAGAATTCTTACCTGCTGTGTGGGAGACCGGGTTCGATTCCTGGCCAGTGCACCTCATCCACAGCTACCAACTGTCAGAGGAGGCTTGTGTGTTGCTATGACGCTAAACAGGTTTCAGCGGAGCTTTCAGACTAAGACAGACTAGGAAGAAAGGTCTGGCAATCTACTTCCAAAAATCAGCCAGTGAAAACCCTGTGGATCACAATTCTACTCTGACAAAGATCTGATCAGAAACCAATCATGGGGACAGCACAGGAGTGGCATCATTTTGTTTCATTGTGCATGCAGTCGCAGGAGTCGGGGGTGATGGCAGCTCATAACAACAGCAGCTCAAGGGCCTGTTACAGGGTCAAAACACCCATTCCTCCTCTCCCCCCCACCTTTCCCCCCACTTGTACATCTGACATCAACTTGGAAAGACTGCTTGGGAACAGATTATAGTAACCAGCAACAACAGCAGGTTATAAACTTTCCATATGCATCCATTTACTCTTTCCAACACACGTTGACTGGGCCCTACTGTGTGCCAGGCACTGTTCCAGGTGCTGGAGGTTGAGGAGTCAACAAAGCAGACCAAACCTATGCCCTATGAAGGGCGACAGATAATAAATAAACAAACAGGCAAACATAAAACATCTCACGGGTGCTCAGGGCCTCGGCAAGAGTGAGGGCCCTCTCTTTGCTATGCTGACAATAGACTGAAAGAGGACAAGGGCAGAAGCAGACAAAACAGTTAATTAGGAACCTGTTGCAATAATCCAGACGAGAGGTGATGGCAGCTGGGACAAGGGTGGGAGCAGTGGAGGTGGTGGGAAGGGGTAGGACTGAATATATTTCAAAGGGAGGGGACTGTGTACTAGATTTCCCAAAGGGCTGCATTTGCTTGTAGATTTGGAGAGAAAGGAAGGAATCAAGGTTGATTCCAAGGTTTGTGGCTGTGGGAGGAGCAGGTAGGGGTTGGAGGAGGATCTGAAGGTCAGTGTGGACCACATTATGTTGGAAATGCCCACAGACTTCCTGGGGGAGACAGGAGTGCTCAGTCGGGGACTGGGGTTCACAGGAGAGGCCCTGGCCAGAGATACAAGTTGGCAAGTTGTCAGCATGTAATGACATTTAAAGCCACAAGACTCAATGCAATCACCAAGGGAGCAGATTGCAGAGAGAGAAAAAGAGTTCCTGGACCTAGGACCTGAGCCCCAGGACACCCTGGCTTAGAGGCCAGGAAGAGGAGGAGGCACCAGGAAAGGAGGCTGTGGAGGAGTGGCGAGTGAGGTGGCCTGAGCAACTCCTGCCATCCTTTTTACACCAGCTGGGCTGCCGATCTAGAGCACAGAGGGAGGAGAGAAAATGCCACAAGGGTCTGGTTGGACAAGGGTCCAGAGCTCATCGGCTGAGGTGGCACAGGAGGTGAGAGTCATTTGCTCTCAAGCCCGCAGGCCAAGCTTCAGGTTTGTCCAGAACCTCTTGGAGGGCCTGGCATAGAAAAGGCACCCAATTAATATCCGATGGGATGAATGAGTGAATGCTTTTACTCCCAAATCCCCATGAGTATCCGAGGAGTCCTGCAGCCTCTCCTGAATCATAGAGTCCAGAGAGCTCCCTAGTGACAAGGAGAACAGCCTATACAGCCCCTGGTCACCACCCAGGGCTTCCCAACATCTGGGCCCCCTTAAGGTATGGCTAGTAGGGACCTTGCCCCTTCTATCATTACCTGGCAATGAATGGTGATGGGAACTGTTTTTCCCAACCAGTGCTGTAAGCCCACCTGCTGTGTCTCCTGCGGCGGCCTCTGTGTCCTCATCCCTCATTGCCAAAGTGTGAGGAGTATGGTGAAGAACGGAGGAGGTGGTGACCAGAGTGTGACTTCAAATGAATGTCAGTGTGTGTCAGTGTGTCTGCGTATCTGTCTTTGTGCACGACAGCATGAGTCTGTGTTGTGTCATGTCTTCTGGTACCTGTGTGTCCATGCGTCTGTCCATATGAAGGTGTAAGCACCTGTGAGTTTGCACATGTCTGTGTGTATGTAGGTCTCTGTGTGTTGCACGTGTGTATTTGTGTGTCTGTGTTTGTTGTGTCCAAGAGATAGGGGTCAGTATCTCCCAGATGTCCCAATGTGATTTGGTAGGTGGGAAGAAGAGTCAGAAAAATTTAGTTCCCTTCCACAGACATTTATTGTGTACCTACTGTGTGCTAAACCCCAAAATCCCCTGCATTGCAGCCACTCAGCATCCAGGACTGCAGAGTGGGTCAGGTGCTCTCCACTCCACATTTGGAGCCTGGAGCTGGAGGTTGGGTGGGTGGGTCCAGGGCTGGCTGCTTTCCTCTGAGGAGGGGGAGGGGACTGGCATCTGCATGTCACACACACAGACACACAGACACACACACTCCCCAGACCACACCCTTCCCCCAGAGCCAGCCGTGAACAGAAAGGGAAGGAGGGGGGGACTCTGGACAGGGCCATTCCCCCAGTAGAGAGGCCACCCTTGATGACTCTCGAACTAGGAGCTGACACTGTCACAGAGATTCACTGGTCACCCAAGAGGAAGAACAGGCAGCAGACACACACCTATCAGGAAAGCAGGCAAGGGCCGAGGACCCACGTGCGGGTTCCTTGGGGGTAAATTTACAGAATTCAGCCGCCAGTAGGAGGCAGGAGAACGGGATGGCGGGCTTTGGCACATGCTGCCCAGGTTCAAGTATGGCTCTGCCCCCTCCTAGTTAACTTTAATGGACACCCGTTTCCTCATCACGGGGAGGATAGTCATTGTTAGCCCCCTCGGGTTGTGATGAGGCTGAAGTAAGTCAGTGGAAGACCAGTTGTCCTTTGTACCAGGCCTGAAGCCCACTAAGCACTCAGTGGGACTTAGCTACAGTTGTTGCTTGTTGTTGCCTAGTAAGTTACACAGCGAAAAGTGCACAGGTTTAAGCTGAAGCAGGAGGGGATAGAGGCAGCACTCAGAGGAGGGCTTTGGTTTTCAGTGTTGCTTGTTGTTAGTTGTGGTGAAGTGGAGTCCATTCTGACTCATGGTGACCCCATCTATGCAGGGTAGAGCTGCTCCATAGGGTTTCCAGGACTGTGATCCTTTGGAAGCAGATTGCCAGGCCTGTCTTCTGAGGTGCCTCTGGGTGGGTTCAAATCACCAACCTTTTGGCTATGAACTTTTCAATAGGGTGGTCAGAAACGTGCTCCCTGCAAAGGTAGAATTTGAGCCGAGACCAGAAGTAGGTGAAGGAGCAGGAAGGATATCCTGGGAAGAGCATTTCAGGCAGAGGGAACAGCCAGTGCAAAATCTCTGAGGTTGGCATGCTCAGGAGCAAGTGAGCAGGTGGATAGAAGCCCAGCCCTGGAGCCTTACTCTGAGATGAGGCCACGGGAGGGTATTGAGCGGGGACGGGGTGTGATCTGACGGACATGCTGGCTGTGCCCACTCTGGCTCCTGCTGAGAGCTGACTGGGCAGGAGGAGAGAGACCAGGTAGGAGACTCCTTTCCAGCAAAATTGTCCCGAGGGGTGGTTCTGAGAGACATTTCCACGCAGCGATCATCACGTCAGTGTGGCTAAAGCTGTGTGACCACACCCTACGGTAAGGAAACATCCTGAGCTCCAACTCAGCCACACCCATGTCACCAAAGCAAACGTTTACCCAACTGTGCCTGCCCTTAGTGGACGCCGCAGTCATCCAGTTTCTGCTCCATTCTATTTCTTTCTTTCTGTTTTTTTAAAGTGCTGGTTGCAACCACTGTACTGATTTCATGACTTAGGAATGCGTCACAGCCGGCACTTTAATAAACACGAATCTAGGTAACCCAAGGCCCTGGGAGGGGCGGCAGCAATCTGCTCTGCTGGGATGATCACTAACCTTTCTGGGTGCTCACTGGGTGAAGCCACTGCTCTCGTTGCTTAATTAAAATGTGTTTACCCAGTCGTCCCTCAGAGTAGTCCTATGAGCTAGGGGCGCCTATTACCTCCAGATGGCAGAGGAGGAAACTGAGGCACAGAGAGGTAGGGTGGCACAGGATGCACCCGGCCAGTCTCTCCCCTGACTTGTCAAACGATCACCAGTCCTATAGACAGCAGGAAGTGGGGACACACCCAGCACCGTGCGCAACGATGCTCCCACAGGCAGCTCCCTGGGCTCCAAGATTCTTTTTGTATATCCTTACAGACAGCAAACATTAGTGAATGCTTGACAGCTAGAGTTGTAGGACTGCAAGGATACATCATCCCAGCTCCTGAGCTGCTGGGGTTAGATGAGTCCTTGAGGTCACACAGCCTCACCCTCCCATTTTACAGATGAGGAAACTGAGGCCCAGAGAGGGAGAATGACTTAGCCCAGCGCAGTACACTTTCTGAGACACTGCGTTTACACTGTGTCAGGCCTGACAATTCCTACTTGAATCTTCACAACAGCCCAGTGAAGTAGGCACTGCCAGTGCTCTCATTGCACAGGTGGGGAAGGCGAGGCACAGAGGCCACACAGCCAGTCCATGGGAGCCAGGATGGGGGCCCAGGCAGTCTGCACCTGCAGCCCGCGTTCCTAAGCACCACGCTTGACTTCGCTCTTGTCCTCTTGTCTACCACCTTCTTTTTCCTCCGTCACTTTCTTCTTCGAAATCTTTCTTCTCCAGTAACACCTTCTCCCTCTTTCTCCTCCTCCCCCTTCTCCTCCCATTCTCTCTCTCTATCCCTCTTTCTCTCTCTCTCTCTCACACACACACACACACACACTCTCCCTCTCTCTCTCTCTCTCTGTCACACACACTTATACACACACTTTCTCTCTCCTCTGTTCTGTCTTCTCTCTCTCTCATGTACACACTCTCTCCTGTTCTCTCTGTCTTATGCACAGACACACACACACCTACTCTCTCTCTCCTCTCTCTCACACGCACATACCCTCTCTCTCCTCTGTTCTCTCCTTTCTCTCGCTTTCACACATACACACACACTTCCTCTCTCTCATGCATACATGCACGCACACACTCTCTCTTTCACACAAACACACACGCACACATTCCCTCTCTCTTTCTTTCTCACATGGACACACACACACGCACACACTCTCTCTCCTCTGTTCTCTCCATCCCTCTCTCCCTCCCCTCCTTCCCCACACTCACATTCACACATACGTTTTTTGCAGTCCAACCCTTTTTCACGGGTCTTTGGTGTATCGAGCACAGTGTGGAAGAAGGATGAGGGGAGAGATGCCCACGAGCCTAGAAGCTCCTCCCATCCCAGCATATCTGTGACTCTGTCCCATTAGAATGAATTAAATCCCAAATGAGATAACATACATAAAGAGCTTAGCACTGTGCCCAGAAAATAAGGAGGCTTCCTTCAGTGTACCTGATTATGACGACTATGCTAATTAAAGACCACTACAAGAGCAGGGAAGGGGCAAGGTGTTGACCTGGCCTTCCTGAGTAGGCCCCCAGGGAAGGTGTTGGGGAGCAGCGGACTGACACAGATGGATGGGACCTTAGAGATCATCTAGTCCAACCCAATCAGAGAGCAGATCTGAGGCCCAGAGAAGGGGAAGGACACGATTGGCCACAGGTGCTGGGCCCAATGGGGACCAGAGCATGAAATGACTCGTCTACAGAGCTTGGTCAAGAAGAACATTAGCAAGGAATTTCCATTACAGGCTGCCCCCTCCAGAAGACCTTTCCTGGTCACCTCAGCAAGCCATCACCTCCCTCCTGGGTACCTATGACACTCTTTGTTTCTGTCACTAGCATAGGAAATAATGAATTTCTCACAGTTTACCAACACACTGCAGAATCAAAAGCTTCCACGTTCTTCTTACTGAATCACTGCAACCCTGTAAGGAAGACCAAGGCAGGATTTTCATGCCCATTTTACAAACAAGGAAGTGGAGGTCCAGGAAAACTAAGTGACTTGCCCAAGGTCCTCTCAAGCCAGTGACTGTCTGAACATTGGGGCTCCCCAAGCCTCAGGCCTAAGCACTCTATTCTCTGGGTGAGCTCTTCTATGCCCAACTCGGGGTCTATGACTCCCACATTTATAGCTTCAGCCAGACCACACATCTGTGCTCTAAACCTGCACATCAAATGGCCCCCTGTGCACTCCACTTGCTTATCTCCAAAGCATCTCATACTTAGCGTGTCCCAAATCAAACCTTCATCTTCCTCCCTCGTCCCTGCCCCTTAGCCTCAGTCCTCTCCAGTCTCCATAAATGGCTTCGTCCAGCCAACCAGCAAGTCTGAAACCTAGAAGTTATCCTTGATGCCACCCTCTTCCCCACCCATATCCACCTGTCATCAAGTACTGTTTCACCTCCTGCACATGTGTCAAACCCACCCACTTCTGTCCAGGCCCCAAACCACCATCCTCTTTGTGGCCACCCTTGACCCCTCCAATCCATTTGCTTTTTAAGATGTAAATCAGATCATGGCATCCCTTCCTGCTTCAGCCCCTTTAATGTTTCCCATCTGTCTTAGGATAAAGGTAAGCTCCTTAAGAGTGACCCGTGAGGCCCATGAGGCCTGGCGTGGCCTGGCCCCTGCTTGCCTCATCTTCCTTAGTGCCTCCTTAGCCCTTCCACCAGCTCCTTGCCTTCTCCCATTTCCTGACCAAGCTATACTTCCTTCAGCCTTTGCTCATCTGAGACGCTCTTTCTCCCTTGCCTCTATTCTGCCTAATCAACGTCTTCTCCTTAGCCGTAAAATGTTAGCTCCAACATCACTTCCTCCTGGATGGTTTCCCTGACCCTCACACAAGGTTAGGTGCTCATGGGAGGTAGTGAAGTATACGGCCTGGAAGCAGGGGAGTGCCTTAGTTAGACACTCGGGCTAGAGCCAGTCTGCCTGTGTTCACAAACCCAGGTCCTCCATTTCCTCAATGGGAATGACCTTAGGCAAAAGACTATTTCTCTGTGCCTCGGTATTAGTCTCTGTATAATGGGGGTAATTAAAGTACTTACCTCATAGAGTTGTAAGGAGAATTAATATTTGTACAGCGCTTAGAACAGCACCCAACATACACAAAGACAGACATTAACCTTCTATACATGACATTAGCTTGTCAGCTGCATTCATGGTACCACGTGGACACCTTTCCTTCCTAGCACTTAGTCCTGGTTGGTAACTACACATTTATTTGTGTTATTATCTGATAATATGTATCTCCCTCGTGAGAGCTTAAGCTCTATAAAGACATGGACCAGGCCTGGTTTTGCACCCCTTATATCTCCTATGGAAGCCCTGTGTGGTGCAAATGGCTAATGCACTCACCTAATAACCAAAAGGTTGGCAGTTCGAGTCCACCCAGAGGCACCTCAGAAGAAAGGCCTGGTGAGCTACTTCTGAAAAAGCAGCCATTGAGAACCCTATGGAGCACAGTTCTTCTCTGACACACATGGGGTCGCCATGAGCCGGAATCAACTCGACAGCAAATGGTTTGGTTTGGTTTAGCTGGGGTTTTTTTGGTTTTTGTTTTTGTTGTTGTTGTTTGGTTATTTTCTATCTCCCATACCCTATCTGGAACATTTCACAATAGCGAGAATTCAGCCTGTTTGCTCATTGGTCTCACAGCTAGTCAGTAGGAAAGCATCTCCCCACTCTGGATCTTATGGCATTTCCCCAACACAGTGGGCTATAGCCAGCAGGCCAAGTACAACCCGTGGGCTGTTTTTGTGAGTAAAGTTTTATTGGAACCCAACCATGCTTATTTGTTCACATACTGGCCACAGCTGACTTCCCATTACAACAGCAAAGTTGAGTAGTTGTGGCAGGTCCGCAAAGTCAAAAATATTTACTATCTGTCCTTTTACAGAAAAAATTGGCCAATCCCTGCTCTAGGTATTTGTAAGCTCCTTGAAGCCAAGGCCCACAGCTTCATGGGATTGGTATGAAGATGAAAAGAATTCCCTGTAAAACCCTTCAAATCGGATCTGGCATGCATGCTCATAAGTGTGATGTAGTTCCTTCCATACAAAGGCAGCAATAGTTCAGTAGTAGAAGTCTTACCTTCCATACGGGAGACCCAGGTTCAATTCCCAGCCAATGTACCTCATGTATGGCCACTACCCATCTGTCAGTGGAAGCTTGTGTGTTGAACAGGTTTCAGCAGAGCTTCCAGATTGAGAAAGACTAGGAAGAAAGGCCTGGAGATCTACTTCCAAAAATTAGCCAGTGAAAGCTCTTTGGATCACAATGGTTCGATCTGCACTGATCGCAAGGACGGTGCAGGACCGGGCAGTGTTTTGTTCCATTGCACATGGGGTCGCCATGAGTCAGGGGCCGACTTGATGGCAGCATACTACCACAGGAGATTGACAAGTATTTGTTTAATGGCTACATGTTCAGTCAATCAGTAATGTCCTGCTCCTCGTGGATTTTAGCACTAAGACCACACCAGGATGAGTGGGAGGCCAGAAGAATTCATGGGGAAGTTGTGGCTAGACTGCAGGGTGAGAGGACATCAGAAATAATAATTGCTACCTTTCATTGAACACTGTCAGGCACAGTACAGACAGTAATCAATTTAATCCTTACAACAGTACTTCTCAAGCTTTCATGTGAACACAGATCACCTGGAGATGTAAATTAAAATGCAGGTTCTGATGCGGTGGGTCTGGGTGGGGCCTGAGAACCTGCATTTCTAACAAGCTCCCAGGTGAAGCCAATGCAGCCAGTCCGGGGGCTGCACTTCGAGCAGTAAGGCTTTATGACATTTTCAAGAGTTGGAAATAATTATTACTGTTCCCATTTTACAGGATGGAGAAACTGAGACTCAGAGAAAAAGACCCTTGCCCAAGGTCATACAGTGAGTGAGCGACAGTTAGGATTCAAACTCAGGTGTGACTAACTACAGTCCCCATTCTGTCTGTGAGACTGTCCAGCTAAAAAGATCTCCTTTGTGAGACTTCTTGAATGCAGAAGGGGTCCCACTCACTATTAACGCAGCTTCCTTCCCAGACCGGATCTGGGCCCGCCAAAGTCCAACCTTCCTAGGTAGATTGCTACGTTTACCGCCTGCCCCCATCCCCTTCTTTCTGGGCAAAGAGGCCTCTTCCTAGGGAGGCTGGTATTTGGGTTGGCTCTGCTGGGCTGAGAGGCTTCTGCTGGAATTCCCTGCTGGCTGCCGTTATTTAGAGCATATCATAAGCTGTTCCAGGATCTTCTGAAGTGGTTCTGTTGCCTCCACATTGCTCTGTGCTGGCTGCAACTCAGAAGACCTCCCCCTCCTGTCTCCCTCCATCTTGTCTGTACATGTCTGAGCTCTTTGGCACACACACGCACAGGTACACACATACATGTGCTCATACATGTGCATACACATGCGCATACACATGTGGACACGTGCACACACACAGCATCCCAGCTCCTCCACAGTTAGCACTCCTCTTCCTTCTGCTGGCAGGAAGGCTGAGTTGGGGCATCTGGGCTCCCACAGCAAACTGGGCCCCCGTGAGGCTACTTGCTTTGAGGGCACCCCAGGGAGAGGCAGTGCAGTCCAGCCCCAGATGCAGTCATCCAGTGGGCAGGAAGAGCCCACTTTCTTGGAGAGAGACAACAAGAGTCTTTGCTCTGGTCATTCGAGCAGCCGCCACTGCCCCTCAGAAGCCACCATCTCTGTTCTCTTTCTTTACACTATCCTTCCCCTTTCCAGCTGGCCAGGAATCCTACCCACAGATAAAGGGCAGACCATTAGAAATCATCTAATGGTCCACGCACCTCCATTTTACACAAGGGAGTACCAAGGACCAGAGAGGGCATGGCATCTACCTTGGCCACACAGCAAGTGAACGACACAGCTGGGACCCAAAGCCACCTCTTCGGACCCTGCAGCACCCTTCCCAGAAGCCACGTAGGGAGAGTACCAATCCAAAACCAAACCCGTTGCCGTCAATTCTGACTCATAGTGACGTTATAGGACAAAGTAGAGCTGCCCCAAAGGGTTTCCAAAGAGCAGCTGGTGGATTCAAACTGTCGATCTTCTGATTAGCAGCCGAACTCTTAGCCACTCCACCATCAGGGCTCCAGGGAGAGTACAGGGTGGCCCAAAAGTGGGGCCACTCTGGTTTTGAATCCCGACTCACTAGCTGGGTGGCCTTGGGCAACTTACTTCACCTCTCTGAACCTCAGTTTTCTCATCTGTAAAATGGGACAAAAAACCACACACCAGCAGGGCTGTTACAAGGTTTAAATTATATAATGTATGTTGGGCACCCTCTCAACACGTGGCACAGAGCGCTTAACAAAGTATTATGTCTCTTCTCCTGGGTCTTTAATAAGCCTTCACCATCTCCATGTGCCTAGAAAGAGAGAGTTAAGGTAGTGTGTAGTGTGCATGTACATGCATGTGTGTGCACGTGTGTGCATGGGTGAGGGTGTGTGCGTGTGTGCATGTGTGTGTGCACACTGAGCCTGCATGAATGTAAGTGTATGCATCTGTGCACATATAAGCATAAATGTGGATGTGTGTGTGTATGTACACACGTGTGTACATATGCGAGTGCACTGTGTGTGCATAAGCACGCAGGAGTGTGTGTGCCTGTGTACGTGTGTGAGTGTGCATGGATGTGGGTGTGTTGGGCTGGAGGATTGAGTTGGAGATACTTTGCGTTATCTTAGGAAATGATTTGCAAGGAGTGAACACCCTCACTCAGGTCTGGGGCAGTAGCAACACCTTGGTGGACACTGTGCCCCATTCCTGCCCAGGGCCGGAGAGAGAGGGGTGCTGAGATTACAGAGGGACCCAGCTGTCTCCCACCGCCTCCTCTTCTGGCTCCTGCTTCCATCGGAGCAGCTCGGTTCTGCCCCGTGCCCACCTAGATACAAAGTTCAGCCTTTCTTCAAGTCGCCCCCACATGACCCCCGAGTGCAATGGCATTAGTGAGCGTGTAGGCTTGATGGAAGTTTCATGGAGGGGACAGAGGAAGGGTGCTTACATCACACATGTCACAGCAAACTGCCTAGAGTCCTCTCAGGAAAGTCTCCTCTTCACAGATCCTTCTCAGCTGCAGGCCCACCAAAAGCGGCAAGTGCCCTCTGCGAATCTTCAGTAATGTCTCCCGTGAAGGGGGCTCTACAAGGAGGGCCTTCACCCCTAAACACAGCCTCCGCCAGTCCCTGTGCTCGCCCACAGGCCCTTTGGTGACAGGACTCAGCTTCCTTAGGAGTTGTTAAGCAACCAAGACAGTTAAAGAGAGCCTTCTTTTCCCTCGCACTGGCCTCGGCATGCACTGCTTCACCCTGCTCACAGCTCCCAGGAAATGAGGTTGGGATTTTGTGGTCCTTCACTGCCTATTCTAATTTGGACAGAAAAAAAATATTTCACTTTCCAGAGACACTTGTTTTATCCTCTGGGTCCTCGTTCCGAGGCAGCTTCCTCCACACACCCACACACATGCCTCCAGCCCCACTGGGCCCACCACCCCCGGTGCCACCTGCCCTCTGCCCTCAGCCAGCCGTGCCCCCTCCCCCCTGCCTGCCCATAGGAGCCACCACCCTCTCCCTTTTCATGAAATTACACTTTTCTTTTCCTGCCATGTTGTCGGTTCTTTCTTATCTCTTCCTGAGGGGTTTTGTTTTGGTTTGTGTTTCATTTTGTTTTCCTTTCTCTTTTCTTTCCAACGTGTCTGCTTCCTCTCCCTGGACCACCTTGCCACATTTATTGCTCAACGACCTCATATCAGGGACCTACTATGTCCTTGTCCTTGGCTGGGGATGGCAATGTTGGGGATGGAGGGAATGAAGAGGAAGAATTAAAAAAAGAAGAAGGAGAAGCCACAGTCCTTGCCCTCACAGGACCCCCTCATGGTGGATGGAAGCAACCGTATAGACAGATATTTGTTGTAATAACCATCACTAATTGGCTGTTTACTCAGTGCCCCAGAAACTGATCTGAGTGCATTGCCTAAATCAACGCGTTTAGCCCTCACCAGCACCCTAGGAAGCAGGCACTATGCCCATCCCTGTGTTAGATGAGGAAGCTGAGGCACAGAGAGGTGATATAACTCACTCAAACTTACACAGCTAATGAATGCCAGAGCCAGATTCAAATCCAGGCAACGGAGCTCCACGACAGCACTATATGTGGCACATCACCTCTCAGTGCACCCCGAGTGCCCCAAAGTGCAGAAAGGGGAGCTAATAGCTTTGCCTAGGGAAGTCAGAGAAGGCTCCACAGAAGTGGGGGACTTCGAGATGGGCTTTGATGGATGGATAGAAGTTTGCTGAGTAAAGAAGTGCAGGAAAGACATTCCAGTAAGAAAGCTCCGTATGCCAAAAGCCAGAGCATGAAAGGAGGTGCTTCTATGTCATGGGGAGTTGCCTGTGGAGTGAGGGGGGCATGGAGAACAAGCGCATGAGGCTGGCAGGCAGGCAGGGGCCAAGTCACACAGGGCCTGTGTGCCAAGGGGGGGTGTTTGGGTTTGGTCCTGAAGGCAGTGGGGAGCCCCTGGAGGGCTGTGAACTGGGCAGTGGCTTGCTCTCGCCCCTCCCCCATCTTTAGTATTATTGTGAAGCAACCCAACCCTGAGCATGTGTCCACAAAAGCCCCTCTCCCCGGGACTGCTCTCTCACCTCCCCCTGCACCCTCCAGGCTCACGGCCATGCTGTTCTCTCTTCCCCGACCCTCCGTGTTCCGCAGGGGCCGTGAGGGCCTCGAGCATCTTCCCTATCCTGAGCGTGATTCTGCTTTTCATGGGTGGACTCTGCATCGCAGCCAGCGAGTTCTACAAGACTCGACACAACATCATCCTGAGTGCCGGCATCTTCTTCGTGTCCGCAGGTAATGGGCACAGGGAGCTCAGTGGCCGGGAAGACCGGCAGAGGGCGAAAGAAGGGCAGGGAGAAGGGGAAGCTCCAGGCCTCCCAACAGGTCGTGCCCGGGAGGAAGGGGGTGTTCGGGATCCTCCCCATAGCCGCACTGAGCCCCCCACTTCAGGAACACTCCTGACCCCAGCCCTTGGCCCAACGTCCCATCTTCCTCCCACCACTTGGAAAAGGGCCAAAATCGTAGGTCCTTCTCGGGGCCCATCCCCACCTTCCCTCTCCCTCCAAGGAAGAGGAAACCTACAAAGCGGCTGCAAGGGGAAACTCAGAGCAGGGACAGCCAGGTGGGCCCCTTTGACATGCCTGGCTCCGCCCTAGAAACCAAAGAAGAGCTCTCCCCGCACTGTCCCGCCCAGGTAGGAGCAGGCCAGCACCCAAAACCAGATTTCTGATCCCAGTTACGTGACAAGTCACACTTGCCTCAGACATCAGAAAAGAACATGGGCTATAGAATACGAGTCACTTAGTAAGAAAGGCGAACATTTAAGTAACCCTCACAGCATCCCAGACTCTCAGGGCATCCACATGTATTCATTCATTTAACCCTCTCCTTAAAAAAAAAAAAAAAAATTTTTTTTTTTTTTTGGCCTAGGAGCCCTGGTGGCATAGTGGTTAAAGCATGCTGCTGCTAAACGAAAGGTTGGCTGTTGGAATCCACCGGCTGCCTCTTAGGAGAAAGATGTGGCAGTGTGCTTCCGTAAAGATTACTGCCTTGGAAACCCTGTGGGGCAGTTGTACTCTGTCCTTTAAGGTCACTATGAGTCGAAATCGACTTGACAGCAACGCACTTGGGCTTTTGGGTTTTCAGGTTTTTTATGGCCCTACAGGAGTAAGTCCTAACATTATCCCCATTTTACAGATCCGGAAATGCAGACTGAGGCTAAGCTAACTTGCCAAAGGCCACACACACACACACACACACACACACACAGCTGTCACAGGGTGGATCCAGGCGATTTGGCTCCAGGTTCAAACACCTATGCAATTTGAGCAAGTTACTTAACCTCTCTGTGCTTCTGTTTCCACTTCTATAAGCTGCTTGAAAAGCACTCAGCACAGTGAAGGCAGAGAGCAAATGCTTAATAAACAATGTTGTTGTTGTGTGCCATTGAGTCAGCTCTGACTCACAACGACCCCATAGGACAGAGCAGAACTGCTCCATAGGGTTTCCTAGGCCCTGGTGGCACAGTGGTTAAAGCGCTCAACTGCAAAGCAAAAGGTCAGTGGTTCGACACCACCCAAGGCTCTGTGGGAGAAAAACTTGGCAGTCCGATTCCGTAAAGATTTACCTCCTTGTCAACCCTATATAGTCACTATGAGTTGGAATTGACTCAACGGCAGTGGGTTTGGGTTTTTTGTTTGTTTTTAATCTTTATGAGAAATGATTGCCAAGTCTTTTCTCCCGAGGATCGGCTGGTGGGTTCAAACCACCAACCTTTCAGTTAGCAGCCAAGCGCTTAACTGTTGCACCACCAGCACTCCTCAATAAATAATAGCTATTATCATTTTTCCTTGACATGCCTATTACTACTCAGTACATTGTAGAATGCCTCTCTCCTCTCTCCCCTCTTCCCTTTGTGGCTCCCTCTAAATGAAACGGTAAAATAAATTGAAGGTGAGGCATGTCCCTGCGTCTCTGTGCCAGCCCTTCTGTTCACCACAGCACACTGGACAGGGAAGGCCCATTGCTCCCCTACCCCTTGGCCCCGCCCAGTGCCTGGTGTCCTCCCCAGACGCTAACCGGCCTTCTCCCCTCCCTCCCCCTACCCTCCGTGCCCACCTTGTGCCTCGCAGGTCTGAGTAACATCATCGGCATTATAGTGTACATATCTGCCAATGCCGGGGACCCCTCCAAGAGCGACTCCAAAAAGAACAGTTACTCGTACGGCTGGTCCTTCTACTTCGGGGCCCTGTCTTTCATCATCGCCGAGATGGTCGGAGTGCTGGCCGTCCACATGTTTATCGATCGGCACAAACAGCTGCGGGCCACCGCCCGCGCCACGGACTACCTCCAGGCCTCCGCCATCACCCGCATCCCCAGCTACCGCTACCGCTACCAGCGCCGCAGCCGCTCCAGCTCCCGCTCCACCGAGCCCTCACACTCCAGGGACGCCTCCCCCGTGGGCATCAAGGGCTTCAACACCCTGCCGTCCACGGAGATCTCCATGTACACCCTCAGCAGGGACCCCCTGAAGGCCGCCACCACGCCCACGGCCACCTACAACTCCGACAGGGATAACAGCTTCCTCCAAGTTCACAACTGTATCCAGAAGGAGAACAAGGACTCTCTCCACACTAACACAGCCAACCGCCGGACCACCCCCGTATGAAGCCCGCCCGCTGCCCCGCCGGGGCCGCGCCCGCGCCCGCGCCCTCCGGGTGGTGGCCCCGCGCCCTCCGGGTGGTGGCCCGGGCTGAGCCGGGGAGGAGGCGCGTGGCCTGCGGGGAGGGAGGCCAGAGGGTGGGGGGGACGGCGGGGAAGGGGGAAACCAAACCATCCACGGGCAAACCTTCCAAAAGCAAAAAAAAAAGCAAAAAAAAAAAAGAGAAAAACATAACAAGTAAATTAAAAAAAAAAAAAGAACAAAATATAAGAGGAACAAAGAAGCAAAACAACGACAGGAGGTGTGAAAAAAATAAACAAACGAGGGAAGAAAAACAAACTTAAAAAAAAGCCAGAGGGATAAAAAAAATTAAAAATAGAAAATAAATCTAAAAGAAAATGCATGATTTCCCATGTACCATTATTTTAACATTTAATAAAAACCAATTTAAATGAAAAAATAAAAGGGAACTAAGATAACGTTAAAGCAAAAAAAAGAAAAAAAATGAGAAGGAACAGAAAGAAAGAGAGACGTTCTTTGTATTTATCAGGGTTTTCTGTTACTATTGCTTTGGGGTTTTGGGGTTTTTTTTCAATGTGGGGAGAATTACTTTTCTGTTCTCTTTAACCCCAAGCGGGCTCTGCCTCCCTGGGAGAGTGGGGGGGTGGAGACTCAGGGGCGCTGGGGTCAGGTGGGCCTCTGGTCACTGCCAGGTCCCTAGAGCCCGGGGTGGGTGCCCCAGGAACGCTGGGCATGAGCAGTGGCTCCCGAGCCGGCTCCACGTAGCATTGATGGGGCGTTGTAGGCCTCCAGGTGACCCAAGAGTCCTTGGTCCCTCCTGTCCCTAAGGTGCCTGGAGGGGGTACACGTGGGGCTTGCCCAGCCCCTAGCTTCCCAGTCCTTAATGGTCCTTAACCCACTGTGATGACTTCCTAGGCCTTGAGGGAAGGGAAGGAGAGGGGATGGCTGCTGGTGGCTTACCGAGATGCCCGGAAACCCCCGAAATCCTCAGGGTGAGCCTCTTGAGGTCACCGTCCCCAAGTCCCTGTCCTTGGGGTCAGGAGACACCCACCCCCCCCCCAGGGGGCATAAAGCAGCTCTCCCTCCTCACCCCTCACCTCAGGGCCACCCAGTGACCCTGGGGCGATTGTGGACCCCCAGACTCACAGGCCCCCAGGTCCCCTGGGAAGGGGGTTCTCTGACCCTTTGGGGGTCCTTGGACTCGCGGATGCCCTCTTGGGGCCCTGCGGGTCCAACAATGACACAGCAAAAAGGTTTCTTTTTACAAAAGAAAAAGGAAAAACAAGTGGTGATTTTTTTTTTAATAAAAAAACCACAGAGTATAAATAAATGTAAATATATAAGTGGACTTACTTGCAAGAAAATCAGATAGTATTTTTATTTTAATTCTTTTCCAGCTTTAAACTGTGAAAAAAAAAATGGGGTGGGGTGGGGGACTAAAAATTTAGCAGGGAACCTGTAAAGAAAAAAAAAAGAGAAAACAAATATACAAATCCATTTAAATAAAAAATAAAAAACCATTGTGAGAGATCAGAGCTGGGCTCAAAGCAGGAGGGAGAGGAGAAAAGGCCCCAGCCAGCAGAAGGGAGTTTTCTGTGATGGGAACATCTCTTCCTTATACAAGGAAGGTGCTGCTAACGTGGAAGAGAGAGGGAATCACCACAGAGACTCAGGTCTACGTGAAGGAGACCACGTACCCCAACTCACACACACACAAACACACACACACACACATATACACACTTACATAAACATGCACTCACTCACGCACAGAGTCCTCTCAGCCTAGTGCTACAGTCACTCACAGGGATACACTCCCGCTCAAAGCCCTTCCATTCCCTTACAGAGGCATGGTTCAAAGAAAACTGACCCACACTCTGCAAAGCCATGGACAACAACTCCATATTGGCCTTCGTGCTTACTTGTACCCTCCCCACACCACGTGCATACACACACACACACACACACACACACACACACACGCTCCATGCTCGCCTGCACAGACAGGGCACCAGTCTTGAACCCAGGACTAGATCCTACAATTCTTTGCTACATGGCCATTCTGGGCCTCAGTTTCCCCCTGTGTAAACTTGTGGATGGACCCAGATGAACTCCAAAGGCCAGGTCTTGTTCTGTGTCTATGACTTCTAAGATTTGTCACCTGCCGGGGAGAAATGCAAGGATGACCAAAACCCCTGCCATCTAGCCCCTAGACACTGAGAACATTCCCACATGGGTCATTCAGCCTCTCAGATACACACACACACACACACACACGTCCCATATGCCTCCTCACTGTGCTCCCTAGCCCCTGCCCCTACATCCAGTGTCAAAGCAAAAATACACTCACGTGAGCGAATGTATCCTGCTGTTCAAGCAAAGAGGGAAAAGACATCAGAGGTCTCCAAAGCTACTTTCATTTCCTTTCCCCTTTCTTTAATGTCATAGCCCAGTCATAGTGAAAGAGACCTCCATGAGATTAAAGGTCCCCCACCAGGCATCTCCCACTGTCTTTGGGGTCAAAGAAAGAGGGGATCCCAATGTAAGCTTGGGAGTGATTAAGGCTGAGGGGACAGAAAGGAGAGTTTTGGCAAAGTTTAGCTCCAGAGTGAAGACCAACCCCAAAAGTTAAAGTTACACCCCAGACTAAAGTCTAAAGACTAAAGTCTGGGGCGTTCTGGACTTCTCTCCCTTCTTCCCAAGGGTGAAGAGGGCCAGTTCAGACTGAGAGAATTCCAACAGTTTCCCCAAGCTAGAAAGTTCAGACCAGTCTGCGTGTCATTCAGCTGAAGGTGACCACCTTGGCCGCCTCCACCAGCATCTCTCTCTTGGTTTGCCCATTCTGGACCCTGGCCTTGCTGAGGTTTTCAAGTTCAGCTCTCTGGGGAGATCCTGGCTTTGCTCATTCCCGCTACCTTTCCCGGTGTCCTTGGTCTGGGAAAGGAAATTTCTCTTCCCAGGTCAGCAGCAGCTGGAGCACTGACACCTAGCCTGAGCGACAAGGCAGGACATCTGCCAGCCCAGCCCGGAAGTCCCCGGGGCCACAAGGCTGAGGGCAGAGCACTCTGGGCAGAAATCTATCCTTTCCCCCACTCCAGCCTTACCCACTGCTCCTCTGGATTCCTACCTGAATGAATCACAGACTGGAGAAAAGGGAGAGGCCCCGAGAAAACAGCAAACGGGGCACTATCCAAAGATGAAAGTAGCCTCAGTTTTCAGTCTGGCAGAGCATTTGGGATGCAATTGTGCTTCCTTCCAGGTTGTGAGGCCTGGGTTCTGGGTCCATTTGAAGAAGGCCATCGGGGTGCAGGGTGAGCTCCAGCATGGCAGAGAAAGGGCTAGGGAGCCCTGAGGGATGGAGGCAGCCCGAGACAGCAAGGGCACTGCTTCCCAGGGTGGATGATTGCTCACGTCCAGCTCAAATCAGTTCAAGAAACCAACCTCCATTTTATTTTCTTGGTGGGTCCTTTTTTTTTTTCAGACTGTTAACAGAAAAAAATTTTAAAAAGCAGAAACCTAAAAAAAAAAAATCCTGGTACATGAAATAAAGATTTTTTTTATAGCTTGGTCCTCACTTCGGTGGATTTTTTAAATTGCTTTCCCAACTCACAGCATCCCATTTCAGACAATCTGAAAGCTACAGGTTCTCAGAACTGGGGAGCAGGGCTTGAAAGCCATACAATAGAGTGTCCCTACTCTCAAGGTCATGAATTTCCTCTTCAATATTACTTGCTGATACTTACACACCTCCAGTGACAAGGGGCTCACCCCTGCCGTAGGTAGCCTGGACCCTGCTGGGCAGCACACCTTGGCGAAAGCCTTCTCTGTATACTGAATAGCAACCCACTTTCTCCTTTGTGATCCAGAAACACTGAACAGTCTCTTCCCTTTCCAGCACAACCAGTTACCATCAAGTCAATTCCCATCATGGCGACCCCAAGTGTGTCAGAGTAGAACTGTGCTCCACAGGGTTTTAAGTGGCTGAATTTTCAGAAATAGTCACCAGGCCTTTCTTCCAAGGGGCTTCTGGGTAGACTCGAACCTCCTGCCTGTTGGTTAGCAGCCAAGTGTGTTAACCGTTTGCATCTTCCAGGGACACCTTCAGTATTTGAAGATGGTGAGCTTGACATCTTTGAGTTTTCTCTCTTAAAATAGGCCAGCGCTACTCATTTGTAGGACCAAGGGCTGGGTACCCTTCATCATCCCAATCACACTCCAGGGTTTCAATTTTCCCGTGAAAGTATGCAGGCTGGAATGGACATGACCCTGTGGTGTGTGCTCAGAGGACTCTCTGCAGCGGGTTCCTCCTCAGAGGGGACTGTGTGCTGGGAGATGAGTGGGGAAGCTCTATCCAGGGCCCCTGGGACTCTCTTAACTTGAAGAGATGGGAAGGGCAAGATGGAATGTTAACAGAGGGTCTGACTCTGGACAAAGGAGAAAGGCTCCATCTGAAGGCAGTCCAGCCCTGGTCTGAACAAACTGAAGGGCCCACCACGAGCAGGAGGGCTGTAAATGCCTCTCGGAATGCATTAAACACATTTAATGTAGTTCCCATTAATGTTTTACAACTATCATCCTGTCTTTGGTACTCAGTGCTGTCCTAACAGAAATACTACAGGTGGGTGACTTCGAAGTACAGAAATTTATTTCCTCACTGTTCTGGAGGCTGAAAGTCCAAATCAGGGTTTCAGCTGTGCTGGTTCCTTCCATGGCCTCACTCCTAGTTTCTGGCCTCTGCCGGAGATCCTTGGTGCTCCTTTGCTTGTAGCCAAGCCCTCAGGTGGTGTCCGTCTTTGCCCTGCATGTGTCTCTATGTCTATTCTGCTCTTTTTATAGCTCAGAAGTGATTAGGTTTAGGACCCACCCCACTGTGGTATGATCTCATTAACATTACAAAGAAATATCCTGTTTCCGAGCTGGGTCCCAACCACAGGTACAGGGGCCAAGAGTTCAACACGTACTTTTTGGGAAACACGATTCACTCCATAACAGATACCAAATAGGATGGGAGAAAAGCAGGTATTTCAAGGTCAAATCAAGATTTAAAAAGCAAACCAAAAGTACTCATTGATTAGCAAATGGTAAAATGCTTCCTCTTCTCCTCCCTCTAATGCCTTCCTATACCCCCCTTCCCTATGTCCTTGACCCAGAAGGGCAGGTATAAGCTCATAACTGATGCCATGACAAGTAAGACAAAGGGAAAGCAGGACCAGAGCTTGTTAAAATGAAGGCATTATGATACATTTCTCTGAAAAAAGAAAAAGCTCTCACCCCACCTACTGATATCCATCATGGCATACCAAATACACACTGGGATCTCATTCCTTAAAATGACTGGGATTTACTGGCCTGGTGGTTTTCATATTTTCACAGGGAGAGCCAGAGGAGTGATCTATGAGGAGCACGAGTCACCTTTGAAATAGCCATGATAACGCGCAGTGATGGTGGACTAGGGAGGGTCCCAGATACCAAGGCCCCAATCCTGACACCACCACCGCCACTGGTTGCCATCGAGTCAATTCCAACCCATATACCTGTGTGACCCCATGTGTGTCAGCGTAGAACTGTACTCCACAGGGTTTTCAGTGGCTGATTTTTTGGAAGTAGATCACCAGGTACCTCTGGGTAGTCTCAAATCTCCAACCGCTCGGTTAGCAACCAAATGCATTAGCCATTTCCTCCATCCAGAGACTCCAATCCTGATGCAAACCAGGGGTCCTTTATGAAATGGAGGTTTGGGGAGAGAACACACTAAGACTGGAGGAAGAACTTGTTCAGCCCTCCCTGGGGCTCAAGAGAAAAAGAGGTGATGTGCAAATGAAACTGAAGGACACGCAGACCTAAGAGCAAGGTCAGCCCCACACCATGAGGTCCCCAGAAAACTGCCCTCTAAAACTGACCAGGGTTCAGAACTCTGTGCTTGATACTGCCCAAGTCCCTGGGTTCCATACCACCAAGTCGCACGTAAATCTCAAGCATTTCCCTCTCTAGGCTCACCCCTAACATTTGAAGGGCCCAGGGCAAAAGTACAAATAGAGGCCCACATACCGTGTGTCTAAATATTTAACAGCTAAAAATCAGACTAACAAACTTAAAAATATATTAAGTCTCTCCTGGTAAACACATTTTCATAATGATCGAAAATGGTAGACTCTAGTTTAGAATTCTCAACCTCCTCAAATTCTGCACCTGGAAGTGGTAGCCTGGGGTCAGCCCACCTTGAAGCCCTCGACCCTAGCTCCCAGCCCACAGCCTGCGCTCCCCTCCCACCTCCAGCTCCAGTGCACACAGGAGGGTCTGTCCCCACACAGGCCTGCCAATCCAAGTTCTATCTAGAGCCACCAGATCAGCCACTTCTTGGCTACCCTTGAGCCTAGGGGTAACCCAGCCCCCCTCAGGAGGACGAACCATGGAAAGACACATGCCCTGGACTCAGGCTCGGGGTGCTTTGGGCAAGAAGTGTAGAATGGCAGGTATCAGAGTAAGACCTCCAAGAGGGGAGAGGCTCAGGGTGAGCGCGTCCCCTTGGCCTGTGGAACCCTCCTACAATGGGGAGGGGCATGGTCTGAGGGAGGCCGGACAGGGTCCCTAAAGCCCAGGGCCCGAGGCAGGGCAGCACTGACCCTCTGGCCTGTGAACGTAGACTTCAACCCTCAGGGCCAACCTAAGGGCCCTGACTTCCAGATGGTCAGATTAGGGGTCAGGGAGCTGGGAGGTCCTATCCCTTCACAGGAAAAAAAAAGGGGGAGGCACAATTGAAGCCCAGAGAGGGCAGGCCACTTGTCCATACTTGAACAGCAAATTGATTTCAAGCAGACTCCTCCGCAGCCCTCAGCTACCCGCTGGAGCATTTCTTCTCCTTCCTCCTTTTCTGCTTTCCTCCCTGCAGTAGTGCTGACCTCGCCAAACTCCAAAAACCCTGGGAGTGTCTCTAGGGAAAGGGGGAAGGCGGCTGTCTCTGTGAGTGTCTAGACCTGCCTAACAAGGAGCATCAGTTTGGACTGGCTTCCAAGCCACGCTGACAAAGCTATGGGGAGCCAATGACTGCCTACTCCCTCGTGCCCAGGCTTTCAGAAGACATGTCTCTGGGTCAGCTTATAAACACTTCTCCCAGTCAGAGAAACCCTCCCCTGCCTGCTTTCCCTGCCATGGGCTGTCCCAGACATAAACCCATGAGCCAACTGTGTGCATCAATTCCCAAATCCGTGATCAGTGACGCCACGTTGGCAACTTGAGATGAGCCACAGTGGGAGTATTTACACCATGGAAATAGGCAAATGCTACAAATTAGCACTTTTTTTTTTTTTAAAAACAAGCCAGTTGTTAAAACATTTACCAGCACAGCACTACATAAACCTGTACGTCTGGTGTGTGCAAGGAGCCCTCGTGGCACAGTGGTCAAGCGCTCAGCCGCTAACTGAAAGGTCAGCAGTTTGAGGCCACCAGCCTCTCCACAGGAGAAAGGTGTGGCAGTCTGCTTCCGTAAAGATTACAGCCTTGGAAACGCTGTGGGGCAGTTGTACTCTGTTCTATAGGATCTCTAGGAGTCAGAAACGACTCAACGGCAATGGGCATGGTATGTGCATGCAGGCTCACTCATGTACACCTTAGAGAGACACACATCCACAGTGCATGTCCACGCATGTATTCCTGTGTGTGCACGCATGCGCATTCACACACTCACGCACACACACTTCTGCAACTAGATCCGCTTACACAAACATATTCCTTCAGCCAGTCAGCATTCGTAGACCACATTCCCGCTACCAGATCCTAATCTTTGACTCAAGGGTACGGAGGTGACAAGAACATGGACCTTCCTGCAGGAAGCTCCCACTAGAGACAGGGACACGGACAGGTGAACAGAGAAGTGTGTTAATGCTGCCATAGAGGCGTCAAGAGGGGGGTGAACTAACCCAGGGCAGGGCACAGAGAGGAGGTGAGGCTGGAGCTGACACGGCAGGCCCACCACACCTATTTCTCCACAGACTTACTCTACAGGTGTTCACACATCTACGTGTCGGTAAGCACAAGTAAGTGTGGGGGTGTGCACACTAGGTTACAGGTGCATGCATCTATATGGAGCGCGTGTGTGTGTGTGTGTGTGTGTATACATACACTCAAAATATCTGTCAGAACAAAAGAACACAACAGTAGGTCAAAGGGCCCATTTTTGTCACCAGGCACAGTGGACACTGAAGCACTGAGCCCAGCCTTCCTTCTCTCTCTCTCTCTCTCCTCTCTCACTGTCCTCTCTTTCCTCTCTCTCCATCTCTCTCTGTCTCTCTCCTTTGTCTCCTCTCTCTCTCTCCTCTTCCCTCTCTGTCTCTCCTTTCTCTCTCATTCTCCTCTCTCTGTCTCTCTCCTCTGTCTCTTCTTTCTCTTTCTCTCTCTCCACTTCCCTCTCTCCTCTCTCACTCCTCTCTCTATCTCTCTCTCGATCTTTCTCTTTTCAATTTCTTTCTCTCTATCTCAGTCTCTCTCTTTTCCTCTCTCCCTCTGTTTCTTGTGCCCTCATTCTCACTCTTTTCTTTCTCTCTCTGTCTCTCTCCTCTCCTTCTCTCTGTGCCTCTCTCTCTCTCTCTCTCTCAGCCCTTCTCTTTTCAGTCTTTGTCTCTCACTCTCTCTCATCTCTCACTCACTCTCTCAGTCTCACTTTCTCTGTCTCACTCTTTCTCTTGCTCCCTCGCTCTCTCCCACGTCTTCTCCACCTCCTCCCTCTCCCACCTCCTGACCTTCTTGGTCTCATCCCCCTCCCGTTGCTGTGGCACGACTCCAAGGGGAGTAAAAAGTAAATGGCAAGACAAACCTAGGCACCTCCCTCAGCCCCTACTGCGAGGAGAGGAGAAGGAGACAGGGCCAGGGACGGGCTTTAGCCCTCTGAGACAAGACCTGCAACGTCTGCCATGAGGAGGAGAAGGAGAAGCATCCCTCCCCATCCCATTCAATCCAGGGAATCTGGGCTGGACTGTCACAGTCCTCAAACAGCTCAAAATCTCACAAGGGAGATAAGACATGGAGACGTGAAACTGACATACCAACATCAGGCAGGTTGGAGACAGTTCTCAGAGGGTGACTCCTAGTGGGGCAGACGGGTGGGGAAAGGAAAGGGTAGAACTTGAGCTAAACCAGTCTCTCCATGTCACTCCCTCACTCAAAAATCTTCAGTGGTTCCCTAGTGCCCTTATAGTAAAACCTTCAAAACCTTCCCTGATTGGGACCCTGTTTATCCATCCTGCCATAGCAAACTGGGATTTATTGAGACTCTACAGTATGCCAGGCACTGTGAATCATATATTATTATAGCCCTGTTAAGCAGGTATGGAAACAGGCTCAGAGAGGCAGAATGGTATGGGAGTAAAGGGGGTGGGCTCTGGAGCCACATTGCCAGAGTTCAAATGCTGACTCTAGCCACTCCCTAGCAGCACAAGCTTGGGCAAGTTATCTATGCCTTGGTTTCCTCATCTGTAAAAGGGGAATAATAATAATACCACCTGCCTCATAATGTTGCCGTGTGGATTAAATGAATTAGAAGTGTTAGGACAGTGCATGACACATAGTGATGGCAAAACAAGCTCCCACTCACATGGCACTTCCTGTAATGCAGCTGCTCGGTAAATGCAGCCATGCCACCAGGACATAGTCAGAATGTGGCAGGGCTGGGCTTCAAACATAGGGGTCTCATTCTCACCCACTACTCTATCCTGTCTGCCTTGTCTACACACGTAGACCTCATGGGCGTTTCAATGGAAGGCAGAACAGAGGATAGGGGTGGCAATGAGAGGGAGAATGACTTCTCCCTGGCAGCGGCACGGAAGGCTGGGGATGTGAAGGGGGTGTCAGGAAAGACTTCACAGTTCTGAGTCATGAAAGCCACTGAAACTTGGGCCATGTCCACCTCCTTCCTGGTGCTCCCTCAGCCTGGCTTCAGCCACAGAGAGTGGCACTGGCTCTCAGGATGCTGCAGGACCACTCTGATGCCTTTCGTTCATTCATTCATTGCACTCCTATCGCCTACCATTTACTGTGCTCAATGCTGGGGATAGCAGCAATCAACACAGGCATGGTCCCTGCCTCCTATAACTTGTGTTCCAGAGAGGAAGAGAGAAAATTAGCAAGTTAAGGATCAAATAATCCTATTATTACAACTTTTCGTGAGTTCTGTGGAGTGAGTGCATTGGGCAATGATTTCAAAAATAATAGGGGTTGACCTCTCTTTTGGTTATCTAAAATTTAGTGGCTTAAAACAATAATAACCACCTTATTAGCTCTATAATTCCATGGGCTCAGCTGGGCAATTCTTCTGCTCACAGTTGTCTGCAGTCATCTGGAGATGTGACTGGGCTGGAATAACAAGATGGCTCATGCACGAGGCTGTAGGTGATGCTGACTGTTGGCTGAGCTGGGGTTCACCGAAGGACCTCATTTCTCTTCCCTGTAGCCTCTCCATGTGGCTTAGGCATCTCACAATATGGCGGCTGAGTTCCAAATGGCAGAAAGTGGAAGCTGCCAGTCATCTGAATGCCAAGCCTTAGAAGTCTCCACAAGTCACCTCCACCAAATTCATTGGCCAAAGCGAGACCCAAGGCTTAGCCTAGTCTCAAGAGGAGAAGAAATGGAGTCCTTGAGTACTCCTGATGAGAGTAGCGGCACGCCCATGAGAGGTGAGGACACACTGGGAGTCGTCTTTGAAGACCAGCTACCACACTGCCTTGAGATAGAGCAGTCAGGGGACGCTTCTCTGAGATGATGATTTTAAGCCAAAATTTAAAGAGTGAGGAGGGTAAACCAGACAAAAGCAGGGTATGAGAGAGGGGGAAAGGTTCCAGGCAGACGGAATAGCATGTGCAAAGCCTCTTTTCCTGCAGGAAAGAACTTGGCTAGTGAGTAAATCTAAAAGATGACCTGAGTCGTCATGCAGGGTGAGCAAGTGAGCAAATGACATGAGATGTGGTGAAAGAGAGCCACTAATCAGACGTGACAGAAAAAATTACCCCTGAGCCACATGAACTAGAGACTTACATCATCCTGAGACCAGAAGAACTAGATGATGGCCGGCCACAACTGATCACTTCCCTGACAGAGAACACAACAGAGAACTCCTGAGGGAGCAGGAGAACAGTGGGATGCAGACCCCAAATTCTCATAAAAAGACCAGACTTAATGGTCTGACTGAGACTAGAAGAATCCCGGTGGTCGTGGTCCCCAAACCTTCTGTTGGCCCAGGACAGGAGCCATTCCCGAAGACTACTCATCAGACATGGAAGGGACTGGACAATTGGCTGGAGAGAGATGCTGATGAAGAGTGAGCTACTTGTATCAGGTGGACACTTGAGACTGTATTGGCATCTCCTGTCTGGAGGGGAGATGGGAGGGTAGAGAGGATTAGAAACTGGCAAAAGGGTCACAAAAGGAGAGACTGGAAGAAGGCAGCGGGCTGACTCATTAGGGTGAGAGTAAATGGGAGTATGTAGTAAGGTGTATATAAGCTTACATGTGACAGACTGACTTGATTTGTAAACTTTCACTTAAAGCACAATAAAAATTATTTAAAAAAAAAAAAATCACCCCGAGCTTTCCATGCAAAATTCACTCAGCCAGGTAACAGGAACCCAACGTCAAGAAGGGGAGAATGTTGACATGTCGTGGCATTGGCAAACAATGTCACAAAACAATATGTGTATTAATTGTTTAATGAGAAACTACTTTGCCTTATAAACCTTCATCTAGAGTACAATTTTTAAAAAAAAAACTTTTTTTTTAATTGAACATTAAAAAAAAAATTCACCCACGCAGGCCCAGGGCTAGACACTGGTGGGGGTGAGGACACAGATACGAAAAAGGCACAATTCCTTTCCTGAATCTGGCAGTTTTTTTTTAATTATTTACTTGTAATTTGCAACCTGCCCTTTTCTATTCAATTCAAAACCAACCAAACCAAGCCCGCTGCCGTGGAGTCAATTCTGACTGACAGCGACCCTATAGGACAGAGTAGAACTCCCCATAGAGTTTCCAAGGAGCACCTGGTAGATTCAAACCTTTGGTCAGCAGCCATAGCACTTAACCACTATGGCACCAGCATTTCCTCTATTCAGTTCAACCTCTATTTATTCCACTCCTTCTATGAGTGGAACAGCTTACGGTAAAAGACACATAAATAAAAAAAGCTGTTAAATGTAGAAAATCAGAACCATGGAAAGGGGAAGTAAGCAATATGACACATCCAAGCTTCCTGGCAAGTGAGACAAAAAGGGAAACATCATAAACCTATTGTCAAAGTAAACACTTCAGTCAATGGAGAAAAGAAAAAAAAATTTTAATTTCATGATCTTTGGGGAAGAGAGAAAACATACATAAAACAGCAATAGACGACACAAGGCTGAACAAAGGGAAGACTAAAAGAATGCTGCGGTCAGAACGCAAGATGAAAATCTTAGAATCCTTGCATCTCAGAGCACTCACCCTTGAGAGGCATTATGAAAGGGAGGGCAGGAGATCACTGGCAGTAGAGTTAGAAAGGCCTGTATTTGAAGCCAGCTCCGTCCTTTGCTAGCTATATGATGTGAGCAAGATACAGCCTCTCTGAGCCTTCCTTAACTGTTAAATGGGTTCAATAATCCCTACATAGGATTAATAGCTGAGATGCTTGGAGGAGACATTGAATGTGAAAGCACCTAGCACAGCGCCTGAATGTCCTAATGCTCAACAAAGTAAAAATTACTACAGCTAAAATCTACAGGCCTCTCCCTTTGTGCCAGGCTTTATTTTAAGCACTTCACATGTCGATGCTAACAGAAACATTATGACATAGATCCTATTATTATCTCATTTTAGAAATGAGGACATTGAGGCTGAGAGAGAGTAAGATACATGCCCAAGGTCATACAGCACTAATATAGTGGAGCTGGGACATGAAGCCAGGCAGTCTACATGGCTCCAGAGCACCCTGTACTAGCCTGGCTCTCTAATGGTGATCTCCTCACTCCCTTCTCTTTTTATTCACCCCTCAATACATGCCTACTCAGACACTGCTAGAGTGTTTCAGCTGGGTGATTAGGAAGCTCCCTGCTCCACAGAACCAAATTCCCTGTCCCATTGGCTCTCTTCACGCTCACCTCTTGTCTACCCTTGGCCTCTCCCCCTGTATTAGGTCTGTTCTGTGGAGCTCGTGAAAATCAGACTAAACTTTCTTCCACAAAGACAGTCCCATAGATCCAGTGCTTCTGCTGAAGGACTGACAAAGGGTTCAAGGAGATGAGACTCAAAGCTGACCATAAAGGATGGGGCAGATCCTTTCCACGGACTCCTTGAGAGCAGGGAAGGACTCACTTAACATTTGCTTGACACATGACAGGGCTCAATGATCTATCTTGTAAATTGAATAAAGGTGAATGGAATGAAATGGAATAAGTGGAATGGAATGGAACTGAGTTGAGTTGAATTGAACTGAATTAAATTGCAAGGTTGAATGGAGGGATAGATGGATGTTGGTTGGTTGGATGGATGGATGGATGGATGGATGGATGGATGGATGGATGGATGGATGGATGGATGGATGGATGGATGGATGGATGGATGGATGGATGGATGGATGGATGGATGGATGGATGGATGGATGGATGGATGGATGGATGGATGGATGGATGGATGGATGGATGGATGGATGGATGGATGGATGGATGGATGGATGGATTGGTGGGTGGGTGGATGGATGGACGGACAAACAGATGGAGAGAGAAAAATGGGATGGATAGATGATTAGATGGTAAGGTGGGTGGCTGTTTAATTGGATAAATGGAAAAATGATTGGGTGTTTGGATGTCAAGATGGATGGATGGATAGATGGTGGATGGGTAAATAGGATTGCATCAGGTGACCATACCCGGTAGGGAAGTCTCGTAACGAAAGGCACAGAGGTAGGAATGACCAAGGTGTGTTTGGGAAACACTGAATAAATCCGTGTGATTAGGGCAGAGGGCTCACGCCTGGGAGAAGTAGGAAAAGAGTAAACAACTACGCTTTCCCTCCTACAGAGAAGAGTGGAGACACAGGAGAGGGTGCTGTACAAGTTGTGCGCTCGGCGGCTGCTGGAAAGAGAGGAGTTAACAGCAGAATGGCTCCCTGGCCAGCTGCGACCAGGGTGACACTGACAGATTACGGCGTGTCCTCCGCACTAATAACACTGCGGCGTCTTCCTGCCACTCCCCAGCCAGCTTCAACTTCAGTGGATCAATACCAAAAGGCACACATTGAAATTCCTCAGCCAACTCCCTCCAAGGCCTGGACCTCTAAAGCACGGAGCCGCAGAGTAGAAGGAGCCTCAGCGCTCAGCTCAGCCCCTGGACTGAGTGCTCCTTGGGGCCAGGGATGCTGACCCATTCACTTTAGCATCTCCTGTCCCGTCATAGGGCCGGTCAAGGACAGCCTGCTCCAAACGTTTGTCGAGTGAATGAATCAACCTCCCAGCCAACACGGGAGTCCTCAAAAAACATCTCTATGGCACACAGTCTCTCAGCCTTTGCTTGAATACCTCCAGCGACAGGAGGCTCTCAACCTCCCCCAAGCAGCCAGAGCCTTCCCTTGTTGGGCAGCTTTGATGATTAAAATTGTCTTCCCTATTTTTAACTAAGCTCCCCCCCCCCACTTTATTTGCCCATGGCCTTCTATTTGCCAATTTCTTCCTTTTCCCTGACTCACTCTCTTCCCCTACCCCAAACCACCCAATAACTCAGTCCTTACCTTCCGGAGTCTGAGGTTAGATGATTGAGGAGGGGAAGAAGAGATTTAGCATCCATTGAGCCCTTGCTCTAGGCCAGGCATGTCAGGGATCTACACGTGTTGTCTCATGTCAGTCTCATGAATGTCCTGCAGGTAGGCGTTATTACCCCCATCTCACAGATGAGGGCACTGAGGCTCAGAGAGGTTAAGTAACATGCCCAGAGTCACGCAGCCACACAGTGGCAGAGCTGCACTTAAAACCAGGTCTGTGAGCTTTCACTGTGCCATCTCAGCCCAGAAGAACATGGCATAAATGTTTCCCAAGTCCCAAGTCTGGAAAGGACCTTAACTGGCCCTTGATCCACCACCTCCAAAGGAGGCAAAGCGACATGGCCAAAGACACCAGAGCTAAGGGGCTGCCCAGATCAGGGCATCTTCTCCCACAGCTTGCTGCTTCCCTCCATTTCCCCCACCAGACTGTGGCCTCCAAACAGCATTTCTTATGGAAGGGAACCAGGGCCCCTTGGAGGAATGGCTGGTTCCAGGTCTGGGGCAGGGAAAGTACAAGATGAGACGGAAACATCTTGTTCTTCCAGGAAGCAAGGAAGTTATCAGAGACTACCTGGGCTGGTTCATGAGGCTCAGTAGCCAACCAGAAAGGGCTCCCAAAGGCCGGAGATGAGGCCATTCAAGCATCAAAAAGAATGGGAGGAAAATAAACAAACAAAAAAGAATGGGAGGACATTAAAGAACCAATACATTAATCTGAAAATGGGCTGTTAAAAAGGAGAGCTAAGAATCAAGCAAAATAATACATAGCATATGAGATGTATCATATATTATGTGTATATAAGGCCAAGCAGAGCTCTGCACGCTGCAGACACTTGTTCTGAAACGGCCCTGGCTACCTGCGGGGAAGGGTTCTAACCCCCACCCCAGGCCCTTCCAGCTCCCAACACCCTACCTGTCCTCCACAGTGAAGAAGAACAATGAACCTCTGTGAAGCTCTGGCTGGCACTGAGTCAAGCAGAGAAATGACTTGCCCAGGACCCTTGGGTGCTCACGTCCAACCTCCAGGACTCCAGAGCCCACGGCCTCCCCTGCTGCCTCTCAGCCCAGCTCCATTGGCTCAGCTCCATGTGAGGCCTGAGGGGTCAGAACGGCTCCAGGAGTCTGCGTGAGGCTTCATACAGATACTGTCCCAGCCTCGTTGCCCATCTCTCACCCTCTTAGTGCACCTCCAGCCCCACCAAACACCTGCTTGCTATGAGAACCCGCCTGTAGCCTCTCTTGTCCTCCTGGCCCCCACTCATTCTCTCACCAGGCCCCACTGGTCCACTCTTCCTCATCTCCATCCCATCACCCCCACTCCAGGCCTGCTCCATGACACACCTGCACACGCACCCCTGACGCTTCCCACCTTACTCCTCTCCCCACCCTCTAAGCTCCCCTGCCCCTTGCTCAAAACATAATTTAGTGGTAATGCTCTTCAAGCTCACAAAAACGTCAGGATTCAAGCCCCTGCAGGTGGTTCCCACACCCATGCTGTAGTTAACATGTGCTTGTTTTTTCTTACCATTGGTGCTTGTGCCTGGATGGACATCTCTGGAAGAAAACACAAGACACTGGTAAGGGTGGTCAACATCACGGGGCACCTTCCCAATCCTTTGAATTTTGTATTATGTGCCTGAAAAATCTATGTAAAATTAATGGATTGGCCTTAGTAACTACAACCATTAAAAAGCAAAAACCAACAAACAAGTTCTGGCTCCACCATTACTAGTTCTGTGACCTGGGACAACTTCTATAAGTAGTCCAAACCTCAGTTTACACATCTATAAAGTGGGACATTATAAGGTGCCTGTCTTATAAGGTAGGTGATGGATAAGTACTCAGGAAGCACTTAGCACTCTGCATGGCAAACAGTCAAAAAAAAACCCAAAAACCCGTTGCCATCGAGTCTATTCTGAGAAGAACTGCCCCACAAGTTTCCAATGAGCAGATGGTGGATTAGAACTGCTGGCTTTTGATAAGCAGCCATAGCTCTTAACCTCTGCACCACCGGGGCTCTGGCAAAGAGTCAGGGCCAAGTAAATGTGAGTTATGACCTTCTTCTCTTTGCCCATCTTCCCCACAAAACTCTGAGCTCCTTGCCAACAAGAACCACAATATTCAGCTACGGATCCCAGAGCTTAGGACAGCTCCTGATGTGCAATGCTCCCTAGAGTCTAGGGGATACAATTCACAGTCTTCAGGGTGGTATTCAAGGCCCCTCCCTGGCTGGCCCCTGCACATCTTAGCCATCCTCCAATGCACAATACCCTTGGACACCTCCGCCCCTGTGTGTACACCCCTGACACTTTCTTTTCTTCCAACCTCGTGTTCCCTTCCTGGCCTGGCAATCCACAAACTCATCTCATCCTTCAAGCTCCTGCACACGGTTCCCTCCTCTTGCAGCCTTCCCACCACCCCAGTAGACTCAGGCACCCCCATGGCGCTTGGCACAAACCTCTCAGCCGCACATAACAAATTGTGTTGGTAGCGATTTACCTACTGTCTTGTCCTCCTCCCACCATTCTAGGAGCCCTGGGGTAGAGGGGGTGGGGTTTTCATCCCTAGTAAACTCAGGAAGTGTTTGTTGAATGAATAAATGGGTTAATGAATGACTCACTTCTGACCATTCAGCCACCTGGCAGCCTCCAGGGGCCAAATTATGGTGAGTCACTCATGCCCTGCAAATGCCACATGGCAAGAGTGGTGACCTCCTCTCTTTGCAGTCTCTGCCACCAGCTCTAGCCCAGAGTCTGCACCTCTGAGGCTGAGGGCACCCAGAGAGTCTTCCAGGCCTGGCCTGGGAGCTGCAGCTGGCATGCTGCTCTGCACTGCAGCCTCGGGGAGCTGAGCTGCCTGCAGGGAGCCCCCTTTCTCCCCTCTCCCTGCTGCAGAGTTCTGCAAGGATTGACTGAAGCCCTCGACCAGGCACTGGGCTCAGAGTAGGGACAGCAAGATGAGTAAGACACAGTCCCTGCCCTCAAAGACAAAGAATGGCAGTGGAGACAGATGCCTGGGTCTGCCCCATTCAGTCCACCACTGATGACTTATTGAGCACCTACTAGTGCCACTCAGCTCTGTGCCTCAGTTTCCTCCTCAGAGGAAGTGGAAAGATCCACACCGTCCGATAGCAGAGTTGTTCAGCAGGGAGAACCAGATGCTCTCTGTAAATTGCTCAATAAACTGTGACGCCCTGCACCGATGTTATTTCTGTTGTTTGTATGTATATTAATATAACAGTAATGAGTAACTGAGCCCCTCTGCTCAGCAGCCACAGTGACTTGCACGTAGTAGGCATTTAACTGATATTTGATGCATCGAAATGCCGGTCAGGCGCGCGTCATGACTTTTCATGATTTGGGAAGCAGCGCCATCGTGTGGCCAGAACTCAGAATAAACAGACCTTCTGGTAAGCAGCTCCAGGGACTAGGCGGGGAAGTGGCTGTTGGGAACCTGGCAGAGGTCATTTTAGGGCAAATGCAAAGAAAAATCAGTCTGATACCATGAACAAGAATAAATTTCTTCACCTCTAGAGGGGGTACAAAGGTGCAAAGAGGGCTTGAAGCAATACTGGGATTATTCGTCTTCCCGAGAATCCAGGTGCCGAGGGAGCAGCCCAATCACATATTCGGGCAGTCTGGCCAGGCCCTGCAGAAGCCACAGTTCATTCTTCATCTAAGAACAATTGGACCTGGCTCTGCCACTCACAGGCTGCATGACCTTGATCAGATCATTGCCCTCTCTGGGCTCCAGTTTTCTCATCTGTATGATTAGGTTATAATCTCTGCATCCACCACTTCAACAAATTGTTGTGAAGGTCAAACAGGATAACAAAAGTACTAGTTTATAGCTGGTAACGTGCTTTACAAACGTGATCGATGGTTATCTTTAATATTCCCGATATTAGTAATACCTGGCATTTATTGAGCTTTTCCCACTGTGCTAAACCCTATAAAATGTGCATAATCTCATTTAATTCTAACAAAGCCCAATAGAATAGGAACTTTTAAGAAGCCTGTCTTACAGATAAGGACATTCAGGTTTACAGAGATTAAGTTTTCCCAAAGTCACAATCAACTAATAAAGAAAAAAGCCACAACTGGAACTCAGGACAGGGGAACCTCCAAACAGGGACAGTCACCCACAGTGCTATATGGTCTCAACAGTTCTAGCCACTGAACAGGGACATAAAGGGAGCAAGGAGTTCCCAGGTGGTGTAAACGGTTAAGTACTTGGCTGCTAGCTGAAGGATCGGTGGTTTGAATCCACCCAGTACCTTCACAGGAGAAAGATCTAGCAATCTGCTGCTATGAAGATTGTTGTTGCTGTTGTTAGGTACCGTCGAGGCTGTTCCAACTCATAGTGACCCCATGTACAACAGAATGAAACACTGCCTAGTCCTGCGCCATCCTCACAACTGTTGTTATGCTTGAGCCCATTGTTGCAGCCGCTGTGTCAATCCATCTCGTAGAGGGTCTTCCTCTTTTTTGCTGACCCTCTACTTTACCAAGCATGATGTCCTTCTCCAAGGACCGATCCCTCCTGATAACACATACAAAGTATGTGAGACGTAGTCTCACCACCCTTGCTTCTAAGGAGCAGAGCACTCTGGTTGCACTTCTTCCAAGGCAGATTTATACATTCTTTTGGCAGTCCACGGTATACCCAATAGTCTTCTCCAACGTCACAATTCAAAGCCATCAAAATTCTTCTTCGGTCTTCCTTATTCATTGTCCAGTTTTCGCCCGCATATGAGGTGATTGAAAACACCATGGCTTGGGTCAGGCGCACCTTAGCCTTCAAGGGGACATCTTTGCTTTTTAACACTTTAAAGGGATCTCTTGCAGCTGCTTTGCCCAAAGCAATGAGTCTTTTGATTTCTTGACTGCTGCTTCCTTAGGTGTTGATCGTGATCCAAGCAAAATGAAATCCTTGACATCTTCAATCTTTTTTCTGCTTATCATGATGTTGCTCATTGGTCCAGTTGTGAGGATTTTTTTCTTTATGCTGAGGTGTAATCCACACTGAAGGCTGTGGTCTCTGATCTTCATCAGTAAGCGCTTCAAGTCCTCTTCACTTTCAGCAAGCAAGGTTGTGTCATCTGTATAACACAGGTTGTTAGTGAGTCTTCCTCCAATCCTGATGTCCCAGTCTTCTTCATACAGTCCAGCTTCTTGGATTATTTGCTTAGCATACAGATTGAATAAGTATGGTGAAAGGATACAACCCTGACGCACACCTTTCCTTACTTTAAACCATGCAGTAGCCCTTTGTTCTGTTCGAATGACTGCCTCTTGGTACATGTACAGATTCCTCATGAGCACAATTAAGTGTTCTGGAATTCCCATTCTTCCCAATGTTATCCATAATTTGTTATGATCCACATAGTCGAAAAAACTCAGGTAAACATCTTTCTGGTATTCTCTGCTTCCAGCCAAGATCCATCTGAAAATAGCAAGACTATGCCTGGTTCCACGTCCTCTTCTATGTCTGGCCTGAATTTCTGGCAGTTCCCTGTCGATATACTGCTGCAGCCGCTTTTGGATGATCTTCGGCAAAAGTTTGCTTGCGTGTGATATTAATGATATTGCTCTATAATTTCCACATTCGGTTGCATCACCTTTCTTGGGAATAGGCATAAATAGAATCTCTTCCAGTCGGTTGGCCAGGCAGCTGTCTTCCAAATTTCTTGGCATAGACAAGTAAGCACTTCCAGTGCTGCATCCATTTGTTGAAACATCTCCGTTGGTATTCTGTCAATTGGTATAGAGATTACAGCCTAGAAAAAAGACCTATGGGGCAGTTCCACTCTGTCACATGGGATCGTTATGAGTCGGAATCAACGGCTTCCTCTCCATCTCTATCCTGGCACCCCCTTTGAGAGTCCTGGAAGAGGGGAGCCCTTGGGCCCTGTTCCCAGGGCCCTTCCTGTTCACAGCCAAGGGCAGAGAATCCAAAACATTGCCCCTCCTGGTTCAAGCCTGACTGAAGGCCACACGCATTCCCACAAGGGGCTATCCAGGCAGGTCGGCAGAACTGGCCTCCTTCAAAGCCTCTGTCCAACAGATGGTGCCAGAATCTGTTGCGGGGGGGTGGCTGTTTTTCAGCAAGCGTAACAGCCCTCACATGTCCAGAATCCTCTAGAGCACATCAAGTGCCCTCCTGTCCATTTTCTCATTACTTGGCCCTCCAAGTGCTCCATTAAGGTCAGAGTCACTAGCCCCACTCTACAGATAAGGAAACTGAGGCTCAAGGACATGAAGCCAACTATCCAAGGTCACACTGCAGGTAAATAGCAGAATCAGGACTCAAGTCCAAGACTCCAGAGGACAAATTCTGCTGACTCCCAAGGAACCCTGGGGACAGAGGAGATGGGGTAGCTGAGAATTGTTTCTGGCTGACAGTCCTGGTTCTAGCCCCAGTTCTTCCATTGGCTGGCTGTGTGACCTCAGACAAGTTACTGAGCCTCCCTGAGCCTCTGTCCCTTTCCTTAGGACTGGAAATCATGCCTGGCAGGTGGCTTTATGGCAGACTTCTAGGGTCCCTGACAGCTCTGACTTTATGTCTTCTTTTTGTGTCCTTGAGCCATAAAGATGACAGTGTTCTGCAGCATCCACAGGTTTTATAGAGAAGCAGCTGTGACTTCGCCTCTCCTAGGAAGTTTTCCTGACTGTCCAAGGCTGAGTTCTCATCCCAGGTGCTCCCCCAGCACTCACAGCATTGCATTACAGTTTATCTGCAAACTCCCACAGGGCCAGGCACACGAACATGAAGAAGGTTAGGTATAAGACAATAGGGAGTAGTGGGGACTGTGGCAAAGTAGAGAATCCCTGCCCAAGGAGTAGCTCCCACTTAGCCGTGTCCCCTAAAAAAAGATATATTGAAATCCTAACCTCTGGTACCTTGAATGTGACCTCGATTGAAAATAAGGTCATTGTAGATGTAATTAGTCAGGTTAAGATGAGATCATATTGTATTAGAAAACAAAACCAAACCCATTGCTGTTGAGTCGATTCCAACTCATGGCAACCCTATACGACAGAGTAAAACTGCCCCATAAGGTTTCCAAGGCTATAATCTTTACAGAAGCAGACTGCTACATCTTTCTCCTGTGGAGCAGCTGGTGGGTTAGAACCACTGACCTTTCCATTAGCAGCGGAGTGCTTAACCACTGCACCCTAAATCCAATGACTGGTATCCTTTTCAGAAAAGGAGACCCAGAGACACGGGAGAGAAGGCCATGCAAAGATGGAGACAGAATCTACAATCCAAGGACAGCCAAGAAATGCCAGCAGCCACCAGAAGCTAGAAGAGGCAAGGAAGAACATTCCCTAGAGCCTTCAGAGGGAGCATGGCATTGCCGACACCTTGATTTCAAACGTATGGCCTCCAGAGCTGTGAGAGAATAAATTTCTAATATTTTAAGTGATCCGGTTTGTGGTTCTTTGATAATGCAGCACTAGGAAACTAATATACTCCCTAAGTGGTGGTTGTCGTTAGGTGCCATCAAGTCGCCTCGGACTCATAGCTATCCCACATACAACAGAATGAAACACTGCCTGGTCCTGAGTCATCCTCACAATCGTCGTTATGCTTGAGCTCATTGTTGCAGCCGCTGTGTCAATCCACCTCATTGAGGGTCTTCCTCTTTTTTGCTGACCCTCTACTTTACCAAGTATGGCATCCTTCTCCAGGGACTGATCCCTCCTGACAACACGTCCAAAGTATGTGAGACATACTCTCGCCATCCTCACTTCTAAGAAGCATTCTGGCTGTACTTCCTCCAAGACAGATTTGTTTGTTCTTCTGGCAGTTCACGGTATATTCAATATTCTTTGCCGATACCGTAATTCAAAGGCATCAATTCTTCTTCGGTCTTCCTTACTCCGTGTCCAGCTTTCCCATGCATATGAAAAAAAAAATGCATATGAGGCGATTAAAAATACCATGGCTTGGGTAAGGCGCATCTTAGTCCTCAAAGTGACATCTTTGCCTCTTAACATTTTAAAAAGGTCTTTTGCAGCAGATTTTCCCAATGAAATGTGTCATTTGATTTTATTGGGATCCACAATCAACGTCCACGGAAGCAGCCTAAGCGGTAGATACTATGATTTCATCCATTTTACAGATAGGGAAGTCAAGGCTCAGGTAGTCATAGGCCATGCCTGAGGTCCACATACCACGTACCACAGCTAGTGGTAAATCTAGGACTCAAATCTAGGCAGTCTGATCCCACAGCTGTCTGCTTGCACTGCCATGATGCCCTGCGGCCCCATGGGACCCCCACAAATCATTCCTTTCAGTAGCAGCTGCAGTCACTTGGCCCTCACCAACAGGCTCTCCAGCCACTTGCCAGGCACGATTTCCAGTCCTAAGGGACAGTGAGAGCCAGGGCATGTGGCACAAACAGAGACAAGAACAATGCTGTGCTGCAGAAAGTGGGCCTGGGCTTCAGAGTGGAGCACCTCCCGGCCCACGCTGCACACCAAGGTCAGGCCAAAATCAGTGTTCATCTCTGGCCCAGGACCATCAAATTGCAGACGCGTGGGGCAGACAGGAGCCAAGGAGAGACCTAGTTATTGCCCATCCCATTGAAACAGTCAAGCGCTCTCTAAACTAACTAAATGGTTCCGAAGGAAATAGGAATCTATTTTGTCTCCTGTCACCAGGGCTACAAATCCTGATATATCTCAGACCTCAGTTGAGAAGTGGATGGCTCAGCACTTGGAGAGATGCCCGCCTGAGGCAGGAAGTGGGGTGGATGATTCAACAGGTACCTATCTATTCTGAGAAGCGGTCCTGTGACTTGTGAGTGTGCATCCAGCTGAAATAAAAAGGCATTTTGAATACTGACCATCGGAATGCACCGCCAGCCTCCTTTCTTCTGGGGGACTTGGAGCATTCGTTTAATCCTTTCAGGTTTTCTATTTTTAAAATTTTCTGGGGCAACAAAGCTCTTGGGAAGCGGGGGTGAGCTGGTGACTCAAAGGCTTCCCTTCCTACCACCTCACCCTCCAAGAGGATGATGAAATGCTGCAGTTCTCCCAGGGAGTCTGACTGCAACACCAAGATGTCCCTCAGTCTTTCTCATCTGTAAAATGGGGATAGTGATCTTTGCCTCATTGAAACAAAACTTTGGTACGGGTCCACAGTCCTGCATCTGAACCCCTTAGGGCTCCATGTGCTTTATAACCTAGAATTCTTTAGAATTCAGAAGGATCTACAATGTCCTTATTGTACGTTACATAATATGCCCAGCCAGCTCTGAGGCAGCAGCCCACAATCGCTTCAATTTTTCTGCAGCAAAGTGTATAAATATTCACACTAAGTGAGAGAAAATAAAGACTATAAACCACCTCACATCCAATTCACACCAGGTTTGCAGTCAAATGTCAAAAGCTTGCCCCTACCTCATGGAAAAACCTTTGGTTTTCAGAGCTTTTTGGATTTTGGAATTGTGTATGAGGCGTGTCAGCTTTGGTTTCAAGCACACATGAGTCTTCATTCCAGTTGCACCTTTACCAGCTGGTTGACCTTGGGCAAGACATTCCACATCTCTGCACCTCAGTTTCATCATCTGTAAAATGGGAGTGATACTCCCTGTGGTGGTTCTTAGGAGGCACCCAGGAGATGTGGGGTTGCTGCACTGGGAGGGGGCTGGCCACACTGACAGGAGCCTGGAGGTGACCTTGGTGGCTCCATCACACCATGGGGTATATTTGCACACAGGGCAAGGGCAGACTTCCTTTAACCAAGCTTGTAAGACTGATGCAGAAACAGAATAAAAAACTAAACCTGTTGCCATCAAGTCGATTCCGACTCACAGTGACCCCATGTGTTACAGAGTAGAACTGCTGCATAGGGTTTTCTTGGCTGTGATCTTTACAGAAGGAGATCTCCAGGCCTTTCTTCCACAGCACAACTGGGCGAGTTTGAACTGCCAACCTCTAGGTTAGCAGCCAATTTCAAACAGCTTATACCACCCAGGGCCCTAGAAACAGAATTTGCAGTTATTAATGGAAAGCAGGAAAAATACAGCTGCCAGCAGCTCCAGCTCAGTCTGCCTGACTAGCACACACTTCCCTGGAGTGAAAGCTCCATAAAGCTCCAGGATCTCACAGGGCTGTGTGATAGGGGGAGTCAGGACAAACAGCAGGAGTTAGTCTTAGGAAGCATTTATCAGCTGAAACAGCTTAAGGCCCCCTCTCTCCTGAGGGGACAGCCTTGCCCAGGAAGTGGGGCTGGGGCTCTGCCTCCAGGGCTCTCCCCTTCGGTATTTCCTCTGCTAACTGGCTCCTCCATCTCTCCAAAGAGGCTACAAGGTAACTGAGCAGACTTCCCCTGATAAACTGTGATCACATTCCAGGCCTCCTCCCAGCCAGATGTCCTCAGAAACTTTGGCTGGCATCTGACATGTCCCAAACTTCAGTCATATGTTGGCAGGCAACTAATTAGTGTCTTCCAAGGTGGTGCAAATGGCTAAGCACTCAGCTGATGAAATGTTGGCAGTTTGAATCCACACAGAGGTGCCTCAGAAAAGAGGTCTGGTGATCTACTTCAAAAAAATCAGCCACTGCAGACCCTGTGGGGCACAGATTTCCTCGGACACGCATGGGGCTGCCATGAGCTAGAGTCAACTCAACAGCAACTAGTAGCCACAACAATATTTCCTGCTCTCCACGTGCTTGTAGCACTTCATCCATCAAGAGATTGAGTCTCTGTCCTCTTCTCTTGACTCTAGGTTGGGTTATGACTCACTTGTGCCCAACCGAAGGGGAAAGTGATGCCACATATCTTCTGAAGCTAGCTCACAGAAGGGATGCAGCTTCTAGCCTGTCAAACCTGCTCTTGAAGTTTTCAGCTTCCTTGAATGCAGTCTAACTGCCCCAGGGCTGCCATGTTGTGAGGAAGCCCAAACTAGCCCATGTGGAGACGCCACATAAAGACACCCTGAGACTAAATAAAGATAGCAAAAGAGAGATGTCTGGCCAGTCCCCAGCTGTTCCGGCTCCATCTAACTACAGCAGCATGAGAGACTCTGAGCCAGAAACACCCAGCTGAGCCCTTTCCAACTCCCTGATTTTAAGTTTACTGGGGAAGGCACTTGGAAATTGTGAGGGGGCTGAAACTTCTCCTTAAGCCATCTCTTGGCAAAGCTATTCCTGAGTACCCAGAAAGAACAGAATCATAGAGGAAAGGATTTCTGGAATGCTCTTTATGTGTGAGGCACTCATGTATCTCATTCTAGCCTGTGAGGTGAAGGGTGTTGCCAGGGTCTGAAGTACACTGTGAGAACTTGGCCAAATGTAGGGGGGCCATATAATTCACCATCAAAATTGGGGTACTTTTGAGAGAGAAGAGTGCCACTGTCAATAATCACACCAGACAAATACCACACACAGTTTTGGAGAACACAAATCAATCCATAACAGTGCCCTTTTCTCAAAGGAGTTTTCATGGCATCTTTCCAGCGTGGAGATGCACATTGTCCTTTTCTGGGCAATTTAATAACTAACTTTTCATTATTGCTAATAATGGCTAATGTTAGCACAGCAGTTTATAAGTGACAAAGTCTTTTATTTCCTTTGAGCCACATGACTGCAGTATTTCAATGCCAATTTTATGATAGTAAAATGAGGCTCAGAGGGCAAGGTCACTAACCAAGGTCACAGGCAGCTAGTAAGAGGCAGAGCTGGAATTTCATGTATTTATTCATTCAACAAACATTGATGGAGTACCTACTATGTGCCTGATATAGAACTAAGTGTGGAGGCTGCAGCAGGAAGACAAAAGTCGGGGACCCTGCTCTCAGGGGGTGCCTGTTAGTGGGGGGAGGTTGAAAATGGGCACTCGTACAAAAAGACGTGATAAGTAGGTGAAGACCCTGTCATGGGGCTGTGTATTGGAAAGCGATTTGGGTGCAGCAACTCTACGGCAGGAGTTCAGGGGAGACTTTCTGTGGAAGTGGAGGTGATGGAAGAGGAGGTGACACCTGAGCCAAGACTGGAGGATTAGAGGGAGCTGGCCAGGGTAGGAAAACCCTGGTGGCGTAGTGGTTGAGTGCTATGGCTGCAAACCAAGATGTCAGCAGTTCAAATCCACCAGGCACTCCTTGGAAACTCTATGGGGCAGTTCTACTCTGTTCTATAGGGTCACTATGAGTCAGAAATCGACTCAACGGCAGTGGGTTTTTGACCAGGGTAGACCTGGTGGGGGGCGGGGGGGGGTGTCCTGCTGGGGAAATAGCCCTGCGTCAGGAACAGCCTTTTTTGTTCCCACACGTGCCCTTCCAAGGAGGGAAGGATGAGTTCTCGCATGCTGGGATGGGAAGGGAACCTCTTGGCCATCCAGTCCAGCATTCACTCTGGAGAGGAATCTCCTTGTCACACCTCTGGCTGGTTGCCATCACCTTCTCTTGGATGTCCCCAGTGCCAGGGAGCTCACTACTCTGTTAATGCTACTGTGCCTTCTTGGGACTCTTTTCTGGTCAGCGTTTCCAGTTCCTTTGTCTATTTCTTGGTGTCCCACACCCCCCACTCCCTCATGCCTTTTTTTGTGTCAGAAGTCTAACAAAATGGCCATCTCCAAAATTGCTCTTCTCTCCTCCTCCAGTCTGGGAACAACTGTCATTGGCACCTCCCCCCGCCACCATCCCCTGCTCAGTTCCACCCTCCTATTTTGGGTGCTTTTTGGCCTTTTATAGGCCTCCCTTCATGTCCACAAGTTCCCTCTACTCTACCTTCTCTGCCCCACCTGAGCACCTCCACCCTCTCATAGCCTGCAGTCTACCGGGGCAAAGATGCTCCTTCCCTCTTGCGTTGCTTTGGTCATCTTCTTTGAGTTGGCACTAGTCTTTTCCGGTCTACCCACATTCATTTCAGCTCCTGGATTCTGCCATTCCTTCCCCCTCAGGGGACTCCCTGGGTGGTGTCAACGGTTAAAAGCTAGGCTGCTAACCTAAAGGTTGGAGGTTGGAGTTCACCCAGAGGTGCCTTAGAAGAAAGCCCTTGTGACCTACGACCGAAAAATCAGCCATCGCAAACCCTATAGAGCACAGTTCTATTCTGACACACGTGGGGTCACCGAGAGTCAGGATCAACATGACAGCAACTGGCAGACTATGGAATGGAGTTTAGGATTTTATCCTCAGGGTAACGGTAAGCATCTAAAGGGTTTTAAGGGTAGGGGTGGGGTGAGCATGTGCTGACTTAGTGTAAAGCAGGGGCATTCTGCTGCTGCATGGAGAATGGACAGCAGATAGCAGGAAAATGGCAACAGGGGTGTCAGTTGGGAGGAGGAATGGAAGCAAGATCTCCCACCTAAGCCCAGGGACCCACTATTAGGAATGAGACTGGACAGTCCAAATCCATCTCCATCTGGGTGGGCAAGGATGTCTAGGCCGAAATCTGGGAAAGATGATTCAGTTCTCTGACATGAGTCATGGAGGGAGGATGCAGCAGATGGCCTGTGAGTCCATGATCAAAGCAGTTCAGCAAAAATACATTTTCCCTTATGGTTTAGAACAAGGACAATTTATTATGGATATTAATTACACTAACATTTATTGACGGAAACCCTGGTGGCGTAGTGGTTAAGTGCTACAGTTGCCAGCCAAAGGGTCAGCAGTTTGAATCCTCCAGGTGCTCCTTGGAAACTCTATGGGGCAGCTCTACTCTGTCCTATAGGGTCGCTATCAGTCAGAATTGACTTGACAGCACTGGGTTTTGGGAACATTTACTGAAGGAGCCACTGCGGTGCAATGGTTAAGCATTCAGCTGCTAACCAAAAGGTTGGTGGTTTGAACCCACCTAGTGGTTCCATGGGAGAAAAGACCTGCTCCCATAAAGATTATAGCCTTGGAAACCATATGAGGCAGTTCTACTCTGTCCTATAGGGTTACCATGAGTCAGAATCAACTCCATAGCACACAACAATAACATTTATTGACTGCTTATCTATGTGCTAGAGTAATGTGCTGAATTCATTTTTTCATGTAATTCTCACAAAACCTCTATCCATTCATTCAACACGTCAACAAATATGTAATGTTCTAGGTAGACAAAGCTCCTATCTTCATGGAGCTTACACTCTAGAGGGGGAGACAAACTCTACACAAAGAAACAAATAATATTCCAGGTAGTGATGAGAACTATGAAAAAAACAAAGCAGGGTAAGAAGGCAAGGAGGGATGGAGAGAGAAGGAACTATTTTAGGAAGACCTCTTTGAGGAGATAACTCTTCAGCAGAGATTTGGATGATGGGACCAAGCCAACTATGAGTAGATGTGGGAGAAGAGTGTGTCATGCAGAAGGAACACAAGTGCAGAGGCCCTGCTGAGGTGGACGTGTTTTCATTGTTGTTAAAAAAAATTTTTAAGGAAAACTGAAAAATGAGCCAATTGAAAGAGATCTTATGGAAGAAGGTGCTATTAACATTCTCATTTTACAGATGAGTAAGTAGGTTTAAAGAGGTTGAATAATCTGTCCGTGTTCATCCATGGACATGGGTAAACACGGAATTACTAAGTACTTTAAACGGAATTTAAAAGGAATTACTAAGTACTTTAACATACACGGAACCCTGGTGGTGCAATGGTTAAAGGGTTTGTCTGCTAACCAGCAGGTCAGCAGTTGGAATCCACCAGCCCCCCTTGGAAACCCTACAGGGCAGTTCTACTCTTGTCCTATAGGGTCGCAATGAGTCGGAATCGGCTCTATGGCAAAGGGCTTCTTTGTTATAACATACATTCTTTATTTTTACAATCACACACACAAAAAAAAAAACCTGTTGCCCTGGAGTCGTTTCCTACTCATAGCGCCCCTACAGGGCAGAGTAGAACTGCTCCAAAGGGTTTCCAAGGAGGGGCCGGTGGATTCGAATTGCTGACCTTTTGGCTAGCAGAGAAGCTCTGACACTGCCAGATATGGAAACTGAGGGCCAGAGAGGTGACACCACTCCGCCAGAAAATGGCAGAGTCCAAACTAGATCCCAGATTTGTCTAATAATAGATGTATTTTCCAATAAAGGAGACAGGCTGGGAGACGAAGGAAACCTAGGAGACCAAGTAGAAAAGGATCTGACTGAGTAAATCACACCGGAATTGACTCGTCCACAACAGGTTCGATTTTCTGGTGCTCCTTCTGATCAAAGTTTTGAAATTTCTCCGGTAAAGACTCCAGGAGAAAATCCCTACGCCGAGAGTTGCAGAGAGGACAGCATTGTTGCCCAACGTAGCAAAGTGGTTCTGAGTCCCCCCACTTCAGAAGCACAGTTGCCAATTTAAATGCAAATTCCTGGACTCCTCTTTAGGCAGATTTGAATAACTATCTGTGGGAGCGAGATTCGTAATCTGCATTCTTTTAAAGTAGAGCTCCAGTAATCTTTGCCGTACAGTCAAGTTTGAATAGTTTTTAAGTAGGATTTGGACACTGGTAGACACTCCTAAACTAGCACTCTAAACTAAGCAGGTCATTTTACACGTCAGCTTCCGCTACTGTAAAAAGGAAACGGGTGCTAATTACTGTAAAAAGGAAACCGGTGATAATTACGAACCGGGCCTAAAACACTCGCCCCACCCCTTGCTGTAAGAATCAAATGACATGATTGGTTAAAGAGAGCGGGGGAGCCGCGGGTCATTGTGGGATACAGAGGGGCGGAAGGGTCCCGTGAAGCATTCTGGGATACTGAGTGGATCTCAGCCTCTCCCGGCCCCCAGCCTCGATTGCACGGCCGCTACGTTTCAGTGCTGCCTGACGTAACTATAATCACACCTCTTGCGTCTTGAAGTCTGGGAGGCTTCGGCTCACACCTCGCAAAGAGCAGTAACGACTTTCCGGGTTACCTTAGCTTTACGGCTCGTGCGTCTTACCACCGAACTCGGAAGAAGCTGGCGAGCAGTTTACGACAGCGCCGGTCGTGTTTACGGCGCCGGCTGCTGCGCGCGCATGTTCTCCCTTTTCCCTGTTCTCCGAGTGCTTCTGGTGACTCGCGTTTCTTGCCCCGACCATCTCCCGCCATCGGGGAGGGCCGAGGCCGTTGCAGGTGAGCGGCGTGTTGTGTGGGGTCCTGAGGGCTTCCGGAGCCGGTTGGGCTGGATCCTGCCTTCAGGGGCCTCCCGGAAGAGACCTCCTGTACGTGCCCTCCTGCTGCCGCGGTTCCTCAGCCGGGCGGGGCAGAGAGCCACTTTTGGAGGCTCCGAGCCCAGCACCCCTTGGGGTGCGGGATCCGGCCCAGTTGGTGAAGTCTCTGGCTTTAAGCTCGCTTCTTGGCCACGGTTTAAGCGTATTTGGTTGTCACTTAACTCAGCTGGGTCTCAAGGTGTTTCTAAAGTGGCTGGAGGCTTCCTGAGTTTTTTCTACGAGTGGGTTATTGAGGGTGGTAAGCTGAGCGATGTTCGACCCCTGCCCTGAGGAATGCGCAGCTCAAATGTTTCTTTTCCTTTTCTTTGACATGAGAGGTTAGGATGGAGAATTGACCTGATCGGAAGTCTCTCTTCGCCCAGGGGTTGATGGGTGCGATCTGCGATGGCCTCGACAATATCTACACAACACTGTGGCCAGTACAGCTGTCACTGTCCATTTTCCCCGAACGACTCCATTTCCCCTACTGGTTCCATTCTGCTCGCTCTGTTTTACTTGGGCTGGAAAAGTGCATGTCAAGCCTTGGGCCGGTTTCCTTCTTGAGCTTCTTACAGAACGACTAAACTGAAAGAACAGTGTATTTGCAGACATTCTTATTGCGTTGTTAAGTATGGTCTGAAAGTCCCAGAGTTTTTCAGACTGCCGCCCAGCTCTAATGGGATGAAGAGAGTGTCGGACTTACGGCAGACTGCCCTGTAAATCGAATCAGTTCAGAAACCATGGACAGGTCAACCGCTTGATGTGGCTGAGGTTCAGATTTTTATCTCTAAAATCGGGAGGGAGGTAGTGGTGTTAAAGTATCTAGTATGATGCCTCGTCCATCCAAAACCCGAACCCGTTGCCATCGAGTCGATTCGGACTCATAGCGACCCTATTGGGCAAAATAGAACTGCCCCACACGGTTTCCGAGGAGCACCTGGTGGATTCAAACTGCTGACCTTTGGGTTAGCAGCTGTAGCTCTTAACCACTATGCTACCAGGGTTTCCGCCTCGTACATACAGCTCAATAGATATTTATTGAATGTGAATTGTTGAGATTACCGCCCCTTCCCTCTGTCCTCTTTGCTAGCATAGCTTAAGTTCAGAGTTGGAGGATGAAGCTCCTAGGTTCATTCCCTGTTGCTATCATTCTAGTGTCATCTCTGTAGGAAGCCTCAATCTCCCCATTTTGGACAATGAGGAGAGTTTACTGAGTTCAGTATATCTCTGCTTTTCGATTTGCTCTTCAGCTTCCAGGAAATGCTTGTGTCATGAGTTTTTCTCAGGGAACGAAGGTTGTGAGCACTTTCAGAGTGCTGAAATGGATGGTAAACACATAATTTTTGGTAGGGACTGTCAGGCAAGCATCTGCGTTGGAACCCCAGGCTCATATACTCCTGAGAGGAGTTAAAGCGTTGTGCAGAGAGTGGACTCTGGAGCCAGACTGCCTGGATTCAAATTCCTTATCAACTACCATTGAGACTTTGGGTAATTTCTTAACTTCACTGTGCCTCAGTTTTATTATCTGAAAGTGGAAATAATACTGGTCCCCACCTCACAGGATTGTTGGGAGGATTTAGCGAATTCATATATGGTTAGCACTGAAAACAGTACCTGGTATCCATAATATTTGATGTATGGTAGCTTTTGGCCTAAGGTTTATGGTGACATCAGCCTTCTGGCAGGCCTTTGCCTGGCTATGTCCACTTGCTCTGCACACAGGATTTGCATTGGTGATAGAAAATTGGAAGAACAAGAAAGGAAAGTCAAATTTTCTGACATAACTTACGGATTCTTTTTTCTCACCACTCTTTGGGCATAAATGTATTTTGCAAGGCTGGGTAGTAATTATGTGGCATTTTACAAAGGAGGCATTTTCATGTGTGTTGACCAGGACTTCCACGGTGATCTCGTAGTACAAGATAAAGCAAGGATTCTATTTATTTTACAGATGGGGAGACGGGGGCTTAGGGAGGAATCGTATGCCTGGGTTAAGGGGCTTCTAAGAACAGAATGTGGTTATTACAGTTGCAGAAGGGTTACCAGATTTCATCAAATTTGTGAGACACACTGATGTTAAGAAGCACCATTATCTTATGTAACGCCGAGAAAAACTGCCAATTAAGCTGTGGTACACCATCAAACATAAGTTGTAGCTTCATTTCAAAGATGTCACAGCTGAAAAAGTGTCACAGAACTAATGAAATACAGTGAATCAATTTGGTTATCAATCTAATGAGCTTTATTCACAGTGTCACTTATAAGAAAGCATCTCGTCAGTAGCTCAGTAGTTCAGAGTTGCATTTTGTGTGTTGCTTTTTGAATTTTTATCATTTCTGTCTGGGCCTACCTCAAATGGAGGACTTTTTGTACTGTGAGGCCTTTCTTCCCGCAGCTACTCACCTTATTTGTGTCTTTAAGGTTTTAGAAGATGGCGAAGTTCATGACACCCGTGATCCAAGATAATCCCTCAGGCTGGGGCCCGTGTGCAGTTCCCGAGCAGTTTCGGGATATGCCCTACCAGCCGTTCAGCAAAGGAGACCGGCTAGGAAAGGTACTTGCCTGTCAGCAGGACTCTGCGTCTTTCAAGCTGTGGCTGTTACTCCCCAGGAGTTCCTGTTTGCATTTTATTCTCTCAAAAGCATAACCCCTGCGTTCCTTATAGTGATACCAGCTGAGAAAGGCTCTGACCTCTGGAAGTAGTCACAGGAGAGCTGCGTACTTACAAAGGCATTGTGATCCAGTTCTTCTGAGACTTTATCACACTGTTTCCTCCTGTAACTTTTTCAGGGGTTTCTGGGTCAACAGCAACTTGCCTGGTTGACCTGTGCATTCTCTGTCTTTCCTTGTTGCTCTTAATAGGTGGCAGATTGGACAGGTGCCACATACCAGGATAAGAGGTACACAAGTAAGTATTCTTAAACTGACTGCCAAATCAGGACCCTGGGAGAATTGATACTTGTTCTAGTCCATCTGAAAGCTTTCTAGAGTGGGAAGGAAATGCTGACAATAATTTGTAGGTTTTAGGAGCATACTCTGGACTGTGCACATGAAATAGCCCCAAAACTTAAAGCTTCACTAAAAAGGCTTAAATGGAAATTAGAAGCAGTTTAGCTTATTAGGGGAGTGAGGGTTTCTCCCATTGTTGGGGGAACCACAGACCCTTTTAAAAATCTGCTGACCACATTCCCATTTTGCATTCCATTGCTTGGGATTTTCTGAACTTCTGAAGCCCATCAATAGACGCCAGGTTTAAAACCTCTGGTTTTAAGATCCCAGTAAGGTACGTAAGGCTTTTCTTTCTGCCAAATAAGGTAGTTGGAGGTAGCTGCATGGAGCACCGGCTTAAGGTTACCTGAGGCTGAGGTTGGCAAGAAAGTGTATTACGATCCATTAGACAGGTCTCTCCTGGCCACCACATGATGAGAATGGTGGTACCTGAGCCTTTCAGGCTTGAATGTGCGTGTAAATCACCTGGGGACCTTGTTAAAATGCTGATTCTGATTCATGAGGCCTAGGGTGGGGCCTGAGAGTCTGCATTTCTAACAGGCTCCCGGCCAGTGCTACAGGCCCAAGCCACACTTTAAATGGCAAGGCAGTTTACAGTAAGGTCTGGAGGTAGCAGTGATTACAGACGGTCGCCTCTTTCTCCAGATAAGTATTCCTCTCAGTTTGGTGGTGGAAGTCAATATGCTTATTTCCACGAGGAGGATGAAACTAGCTTCCAGCTGGTGGATACAGCACGCACACAGAAGACTGCCTACCAGCGGAACCGGATGAGGTTCGCACAGGTAGGCCAAGACAGGAGCCTGTCCATCTTGGGGCTGTTACTGTTGGCTGGCATATGCTGCTAAAAACGCCAGCTTGTGAGTACTTACGATAAGGAGAGCACGTTATCGTGGGTCTCTGGTCAATTCCCGAGGAACTGTTCAGTACATGGGTACTGGCCTGTGTTCCTGACAAATTGTGCTAAAGTAAACTTGTACTGGGTTCAGTAATACATTTAAATAGTTTAAATTTCTGATAGTCAGTAGTTAGGACGTCATACCCATCCTGTGCTAAGAAAAGATTTTTTACCTAGCAGCTGTCTGCCTCTGTCAGATAAAAAGGTGCATCTGTGCCTGTGGCCTCACTTAATTGTTGTAAGCGGGCTTTATTGCGTAGATGGTCCAGTCAGCCTACATCTTATTACATAAAGAAGCAAACTCAGAAACTCTAACAAAGACCTAGTAAACTTCCTTCAGTAGAAAATATGTTGTGGGAATATAAGTCCAAGCTAGTTCCAACTCCATGCCCCACTAAAACCTCCAGACTTGATTCTGTAGAGTGAAAGCAGAGTAGAATGCAAAACATGGCATTTTGCCTCCTACGCTTCCCTTTAAAAACCCATTGCCGTTGAGTCGATTCCAGCTCAGAGCAACCCTATAAGACAGAGTAGAACTGCCCCATAGAGTTTCCAGGGAGTGCCTGGTGGATTCAAACTGCCGACCTTTTGGTTAGCAGCTGTAGCTCTTAACCACTACACCATCAGGGTTTCCACACTTCCCTTTAGCACTGCCTTTTGTAAGCCAAGTCTCCTAGCTTATAACATAATTTTTTTTCCTGGTTCCCAGCGTAATCTCCGCAGAGACAAAGATCGACGGAACATGCTGCAGTTCAACCTGCAGACCCTGCCTAAGAGTGCCAAGCAGAAGGAAAGGTAAGATGCCCATCCTGCCAGAACAGGCTATTCTTCCCAGACTGAATCATTGGGATCACTGGGCCAAAGCAAGAGGATAGTTGCTTTCCCCACCATTGCAGATTTTTTAATTCCTAAAGTAGATTAAGCTACCTTTTTAGCCCTCGCACCGTTCTCCAAAGGTCAGTTCCTGGCAGACAGAATGAGCAGAAGTCTACTTGCTGGTGGACGTGAACACTGAAGGAAAGCAAAGTCACTTCAATCAGGAGAGCCCTTGTAGCCTACGTAGGCGTAGTTCACACTGTGGTGTTCTCTAAGCCACCTGGGGCTGTGTAGTGCATCAGCCCTGCCTAAGTTGGGGGCTGCCAGTGGGCAGTCAGTCTCTGGATGGAATAAATTAGACCTGGTCAATACTGGGGGCAGGCATGCCCCTTCTGGCATCTCTGGTGTGCACTACACACTCTTGGCCTATTCATTCCTACTAAGACCGCATTTTCTATAGCTCAGAGAAGATAGTGGTGGTGTTGAGATCAGCTGGAGAGAATGGCAGCTTCTGCCTTTTGAAGAAGCCACCAACTTAAAGCCCTGTTCTGAGATCACAGTTTTTCTGTCTTGCCAGAGAGCGCATACGACTGCAGAAGAAATTCCAGAAGCAGTTTGGAGTGAGGCAAAAATGGGACCAAAAATCACAGGTAGCGTATCTGTACCAGAATTCTGTCTAGGAATTCCATCTGTTTTGTTTGCTCACGTACCAGCTTTACTGACATAATAACTCACGTACTATACGATTCACCCATTTGAAATGTACAGTGATCTTTAGTATATTCAGAGTCGTACAGCTATTATCACTATCAATTTTAGAACATCTTCATCACCCCAGAAAGAAGCCCCATAACCTTTCGCAGCCATCCTGCAGCCTCCCCATCCCTGCCCTGCTCTCAGCCCTCGGCAATCACTAGTCTACATTCTGTCACTATGGATTTGCCTATTCTGACCATTTCTTATAAATGGAATCATACAATATGTGGTCTTTGACATGGTTCTTTCACTTAGCAAAATGTTTTCACAGCTCGTCTCTGTTACAGATGTCACTGTTTGTGTTGATGGCTGAGTAATATTCCAGTGTGTGGATACAGCACTTTTTATTTATCCATCTAACTCATGAACATTTGGGTTGTTTCCACTTTGGGGCTGTTACGGATAATGCTTCCGTAACATCTGTGTACGAGTTGTTGTTTACGTGTATTTTCATCTCTCCTGGGCAGCTACCTAGGAAGGGAGTTCCATTTGCTTTTGAAAGCCCAGTCCCTTCCATCCTCTTCTACATTGTAACTCCTCAACGTTGAGGGCTCCTTCAGGAACAGCCAGTGCTTATAAATGCTCAGTGTGTGTTTACTGAAGCCCTTCTTCATGCTGCCCGTCTGTCGTTTGCTTCCCTTTTTGCATTGGCTGTAGTTTATTTGTTTTGCTCTTTTGCACTGGCTGTAATGTTTTCCATCGGATGGTTTTTCGCTACAGAAGCCCCGAGATTCTTCAGTCGAAGTGCGCAGTGACTGGGAAGTAAAAGAGGAAATGGACTTTCCTCAGTTAATGAAGATGCGCTACTTGGAAGTTTCAGAGCCACAGGACATGTAAGTAGGATCTTTCACAACCTCTCACCACGCTCCTGTGTGTGGGACCGGATGGTGCTGACTGTTAAGCCCTAGTATTTCCAAAAAGGATTTGAGGCCACTTAATCCCAAAAGATAGTAAGATGTACAGATGTGTTTAAAAACTCAAGGCCAAGGGAGGAAAAGCAAAAAGAAGTGTACTGGTATTAAACATCAGATTTCTTGCAGCTTCCTGACGTCCTGAGCAAAAAGGAAATAAGATTAAGTTATGTAGCCCTTTTGGCAGAAAGAAATACAGTATTTTCCTCGGAAAGCTGATGCCTTGAGGAGACGCTACAGTGACAGACAGACCACCTGGGTGCCTCTGTACCTTGTCATCTCCCTGTCTTGGCCTCAGTCTCCCAATCTTTAAAATGGAGAGGTTGGGCTGGATTAGTTGTGTTCTCTGTCTGTGGACCCACATCAGGAGCTGAGGGCTCAGGGAACTGGGCGAGCACTCGGAATTCATCACCTGTTCTAGTCAGAGAAACTATTTCCATCCTTTTTACATGTAAGACTTCTGACTTCATGACTTAAAAGGAAAAAGTAATAAATATTGGATTACTCAGGGGGCACGTCAGAATCACCTGAGAAGCTTTAGAAACTATAGGATGCCCAGATCTGGGGTGGTCACCCCACAGTGGCATTTTTAAAGCTTCTGGGTGGTTCCGCCATGCAGCCTTGGTTGAGAACAAGGGTCTTGCTCTTAAGTAGGTCTTCCCTATACTGGGCATGTGTCACCCGCTTGGCCCTCACCAAGCGTTGCAGGGCCCTGGGATACTATGAAAAAGCCTTTGACCGTGTCTCACCTGCCCTCCCCTCAGCAAGCATTGCGGGGCCCTGGAGTACTATGATAAAGCCTTTGACCCTGTCTCACCTGCCCTCCCCTCAGCGAGCGTTGCGGGGCCCTGGAGTACTATGATAAAGCCTTTAACCGTGTCTCACCCGCCCTCCCCTCAGCGAGTGTTGCGGGGCCCTGGAGTACTATGATAAAGCCTTTGACCGCATCACCACGAGGAATGAGAAGCCACTGCGGAGCATCAAACGCATCTTCCACACTGTCACCACCACGGACGACCCTGTCATCAGAAAGGTACCCATCCCCTCTTTGCCCCTTCCCACCCTTTAGGAATGCTGCCAGAGGAGGCCTCTCAGAAAGAACAGATCACAGAGATCCATATATATAGTTTGGGCCTTAGAAACTCCCTTAGAAAAGGCTCTTCTGAATCAGACCTGCTAGTGGATGAAAATAAAAGCACTTTGCTGGCTAGGCGTTAAATTTGGTGTTAAGCAGACCTGAACTTGAATCCTAGCTCTGCCATACCTGACTGCTTCCTAGCTTCCCCTCTCTGGAGCCTTAGTAAATGTACTTCCCACGTGCCATCGGGCTGAGGATGAAACTGTCATAAGGCACTTTCCTGGAATCTAGTGAGTGCTCTGTGAGCTGCAGCCCAGGACGGTGACATCCTCATCCAGGCAGCTCTGCTCAGGACCCTCTGCAACTGGGAGACATGCTTCTGTGAAAGGGCACCTCGTTCCTAAGGGATTTTGTGGCTGGCACAGGAGTCCTTTCCCTCTGGATAGGCCATTAACCAGAGAGTGTCCTCACACCCGTCTCTCTCGTCCTCCTTGTAGTTGGCAAAAACTCAGGGGAACGTGTTTGCCACTGATGCCATCCTGGCCACACTGATGAGCTGCACCCGCTCAGTGTATTCCTGGGACATCGTCGTCCAGAGGGTTGGCTCCAAGCTCTTCTTTGACAAGAGAGACAACTCTGACTTTGGTAAGAAGCCTGTCTGAGAACACACAAAGGCCTTGGGTATTTTCATTGTTTTGGGGCAATGAGTACTGAAGAACAGGTAGGAAATGGTCTGTTTCCCCCAACCAGTGTGGACAGCAACGTCCACATCCCTCCCTGCCTCCTCACAGACACGGAAGAAGGGTTTTCTGTCCCTGCCGTGTCTCCTTGAGGCCTCGGCTTTCTGATTCCCCACAGCTCCCTGTGCTCTGCTCCCAAACAGTACTTATTTGAGCAGCACTTTCCTGCCTTCTGCCATCTCTGTGTACTATCTTTAGCATTCAGTATTTTTCTTTAAATTGATGACTTTAATGTATTTATAAGGGGAAAACACACATGCATGTATTTTGTACCATACGTATACCTGAGCACCGTGAAAGAAAACCAGGTCACTCGAAAAAATAACAGCAAAGGAAACAAAACAATATTCTGAGCCTGAGGCCTTCTCTCAGAAGTCTGAGGTCTGAGGCTTTCTTTTGGTTAAAAAGGTAGAGTAGTAAGCATTTGATGTTAAAAGACGTAATAGGAACAAAATCAATTTTTTTTTTTTTTTTTGAGGATCTTGAAGAATTACAAAAATAATATTGTTATTACTGTGTGATTGAATGTTATTTAATGTTAAATAACTAAATGCCAAAATCAAACACACTGCCATCAAGTCACTTCTGACTCACAGTGACCTTATGATGTTAGGCAGCATCTAAAATTATCCAGGAGCCCTTCCCTCCACCAAACATGTCCGACGCTTGGGAGATCCTCACTAGTAGGTGGCAGGTCTTGGAAGGGCCTCTGTCGTAGATATCTCCTCTCAGTGCCATGTACATCACTTGCATTTGGTGACTCTTGGTTCTATGGGTGGGTGACCATGCCACCACTTTTGCAGACCTCCTGACAGTGAGTGAGACAGCCAACGAGCCCCCTCAGGATGAAGGCAATTCCTTCAACTCACCCCGCAACCTGGCTATGGAAGCAACCTATATCAACCACAATTTCTCCCAGCAGTGCTTGAGAATGGTGAGGAAACAGGGGTCTTGGGATTGAGTCCTTTTTAGTTGGTCAGCTACCATTGAGTGTCTGCTTTGCACCAAGCTCTGGGGTCGTGGCACTGAGCAGGACGGACATGGTACGAGCTGGGGGTTGGAGGTCAGACTGCCTAACTTTGAACCACAGACCCAACACTTAATAGCTTTGTGGTTCTGGGCATGTTTTATGTCTGTAAAATTAGAATACTGATAGTAATTGTTTCCGACACATAGTGAGGATTCCTTTCATTATTTCACAGACATGGTTTTAGGTGCTGGGGATACAGCAGTCAACAAACAAGACAAAGTCCCTGTCCTTATGAAGCTTCATTATAGTAGAGGGAGAAAGACAACCATCACCAAATAAATGTGTTATGTCAAATGGTGATCACTGCTGGGGAGAAAAGGAAGCAGGGGAGGGACATTCAGTAAATGCCAGCTCTTGTGTGTCTTGTAATGCATGGGGCACTTTACAGTCAGAAGGGGTAGACAGAGGTACTGGATCTGCTTGATTGGCCTTGGTGACAAGGTTAGGACTGGCTTGTGACACCGCTGGTGTTTTTTGCAGGGGAAGGAACGATACAACTTCCCCAACCCGAACCCGTTTGTAGAGGATGACATGGATAAAAATGAAATCGCCTCTGTTGCATACCGGTATGTCACCTCTGGCGGGGAGCACCCCAGCTGGGTGACCAGATTGGGGCACAGATCCTGTCCTGTTTGGGATGGTATGTCTGAGATGTAGGATCTCAAGAGACCAAGTGAGTCTCTTCCTTGCAGTTACCGCAGGTGGAAACTTGGTGACGACATTGACCTGATTGTCCGCTGCGAGCATGATGGCGTCATGACCGGAGCCAACGGGGAGGTGTCCTTCCTCAACATCAAGACCCTCAATGAGTGGGATTCCAGGGTGAGGCACAGCCCTGCCACCCTCCTCGTCACACCCGTAGCTGTTCCTACAGTGCACGTTGTCACTCAGTCTGGCTTTCGTGAGCTTTTCTTTTTCTCTATTTCATTACTTAACAGAGCTATCTAGAATTTTGGGGGGGTGGGTGGGAGGTCTCAGTTTTTCCCTCCACCCAGTTCCTCGGTTTGTGTGTGTGGGTGTAGAATGTCGATAAAGTCTTAAGAACTTTTCTGCTTATTTTGCACATGGAAGCCAGTAACTGCCTTCTTCCAGCACTTCGTCCCGCTCTTTCCATTTCTGATCTCCTATTGGCTTCTGCTCTGTGGGGCCTCTGACTTTGATCTCTCCTTATCTTCTGGGTTGGCCGGTTTCCCGTAAGCCCGACAGCTCTTCTTTTTGACCTGTCCTTTGATTTACTGCAGCCACTGCCTTCTTTTCAGCTTTTGGACTCCTTCTTCACTTACTGAACGCCAAGATTCTCAGATCTAGCAGAGAATTGGCCCTTAAGAGGCGCCTCAAAAGAAAGGTGTTTTCTCCATTTTTCCTCCTCTTTCCATCCCCTCTCATCTGGTGTTCCATGACTGTTGGGGCATTACTCTTTCTGAGGCCACCCAGGCTCATGGGCTGTGTCTGAGTTTGAAGTGGGTGGCAGTTTTGGGTGCTGCGGATCAGACACACGTCAGCCAATAGAGCTCGGTGGGGAAGGACAGCTCCAAGGCCCAGCTCATGCTGAAAAAGCTTCTGAGGACCTGCCCCTCCTCTGTTTTCGTCCCTCATTTTCAGGCTGCTGCTGACTCTCATCCCCAAGTGCTCCTTCGCCTCCACCAGCTGCTGAAATAGCACGCTGGAAGGTTTGCTGTGACCTTGGCTCTGGGCCTTCGAATTTCCACCGTGGCTTTTCTGTAGCATGTGGCATTGTTGCGTCTGTAGCGCTGCCCTTAGTGTTACACATGATTCTTCTGCTCCTTCACACTTTCTTTGCTAAGTCGTCTCCTTTTTGACTCCCAGTGGAGCCTTCTCTAAGGGCTCTTTTTGCCATAATTACACCTTTGTATAGCCCTGTATTCGTTTTCTTCTGCCTTGTAAAAACACAAAGTTAGTGGCTTGAAACAACGTCTGTTTACTACTCACAGTTCTGTAGGTCAGAAGTCCACCACAGCGTGGCTGTGGTCTGAGTATCACAAGGCTGAAATGAAGGTGTCGATGGAGCTAAGTTCTCATCTGGAGTCGTGGGGGGAAATTCGCTTCCAAGCCCGTTCAAGTTGTTGCAGAATTCAGTTCCCTGCATTTGTAGGACTGAGGTCCTGGTTCCCATGCCACCTGTCAGCCTCTCAGCTCCTAGAAGCTACCCGCATTCCTTTCCACATGGCCCCCGCCATCTTCAGCGACTGCACATCAAATCCTTCTCATGCTTCCCGTCTCTGACTTCTCTCTGACCTCTGTGCCCAAATTTCAGAGCCTCACGATTAGATCAGGCCCACCCGGATAGTCTCCCTAGCTTCACGTAACTGACTGGGAACTTCCTTACATCTAGGGTCCCTTTTGCCACATAAAGTAGCATAATCATGGGGGTGAAGTAGTCACACGTTCTGCCCCTGCTCAAGGGGAGGAGACTCTGGAAGGTGAGGCTCTTAGAGTTCTGCCCACCCCAAGCCCCAACCATGAGCGCCATACAAATGACTTCTAAAATCTACTCTGGCTTGTCTCCCACTTTTTTTTTTTTGCTAAAACACCTGCCCCTCCCAACGTCCTCATTTCTCTTGTTGCCTCTGGCTTGGCCATCCATCAGCTTTATCTTTCTCCCGCCCACCTAAGCTCAAAGCCTGGGACATCTCTGACTCCTCCTTTGCTGCCAGGTACAGCCTGTCTGCTTCCTCTGTCTTGGCTTTCACTGGCGACATCATCACCCTCGTTTAGGACCCTATTCATTATGCCTGTTTGCATTCATCTCCAGACCGACCTCTAACTCCTACCTGCTCCCCCGTTCATCTCTGCCAATTGTCCAAACCACCGCTGCTGTCAGGCAGCACAGGTTGGTGGAGGGCTCTTAAATGCCCACCGCACGCTCACAGGGGCACTGCAGCGTATTAGAACGCCTGCGGGAAGCACACACAGCAACATCTGTCAGAGTCTGCTCGTAAGGTGTTTGGCATAAATGGTTTGCCAGCCACTGTTTTTGCCTCTGGACCTCAGAGGTAAGGCATCATCCTGGTTCTGATGCATTTAGCATCCAGGCGGGTTCCTTCTGAAATGTGTGAAGCTCAGCAGACTGGAGTAGTAGCCTCCTTGTTTTGTAGGTTGAGCTTTCTGTTAGGTGATGTTTCCCGCAAGTGTTAATTTTATAAACTTTTGCCTTTTTTTCCTTTATTTCTGTGAGATAAGGTTTGCAAGCATAATTATGGCTTTCCTGTGTGATAGTTAGGGAGCCCTAATGGGTTTGTTTTGGTTTTTCTGTGTCATGTTTGGAAAACCAGAGATTCCCGATGTAATCTACTGGAAAGGTACCTGCAATCGATTCCTTATCTAGCTCTCACTGGTATATGGTCATACCACAGATCCATGGTGTCACAGTGCCCCTCACCTTGTTGGTGGCTTATATTACCAGATCATACTTCTCAAAATCTCTATTACCAACCCAAAATTTAAACACACTCAATTAGTAAACATGCATTCCAATACTGAAAACACAGGAATTCTTTGGTGGTTAGTTTTTGTTCTTGCCTAGGGTTGCCATGAACCCAGAAAGTTTTTTGAACCTCTGCCATATGACATTCAGCCAGTCACTTCTTCCCTCGTGTGTAGATGAGGTGGTTGGAGAAGGTAATCTCTGCTTGTCTGTCTGTGTCAGTACCATCAGCCTCTGAGCTCCTTGGCCTCTGCCCCCACCCCCGGCCAACCTCGCCCGTCTCCCACCATGCCTTTCAGGTCGGGCCCTTCTGTCTCCATTTGCAGCTTCTGCCGGTATTCTCCACCAAGTTAACTGTTAGGCTTCCTCTCTGAAACCCTTCCTTACCACCCAACACATAGTGAACATTTGCCCTTGCAGGTTATGTGGCACTTTTTTTTTTTTTTTTAACCATTTCTCTGTGTGTGCGCGCACGCACATGTCGTGCGGTCCTACGTGCATACTCACTGACTTTGTAATCAGGCAGGCTAGGAAGTCTCTTCTCGGCCTTCACTCCTGCAATGGGCTCTCCTTTTGCAGCACTGTAACGGCGTTGACTGGCGTCAGAAACTAGACTCGCAGAGAGGCGCCGTCATTGCCACAGAGCTGAAGAACAACAGCTACAAGCTGGCCCGGTGGACCTGCTGTGCTTTGCTGGCCGGATCCGAGTACCTCAAGCTTGGGTGAGGCTTCTGTCCAGGAGTTGTGACTGACCTTCTGAAAGGAGACTGGGGGTGGGGAGATGAAGGCTGACCTTTTCCCCTTTTCCTTAAGAAAAGCATCAGACCAAGTGTCACTCTGACCACAAGCGTGACTGTCTCTCAGGGCCAGCCTGCCCCACCACTAATGTCCCCTTGCTCCCGCTAGCTACGTGTCCCGGTACCATGTGAAAGACTCCTCACGCCACGTGATCCTGGGTACCCAGCAGTTCAAGCCCAATGAGTTTGCCAGCCAGATCAACCTGAGTATAGAGAACGCCTGGGGCATCCTGCGCTGCGTCATTGACATCTGCATGAAGCTGGAGGAGGGCAAGTACCTTATCCTCAAGGACCCCAACAAGCAGGTCATCCGTGTCTACAGCCTGCCGGACGGCACCTTCAGCTCTGATGAGGACGATGAAGAGGAGGAGGAGGAAGAGGAAGAAGAAGGTTGGTAGCAAGCCTTCGTGAAGTCTGTAGAGATCTCTGGGTTGGTAAGGGAGCGAGCTCTATAGCCACTGGCGTCTCTAACTCTGACTTACAGTTTTTGAGAGTTCCCAGAGACTTGCAAGTGGAGTACCATTCCCTCTGGCTCTGGAAGAGCTTCTTCAAGAGGCTTTAGATCAGAGGGGGTCTTGGGGAGGACAGTGGACTTTTAGAGAAGTTTCTGGGGTGAGGAAGAAGCATCTGGAGAAAGGCAGTGAGAGTCCCTGATGAGCAGCCAGTATTGTGAAAGAAAAGAGATCTGCTCCAGGTTAGCTACACGGCTGCATGGCCCAAAGCATTCTCTTTCCTGCTTCACCAGCTGGTGACTGAGGGAAAAATCTGTTCACCCTGTGAGGATCTGAAAGGCTTAACTCCTGAGCTGAAAAAGTTTGTTCACCAGAGGTTCAGAAAGGCAGTGAATGTGGCCTCACATGAAGTGGCTCATTTCTCAAACTATTTTGTCTCTTTCAGAGGAAGAAGCTTAAACCAGATGGTGATGTGGACCTGGAGCTGTAATTCCACAGAGCCTGGAAGGGCCTTTGATCCTTACGGGGATGTTTGCCCGACTCTGCTCTCTCCAGTTTGCAGAAGGAATAAAGTCTCAGTCTGTATAGTCTCTTTACTTCATTGTATGCCAAGATCAGTGACAGTACAGCCCTTACTCCTTCCCTACCATGTAGCCCTTGTGAGGTACACCAGTTTCTATCTGGAGCTCATAATCTTGCTCTTGAGCATTTTGGGTTTTATGTTCCTGTTAGAGGGTGAGTGCCCTAGAACATTTTGTTCCTGGAACCCCTTGAAATTATTCTTCCACGAGGAGCCTTGTCCCCATAAGGAATCCATTTGCACAAGCATGAGCACCTGCTGACTGTGTAAGACCCAGCTGTGTAAGGGACACGGTGACTAGTAAAAGATGGAGCAGGGCACAGCCTTCAGTGGTTGATGTGAGTTTGCTACTCATGAAGGATACTGTCTCAGATTTTGGTGGATGTCCCGCTGGGTGGTGATGGTAATCGTTTGTAAATTATTCTCAGGCTTGGCTTGGGCTGGTGACAGAATCTCAGACCAGCACCCACAAAGCAGTGTGTCATGGACACATCAGAGCTATGGGTGTTCAGAACACATGAGCTTTCATAAGTCAATGGTGTTCTGTTCTTGGTATCATTTATGACGTATTTGTTCTATCAGATATAATGGTAAGCTTTCTATAAATATCTGAGTTTCATAGAAAACTAGGATACAGGTGGAATACCATTGTACAGATGGGGAAAGATGCTCAGCTTTTGAGTAACATCCCTAAAGTTACAATTTTCATCAAAATAATTAGCCTCAGAAAGCAAGCAAGTCTATTGGACTTCTTTGTCAGAGCATAAAATGTGCTTCCTGGGGCATTGTCAGCGTAGGTGGAATGTTAGAAAATACACACCAAAGTGGTGCTTCAGGTGCCACAAGGTCTCAAGGTTGGACTGACAGTCCTCACCAAGCCATGACCCAGCCCAGTGGGATTCAGGGCAGGGAAAGGGCAGGTTAGTTTCAAGCTCCTCTAAAAACATTTTTCATCAACTTCCACAGGCTTCATTTCTCCGTTCTGCCCCACTTTCATCTGACCTGCATGGGGCCAAGCCGATAACTAAAAGCAATGCTGTGCTCAGAAATCTTCAGTAACATCCTGCATCCCACAATCTCACCTTGTGAGGCCCTGCCTAACTTTTCTACTACTCACTAAATGATACCAGCAACTGTTCTAGGTAGCTATTTGCCAGTGCCCATCCTCATCATCTTCACAGTCACTAAGAAGTAGGCATCCCTGTTAACAGACAAGAAGTTCCATTTGGTGAAGTCTTATGCCTCAGCCTCTCTGGTTCCAGTGTTTATTCAACAAATGCTCACTAAGGGCCTCCTGTATGCGAGATCCTGGAGAAAGCACCAGATCACCACAGTCAATTAGAGTTTCCACTATCATGGAGCTTTTCTCTGAGACTGATACAGGCTGGGAAGAAAACAGAAACAGGGAATTCCCTAGTAAGACTTTGGCCTGAGGCCAGGAAAGGCTTTTTTACAGAGCCCAAGCTACACATCTTAATGACAAGACAGAGCCAGCCATGCAGAGCTGGAAGGCTGTACAGTTCTGCCCACAAGAACCCTTAGCCTCAATGTGCTCCTCAGAACAGTCAACCCTAGAAGACCAAAAGGGCAGCATCTGCACAAAAGCAAAGATGAGAGGGCAGGAAGACAGGTGGAAACAGGGAACCCAGGGAGGCAGTGGGTACAGTGCTGTTACACTGAGGGGATTGCAACTAATGTCATGAAACAAAATGTGGATGAATAGTTGAATGGGAAAATAGTTTTGTAAACTTTCACCCAAATCACAACAAAAGGTTCAAAAATAAAGAACCTCAGCCCCAGCTCACTGGGCTCCTTGAAGCCCAGTCAAGGTTCCTGTCTGTACTTCCCTCATAAAGGCACTATCTGCCCTCATAACTCTCACACAGGGTCCCCATTCCATCTCTGGGAAGCCAGCTTTGATCACCCAGCTCACACAGTGTCCCTCTTCTCATTCTCCATGTGGCCTCTAACATTTCTGCCGCACTTCTGCACCTTACCAGTGGGTTTAGGTTTAAGAGCCCTTACGCCAGCTACTTTGTTTAAACGTTAGCAAGCACATAAAGCATGATTAGATTCATAAACCAATAAAAGTCTTTTTGGAAAGAGTTCTTAATTTGGAGTAAAGAGAGTATTTTTTAATTGCAGTATCCACTTAATTGTATGAGCAATTAACTTTTAACCCTCCATTTGGCCAGTCAGTTACAAAATGTTACCACTTCTGGCTGATGAACAATCAAGTCCGTCCTGTATGTTCCTTAGTAAAGAATAAACTGAATTACCGTAGTGATTGTTAACTGGCTGATCTGTCCATGGCTTCCCCACCCTGGTTTCCTGTCTCACAAAATTGGACAGGCCAACTAGCCGGTCTCTGGCTACCTTAGAGCGGGGTGTAAGAGCTGGGGCTCCAGCGATCATCTCCCACAATCCCACCCCTCACACGTGCAGAGGCACACTTTAGAAAGAAGAGCCCCGTGCCCCAGCCCTCACCTGTCCTCCCGCCCCTCCAGTCTCTCCCGGTGTGGCCACCTGCAGCCCCCTCTCCTCCAGCCCCGCAGAGCAGCACGCAGCACCTGCGCACCTGTCCCGCGCCCTGGCCGGAGCCCACAGGCGGCCGCCCATCCCGGCGTGCCGCGCGCCGCGCACGTGACCCCGCCCGCTGCCATTGGCCCGGGCGGGAGGGGCGGGGCCGCCGCCGCCGCCGCGGCGCGCTAGCGAGCCGAGCCTGGCCTCAATTGACTGCGGGCTGCCTCCGGAGCGGCTGGGAGGTTCGAACTCTCCGCTGGGGGGTGGAGCGGTGGGCGGGGGGACGGGAGACGCGGGCGCAGGTACTGCGCACGCGCGGGGAGCCGGCGCCGGGAAAGCGCGCGCCGGCGGGAGGGCGGCTTCGCGTCGCGTGGCCGCAGGTGTGCTGGGACGCCCTCGTCACGTGGCCGAAGAGGGCGGGCGCCCAGAACCTGTCAGGGGGCGGAGTCCTCCAGGCCACACCTCCTCTAGGTTACAGCCAGCGGGCGGGGGCGTGGCCAAAGAGAATCATTGCCTCTCAGGGGTCTAGCCTGGGGAGGGCCCCAGAGGGGTGTTGGGCACCCATCAAATTAGGGGAAATTGGGAGAACAAGCCCCCTCCCCCGGGATCGAAGCACCCTGGAGGTTGCTATGGCAATAAGAGGTGGGCTGGTGCCCATGGGAGAGGAGGCCCAGGACATGGAGAGGTTCAGGACTCCTGAGAGGGAGCCCCAGATCCCAGCTGGAAAAGATGGGGTTGAGGCAAGTGATCCCAGAGGCCCTTGAGTTCTGTGCCTGGCTCTACCCCAGATTGTCTCTCTGGGCCTCCGTCTGTGAGGGACAGGATTGGCCCTTGTCTCCGTGGAACGTCGGTGATCCCCCAGCCTCCCCTCTGGTCTGTCACAGGATGGGCCTCTCCGCCGCAGCCCCGCTCTGGAGCCCCCCGGGGCTGCTCCTGGCCCTGGCCCTGCACCCGGCCCTCGCCCTGCGCCCACAGCGGGACTACTGCGTGCTGGGCGCCGGGCCCGCTGGCCTGCAGATGGCCTACTTCCTGCAGCGTGCTGGGCGCGACTACGTGGTGTTCGAGCGCAGCTCTCGTCCCGGCAGCTTCTTCGCGCGCTACCCACGGCACCGCAAGCTGATCAGCATCAACAAGAGGTACACGGGCAAGGCCAATGCGGAGTTCAACCTCCGCCACGACTGGAACTCCCTGCTGAGCCATGACCCCAGGCTGCTCTTCAGACACTACTCCCGGGCCTACTTCCCCGATGCTGGTGACATGGTGCGCTACCTGGGCGACTTCGCAGATAAGCTGAGGCTCCACGTACTGTACAACACAACCATTGGCCATGTAACACTGGACAAGGACGGGCAGGCCTGGAATAGCCACTACTTCATCCTGACTGACCAGAAGGGCCAGGCATACCAATGCAGGTAAGGAACGCGGCCCACAGCTGACCTGCTGAAGCCAGGTTCCTTCCGGAAGGACCTTGGTTAGCCAGTAAGGTGTGGTGGCCATGGGAGAAATGGTGCATTTCTGCCACTCCTTCCTTGCCTGAAATTCGGTGCTCAACCATCTCAACCATCATTTCCCCAAGTGGTCCAATCCTCCAGGATTCGTCAGTCTTTAATATTTTCACGTTCACTGTGATGCACTGTTTGTCGGGTTAAGTGTTCAGCACCGTCTAAGCTCATGTATCCACAAAACCCTTTCAGTGGGTAGAGCATCACCCGGAACTGGTGTTCCTGGAGTCCATTTAGGGGAAATGCAAGTACTAGACAAGCTCATTGAGATTTCTGAGCAGAAGCAGTAGTGGGAAGCCTGATGGGCAGTGCTACTAGCATTCAGTTTGGGCTTTCTTTGCCTTGGAGACAGCTTAATATTGTGTAAACAAGCCCACTTGTTTACTGTACCACACTTGTTTCATCTTCACAAGGACCCTATGGGGGAGGTTTACTCATCCCCACTTTAAGATGAAGAACTGAGCCTCAGAGACCTCGGGTAACTTCTGCTGTATCACACAGCTAAGGAGTGGTAGAGCTGCAACTTCAGCTGCTATCTTTCCGACTCCAAAGCCTGTGTTCTTCCCACTGAACCACGCTCTGCCACTCCCTTCCTAGCCACTAGCCTAGTGCTTGGCTCCAGGCAAGGGCTCATTTGGAATTCATCTTTCATGCCTTTCCCAGAGGCCTTTTCCTTGTTACACCCAGGGGAAGAAGGGCTATGCCAATTTGAACTGCTTGCTTCAGGCAGCTGTGTAGCAGAAGCACCAAAAAAACGAAACCTGTTGCCTTGGAGTTGATTCCGACTCATAGTGACTCTATAGGACAGACTAGAACTGCCCCATAGGGTTTCCGAGGAGCAGCTGGTGGCTTCGAACTGCTGACCTTTTGGTTAGCAACCGATCACTTAATCACTGCGCCACCAGGCTTCCAGAGGAAGCAGAGATATGAGTAAAGTGGACGAAGATCAGAGGCCAAGGAGCAGAAAGAGCTGCGTGTGCCCTTCCTGAGGGCCATCTGGTCCCATTCCATAACCTACTCCACAGTCACACTGTTCTGCAGGCCTGCAGGACCCCGCTGTCCAGCCGCTGCCCATCACTGGGTTGTAATCCCACCAGATAAAGAGCAGGACCTTGGAATCAGGCTGATAACATGTGTTCAGGTTCTACTCTGATGCTCTTAGGAGGTTTGAGGCCTCAAGGCCTATGTCTCCTCATCTGTAAAACAGAACAGATAGTACCAACTCCAGGTCGCTCTGAGGATTAAGATGAAGCATAGAAAACACTTAGTACACAGCCTGCTACAGATAACTGCCTGGCAAATATCCGAATCCGCCAGGCAGGCCAAAAGGGGAAAGAAGAACCTCAAGTTTTGTTTTCATCACTGAGGGTGCTACTTCCTCTGATTGCTGTGTTGAAAATTAGGTGAATTGCTTGATTTCTCATATAGCCACCTTCTCCTCAGTCAGAGAGTAAAATTAATTCCTTTATCTTGGTAGAATCACAGTACAGCCTTAAGGGAGATGTATCCAGTACATGGTTAAGTGCTCAGCTGCTAACCAAAAGATGGGAAGTTTGAACCCACCAGCGGCTCCGTGAGAGATAAGACCTAGGGATTTGCTCCTCTAAAGATTAAAACCCATTGCCATCAAGTCAATTCCAACTCGTAGCGACCCTATAGGAGAGAGTAGAACTGCCCCATAGGGTTTCCAAGGCTATGAATCTTTACGGGAACAGACTGCCACATCATTCTGCCACAGAGCTACTGGTGGATTCGAACCGCTGACCTTTTGGTTAGCAGCCAAGCGCGTAACCACTCAGCCACTGGGGTTCCCCATAAAGATTACAGCCTGGAAAACCCTATAGGGTAGTTCTACTCTGTCCTTTAGGGTTGCTATGAATCAGAATCAACTCAACAGCACATAGCAACGGACTGGGTTCAGTGGAGGGACGGGCACAGTCTCTCAGGTACACCGGGATAGGTTAGTATAAGGATAAACAAATGAATAAATGTTCTCCTGTTTTTTCTTAGGAACCAGCAGTCTGGGGGAGGCAGACAAGCCAGCTGGGCAGGTTCAGATGGTGGTTTTTCACTTCGTGGTCTTAGGGTGAGCCGTGGTGGCGCACTGGTTAAAGCAATCCACTGCTAACCGAAAGGTTGATGGCTCGAAACCATCAGCAACTCTATGGGAGAAAGATGTGGCAGTCTCCTTCCATAGATATTTAAAGACTTGGAAACCCTATGGGGTTGCTATGAGTTGAAATCGGCTCGATGGCAGTGGGTTTAGTTTTTTTTTTTTTTATTTGGTCTTAGGGTTAAGAGACTAAGTCATCTTCTGTCTCCCACCTGCAGTGTCCTTCTTGTCGCCACTGGTTTGTCAGTCCCCAACCAGGTTGACTTCCCTGGCTCCGAATATGTGGAGGGCTATGAGTCAGTGTCCACTGACCCCGAGGACTTTGAGGGTCAGAACGTGCTGATCCTGGGCCGTGGGAACTCAGCCTTTGAGACAGCAGAGAACATCTTGGGTGTCACCAACTTCATCCACATGCTGAGCCGCTCCCGGGTCCGGCTCTCCTGGGCCACTCACTATGTTGGAGACCTCAGGTATGCTACATACCTGCTTTTCTGTTCTGTACTTGTTATTGTTGTTGTCACCTGCTATCAAGTCAACCCCCAAACTCGTGGTAACCCCATGCACAGTGAAACAAAACACTGCCCAGTCCTGCGCCATCCCCATGGTCAGTGGCAGATTGGGCTGTTGAGATCCATCGGGTCTTATCATTGGCTGATACTCAGAAGTAGATCACCAGGCCTTTCTTCCTAGTCTTTCTTAGTCTGGAAGCTCCACTGAAACGTATTCAGCATCACAGCAACATGCAGGCCTCCACTGACAGATGAGTGGTGGCTGTGCGTGAGGTGCACTGGCTGGGAATCGAACCTGGGTCTTCCACGTGGAAGGCAAGAATTCTACCACTGAACCAAAACTGCCCCCTAATTCTGTGCCATGAGCCCAAAATCTGGGGAGAACCCTCTCTCAAAGCCTTTCCTGAGCCCAGCTGGATTACCCACTCCTTCCTCCAAGCCTCCTGTCGCCCGTCCATACCACTTTCACAGCACGTTCACATGCCTCTCTCCCTCTGGGCGAGTGGGCTCCCTAAGGGCAGAAACTCTGTCTTATCCATCTTTGAATGCCCAGCACTCAGCATGTTGCTAGATACAAGGGAGGGGCTCATTAAATGTTGAAAAATAAACAGATAAGCAGGTCTGTAAGTAGATAGGTAGCTTGGCAGGCAAGAAGGAAGGAAAGAAGTCCCCAGTTTAAAAGTATAACTTCTCCTGGCTAATAAGCTTTTAAGGTTCTAACTGACCAGTTAGTCATCAATCGCAAAACAACTATTGCCCACCTACTGTATATGTTAGGCATAACTGTTGTTGTTGTTGTTAGGTGCCGTTGAGTTGGCTCCAATTCATAGTGACCTTATGTGGGACGAAACGTTGCCCGGCTCTGTGCCATCCTCACAACCATTGCTCTTTTAGCCCATTGTTGCAGCTACTGTGTCAATCCACGGGCATATTAGGGTGCTGGGCATACAGCAGCAGTAATAGTAACAATACAGAATGAAATAATTTCAAGTATGGTAGGTACTATAAAGGAGAAGTGCAAGATATCATAGGGGTACAAAAGGGGAAGGCCTACAAGGGCATGTGAAGAGGGGCAGCATTTAGGGAAGGTCTGAAGATAAGTAGGAGACACCAGGTGAAAGGACATGGAGCTTGGGCCATGCAGAGGCCTTGAGACATGAGATTAGCGGGTTTGAAGATTTGAAAAAAGGCCAGAGTAGCTTTAGTGTAGTGAGCTCTGGCAGGACCGGGGAGAGATGAGGCTAGAGTGAAAGGTGGGGCAGATCATGAAGGGCTTTGGGGCCCTGGAAGGATGCTGGATGGGATTTATTGGTACCCAGGAGCCCTGGTGGCACAAAGGCTAAGCACTCGGCTGCTAACCAAAAGGTTGGCAGTTTGAACCCACCCAGTAGCTCCGTGGAGGAAGGCCTGGAGATCTGTTCCCCTAAAGGTTATAGCCTAGAAAGCACTGTGGGGCAGTTTTACTCTGTCATAGGGGGTCACTGTGAGTCGGAATCGACTCGATGGCACACAACAACAACAGTGCGTTCATGGAGACAGCATGGCAGTTCACAGCCCATGCAGTGCAGTGTCCGGGTCCCTTCACCCCCTCCTTGACTGGTGCTGCTTGCATTCTCTTTGGGCCCTAGAGCCATCAACAATGGCCTCCTGGACACCTACCAGCTTAAGTCCCTGGATGGGCTGCTTGAGTCTGACCTGGAGGACCTGGCCATTGTGAAAGACCGTGAGGGCAAGCTTCACATCACTCTGAAGTTCCTCACGGAGGAAGCCAACCAGAGCACCGAGGCCATCACTCTCCCCCAGGACGACAATGACAACTTTGCACTGCGTGTGGCCTACGACCGGGTCATCGGCTGCCTGGGCTGGAACTTCAACTTCTCCATCTTCAACAGGTGAGTCCCAAAGGGAGGAGGTGGAAGCTCTTTGCAAACCCATCTGATCCTGCCTGGGGAACAGAGTCACTGTTTAGTGGCCAGTGACAGGGCTTCCAGGTAATTACACAACGGGGCTGACCCACTGTCGACTGACTGGCTTCCCACCTAGGACAGGAGCTCTGTGTCCACTGTGGGCCCCCAGGTGGCCCTGAGGCCCTCCACCCATGGAGCAAGCAGCTGCAGATCTTCCTCTGAGAGGCAGGAAAGCAAGCACAGGCAGAAAAAGGAGGTGACATTGTGGAAAGGCAGTGCAGCCCGTGGGCTGGGCGCATGGTCTCTGACATCAGCCTGGGATCTCCACTTACCAACTGTACAAACTCTGGAAAGCAGCTTAACGTCGCTGCCCCAGTTTTGTTGTTGTTGGCTGCCGCCAAGTAGGCCCCAGCTCACGGCGACCCCACGTGCAGCGGAAGGAATTGCTGCCCCGTCCTGGGCCATCCCCCTGACCGGTTGTGGGTCAGACTGTTGTGATCTGTAGGGTTTTCACTGGTTTTCGGAAGCAGATCACCAGGCCTTTCTTCCTAGTCCATCTTAGTCTGGAAGTTCTGCTGAAAACTGTTCAGCATCATAGCAACACACAAACGTCCACTGACAGACGGGTGGTGGTGTGCATGAGGCGCATTGGCCGGGAATCGAACCTGCATAGAAGGCAAGACCTCTACCAGAGAGCCATCTCTGCCCCCTTTGGTCATCTCTAACATGGGGTAAGGGTTTCTTTCTCACAGGGTTGTCGTGAGGATTAAGGTAGGAAAATGCTTGGCATAATTGCTCAGTAAAATGTTAGCTGCTAAAATTATTACTTGTAATTTTATTTTGAGACAGTTACTTAACCCCTCTGTGCCCCAGTCTCTTTGTAGCTAAAATGGGCTAATGGTTACTTTCTTACAGGGCTATTATGAGATACAATGTAGAAAAGCCCTTGCCATATACTATGTGCTCAATAGGATGTTAGCTGCTATTAAAATTAATATTTATCATTTATTTTGAAGAACTGTATTATGGATCCTAGTGTTTGGACAGAGCTCTGGTGGCTTAACTCTTAAGCACTCAGCTTCTAACCAAGAAGTTGGCAGTTCAGACTCACCCAGCAGCTCCACAGGAGAAAAGCCTGGCTCTCTGGTCCTATAAAGATTAAACCAAACCAACCCAAACCCACTGCTGTGGAGTCAGTTCCGACTCATAACAACCCTATAGGACAAAGTAGAACTGCCCCATAGGGTTTCCTAGGAGCAACTGGTGGATTCAAATGGCCGACCTTTTGGTTAGCAGCCGAGCTCTTAACCACTGCACCACCAGGGCTCCCCTGTAAAGATTACAGCCTAGAAGACTCTGTAGGGCAATTCTCCCCTGTCGCATGAGATTGCTATGAGTCAGAATCAACTCGACGTCACACAATAACAACAGTCTTTAGGCATTGCTGCCCTGATACCTTGTGAGGCTTGGTATCAAAGAATCCACCCAGTCTCTCACTTTTCTTCTGGCCAAGGCACAAGAGGACAAGGAGGAGTTGTGGGGGGCCTATATCGAATCCTCCTTTCCCTCAGATCTCAACAGTACCTGGTCTCAGTCCAGAGCCCCAGGTTTAAGTCCTGGGTTTGAATCCTGCCTCTGTCCCTGACCTGCCAAGTGCTTAACCTAAGCCTTAGTCACTTTCATCTGTTAAATGGGAATAATTATACCCGCCTCCTAGGGTCCAGCTGAGGTTTAAATGAGATAAGAAAAGTAAATCACCTGGGTCTGTGCCAGGTGGGTAATAAGTCCTTCAAACAGAGTAGCTGTTTTTATGTCACATCTCTTTCCACTCACAGCTCCCTCAGGCTTTCCTCAGGGGGTACATTCAGCAAGAAGTACCCACTGATCAAAGCTAGCTACGAGTCCAAAGGAAGCCGGGGTCTGTTTGTCCTGGGCACCGCCAGTCACTCTGTGGACTACCGGAAATCCGCGGGGGGCTTCATCCATGGATTCCGATACACAGGTGAGCCCGGCCGAGAGCACCAGCTGTCCCCAGACAGAGCCACCGTCAGGACCCCCAGGGTTTATAAACACACTCCTGATTTTCAGAAGCATGAAGGGATTCCTTTTTTTTTTTCAGTAATTTGTTTTGTTTTGTCATTGTTGTTGTTGAAAATGTAGAAAGCAGAACATTTACCAATTCAGCAGTTTCTGCATGTAAAGGCAGTGACATTGATAACATTCTTTAAGTTGTGCAACCATTCTCACCCTCCTTTTCTGAGTTTTTCCTCTTGCATTCACATAAACTCACGGCCCCCTAAGTTTCCTATCTAATCCTTCAAGTTTCTGTTGTCTGTTCAATCCCATATACCAAAACCAAAAACCAAACCCGTTGCCATCTAGTCGATTCCAACTCATAGAAACCCTATAGGAAGAGCAGAACTGCTGGTGGATTCGAACTGCCGACCTTTTGATTAGCAGCCAAGCTCTTAACCACTGATCCCATATAGATAGATCTTAGTAAAGGGATTTTTTTATCAGTAGTTGGTTGTCATAAATCCCCTGTCTGAGGCAGATTGTGGAAACAATTTTGTGGTCTGAGGATATGTCTAGAGAAGCATCAGATAAAGTGTAAAATTCGGTACATCTGGGGGTGCCTGTTACATGTTTAAGCCTCCTACGGGTTAAGCACCATGCACTGGCAAGAACGCTGAGCTTAAGAGAATGCTAACGTGGGTTCCTGGCCAGCTGGATGATGTTAGAAGTGAAGTCCCATAACTTCTCTAAGGTTCCGCTGGACATCCTTGATGTCAGAAATGTAAACAAGGTTGTATTAGCTTCCAATTGCTGCTATAACAAATTTCCACAAACCTGGTCGCTTAAAGCAGCACACATTTATTATCTTACAGCTCTGCAAGTCAAAAGTCCAAAATGGGTTTCAATGGGGTAAAATCAAGGTGTCGGCAGGGCTGCATTATTCTGGAGGCTCAAAGAGAATCCATTTCCTTGCCTTTTCCAGCTTCTAGAGGCCACCTCCATTTCTTGGCTCTAGCCCCTTCCTCCATCTTCAAACCCAGTGGCATAGCATTTTCAAGTCTCTCCCCTACCCTGGCCCTCCTGCCTCCCTATTTCACTTATACACACCCTTGTGATTACACTGGGCCCACCTGAGTAATCCAGAACAATCTTCCCATCTTCAAAATCCTTAACTTAATCACACATGCAAAGTCTCCTTTGCCATATAGGGCAACATATTCATGGGTTCTGGGGCTTGAAACATGGACATCTTTGGAGGGGGACATTATTGTGCCTCCCACAGAGGTGAACTCTCTTACCCTCATGGGACCTGTATGAGGGCTGAATAAGGTAATACCTGGTTGGTACAAACAGTTAACATGCTTGGCTGCTAACAAAAAGGTTGGAGGTTCAAGTCCACCCAGGGGCACCTTGGAAAACAAGACTGGTGATCTACTTCCAAAAAATCAGCCATTGAAAACCCTATAAAAACGAAACAAAACCCATTGTAGTTGAGTTGATCCTGACTCATAGTGACCCTATAGGACAGAGTGGAACTGCCCCATAGGGTTTCTAAGGAGCAGCTGGTGTATTCGAACTGCCCACCTTTTGGTTAGCAGCCAAACACTTAACCACTGCGCCCTATGGGACAACCTAAACGCCCATCAACAGATGAATGGGTAGACAAAATGCGTTATATACAGTGGAAAACTACTCAGCCCGTAGGAGAAATGAAGTCTTGATACATGCTACAGTATGGATGGAGCGGGAAGACATTATGCCAAGTGAAATAAGTCAGCCATAAAATAACAAATACTGTATGACTTCATTTATATAAAAAGACAAGAAAAGCCAAATGCACAGAGAACAAAGTTTATAAGTGGTTACCAGGGGCCAGAGGGGAAGGGGTCAAGGGGTGGTTAACGGCGATGGAAATAATGCTTTGATTAAGGGTAGGATTGCACAGCCAATTGATGTAATTGCTGTCAGTAAGTTGCACACTATAAAAAAATGAATCGGCAAAAGTTGTGCGATAGATGTATTTACAACAACGACATTAAAAAAAAAAAGAGTAGCTACTGAGGCTGCTTATGTATAACCAAAAACGTCATGGGATTTGATGCCTTGGTTTGGAGGGCTAGGGTCATGGTTCCATGGAATACCCCAGTTAATAACATGTTCAGTGCTTCTGTTCTACCTCCTAGTTCATTGTGTAGTGCCTGGGGTCTCAAAAGCTTGCATGCAGCCATCTAAGGCACGACAGTTGGCCTCTATTCGCCTGCAGCAACAGAGGAAGAAGGAATGTCGGGAATAGGAGGAGGATATGGCGTTTGTGGCTAACTGCCTCCATGAACAACTTCCTCCTATGCCATGAGACCAGAAGAACTGTATGGTGCCCCACTACTATTACTGAACATTTTGATCAAAGATTGTGTAGAAGAATCCTGATCAAAAGAAGGAAAATGCAGAACAGAATTTCAAATTCTCATGGACTCCAGACTTCCTGGAGCCATGAAGGTGGATGCACCCCTGAAACTATTACCCTGAGATAATCTTTAAACCTTAAACCAAAAATATCCCTGAAGTTATCTTAGAACCGAACGATTGTTTAGTTTAACTAGTAAAAAAAAGGTCTGCCTTGAGCATTAAGCTCTTTTTAAAAACTGTATGGGATCAAATTGACCACAGCAGCTTGAAATATTAGATAAGAACCTTAGGCAGTGAATTTATGTTAATGGGGGAGGAACAACTCAGAGAAGGAGGGTGACAGTCATTACACAACTCAAAAATATAATCAGTGTCACTAAATGTTAAACGTAGAAGCCATCCAATTGGTATATGTTGTATATTCTCAACAAAATTAAATTAAAAAAAAAAATCTTATGAGGAAAAGAAAACTCAATGGAGCGTAGTTGTACTCTGATACTCATGGATTCTCCCTGAGCTGGGCCCAGCTCGTCAGTAACTGGTTATACAGCTGTAAAGTATCACGCACACATAGACTCTCCTGTTGCCGACAAATTTCAGTAAAAAAATTCAGTTGGATCATATTCTTTTTCAAAACTCTTGATACTGAAGGCCTAAGTTTCTGCCAACTTGAGAATGTTTGCATATAAAATGCTAATTTTAAAAAAATAATTCTGTTTATTGTATGAAATTATCCCTACCCAGAAATCGCTGCTTTGAGAGTTTAAGGATAAATGTGAAATAGAAACTCTTTCTATCAAACAGAGAGAAATGAATTCCCACATGTTAAGTACGGTCAGCAGGCCAGGCACTTTGAACATTTGTGTCTGTATTAGTGTCGCCCACGTTCTGTGAGGTGGGTGTGAAATTGTCGTTTTTCAAAGAGATCCTGACACTCAGAGTTTCAGTGACTTCCTTGCTGTCACAAGATTTGAACTCCAAGCCCCAGGCTCTTTCTCAGAAGAGACTTTCTTCAAGGCTTTTCTCTTCTGCTGTAGAAGGCAAACCAGCACCCTCCCCGTAGAGAGTATGTTCAAGGAGAGACTGGATATTAGACGTGCTGTTTCCTACCTTTCATCTTCTGGGAAGGAGGACACAGATCTTGTTGAAACTTACTTAGATACCCCAAGTTCAGTGAGGTGATTCCATCTGAAAGAATGGAGCCCTGATAAGCTTAGAGCTGATAGTTGGAGAAGGAGCCCTGGTGACACAGTGGTTAAGCGCTCAGCTGCTAACCGAAAGGTCAGCAGTTCAAACCCACCAGCCACGCCGCAGGAGAAAGATGTGGCAGTCTGCTCCCTTAAAGATTTACAGCCTTGGAAACCCTATGGGACAGTTCTACTGTGTCCTGTTGTTGTTGTTGTTAGGTGCCATCAAGTCAATTCCAACTCATAGTGACCCTGTGCACAACAGAAAGAAACACTGCCCGGTCCTGCACCATCCTCATAATCGTTGTTATGCTTGAGCCCATTGTTGCAGCCACCGTGTCAAACCATCTCATCAAGGGTCTTTGTCTTTTTCACTGATCCTTTACCTTACCAAGCATGCTGTCCTTCTCCAGGGACTGGTCCTGCCTGATACCATGTCCAAAGTACATGAGACAGTCTCGCCATCCTTGCTTCCAAGGCACACTCTGGCTGTACTTCTTTCCTGTAGGGTTGCTATAAGCCAGAATCGACTCAGTCGCAGCAGGTTAGGTATGGGTGGAAAACAGGAAATCTGAAAAATACGAAGAATGGGCAATGGAACCCCTGTCTTCTATCACCAAGGACATTCGATGTTAATATTTTTTCTAAATATCGTTACATCTGTCCCTATTGGATCGTAAAAAGTAACTCGTATTCATAGAAATTTTGAAAAATAAAAAATAATACAAAGAAAACAATAAAATTTGCTATAATCATGTCACTCAGAGAGCACCACCACTGACATTCTGATTGTTCTTTTCTTTTTTTCTAACTTCCTTTTTTTTCCTTAAACTTGAATTTTTTATTTATTTATTTATTTTGTATAAAATAAAAGGTAAGGCATTTATACGAAATTCAGACGTTACAGAAATACAGGTGTATTTCTCTAGGTAGGGGAGCTGCCTCAGCCACCTAGTGTAGTTAGAACGGACATGGTACTGTCGAGCTTCTGCTGTCATTGCCGGCTGTTGCTTGAGAAGGACAGTTTCCGACTCCTGTTGTTGTTATGTTGTTGATGTGTTTCTGTTATGCTTAAACTCCTTCAAGCTAGCTCTGGAAATCAGATAGATGCCCAAGCCTCCTGAACCCAAGCCTGTCTCTGGAATCAGGGGGGTGAAGATGGAAGGCTCCACCCACAGCCCCCCAGCTTCCGCAAACGGTGGCAGAAGGCTGTTGGATGGGTGCATTGTGGCCTGGTCAAGTTACACGGGCCATGAAAACCATAGGGTCCTTCATCCCCATTTCTGTATTTAATTCGCTGCCTCACGTTACCCTAATGCTAGTTTTTGCATTTCACTCTCCTTTCAGTTTGACAGGGAAAGAGAATTGTGTCTTGCTGTTGACTTCCAGATGATATATTTTAATACCTCATGCATGCTGTCAGGGAAGGAAACGGGGGAGAGGTTTTTAGCTGTCTGTAAGCCAGAATATTTGCAAATTGAATATATATATGAATATGGAATGCATATATACATATGGAATTAAAAATGTCTGTCTATTCAGCTGTTTCCCCAAAAAGAAGCCCTGGTCGTCCTTCCCGTGCCTGTTGCCGTCCCGCGTATCCGCCCTGGCAGATGCTGCCTCATCTCTCTTGCTTCCTTCTATCCCATCTCCTCAGATCACATAATGTATCCTCACAACAGCCCCATGAGGTGTAGGTCCAAATATTTGAACTCCATTTTACAGATGAGGAAGCTGGAACACAGAGAAGTAACTTGGCCAAAGTCACCCAGCTAGTGGGTGGCAGAGGTGGAATTTGAATCCACATCCATCTGACTCTAAAGGCCACAGCTAACCACTAGGCTATGCTGCTCTTCTCCAGGCAAATGGGAAACACTTCTAGGGTACAGGCATTCTATTGCTGTGGTCACTGAGTAGTGAGGACCCTACCGGGGAGAGGGATAGTGTGGACATACAGAGTAAGATCTGTCTGGGCCTGAGCCTTCAGTTGTTCGTCTTTCAGCCAAGAAACAGATCCCAAGGGAAGCAAGTAGAAACAGTGAAGTAACACAAGATAAACAGTGGGGGTACAGACACTAAGTGCTGTGGGGGGTAAGACCAGCTGGAAGCCCTGCCGCCTCCTTCCTGCATAGCTCCCAGTCCATCCGTGCCTCGCTTTCACCTGAGCCCGGGCCTCTTCCTCTCTCCTCACTGGCCTCCCTGCTTCCCCTCCAGCCTCCAGGGCACCCACGAACACAACCTTTTTTTCAAGAAAAATATCGTGTTCTCCCTTTGCCTACAATTCTGCAGAGGCTCCTGTCTGCCTCAGGAGAGTCCAGCTTTCAGCAGGATATCTAGAGCTTGTCCCAGGTCAGCACCCACTCACCCGTCCAGTCCCACCCCACCCCTCGCCCCTTCTCCATGGCAGACCCAGTTGCCCTCAAGTCAATCCTGACTCATGGCGACCCCATGTGTTTCAGAGTAGAACTATGCTCCATAGGGTGTTCAATGGCTGATTTTTTGGAAGTAGGTCACCAGGCCTTTCTTCCAAAGATAGATTCAAACCACTAACCATTTGGTTAGAGGCCAAGGACTTAACCATTCGCACCACCCAAGGACTCCTAAACCAGTTGACGTGGAGTTGATCCAGACTCATGGTGATCCCATGCTCCATAGAGTTTTCAATGGCTGATTTTTCAGAAATAGATCACCAGGCCTTTCTTTCAAGGTGGCCCTGGGTGGACTCGAACCTCCAACCTTTCATTAAGCAGGAACATATTAACTGTTTGCACCACCCAGGGGCACGCTTCTCCATGCCAACCCTGCTTCTTCAAAGGTGCCAAACTCTCTCAAGATTTCATTTCTCTTTGTAGTTTGTTCCCTCTGTCCAGGGCACCATTCCCAAGCTTCTCCAGCTGTGTAATTTCTAAACTCTTGGAAAACTCAGTCTAATCCTCACTCCCTCCAGAGAGCCAGATTGTCAGTGAGGCTGAACAGCTCTTCCGATGCTTGTCGACTGGCTGAGTTCCCTTCCACATGAATTCTGTGTGCATCCTTGCCTTCTCAGATGTTTGTGTTTTGTTCATTAACTTGGAAGCGTTCTTGACCTACGAAGACCATAAATCTTTTGTCATGTTTATTGTAAAATATGTCCTCTAGCCCAGCTTGGTCTTAATCTTCCTATTTTTTAAATGCAGACATTTTTATGTGGTCGAATCTCTTAGTGTTCTGCTTATGATTTCTCCTGTTGTTTCCAAGCTCGGAAGGAAGGTCCCATCCAGAAGCCAGACGGTCTCGTGTTTTCTCAGGTGTTTTTTTTAATAACCTTACAACGTTTTTTTTCTCCTGAAGGGCTCTGTCTTAGTTATCTAGTGCTGCTATAACAGAAATACCACAAACGGATGGCTTTAACAAACAGAAATTTATTTTCTGAGAGTTTAGGAGGCTAGACGTCCCAATTCAGAGCGCCGGCTCTAGGGGAAGGCTTTTTCTCTCTCTGTCAGCTCTGAGGGAAGGCCCTTATCTGCTCAGCTTCTGCTTTCTGCTTCCTTGGAGGTCTCCATGTATGTTGGCGTCTATATT